>NC_064837.1:21445000-22070000 GCF_024166365.1 Elephas maximus indicus
CGGAATGGTCTGGCCAGCAACTAACAGCAACACAGCTGCAGGTGGTCATTTGATAATGCCCGCAAGAAGGAAGGTGGAGCAGGCCTTCTGAGAGAGAGGAAGTTGAGGCCTGGAAATTAACAAGCACAGGAAGGAGAAAGCCAGACTGTTGTGGGGAAGGAGTGGGAGGGAGGCCCGTGTGGGAAACTTCTGCAGCTTAGGCATTTCTTTGCTTTTACTAACTTCATCTTAATGCCGATCTGAGGGTTTGGTCAGGGCCCCTTTGGAGAAATCCGAGGTTCAACCTCATCTTTTTTCTTGCTGATTTATTATTACTGTTTTGTTCCTTCTGAGTCCTATAGTTGTCTATTGTGGTGGGTTTTACCTCCATACAGGCGTGGGGATGATCTAAAGTTAAGGTGCAAGAAGAAAACTGTGTGTAGTCAAAATTATCCTTGAAAAGCCCTTAAATGGCTCATAAAGCACAATACGCAAGGGATTATGTATATAACCCTGAGCAGTAATTCTTAAACAAGCCACAGTTTAATAACCACTGAGCTAGACCTCTGGAAGAACAAATGCATTTCTGAGCATTCAAACCACGTTGCCTTTAAGATAGAGTTTTTCATTTGGTAGATCCAGGGTGGGGTCTGAGAGTGTGCAATTCCAAGAAGTTTCTGGGTGATGCTGCAGCTCGTAAGACTGCACCTTGTAGATATCTTAATATCAGGGGTGGCACCATTTATCCAACGTTCAGTAAGTACTTCCTTGCACCTGCTATGCCAGAACTGGGAATATCGAGAGGTTGTGGTTCCTAGATGCAGACTCAACATTCAAAGACTTTAAGACTATGAGATCACCCCCAGGTGATGGGAGTAGATGGAGAATTCTAAGGCATTTCTATTTGGCTACAAGATTTATTTCCTTCTACTTTAATATTGAGCCTCCATAAACCTCACTAAGGAGCCCTAGTGCCACAGTGGTTGCTAATTGAATGTGGCTTGGCTGCTAATCCAAAGGTCGGCAGTTCAAATCCACCAGCCACTCTGAGGGAGAAAGATGTGGCAGTCTGCTTCTGTAAAGATTAACAGCCTTGGAAACCTTATGGGGCAATTCTACCCTGTCCTATAGGGTCACTCAGAGTTGGAATTGACTCCATGGCAATGAGTTTGGCTTTTTTTTTTTTTTTTTTTAATAAGGTTAACTTGTGTTAATACATTTGTTAGTGGTTGTCAACACATGTGAAAACCCATTGCAGTGGGCCTGGTATTTAGTAGGTGCTCAAGAAATGTTTGATGGATTTGAATGTAAAGCTTGCTTGATTAGAAAATATGGAATTTTCATGTTTTGTTTGGTGGGTGCCACTGAGTTGATTCCGACTCATAGCAAGTCTGTATGACAGAATAGAACTGCCTCCATAGGGATTTCTAGGCTGTGATCTTTATGGGAGCAGATTGCCAGGTCTTTCTCCCTTGGAGCCAAGGGGTGGGTTCAAACTGCCAATTTTTTGGTTAGCAACCTAGCCCTTAACTGTTGTGCCACCGGGGCTCCTTATAGATATAATATCAGGGGTGGCACCATTTATTCAACATTCAGCAAGTATTTCCTTGCCCCCACTATGCCAGGAACTGGGAGTATAGAAACTGTGGGTCCTAGATGCAGACCAAGCATTCATAGTCTAACTGAGAAAACTGTTAAATGAATAGAAAATTACAATATGATCTGCTGAATTCTAAGATGCAGTTAAGAAGCACAGAAAGGGAGCCCTGTTGGACAGGGCTCAGGGCAGGCTTCCTGGGGGAAGAAAGGTTAGCAAGCTGCTGAGGCTGGTGGCCCCACTGCAGCCACCTGAACACAATCCAGAACTCTTTTTGGTGAACCTGACCAACAGAGGCCTGGATCCTCCCAGCAGTCTCATGCTCGGAGCTTCAGAATGATCCTGAATCCTCGTCAGGCTACTCCTGCAGTAGGGGTCAACAGGTGGGCACTGGGCTTGGCACTTCTGCTCTCGGGTGCTCGCCCTGGGATCCCAACAGCTGTCAGTTAAACCAGGGTCCATCAGAGTTAGAATTAGCCAAGGAAACCCCAGGTGGCAAATTTCAATCCCAGCAGGCAGGTGGTTGGGATGCTCTGGTACTTTCCTGGCTTCCAGTCAAGATCTTCTGCTCGTCTTTCTCCATTTGGAGAACCCTCTCTTTCTTCCCTCTCACCCTACCTTTCACTTTCTAGGTGTTCTCCACATCAGCCTGAGCACTTTTCATTTTTACACTTGGTCGAGACTATTTAAATATTTTAACGGGTTTTGTTTCAAGGGGCAGCTAAAGAAAAAAGAAAAACCTTGCCATGGAGTCGATGCCTACTCGTGGCGACACCGTGCATTATCACAGAGCAGAACTGCTCCACAGAGGTTTCCTGGGTGTCATCTTTATGGAAGCAGGTCACCAGGCCTTCCTTCCGTGGCACCACTGCGTGGGTTTTAGCCACCAACCTTAGGGAATGCACATCATTTGCACCACCTTGTTAGTTCCCATCGAGTTGATTCCAACTCACGGTGACCCCATGTAGAACTGCACCATAGTATTTTCAAGGCTGTGACCTTTTGGAAGCAGATCGCCAGGCTTGTCTCCTGAGGCACTGCTGAGTGGGTTCAAACCACCAACCTTTTGGCTAGTAGTCAAGCGCTTAACCATTTGTGCTACCGGGGGACCTACTAACAAGCCTCTAACAGCTACAGGCGGTCAGTGGGGGCTGCAGGAGGGTCCTTGCTGAATCAGGCATCCAGGGTGGTTAAGAGTTTGGTCTTTGAATGGGAGTCACGCCCTCTGATTTGAAATCCTGGCTCAGCCACAGCTCAGCCTGACTTGCGGCAAGTTATTTAACTCTATTTGAGTCTCAACTTCCAGTCTGTAAAATGGGTATAAAAATAGAGCTTTCCTTACAGGATTGTTGTGAATCTAAGCTAATGTATGTTGAAAAGCATTTAGTACAATGCCTGGCCTATAATAAGCACTTAATGGAAGTCAAGGCCAAGATTATTATTATTATTAATTATTAGTGAGCATAACATCCTGTCCATAGTGGGATTGTGAGTTTGTAGAATGCTGAGGATCTTAGGCTGGGTTCTCCAGAGAAGCAGAACCAGTAAAGTGTATAAATATAGAGAGAGATTTATATCAAGGAAATGGTTCATGAGGTGAGGCTGGAATGTCCCAAGTCTGTGGGTCTGGATAGAGGCTTCTCCTGATACACACAGCCGTAGGGGCTGGTAAACTGAAGATCGGCAGGTTGGAGAGCAGGGCTCTTCCTCACAAGCTGTGAAGATCGATGAATTCCAAAGATCAGCAGGCAAAACTGCAAGCAAGCTGCCAGCCCGAGTCCCAAGAACTGGAGATCAGAAGAACAGGAGCCATCTTCAGGATCCAGGATGAGCAAAAGCCCACACACCTTGCCAGGACATCCACTTACATTCAGTGCAGGCCACAAGCCCAAGGAAACTCCCTTTCAACTGATCTGCTACTCATAGCAGATTCCATCATGGAAGTGGTCACGTAATAGTAAATCTCATCTTGTAAGTGATCAAATCATCATACGACTATCAAATCACTGAGAATCATGGCCCAGCCAAGATGACACACAACCTTAACCATTACACTGACTCACTGGAGGAAGGAAAGGCCCTGGAAGCGGTTTAAGCTTGTTTATCACCCGAGTCCTGATGAGCACTGACCCCAGCTCCTGCACTACCCAGGCAGAGTCTCCCATCTATGAAGCTGCCCCAGAGATCAATGGGGAAGGGAGCCCTTGGATAGGTCACCTCCATTCTTCTGTGGAGGTGAGGGATGCTCTGGGCTTCCAGGGGACACCATAGATGAGACAAAGCCTGTTAATGGTCACACTCAGGAGTCATAGTCATCTTCAAGATAACCAGATGCAGTATTTCTTGAGGCCCATTCTCTACTGAGTCCCATATCATTGCATCCTCTGAGGCTGGCATCACCCTCATTTCATAGGTAGAGAACTGAGGTTCAGAGATTTTCCCAGGTCATGTCTCTGAAAGTGGCAAAGTCAGGTACCCAGATAAGCTTAGACCCAAAGCTTGTGCTTGTTACCACTACACTCAGGGTCAGCTCCATGGGCATGAATGCAGTGGCACTGGTCTCCATGCTTAGAAGGGCCCCAGGCTTGGTTTAATCCTCTGCTGTCACCAAGTTGAAATTCTTAATAATTTTGAACCAGGGTCGCCACATTTTGCACTGGACCCTGCAAATTATGCAGCCAGCTCTGCCTACACGCTTTCCTAGAGAGGATGTCTTCTTTGCAAAGAGAAAGAAACTGAGGTGCAGAGAGGGAGATATAATAGACACAAGCTCACGTACCAAGTTGGTGGCAGAACTAGAACCAGGTCTCCTGACCCCCAGTCCCGTGGACTGTCCACTCCCCAGCTTGAGGTGGGCACTCGTGTCCACCTGCACCCTGGATAGGGACAGTTCAGGAAGGGTCATGGGGGGTGGCTGCCCACCAAACTGCCTCTCTCACCTAGCCCTTCTGCTGCCTCCTGGTCTGTCCACCTTTGAGTCTGGGGACCAGGCCTTTCTGACCAGCCCCAGTGTCTGAGCAGGTCAGTGACTCAACTCTCAGAGTGGCAACAAGGGGCTAACGGACATGGGGTGGGAGTGTGGGCAGAGATAGCCAAGGATTGTGACACACAACCAGGGGCAGGAACCAGATTGTCTGGGCTTTGGCCTGATGTCTTTCCTTCTCTTCTGGAACCCACCGGAAAGACTGACTGACATATGTTACCTGAGCTGGATGGTTAGACATTAGTGCTCAGACATCGCGGCTTGTGGTCTGGATAGAATCCTGCATGAAGTGTGCATGTGTGTGCTTGTGTGGGTGTGTGTTGTGGGGAAGATGAGAAACCCACTGATAGGAAAAAGAAGTCCCTGGCTGGTGTAAACAGTTACATGCTCAGCTGCCAACCAAAGGTTTGGTGGTTCACTCCTGAGTTTCACCCTTCAGCCAAAGATCAGACAAGCCCATAAAACAAAAGGAGACTAAATGGGCACACCAGCCCAGGGCAAGGATGAGAAGGCAGGAGGGGACAGGAAAGCTGGTAATGGGGAACCCAAGGTTGAGAAGAGAGAGTGTCGACATGTTGTGGAGTTGGCAACCAATGTCACAAAACAATATGTGTATTAATTGTTTAATGAGAAACTAATTTGCTCTGTAAAACTTCACCTAAAGTACAATTAAAAAAAAAAAGTTTGGTGGTTCAGGTCCACCCAGAGGTGCCTTGGGAGAAAGGCCTGGAGATCTGCTTCCAAAAAAAATCAGCCACTGAAAACCCTGTGGAGCACAGTTCTACTCTAACTCACATGGGGTCTCCATGGTTTTAGAGAGGAGAAAACATGCAGTTCTAAACGCTTTCATTCACTGTTTCATTTTGCATGTCTTGCAGATTTGGGAACGAAGCCCCTGGAAATACAAACATACTAAGAATGTTTACATCTGGTGGGCAAGACAGACAATAAAACAAAGAACCACAGAAATAAATACATGTATTCTGTTTCTTAGCACCCCGTCCCTCTGTGGAGAAATTCACAGTTTGAAATGATGGGGTTATTTGTATGCTCTTTGCCAAAGTGGATGTGAACCACATACCCACGCTGGCTGATGCCACAACAGGGCTTGGCATTTTGGAGGCACGTGGATTGTGGCTGTGAGTGGGACTGATCTGAAGATGCTCCAAAGCACTCACCTGCTGATGCCCGAAATTCCACCACTAGGAGCTCATTCTCTAGGGTTAGGAATTATTCTTTTTCTGAGATGGAAGTTAAAATTCAACTCCCCAGGGGTAGGGAGTGACACACTGAGTTCATAGCATGGCAGTGCTGTGTCAGGAGGCAGGGATGCCCAAGAGCCCTGGATCCAGGAGATGTTCCTGATGGGTACCACAGGGGGAGCCAGAGGGCCACAAGACCAGTCTCTCCATCACCGTTGCTGCTGCTTCAGCCCAGCTCTGCCTACAAAAGAAACCAAACCCAGATGTGGAAAGTAAGATGCAATCAAAGCCCAAACCCGGAATCCCAGGCAGCCTCACACCAGTAGCTAAAAAAGCCAGAGCTCTCAGTTCTTCTTACCTGCAGGGCCCAGCTGTATCCACTATAAGATCTGCCCCTCCCCTATCATACCTGCTGAGACAGGCACGCTTTTCTCAGTGACAGCTCTGTGACCTCCTGCCTTCAATGGTTGGTTGCAGACAGGACTTGACAAGAACTTTCAAGGTTCTTGAAATACCCCAAGCCACCACTGTGACTTGGGAGCCTATCAGCTCTCTTGCCAGAGGCCAAATTTGGCACTCTACCTGGGGCCAGGAGTTAGAATGTGGAATCCAGCTTCCCCAGAGAGGTCCCCAAAGACGCAGAGCGAGCTCCGTGTGGCAGCGGCTGGAGCACTGCCCCGGGCGTGGCTGGGCTGCCCGTCTGGTCCCCTCGTGCAAGAATCTGCATGCTTCCTTCCTTGCTTGCTTCCTTCCTCTGGTTCCTCCCTCGCCAACCTACCTGGGGGCAGGTAATAAAGCAGAAGGAGGGAGATGGATAGATGGGGAGGGCGGGGAGCCACGTGGTGCCATAAAGCCCAGCCAGAGAGGGCCTGTCGGGGGATTGTCCACCCTACAGGAGCCAACACTCAGAAGGTGGACTGTCGGCCTTGCAAGCAAGAGCCGGAGCAGCGGGGCCCGGAGAAGGCCATGCTCCGAGGCGTGCCAGGACCAGGCCTCAGGGGCCTGAAGGGGGCCGAAGGCTCCGCGGAGGACGTGGAGGGCTCTTGCCTGGAGGTCGAGAGGGATTTTGGAGTGCTGAGGGAGAACGGCGCCCCCCGCAGCCTGGGCGAGGCGGAAGAGACTGCCGGCAGGAAGCGCGCCCGACCAGTGCGGTCCAAAGCGCGGCGCATGGCTGCCAACGTGCGGGAGCGCAAGCGCATCCTGGACTACAACGAAGCCTTCAACGCACTCCGCCGGGCTCTGCGGCACGACCTGGGCGGAAAGCGGCTCTCCAAGATCGCCACGCTGCGCAGGGCCATCCACCGCATCACGGCGCTCTCCCTGGTCCTGCGTGCCAGCCCCGCGCCCCGCTGGCCCTGCGGGCACCTGGAGTGCCACCGGCAAGCCGAGCACCCCGGGGGCGCCGGTGACGGGGGCTCCAGCCCACCGCGGCCGGCTCAGCCGCCGGCTGGGTCCAACCTCTCGCACCAGGAGACCGCCTGCCCCTTGGCACCGCCTGCGCCACGCTGCGCCTCGTGCTCCCCGCACGCGCACCTGGGAAGGCCCAGGGCGGTGGCCGAGGTGCCAGGTTTGGCCCAGGCACCCGGGGGAAGCTGGCACAGATGCCCAGGTACTGCCTCTACCGGGCCGTTTCCCTGGCCGCGGGGCTACTTGCGAGCAGGCCCAGGGCTGGGCTACCAGCACTCCTGACCAGGCCACCGGCGCCATCGGTGGAACTGGAGGGAGGCCCCACTTGGAGGAGCGACTGCAGCATGACTGCAAAAACGTCTTGGACAGAGGAAAACTGAGTGAACGGGGAGACAAGGAAGTGGTCTTGCTGGTGGTGGAATCTGCACCCCTCACATCCTCACCTGGTGTGGCAGCTGGGAGAATGGAGCAAGATCCTGCTTGGCTCTTCCATTTGGACTCCTTCAACTCTCTCTGGAAAATGACCTTTGCATTCCTGTACTTCCGAGTCCAGTTTTCTCTTGCTGCTTCTTAGGAGAATGTGGGCTGTTGGGCAGAGTACTTGTGTGGAGGAGTGTGGCCACCTGGTGTGGTCTGATGGCTAAGCTCGGGGTCCCCTCCCCGTGCCTGCATGGCTGCCCCAAGTCTGTGGTCTGGGAGAGGCTATCAGAAGCAGGCAAATAAAAAGGAAAAGATATCATCTCTCTCTGCTACCACAACTCCTCTGGGGTCAGTGGCCCAGGGTGGCAGGAAGGTCTGGGGGGCCTGAGGCCTGGGAGCTCACCCTGGAACTTTGGGTCAGAGCCTACAGCCCACAGGTAGGTACCTGGGAGGGAACACTGGTTCATGGCAAGCCTCCAGCTGTGGCTGAGCACTATGGGAGAGGGGGAATGGGGCCTAGGAAGCTCAGGACATGATCAGCCTCATCTCTGGACCTCCCTGCCAAGCTGCTGTCTGCAGTGAGCAACAGTGGGGGCTGCAATGAAAGCAGAGCCTAGGCCAGTCTCTGGCAAGGAAGCTGAGGGCAGGACCAGGGATTGGGGTCAGTAAGGGGGCCTTGATGGTGCCGTGGTTAAGTGATCGGCCGCTATGAGTCAGAATCAGCTCAATGGCACACAACAATAACAAGTCCTGGCTGTACCCCAAGTGATAGGCAGATGGAGCTCTCAGGGAAGTGGATCAGTGCAGCCAGGGCCTCTGTGATGATGGGCAGACTTGGAACCCGGGAAGGATTATGGGGAGGCTGCTGAGGGTATGGGAGGCACAACATGCCACTCGGATTAGTCTGGAGAGCTGCCCTGCATCTAGGATGGGCATCTTCGGGACAGTGTCTAGTCTCTCTCAGGGCGACTGGGCTGATGAAGCAGGTGCTGCGTGCTGGAGTGAGGACCCGGATGTGCTAGGGGGAAGGCTGAGGGCTTTCTGGTCTCCTTAGAGAGCAGGGCTCTTGCCAGCTGTGGGAAGGGTTATATATAGCCAGCTCAGAATGGGGGACTCCATGGTCTTAGGCATAGGCTCAGGGCGGAGGGAGGGTTCCCAGGGCAGGCGGGGTAAGGCTCGCCACCATAGCCAAAGATGTCTTTGCTGCAAGCCTTGTCACTGGTTGGCTTGCTTGGCACCCTTCTCCAATTCACAGGCTCTAGGGCTCCCCATGTCATGGTCAGGGCAGGTGGCTGCAGCATAGACCATAGGATGGCTTTGACTCTGGGTCACAGGGGTCATGGGGCCCAGCTGGGAGCAAGATGTGGTACTCTGGCCCCAGCCCTGCCCACCAGCCTTCCCCTTCATGGAGAGCCAGTGCCCTGGTTTGGCAGTGGGAAGAGCCAGATGGGTCTGGAATCCAGTATCTGCTCTACCCCTTACTAGATGTGATGCATCGTGTCACTAAACCACTCTGAGCCTCTCGTTCCTCACCTCTGACGTGGATAGTGATTCCATCTCAGGGTGGTGTGAGGATTAATATCTGTACAAAATGTACAGTTTCTGACACTGAGCAACGGTTCAACGGACAGTTGTTTATATATTATTATAATCTTATGATAGGCCTGCCTGGACATTGCTTGTCCTTGCTTTGGTCTCAGGTTTTAATTCTCTGGAATCAAGACAAAATGACCAGCAGCTTCTGCTTTCTGAACTTCAGGGTAGAGAGAGGTGAGGGCTCTTCTCACCCAGCTGTACTCTCAGCCCGGGAATGGCAAGGGTGCCCCCTGCAGGTGGAAGCATGAATGTGCGGCGGACTTGTGCGTTCTGGGAGAGGGACGCAAAAGAACTTCTCAGTCTCCTCACTCATCAGTCAGTGAACCAGGGCAAATCACCTACCTAATGGCTTTAAACCTTGGTTGAACCTTGCTTTCCTTACCTGTATCGTGAACTAAAAATAGTACTTATCTCATAGGTTGTTGGGCAGACAAATGAGATAATGCATTTAAAGCACTTAGCCTAGTGCCTGGCCCGTAGAAGCACTCACTGGGTGGAAGCTAGTAAGATGTATTCTATTCACAAGGTTGTTGCAGACAGAGAATGTATGGGCTGGTGTTTTATAAACTATGAAGTACACGACACACTAGTTATTATCTCATCAGTGCTCATCTGTGCACACATCTGTATGTGTGCATGGTGGTATGTATTTGGAGTCTCTGGGTGGCACCAATGGTTAATCACATGGCTACTAACTGAAAGGTTGGTGGTTCAACCCACCCAGAGGCCCTTCAGAAGAAAGACCTGGCGATCTGCTTCGTAAAGGTCACAGCCCTGAAAACCCTGTGGGGTGCAATTCTACTCTGAAACACATGGGGTCGCCATGAGTCTGAAATGACTTGATAGCAACTGTTTTTTTTTTTTTAACATGCACACGTGCGTATGCTTATGGAGGTGTGTGGATGTGTGACTATTTGTGTGTGCATATGTGTGTATACTGATCTACCAGTCACCCCCTTCTCTTCCTGATGTTTTGGGGAATCCTAGGCCAGAATAGCCTTAGTTATATGCCTTTCAGGTTTTCTGGATGGCTCACTTAATTTTTTTTTTATCTGCTTCCCAAGATCAAATCCACTCTCCAAGATTGCCAGTTTACTGTGAAGAGAAGATAAATCTGTGATTATTAAGGAAAGAGGTTATCAGCCAAGACCAGATGGGTTTGTCCAAATAGAGAAAATGTTGGTACAATAGTATGTATTAAATGAATATAAAAAGGAAAGTATCAGAAAGGGAAAGCATGTACCTAAGACAGCTGCTGAAAGGTATGCCCAAAAGATATGAACAGCTGATACACACAGAGAGACATTATATATAAGATTAATTCCAAGAGCCCACTCAAATAGACTTAAAAGGAGACATAGCTAGCTTTTAAAAGGCAGTGAAAAATAACAATTACAGTGTTTTTAATAGCTTTACAGTTCACAAAGGGCTTTCATATACTGAGACTCTTGGCTCCTTTTAGCAAGTATGCACTTTCCGACCCCTTCCCTTACACACGATGTGTGTGTGCGTGCATGTGTGTGTGTGCAGTCACCAGGAAACTCCTGAAGCAGGATGGGCTGGGCCAAGCATGGCCTCATTGAAACAGGAATTTAGTTAATTACACCTGCCCTGTCAGCCCCTAGGGTTTCCCTGACGCTCAGTGAGATGCCAAAGAGAAAAAGCACCGGTATGATAGGGTTTTATTACCCCTTCCCCTTGGATTGGGCTCGAACGTACCTATACTTTTCAGATTTGTATCCCTGCCCCACCCGACTCTTCAAAGGATAGTATCCAGGTCCGCTTTCCCCTCTAACCTCAACATCCTTCAAAATTCAGGCTGCACAGAAGGTGAGGGGGACAGAGATGGAATTAGCATGGGCGTGGACACACCCTGGACACTTGCTTGGGCGTTGGTGCTTTCATCCTGCTCTCATTCATCCAGTCAGCCTTTGCTGTGAGCCAGGCACTCCCGGGCTAGGGGACCTGGGGCATGCCCCCTCCAGGAGCTCACAGTCCAGAGCAAAAGAGGGGAGTTACCTCCTGAAGCCTCATGTGTTCACTGTGAGCAACCTGGACCTGCCAGCTGCAGAACAGAAAGAGGCAGGTACATTTGTCCAGCTGGACCAGGGCTCACAACTCAGACCCCACTAGGCCAGGTGGATTATGTGAACATAGAGTTGGCCGAGGAGCTCAATGCCCTTCTAAAGCCTGCATCTGGCCCAGCTGTTTGTTGCTCTGTAGGAAATGGACCCAGGGTCCTCAGATCTTCAAGTGAAAATTCCAAAATCTCAATTTTTACAGGAATTCAATTCAATTAAAAAACAACAACAACAACAACACATATTGAGTCAATACTGTGCAGGCCAAACCCATTTTATATGGGTCAGATGTGGTAGGTCAGATGGTGGCCTTCAAAATGGTATGTCCACGTCCTAACCCCTGACACCTATGAACATGACCTTACTTGAAAAGATGGTCTTTGCAGATGTAATTAAATTAAGGATCTTGAGATGAGCTCATCCTGGATTATCTGGGTGGACCCTAAATCCAATGACAAGTGTTAGAGACAGAAGAGGAGACCCAGACCGTAGAGGAGAAGGCCGTGTGAAGACAGTTTGGAGTTAGGTAGCCACACGCCAAGAAAAGCTTGGAGCCACCAGAAGCTGGAGGAGGCGAGGAAGAATTCTCCCCTAGAGCCTTCTGAGGGAGCATGGCCCTTCATTCTGGACTTCTGGCCTCCAGAGCTATGAGAGAATAAATTTATTTTATTTTAAGCCACCAAGTTTGTGGTCATCTGTTACCAAAGGAAACTGATACAGATTCTGTTATAAGACCTTGGGAGCCTCCTGCAGATTGGTGCAGGACCCTGAGAAGCTGCTGAGGCAGACTCACCAGCCCTGGAACCCAAACAGCTGCCCCTTGGGCCTCCCTCTGCCCTGGTCCTCCGCATCACCACTGAGCCACTAGGTGGCACTATGAACCTAGCATCTCACAGTGGCAGCACAAACTTGGGTCCCCAAGTCCCTGAATTCCAGCCCACTCAGCTTTTCAGCTTACCTTACTGCCATAGGACAGCCTGGAGACGCCTCGGCTTTTTCTTTTCTCTTCGAGTTTGTATCAAGTTAGATAGGCCCCTTTATGTTGGGTTCGGTCTGTCCTCGAGGCTAGCACTGTCCAACAGAAACATAATTTGAGGTACATTTGTAATTTTCTAGTAGGCACATTAAAAAAAAAGATGAAATTAATTTAAATAATTTTTTTAGCCCTATATATCCAAAATATTATCACTTCAATATAGAACAAGATGGACTGAGATAGTTTACGTTCTTTTTTTGTACTAAGTCTTGGAAACCCAGTGTGTGTCTGGGTTTGGACTATTCACATTTCCAGTGTTCAACAGCCACATGTGGCCAATGGCTACCAAATGGGGCAGAGCAACCATAGGTCCTGTGGAGGGCCTGAGTCCTACTGAGTTCTCAGTTTGTGAGGTGGAATTTTGTCAAAGCTGGACACTGACTGAGAGCCTAGGAGGTCATAGAGACCCAACTTGTCCCCCTCTGAAGGAGCTTTCCTATTTATAAAGACTAACGTATTCCTGGAAACTTCTGGGCAGAGGAGCCCAACCTGACTGCCTCCTCCCTGCCACTGACGTGGGATGAGATAAGGAGGAGGCTGTCCCCCTCAGCACGACCAGACTCCTAGTGACCCTGTAGGACAGAGTAGAACTAACTGGCCCATAGGGTTTCCAAGGAGCACCTGGTGGATTCGAACTGCCTGCCTTTTGGTTAGCTGCTGAGCTCTTAACCCCTGGGCCACCAGGGCTCCAGGAGCCTCAATTTCACTGCCCTGGAAGCCAGCATTTTGCAAATAACAATGAGTTTCTTTTATTGAGCAAAAATTCTTAATTTTAATATAGTTAAATTTATCAACCTGGAAATTTGCCCCCAAGCCGAAAACTATTTGAGAAATGTATTTGCCTCCAGGTGTCCTTTCAGCTCCTCAGCCTCAGGCTGGCCCCAGCTTATGGCTCTTATCTGCTCCTCTCTGGACTTCCCTCTGTGACCTACTCTTCATCCTCTCTGCCTGGTCATCCTCCTCCTCCACCTTGTCTGTCCCCTCCCTTTGCTGGAAGCAACATTTCTGAAGTCAGGTTGATACGCAACCCGAAACCATTTTCATTCCACTAAAATGACTCATTTTGTTCCAAACAAGTTTGTGGACCTGGACCAGGGATTACTGTCTGATTGGGATATAGTGTGAGACAGATGTCTCTTTCCCTTTCTGGGCATTGGTTTTCTAATCTGTAAAATGAAAGGATTTGAACCACACAACCTCTGAGGCCCCCTTCCACCTCTAACTTCCCATCCCACATCATGCAGGACCCTTGGATTTTAGACTATTGACTATACCTTCCTCCAAACCACACACGCACACCCTGGTGGTTTCAGTTCACCCTTGTAAACCTACATATGGAGAGAGATCAAGGACATAGAGAGAATGAAATGCAGAGATACAGGCAGAACCAGAGAGAGGAGACATAAGAGAGAGCAAACACAGAGAAACTCAGACAGGACAGACAGCAGAGCCTGAGACCTTCGGAAGCTGGCTTCTGCCTTGAGCAGCTCCGGAACAGGCTAATCTTTGCCTGCTCTTGAGCACCACACAGAAGCTCTGATGGGTTGGGATGGGGCCCAAGCCTTCCTCCTTATACCCCCCCTTGCCCACCCCTCACCATCTGAGTTGCTTAGAAGACAATTTATTGGGCCCCACTTGGTCCAGGCAGGGACCCTCCACTGATCACAATGAAGCTCATGGCTTCCCTTCCCTTCAGGAGTCAGGAGCCAGGCCCTGGCCTGGATGCCCCTGGGCGCTGGGGGCCAGGGTTGGGTGGGATGTGAGAGACCCAGGGCCTGGTATTTTCTTAATGAATAGGAAGAGGCATAAGCCTACTCTGGCCAGAAGAGAAGCCAAGGGTGCTGTCCCCAGCAGAGCTGAGGACACACCCCTTTGTGACGCACTTAGCCGTTTTCCCTATCCAGAGCCCCCAGCCCAGTCCCAGAGCTGCAGTGGAAACCAGAGGCTGGCCCAAGTCTCTCTGAGCTGCACTGGGCTGGGGCTGGGGCAGAACAATGCTGGGGTAGTTCTCTGGGGAAAGGGAATTGAAAAGAAAAGCATCTCAGAGGAGGGCGGGTGGGAGGGGTGGGGTGGGCGGGAGGCTGTGTGGCTTGCATACACACACACACACACACACACACACACACACACACACACACACACACACACACAGCCTTCCTGACTTAGCCTCACTCAGAAGAGGAGCACTCTTCTGTCTGCTCTCTGAGCTTTCTGTCGCTTCCCCGCCCATCTGTGCTGTCAGCAGCAGCAAAGTTGGCTTCAAACTTGAACAGCGCTGAAGGCTCCCAGGAGCTCCACAGGGGAAGCAGGCAGGCCCCAGCCTCTGGGTTCAGCTGGTGTTAACGAGCCCATTCTGACCTTCCCAGTCCAGCTGGGGCTCACTCCCCTCGGTGACACTTCTGTCTCACCCGTAGGCCCTCAGTCTGGGGTGGGTGAGGAATGGTACACTGAGGTCCTTCTGGGGCCCCTCGTCTTGACCTGGAGCTGGAGCAGCCCAAAGCCCAGGCCAACATGGCCAACCCTGTGAAGCCTCAGTTTCCCCCTGCACAGGAGCCGGGCAGTGCCTCACCCCTGGAACTGCCGGAGATGGAGAAGCTCCTCACCAAGGCAGAGGACAAGGATGACAAGACCCTGAAGCTGTCCAAGTCCCTGTCAGGGGCCCTGAACCTGGAGCAGAATGGCCACAGCCTGCCTTTCAAGATGGTCTCCGAGCGGCACCTGGAGGTCCAGCTCTCCCAGTCGCCCTCCCGGGCCAGCTCCAGGCGGGCATCCTCTATCGCCACTGCCTCCTACGCCCAGGACAGAGAGGTCCCCAATGATTACCTCATCCTTGCGATCGCCTCTTGCTTCTGCCCTGTCTGGCCCCTCAACCTCATCCCTCTCATCTTTTCTATCATGGTAAGTGCTGCCCTGTGCCCCAGGGCCAGGGGCTGTGTCCAGGAGTCAGCAGGCCTGTTTTCAGGTAGGCACAGACACACTGGCCAGGATCTGGAGGAAAGAGAGCCATGTGCTGGGGCTGAGAAGAGGAACCCCTCTCTCAGCTGGCCTTGGAGAAGGTGCCAGGGGCCAGGGGGACTCCTGTTTGCTCCTCTTTCATCTCTGCTCCTGGGCATCACAGTTTGACTTTGCACAGATCCCTGCTGGGGAGAGGGAGCTGTCTAGAGCTACATCCCGCAAGATGGAAAGACAATGGAGAGTGGGGGAGGCGGGTAATGTTCCTGTCTCACCCCAGGCTTCTGGGTGCCAAGTTGGGGGGCTTACCTTTGGGGTGGAGGGGGGTCATCCCCAAATGGGGCTGAGCTCAGCAGAGGTTGCTGCTGGTGTAGGGTCCTGGGGTTCCTGTTTCCAAAACAGCAAGCTCCCTCCCTGCCCTGAGCCACTGAGGCATTCCAGGAGCCTTTGCCAGCTCTAGTTTCTGAGGGCCAGCTGTGGCTTCCCTACTCTGCGTGGAGGGCCTCTGGGCTCACTTCCCCCAGGACACAAGAGGGGACAGTTTGCAGGCTGCTCCTCTGGGGTGGACCTTCTGGCTGGAGCCCTCTGGACCTCAGTGGTCGCACTGATTTCAGCATCTGTGTGTGGGGCAGGAGAGGTCTGGGCCACAGGTGAAAAATATTTGTGTCCGCGGGCATGACTGCCCAGCCAAAAAGGAGGAGCCTGTGGGCTGGGCTTGTACTTCTCACTCTCCTGCTGCAGAGCTTTGAGTAAGTTGCCTTAGATTGTTCTGAAACCAAACCATTAGAGTAGAACTACTTACAGAGATCCCACATAACATGTTGGTAAGTGTTGGCAAGTGACTTTTGAGATCCAGGAAGTGGAGATAGAGACTCGGCAGAGCCACAACTTCCAGAATGAGGCTATGAGCGGGGAGAGGAAACTGCTGGCCCCAGGCTGTTCAGGCCCAAAGGACTGGGTGGGGAGACACTGTTTAGCTTCTCTCTGGGGTGACTCCACTGCTGAGTCATCTGTTGCCAACCTCTCAGGAATCGAGCTCACTCCTGCTGTCCCCCTCACGTCCCCATCCCCACTCCTACCCCCACCCCCTGCTGGCCTCTGAGAAAATTCATATTCACTTCACTGACGCCTCATCTCCAGACAGGGAAGCCTTCACTGACCCCCATCAAACCCAGTACCCCCAGCCAGGACTTTGGGGGACACTGGGAGTGCTCCTGAATCTGAGGGACTTGGCATAGGCTCAAGACCCAGGACTGGGTAGGGCCCAGGGCACGAGCCTTCTCAGGAAGCTCCGCTGCTGCCTGTTGTGCCCTGGGCAGCTGGGATGAGACCTGGGCACCAGGGGTACAGTCAGTGGTGCTGGGCTGGGCCAACCTCTTGGTTGCCAGGGGAGGCCCCAGAGGGAAGACAGCCTTTGGGGAGAGAAACAACATGAGGCCCGGGAGAAAACAGTTGCTAGAATCCTGTTGCTAGAATTCATCTCCTGCGGGGGGTGGCAGGGTGCAGACTGGGTAAACCAGTTGCCGTTGAGGTGATCCCAACTCATGGTGACTCCAGGTATATCAGAGTAGAGCTGTGTTCCGTAGGGTTTTCAGTGGCTGATATTTTGAAAGTAGATTGCCAGGCCCTTCTTTAAGGCACCTCTGGGTGGACTCGAATCTCTAACCTTTTGGTTAGCAGCTGAGCACGTTAACTGTATGCACCACTCAGGGACCCAGGCTGGGCAGGAGCTGCCTTGTCAAGTCTGTGAGACCACTGAACCCACCCCGCTGTATCTCTATGTCCTTTTAAGGTTCTTGGATCAGGTCTAGGGGCCACTGGGCTGGATGCAGGGGACACTGTGCTAAACAAGACACCATCGCCAGTTCCCAGGAGCCTCCAGTTCAGGGAGAGATAAGCTTGTAAACAGATTCTTATAATACACTTTAAGAAGTGCCCATGCTAGATATAACCACATGGTATTGTGTGGCCTTGGGCACGTCACTCAAACCTCTCTTCTCCTCAGTATTCCCATCTGCAAAATAGATGTAACCGTAACAGCTACACTATAGAGCTAGCTCTGTGAGGCTGAAAGGAGATGAGCCACACAAGGTGCTTAAGAGCAACACCCAGCCCATGGTAAGTGCTACTACATACCCACGCATTGCATACCCGCCCATTGCCGTCGAGTTGATTCTGACTCCTAGTGACCCTATAGGACAGAGTAGAACTGCCCCATAGAGTTTCTAAGGTTGCCTGGTGGATTTGAACTGCCAGACTTTTGGGTTAGCAGCCGTAGCACTTAACGGCTATGCCACCAGGGTTTCCAAGTGCTACTACATAGTAAGAGTAATTAAGTGGCAGCTCGGTCTCGCTAATGGTAGATGGGAAGCCATTGTAGGTCTTTTAAAAACAGCTCTATTGAGATATAATTCACATGCCATACAATTCACCTACTTAAAGTGTACCATTCAATGTTTTTTAGAATATTCACAGATATGTGCAACCATCCCCACAGTCAATTTTGAAACATATTTATCACCTCAAAATGAAACCCTGTACCCTTTAGCTAATACCCCCACCCTCCCCCATCCTCCCCAGCCCTAAGAAACCACTTCTTCCTGTTTCTGTGGATTCGCCTGTTCTGGACATTTCAGATAAACGGAATCGTACAGTATGTGGTTTCTTGTCGTTGGCTTCTTTCGCTTAGCATGATGTCTTCCAGTTCATCCACATTGTCGCGTGTATATCAAAGGAGCAGGACGAGAGTGTGGTCAGATTTCTGTTTTGGTGGATCAGTCAGGTGCAGGGTGAGAGGAGGGGCTGAAGGGGAAGAGCCTGGTATTCAGGAGAGTGACCCTTCGTAGGAGCGCCTGCAAGATGTCCGCATCTGGACCAGGGCACAGCAGGTGGCAGAGGGATTCTGGAAACCCTCTAAGACTTGGTAACACTGATCATTCATTCACTCATCCATTCTTTCCATAGCAGCTTACTTGTTTTGAGGGGACTAAATGGTAGAGGATGATTAAGCACCCCCAAGAATGAATGTGCCTCTTTTATGAAGCAGGCACTGCGCTAGGCATTTGGGAAGCAGATGGCTAAGACATGGTCTGTTTGGCATGGCAGAAGGGTATGAGAGTGTGATGGCGGAGCGAGGGGAGCAGGGACCCACTCTAGGAACTTAAGTTTTATCCTAGGGGCTCAGAGAACCCCTGAAGAGATTTTTTTTTAAAGAAATACTGTGTTTTCGAAGGCTTACACAGTAATTTAGGTTCCCATTAAACAATTTCTACACAAATAGTTCATCAATATTGGTTACATTCTTTGGAGTGTGAATATTCTCATTATTTCCATTCTGGTTGGTCCATTTTTACTAATTTCCCTGCCCACTTATATTCTCACCTTTGTTTTAAAGCAATTGTTAACTGTTGGTGTTGTCTAAGTCATCTAATGCTGCTATAACAGAAATACCACAAGTGGATGACTTTAACAAAGATAAGTTTATTTTCTCACAGTCTAGTAAGCTACAAGTCCAAATTCAGGGCGTCAGCTCCAGGGGAAGGCTTTCTCTTTCTGCTCTGGAGGAAGGTCCTTGTCATCAATCTTCCCCTGGCTGAGGAGTTCTCAGAGAAGGGACCCTGGGTTCAAAGGACGCCCTATTCCCCTGGCTCTTGTTTCTTGGTGGTATGAGGTCCCCATGTCTCTCTGCTCGCTTCTCTCTTTTATATCTCAAAAGAGATTGGCTTAAAACACACTCTAATCTTGTAGATTGAGCTCTACCTCATTAACATAACTGTCACTAATCCCATCTTGTTAATGTCATAGAGATAGGATTTACAACACACAGGAAAACCACGTCAGATGACAAAATGGTGGACAATCATACAGTAGTGGGAATCATGGCCTAGCCAAATTGATAGATATTTCTGGGGGACAGGATTCAATCCATAACAGATATCATATAGGTAATACCTGTATTTATAGGTGATAGCCTGTATTTTGCAAACCAATCTGTTATTTAGCTAAAAGGTGACTTCAGGGCTGGTACCCCTAGAGAGTTTTAAGCAGAGGTGTGATGTGATCAGTTCATAAGTTTGAACCAACTTTCAGCTGCATTATGGGAAATGGGGTAGAGTAGGCATGACTGGGAGCTGGGAGATCCCATAGGAGGTTTATGAGATAGTCCAGGCAGGAAATGATGAAGGCCTGAACTAGGCAGTGGGCTTAGAAAGGAGGAGACTAATAACAGAATTGCTAAGGAGGTAGGAGCAACATTTTGCATTAGGTTGGAGTCTGAGATGGCTCCTGGTTAGCTAATTCAATGATCTTGGAGCCATCCTAGAGAAAGCCCTGGGGACCTACAACATTTAAGTGGTGGGCAGAGGGAAATGGATGGTAAGAAGGTTGAAAAGCACTTCTTCCAGGAGATGGAAGGAAAATCAGGTGAGAGGCAGACACACCTAGGGAGGAGTGAGCTTGAAGGAGGGAGTGGTCACATGCCACAGAGAGGTCAAATTAGATGAGGACGGAAGTGTCCACTGGCTTGGCCACTTGAAGATCATTGGTGACCCTCATGATGGAGAAGTTGAGGCCAGGGAGAGAGATAGAAGGTACAGAAGAGAGGAATGATAGATGGGCCAGATCCCCGAAGAAGTAGAGAGATGGAATCAGTGCCCAGGAAGGAGGAGCCCCTCCCTGGAAGCCTGGAGCAGAGGCCATGAGGGTGGAAGCAAATAGAAATACTTTAAAGAAATGGAGTGGGCTTATGCAGCTTGGCCTCCGTGCCACCAGGGAAGTGAAGGGCAAAGTCATTTGCTGAGAAATAGGGCCAGGGTGGCAGAGGGGAAGGGACAGGGACAGAGACAAACAGGCCATTGACCCGAGGGCTCTACTGAGGCTGGAGACCATCAGTCTGGTTGTTATCAGACTATGTGGTGGTGTGATTTTCTCCAGCTGTAAGTGTAGGATAACAGACATTAGGGCATTGGGTTGACCCAAGGCTAAAGATGGCAGCATTGTCATGAGAGGAGGACTAGGTGGCACAGAAGATGCTGGCAGGGTGGCTGAGATGACACGCCAAAGGGTACAGGCTGGACTGGGAAGGAAGTGAGGCTGGGAAGACAGCAATAGCCTTGACAGGGAGGGAGGGTCCCAAGGGCTGGGCTCACAGAAGTCAAAGAGCAGGCAGTGGGAGAGTGATTGGGAGAGAGATGCTGGGTTTGAGATTTCAGAGAAGGAGACGTTTGGGGTGATGGCAAGGGGCCAGTGTAGCTGTGGAAATGAATTCCTAAAGGGAAATATCAGGAGTCAGGGAGAAGGAAATTGAGAGAGCCTAGTGTTGAGGGATAATATTATAAACATTTACTGGGTGCTTACAAAATGCCAGGCACAGGTCCAAATTCTTTACACATATTATCTCATTTAATCCTGACCGTAACCCTCTGAGTGCCGGGTATTGTCATTATTCTCATTTTATAGATAAGAAAACAGAAGCACAGAGAGTGAAATCACCTGCTGGTAAATGGGAAGCCCAGATCTGAACTGAGGCGGCCTGGCTAGAGTGAAAGCCCACATTCTTGCTTCCTTGGGGATCAGGGTGAACCCAGGTGGGAACATTATTGGGTGTGTCCACAGGTGTCTACTGAAAGCCACCCCTATTCTCCTGGGGGGACACTCGCTCATCTAGGGCTGAAACATAGGGCCCCATGCAAACAGCACCACAGGTGAGAAGGAGGGACAGAGAGTGTAGAAAGAGAGGTCTCCTCTTCTGGTGTCTCCCCATCCTGAGGAGAGGCTTCAGAACGCCTCATGTGAAGTCCTCGCCCCCATCAGTTACCAAATGAAGCATCAAGCCCTTGACCCAGGGATGGAAAGAGACCCACAGTGCTGACAGCCCCTGTCAGGAGCCAGTTTCTGTCTGCTCTAAGACGAGGATCACAGAATCTGGCTAATGTCCTCACTTAACAAGACGACCAAGGCCTGCAGAAGAACAGTGTCTTTCCCACAGTCACACAGCCTGGCACTGAATTCAGTGTTGTCTCCATGTTGCCACCCTGAGTCTAGCTCTTGGGACAAGGAGGGTGTATTGCTCCCAGGAAAGCCAAACCTTTCAGACATTTGTACAGGGAGGGAAGAACCCCATTTCCTCCCCACCGCCAGTTCCCTCCACCGCCAACTAAGTCATCCGTGAAAGACTAATGGACCAGCAGTGTCCTTGCCACTGTGGCATTGATGGGGTCACTGTCACTAGAGCTCTCTGAGGAGCTGTGATCACAGGTACCAGGATTCAAATCTGGTTGGCACTGCAGCCTCCCGTGAGCCTCCTTGGGTGGCCACGGCAAGGCTGGCATCATCCATATCACTTCTGGGTCAGAAATGGCCATGTTGCTCAGTGCCCACAAAGTTTCCTGTCAATGAGAGGAGCTAGACCCCAGGCACTGGGCCTTCTGTCAGCACCAGTGATAAAAGGAGCAAGGGGCAGACCTGGGTGTGCAACCCAGCTCTGTCCCTTACAAGCCACATGACTGTGTCCAAATCACTCGGTCTCCTTCCTTAGCTTCAGTTTCCTCATTTGTAAAATGGGCGTCATAAAGCCATCTACCTCAGAGGGCCATTGGGAAGATTAAAGGCATGAATGTGTCTGAAAGCATTTCTCACAGAGCTTTATAAATGGAAACAGTTGGTTATTAGCAATACTAAATGAAACCATGCTGCGTAAGAGGGAAGAGCAAACCCCCAGGGGACAGGCAATTCCGACTTTAACCACATTTGGGATCATGGAGTCTCACCCCCCATTCCGCTACCTGGAGGGATGGGCAGTCCTATTTGTGGTTTCGGTGGACGCCTCTGAGCAGCCCCTTGCCTGTGGGTCGTTCCTACGACATGTGGAAGCACTGCAGAGACCCGGGGTGGCTTTGATAACCTGATGTTCCGTAGACTCAGAACATTTTGCCATGCTTTCTTACATTTATGCATTCATCCACTCACTCAACAAGTGCTCTGAGTCCAACCGGCTGACAGTCAGCGGGCGCACAGACAGACGGCTCAAAGTGTTGATGTATTTCTGAATTGGCTGATAAGCAGCTGCTGCCTCAAGCCCCCTAAGAGTTCCCCGTCCCTCCCACTTGCCATAGCAGCTGCCCTGACTCCTCCCTGGGGACTCTCCCTATGCTCCCCACTCTCCAGTAACTGAAGGGTTCACCTTGGACCCAGCAGCCTGTGACAGAGTCCGTTCTGTTTGATGGTACCAGACCATAGCAGTTGTTAACTGTGTGTCAGGCCTAGAGGGGGACTTGAGGACATGGCCCCTGCTGCCTCACTGTAGTGGGGAGTTCAGATCTGTCAACAGGGCAGCCTGAGAATGGCACTAGAGCCAAGAGAGGGGTGTGAAGGGAAATGAAAAAACACATCCCTTTGCCTTGAGCGGCCAGGAGTCATTCGCCTCAGTGATAGGACTGATTGCCCATCAGCTCTTGCTTGTCTCGTGGGTTCTCCTCAGATCAGCTAGGCCCTGAGCCCACGGGGTGGAGGAAGCTCTTTCTTGAGATATTCTGTTGCCACCGCCCTTGTCTGGCTGGTCCCAGCCCCTGGCAACTCTCCCAGCATCCTCTCCTCTCCACCCTCACCTCACTTTCAGACTCTTCCCAATGTCCCTCCTCACAGATCTATTAACCTGAACTCATTTTCTCCCTCGCTGTTCCCACAGTCATTGCAATCACAACTTATCTATTAATTCATGGCCATTACAGTCACTGCTGCCATTAGCCAGGCTTCAATTTGAACCATTTTGTAAATGGGAGGACAATGCCACTGAGCGAGATTCAAGAGTGGAGGTAATTTACACAAACAAAGAAACAAAGGCAGATACATCGAGAGCCAATACACGCTGACAACACCCTGGGGTAGGCACATTACCCCCATTTTACAGGTGAGGGAACCGAGCCTTGAAATTCTTTACTCTCTTTACTGGATCTCTTCCCCGCCCATCCCTTACCAAGGTCACCAGCCTCCTCTCCTTGTTGATATTTCGGTCTTTTTCTCCCTTGACCCCCATGAGTGGTATGGCACCATTGGCCATGCCCTCATTCTTGACACTTTCCATCTTGGACTTCTGGGATACCACGCCCTCCTGCCCTTCTGCCACTGCACTGCAGTCTCCCTTACAGGTTGCTTTTCCCCAGCCCTCCCCCTTTATTACTTGGTGTTCCCTAAAGTCCCATAGTGGACCCATTTTCCTCCCAGTCTGTGTGGTCCCTGATGGCCTCACCCACAGCCATCGCTTCAGTTGCCATCCACATGCTGGTGACTCCTGAGTGCCAGACCCATTTACCCAACTACTAAGGGAAGGCTACACACTCACAGCTCCCAGGAACCTCAGACTGAACAAGTCCAACACCAAACCATCTCTCTTCCTCCTATTCTCAACCTGCATCTTGCTGGCGTCCCCCATGTGAGGAAGGGTGCCTGCATTGATCCATTGACCAAGCCAGAAACCAGGAATGATCCCAGTCATGCCCTCTCCCATATCCCATTTGATTTGTCACCAAGGTCTGTCGATTCTCTCTTCATAACCTCTCAAATCTGAACCTTTTTTTTTTTTTTTATCAATGACCTAACTTAGTTCAAGCGTTTCAATCTATCTGCCCCCAACTCCCTGCCTCTCTTAGCCACACTCTATACTGTAATCAGAGATGGTTCCTAAAATGCAAATCTGGCTATGCTCCTACTTAGTTAAAATCCTTCATTAGCTCCCAGCTCCCTACTGGACAAAGTCCAAACTCAGTGGGGTGATCGTTGGGGCCCTTTTTAATCTGGCATTTCTCCACCTTTCCAGTTGTTCTCTCACCATGCCCACATAGTGCCCTATGATCCAGTTCCATTCCCTTATCTGTAAAATGGGCTAGTAATAACCCCAGCCTCATAGGCGTTATTATGAGAGTGAAATGCTCTAATGGGTGGCAGGCACTTAGCAGAGTTCCCGACACAAGGTAAATGTTCAAAGAATGTTAAGGGATGGTTATTACCCCAGTAGAAGTGGCAGAATCTTGGTGGGCTTCACAGAAGGGGTGGCACTGGGGCCACATCTTGAAGCATGGAGAGGGTTTGGACATGTGGTGTTGTGGGGAGCAGGAATGTAGGCAGAACAAAGAGCACGGGCAAAGGCGTGGAGGTAGAAGCCATCAGCTGGGTGAAGCCCAGAGGTTGTGGAAGAGGATTGTTGTTAGGAGCCATTGAATCAGTTCCGACTCATAGTGACCCTATGTACAACAGAACGAAACACTGTCTGGTCCTATGCCATCCTGAGAATCATTGCAATGTTGGAGCCCATTGTTGTGGCCACAGTGTCAATACATCTTGTTGACAGTCTTCCTCTTTTTCTCTGACCTTCTACTTTACCAAGCATGATGCCTTTCTCCAGGGACTGGTCCCCCTTGATAACGTGTCCTAAGTACGTGAGACGAAGCCTCACCATCCTTGCTTCTAAGGAGCATTCTGGCTGTGCTTTTACCGAGACAGACTTGTTCTTTCTTCTGGCAGCCTGTGGTATATTCAATATTCTTTGCCAACACCATAACTCAAAGGCATCAATTCTTCTTCTGTCTTCCTTATTTATTGTACAGCTTTCACATGTATATGAGGTGATTGAAAATACCATGGCTTTTGCTTTTTAACACTTTAAAGAGGTCTTTTGCAGCAGATTTGCTCAATGCAATACATTGTTTGATTTCTTGACTGCTGCTTCCATGGGTGCTGATTGTAGATCCAAGTAAAAAGAAATCTTTGACAACTTCAATATTTTTTCCATTTATTATGAAGTTCTTATTAGTCCAGTTGTGAGGATTTTTGTTTTCTTTATGTTGAGCTGCAATCCATACTGAAGGCTGTGGTTTTTGATCTTCATCAATAAGTGCTTCAGGTCCTCTTCGCTTTCAGCAAGCAAGGTTGTGTCATCCACATATCACAGGCTGTTAACGAGTTTTTCTCCAATCCTGATGCCCAGTTCTTCTTCATATAGTCCAGGTTCTCGGATTATTTACTCAACATATAGACCGAATAAGTATGGTGGAAGGATATAACCCTGATGCAAACCTTTTCTGATTTTAAACCTTGAAGTATCCCCTTGTTCTGTTCGAATGACTGCCTCTTGGTTTATGTACAGGTTCCATATGCGAACAATTAAATGTTCTGGAATTCCCATTCTTCACAATGTTATCCATTTTTTATGATCCACACAGTTGAATGCCTTTGCATAATCAATACAACACAGGTAAACATCTTTCGGGTATTCTCTGCTTTCAGCCAAGATCCACCTGACATCAGCAATGATATCCCTCGTTCCATGTCCTCTTCTGAATCCGGCCTGAGTTTCTGGCAGCTCTCTGTTGATGTACTGTTGCAAATGTTTTTGAATTATCTTCAGCAAAATCTTACTTGCATGTGATATTAATGATATTTTTTGATAATTTCTCCATTCTGTTGGATCACATTTCTTTGGAATGGGCACAAATATGGATCTCCTCCAGTTGGTTGGTCTGATAGCTGTCTTCCAAATTTCTTGGCATAGACAAGTGAGCACTTCCAGTGCTGCATCCGTTTGTTGAAACATCTCAGTTGGTACTCTGTTAATTCCTGGAGACTTATTTTTCACTAATGCCTTCAGTGCAGCTTAGACTTCTTTTAGTACCACTGGTTCTTGATCATATGCTACCTTCTGAAATGGCTGAATGTTGACCAGTTCTTTTTGGTACAGTGATTCTGTGTATTCCTTCCATCTTCTTTTGATACTTCCTGTGTCATTCAATATTTTGCACATAGACCTATTCACTAGTGCAACTCAAGGCTTGAATTTTTACTTCAGTTCTTTCAGCTTGAGAAATGCTGAGCATGTTCTTCTCTTTTAGTTTTCTAACTCTAGGTCTTTGCACATTTCATTATAGTAATTTACTTTATCTTCTGGAGCTGCCTTTTGAAATCTGTTCAGCTCTTTTACATGACCATTTCTTCCTTTCACTTTAACTACCCTGTGTTCAAGGGCAAGTTTCAGAGACTCTTCAGACATCTATTTTAGTCTTTTCTTTCTTTCCTGTCTTTTTAATGACCTCTTGCTTTCTTTATGTATGATGTCCTTGGTGTCATTTCACAATTCATCAGATCTTCGGTCATTAGTATTCAATGAGTCAAATTTATTCTTGAGATGGTCTCTAAATTCAGGTGGATATACTCAAGGTCATACTTTGGCTCTCGTGGACTCATTTTAATTTTATTCAGCTTCAACTTGAACTTGCATGTGAGCAACTGGTAGTCTGTTTCACAGCTGGACCCTGGCCTTGTTCTGACTGATGATATTGAGCTTCTCCATGTTCTCTTCCCATAGGTGTAGTTGATTTGATTTCTGTGTATTCCATCGTGTGAGGTCCACGTGTATAGTCACCATTTCTGTTGCTGAAAGAAGGTATTTGCAATAAATAAGTCATTGGTCTCGCAAAATTCTATCATGCAATCTCTGGTGTCATTTCTATCACCAAGGCCATATTTTCCAACTACCAATCTTTCTTCTTTGTTTCCAACTTTTGCATTCCAATCACCAGTAATTGTCAGTGCATCTTGATTGCATGTTTGATCAATTTCAGACCTCAGAAGTTGGTAAAAATCTTCAATTTCTTCATCTTTGGCATTAGTGCATAAATTTGAATAATAGTCATATTAACTGGTCTTCCTTGTAGACGTATGGATATTGTCCTGTCACTGACAGCATTGTACTTCAGGATAGATCTTGAAATGTTCTTTTCGACAATGAATGCAATGCCATTCCTCTTTATTTTTTTATTCCTGGCATAGGAGACCATATGATTGATTCAAAATGGCCAATACTAGTGCATTTCAGCTCACTAATGCCTAGGATATTGATCTTTATGGGTTCCATTCTATTTTTGATGACTTCCAATTTTCCTAGATTCATACTTCGTACATTCCACAGTCTGTTTAATAATGGATGTTTGCAGCTGTTTCTTCTCATTTTGAGCTGTGTCACATCAGCAACTGAAGGTCCTGAAAGCTTTATTCCATCCGCATCGTTAAAGTTGACTCTACTTTGAGGAGGCAGCTCTTCCTCAGTCGCATTTTGAGTGCCTTCCAAGCTGGGGGACTCATCTTCAAGCACTATGCCAGGCAATGTTCTGCTGCTGTTTATAAGGTTTTTACCGCCCATTTTCTCCTTTTAGAAGTAGATCGCCAGATCCTTCTTCCTAGTCTATCTTAGTCTGGAAGCTTCCCTGAAACCTGTCCACCAGGGTGACTCTGTTGGTGCTTGAAATATCAGCGGCATAACCTCCAACATCACAGCAACATGCAAGCCACCACAGTATGACAAACTGACAGACGAGTGATGGGAGGAAGAGAATAGTAGAGGATAAAATCAGGAAACATAAAGCTAACCTGAGTTTGGACTTTATTCTGTGGGCAGTGGGGAGCCATGGAAGATGCTGAGCAGAAACAATTGCCTCATCTACCACCATCTCACTGAACTTCTGCACTAGCTTCCTACTCACCTCTTCGTCTCCCTCTGATGCCTGCATGTAGCCAGAGGGTTCTTTTGGAAACTTCTATCCAATCATATCATTTTCCTGCCTCCAGCTTTATATCCTTCATTGGCTCTCGCTGCTTCTGGGATAAAGACCAACCTCCTTCCTGTGTCAGCAGAAGCCCCACCTGGCCGGCTCTGCCCACTTCTGAAGCCTCATTTTCCTTGCTTTCTAAGCTTCAGCCACACTGGCCTTCATCCTGTTCCTCCGACTTCGCTCAGTCAACTATTTATTGAGCATCTACATATTTGCCACACGGTGCCCATTACCACATGCTGTTGTCTCTGCCTGGAATACTTTTCTTTCTTTAAAAAAATGAATTTAATTCTTACTCATTCTTAACATCTCAACTTAAATGTCCTTCTTCCAGGAAGCCTTCCCTGACTCTCCTTTTATGAACTCCCATAGTACCATGTGCCTTCCTTTGTAATACTGCTCA
Organism: Elephas maximus indicus; assembly: GCF_024166365.1. Classification (NCBI taxonomy): domain Eukaryota; kingdom Metazoa; phylum Chordata; class Mammalia; order Proboscidea; family Elephantidae; genus Elephas; species Elephas maximus. The sequence goes on from NC_064837.1 coordinate 21,473,253, forward strand.
CACCTGTGAGTAATTTTACCTTTATTTGTGGGATCACAGCCAAACTATAGGAGCCCAGCTGGTGCAGTGGTTAAGCGCTAACTAAAAGGTTGGCGGTTCGAACCACTAGCAGCTCCATGAGAGAAAGATGTGGCAGTCTGCTTCCATAAAGATTTACAGCCTTGGAAACGCTGTGAGGTAGTTCTACTCTGTCCTATAGGGTTCTACTCCGTCCTGTAGGGTTCCTATGAGTTGGAATCAACTTGACAGCAACGAGTTTGGTTTTTGTGAGAGCCAACCTATAAGCTCTGTGAGGATAGGAACTAGGACTTACTTGCACACTGCTCCATCCCAGGGTCCTAGCACAGTGCCTGGCATAAATATCCAAGTGAGATGATGTGTGGGGAATAGAATGAAAAAGAACAGAGCTTGGAGCTGGAAGGTCTTCAGGGGGCTGTTGGTGTGGCTCAGGCAAGAAGTGGTGCCCAGGACTAGGGCAGGTGCAAGGGAGTTAGAACCCATTGCCGTCGAGTCAATTGCAACTCATAGCAACCCCATAGGGTTTCTATGGAAGCTGACTGCCACATCTTTCTCCTGTGGAGCCGTTGGTGGTTTTGAACCTCCCACCTTTCAGTTAGCAATCGATCACTTTAATCACTGTGCCACCAGGGCTCCTTAAGGGAGCTAGAGAGGAGAGTAGAAAATAGAATTGACTAGGAAAGGAAAAGAATTAGTGGGTGGGACGGGGAGGAGTTGTGACTGAGAGGGAAGACCTGGGCTGTTGCCAATAACTGGGGCTTAGGCAAGTGGGAAGAGAACCACAAGGCAAGGAACAGATCTGGAAAGAAGGAAGGTATGGTTTGGTGTGGAGTCCCTGGGTAGTATAAACAGCTAAGGCTCTCAGCTGCTAACCAAAAGGTTGGAGGTTCTAGTCCACCCAGAAGCTCCTCAGGAGAAAGGCCTGAAGACGTAATTGAAAAATCAGCCACTGAAAACCCTATGGAGTACAGTTCTACTCTTTCATATATGGCATAGTCATGAGTCAGACTCAATGGCAACTGGTTTTATGGTTTGGGCCAAAGTAAATATGATGTCATGCTGTGACAGGCAGGTGGCGAAGCCTGGAAGTAGTTTGGAACAGGGAACTTCTGGGGTGGGAGTTGGTGGGGGTTAGAATTCTGAGAGGTGAAGAGGACAGAACCTGGAGGAAGGGACACCAGTGTAAAGGAAACAGAGAGAGGAAGGGTAACTTCTCTGAACCTTAGCTTCTTCATCAGAAAAGGGGGTCAACATCGCCAACCTCATAGGATGGTTTTGAGGCTAAATGAGATAATTTAGGTAAAGTCCTTAGCAAGTGGCTGGCACAAAATTAAAAACAAACAAACAAACACCCCAGTGCCTTCGAGTCAATTCCGACTCATAGTGACCCTACAGGACAGAGTAGAACTGCCCCATAGAGTTTCCAAGGAGCACCTGGCAGATTCGAACTAGCTGACCCTTTGGTTAGCAGCCGTAGCACTTAACCACTACACCGCCAGGGTTTCCAGCACAAAATTAGGGCTCAATAAATCATCACCATCCTCAAGGTACTTGACTATATTGCCATGCTAAACTCAGGAGCCTCAAATAACCAGAAAATTAAATAACAATGACTGGCCTGAGGCCTTGAAAACAGTCACACCTGTGCCTGCTCCTAGGGCAGCCAGGACAAGTCCAAGGAGTCCAAGAAGAAAATGGGAGCAGCCTGGGGGCAGTCATTGGGGCCAGCCCCTGCCCAGCAGGCTGGCACCTGAGCCATCTTAGGGGGCCTGGGGCCCTCCTTGAAGATACTTAACCATGGGCCTGGCTTGGGACATACCACCTACTGACTTCTCCAGGAAGGACCCTCTCTGGATCCTCTCTGTTCCTAAACTCTTTATTCCCATCCTCGCCCACCTGATTTCACCAGATCAAAGAGGGCCAAGAAAAAAAGTGCTTCCTGAGAAGTGGGGTGAGGAGGGAAAGCCAGCTCCCAATCTTCCCAGCTCACCCCCAGGAGCTCCACGCCTTTCTTGTGTGATCTGGGGAATGGGCTTGGCTGAACAAGGATATGGCTCTTGGGTGGGAAATGGGGGAAGGGAGGACTAGTGGCTCTTCTTCTTGTGGCAAGATGGGGGTGACCGAGGAACAGGAGGCTGGTGCATCAGGCCATAGAAAAAGCCACGGGGGCTGCCTGAGAACCCTGGTGTGGCTGCAGAATTGAATGGGTGAGCTGGGGCCTCAAGGGGCCTGGCCTACCAGCTCCCGCCAGCTTAGGCGGCCTGGATCTAGTTCATGCTCTAAGCTCTCAGCCTCTCCTGTATACTCCGCCAACACCCTGTCTGGTCCTATCATTGTCCTGAGAGGAAGGGCCTTGCATTGCTTGGATCAGCCTCCAGCTGTCCCCAGCCAGTGATGGACAGGCTTGCTTAGGGGGTTCCCACAAGAGGTCTGGGCCATTTTGAAGTCCAGGCCGTTTCTCCGAGAAGAGCTGTATTTCTCTCCCTGAGAGGGGCTGCTGGCATGTGGGCTGCAGTGGATATGGGCTGTGTTCTGGAGGCCCAGAGCAGGAGCTACCTGCAGGGCTGCTGGGCCTGCTGTGGCTGACAGACAGGCTTTCTGAGCTCTCTGCCTCTCTTTGTCCACAGTCTCGCGGGAGTGCGCAACACGGGGACCTGGATGGAGCCCGGAGGCTGGGCCACCTGGCCCGGCTGCTCAGCATCACCTTCATCATCCTGGGAATTGTCATCATCATTGTGGCTGTGACAGTCAACTTCACAGGTGAGGCCCACACGTGCGCAGGTGAGGTGCAGGAGCCAAGGGGTCAGCTTTCGTGGTTTGAGGACTGCTGGAGGGAGTAGCCTGGCCCCCAGGGGCAGGGGCTGTGCAGGGGTTGGGTAAGAGAACATAGGGGCCGCAGCCTTATCCTCTCATTCCAGGAAAGTGACCGAGTCCCTAGCAGTGACAAGCTGAGTGGGGCTGGTTTTCTGACTTGTCCCATGCCTGGAGAGTGGAGCATAGAAAAAGGTGCATAAAGAGCACAGACAGTCCAGGAGGCAGAGGACAGGAGCTTGAGCCTCAGCTGCCACAGCCCTGTGAACTGGCCAATGCCCTATGTGGCTGGGCATCAGTGTTTTCATGTATCAACTGGTCTGAAGAGGCCTCCAGCACAGAGGCTTTTGTGAGCATCACCTGAGATAGCAGATGTGGGTCTGCTTTGTAAACTGTGGGCTTGACACAGGAAGAGCCCTGTCGAGGTGCCCAGGACATGCCAGAAGTAGACAATACATATGGTGGAAGACAGGATGTAACACTTCATGAGCACCCATAGATGGCTCAGTGGAGCTACCCAAGCAGGGGAACCATTTTCAAAGTGGTCTGTCAGCTGCTCACAAAGTCCATGCAGTTATACAGGTCTGGGCTATACATGTCAAAGCTACGCATTTCCCACCTCTTCACACTCATGTTGGGAGGCTCCTAAGCATCTCTGTCACTTTCCATAATCAACTGGAACTTCTCCCCTAAAGACCTTGCTACTCAAAATGTGGTTCATGGACCACCATCATGGAATCACCAGGGAACTTGTCAGAAATGCAGAATCTCAGGCCCCACCCCAGACCTGTTGAATCAGAGTCTGCTTTTTAATAAGATCCCCAGAACATTCATTAAAGTTCAAGAGGCACTGGTCTAGAGAGTGGAGTGCTCAGCTTGGGGAAGAAGAAAGACCCGGGATTCAGCCGTGCGGCCGCAGGTGACCTTGCTCACTTACCAGAGGGAAGAGCTCTAAAATTCAGGTCCTCCACCCAAGCTGTGTGAATTGGAACAATTTCGCTATCTCTCTGAGCCTTAGTTTCCTCCATCGGTGCAGAGTCTGATAGATATGCAGGTACATGAGAGACCACAGCCCAGTAGCCCAGACCATTACCCTCAGTATCGCTCTACGATGCCTCGGTCTCCTTCACTTTGCTGAGGTTTGTCATTTTAGCCAGGACTCTTTTGATGACAAGTGACAACTACTGAACTCAAACTGGCAAAGAGAATTTGTCAGCTCTCACTAAAAAAATTCAAGCATAGATTGCCCTATTTTCAGGCATAGCTGTATCCAGGTGCTCAAATTATGTTGCTATGAATCCTCACTCACTTAGTCCTGTCTTCCCCTGTGTTGGCCTCCTTCCTGGGTAGACTCTCCCCTTATGATGGCAAGATGCTCCACAGATTTTTATCAGTGTGGTAACAAAGCAGGAAAAAAAAAAGTGCCTCTTCCCCAACACTTATAGCAAAAGTCCCAGGGTTGATTCTGATTGGCCCAGTTAGGGTCGCATGCCCTTCTCTGAACCAATCACCAAGGCTGCAGTCCTCTCACTGGCAGGGGTTCAGTTCCACCAAGAGCTCCCAAACCAAAGAAATCCCCAGCCCTGTACTTTATCCCTGTTAGCATTTCCTTCTAGGAAAAAAAAAAAAAAAATCCTCACAAAGGGACTTGAAGATACTAGACCTAATGTTCTGAACTCTGTGCTGTTCTTTTCTTTACAGTTCAGAAGAAATAAGATTAACCAGGGAGCTGTCTAGCAGAGCCAAGTCCTGGCCAGCTGGAGAACTCTGAACCCATACACCCCCATACCACAGAGGACAGGCTGGAGTTCCCCAAGGCCTGAATGGTGACTGCCAAGTGCCTGCCTGTCCCCAAGCACCAAAAAAAAGCACAAGCTTGGAGGCAAACCCCCAAGTCGCCCCATTATCAGCTAAGATCAGTTGGGAAAAGGAAGGAAGGAAGGAAAGAAAAAATTTACCGTTGAACCATTGAATGATATGGGACACCTCACGAACAATTCCCAGCATTTTGACCTCAATGTCTGGCTTGTTTCTCTCACCCATAATTTCTTGGGGTCTACCAAGCAGCATAAACTGCCAGAATAAGAAGAAACCAGCCCCACTAAGAAGACAAACTATGGTGGGGAAAGAAGTAGGAGACTCCCTGCTGGATGCAAACCGGGAATACAGAAGTGGGACTTTATCTTTTGTATTTTTATTGAGGGGTCAAAATGACTGCTTGCATGCCTTGTGCCACATGCCTGTTGCAATCCCAGCCAGTACCCTGAGGTCAGAGGCCAGGCAGCCACTCCGTGTGTGGCCTGGAACACGGAGGGCACACGGGATGCACTGTTGCCCTGGAGAGAGTCCACAAGCATATTGACATGGGAAGGCGTGGACATCTTCCCTACATTCAGCCTCAGGGACATCTCTGCTGAGGACTCTGGTCCCAGCCATGTCTGCTGGGACAGCCCAGCCTGCCTTTTGCTCCCTACCTGTGCTGAAGCCTGGGGAGCCATCCAAGAACTCCTGGACCTGACCCACCAAAGTAGCCAGTGGTAAGGGGCCAGAGCCTAAGCTCTTGTCCTGCCCTAGCCTGAGGTGCAAGCTTGGGTCCCTAAGCAGAAAGGCTCAAGTGTGTCACGAACTCCCAGCTCCCAGCCCAGCCCCATCTGATACTCTTGTAGCCCTGATGCCCTGTGCCCTTGGCCCCTGGTTATGTACAAACAACAAAGGCTGTCCTGGGAGAAGCCTTTGGGACAATCCTAGGGGGCTTCCCATGGGCTCCCAGGCTGTTCGAGGTGTTTGTGCTGCCTGCAGGGGGATAGGCTGGAGAGTTTTTATGAAAGTTTATTGTTTCTTGGGCCAGACACAGAAGGGCTGAAGGGCCAAGTATGCAGGAGAGTGGGGGGGCTCTGGATCTGGGGGTACAGTCACATGCACCCATGGCCAGGGGCTGGACTCTGTGGCCACTCTGGCTCAGGCTGAGGACACTGGAAGGACTCAGTGGGACACCAGAAAGGAGCTGAGCAGGGCCCCTTGGCCTCCTCCCTGGTTTTTGCCTGGTGATTCTCCCCAGACTTCTACCTGGCATAGGCTTCTGCCTCCCCCACTGACTTTGCTCCCAGACCCTTGGCAAGGGATACTGCATGCTTTCCTGCCCTGGGATGCCCTGAGTAGCAGCCAGGGTTACGCCTCCCAGGGGGAGGGCAGGCCCCAAGCTATATCCAGACTGGCCCAAGGTGGCAGCTCAGGACCCTCACGCCTCCCCGCCAGGGCCGCTTCCCTCTCCCTTCTCAGAGGCTCATGGGAAGGAGCCTGTTAGCACAGAGGCAGAGTCTGCGCCATGGCCTGCTGGGAGGGCAGGGGAGCAGGGCCCCGGGGGCACTGGGCGGCTCCCTTCAGAGCTGGTGGTCCTCCACCAGGGAATGAATGCTAACCTCTCCCCACTCTAAAGCAGGGGCTGGTGGTTTTGTGTTATGGGACCTTTGAGGCCAAAATAGAGATTTCTCTGTTTGGGGTAGGGGTGGGGATGACCCCAATGTTGTGTCACGTGTGAGCTCAGGTCAGGCCGGGAGACACGACATCTATGGAATGGCTCTGGAAGGAAGTCAAGAGCCTGCGTTCTCCCGCAGGCACAGGTGTCCCCAGCTCCAGCCCCTGTGTTGGCAGGATGCTGAGCAACCCCGGGAGGAAAGAGAGATGAACGAATGGGCTCTCTGCTGGCCTGGGCAGGCGTCATCACATGGGGAAATGGTGACAGGTGGGACTTTGTGGCCCCTGGTGCCCTAACCCTCCCTCCCCCAGAAGACACTGTCTGTCCTTTACATACACACAGTGATTCATACTTAAAACCAGAGCAGGCCAAGGCCCTGCTGAGGAGCAGGTGAAGAGAGACACGTGGGCAGCAGACAGCCTGAGGAGGAGGCATGGCTGGGACATTCTCCCAGTCAGGCAAGAGCAGCTTGAGGGTTTCCTGGTGGTACCATGGAGCAGCCCAGAGGCCTCCGAGGTAGACAGAAGGAGCAGAGGCAGCGAGAGGCTGGCCCCTGGCAGAGAGGGGCCCAGGTCAGGATGAGAAAGCTGCCCAGAGAAGGCTGCAGGGGGAGTCCCCACAGGCCCCAGGGCAGCTCCTCCTCCCCACAGGCAGCCTAACTTCCCTGGCCTCGCTGACGTTGGAGGGAAAAGTGGCCCTGCCCTCTCAGCCCCACCAAGGGTCCAGCCGCTGGCTGCATGAACACAGTGGCTCCCTGGCTCAGGGCGCTGCCCCAGCCTCTCTCGTGTCCCATAGGGAGCAGCAAGAACCACCCCCTCACCACTATCACCGCCACTTACGCCAGTCAGCTCTGTATTTCTTGGCATGGAAAGAAATAAAGCTGAACATACGTGCTCACCATAGTCTGTGTGTTTGTGCTGCTGGGGCCAAGGGGGGTTCCAAACGACTAAGGGAGTGTGGTGAATGGGGCGTCACTCAGCCTGCTGAGTGGTCGGGAACTGAGCACCAGGAAACCCAGGCACACGAGTCTCCAGGGCTAACTCAGGCACCCCCTGGGCAAGCCGTTTGTCCTCTCTGGGCAATGCTGGTCCCTGTCTTCCTTCTTGTTCTGTCTGCACGTGAACATGCAGCACAGGGACCCGAGGTGCGCTGCCTGCTCAACACGTGCTGGGTGTTTTATACACATCGTAAAGCCACACGGAAATCCATGGGGTTGCTAGTATCGTCATTCTCAGGTTCAGTTTGGTTAGCTGAGCCTCAGGGAGGTTGAGGGATGTGGCCAAGGTCATGCTGTGCCTGGCGCATGTGTGCGCGCGCACACACACACAGAGCTGCTGGCGAGCCAATTCTGACTCATGGCCACCCCATGTGTGTCAGAGCGGAAATGTGCTCCATGGGGTTTTACAGCGGCTGATTTTTTCAGAAGCAGATGGTCAGGCTTTTCTTCCGAGGTGCCTCTAGGTGGTCTCGAACCGCCAACCTTTTGGTTAGCAGTTGAGCACATTAACTCTTTGCACCACCAGGAACTCTGCCTGGCACACAAACCGAAAAAAAAAAAAAAAAAACCTATTGCTGTGAAGTCAATTCCACCTCATGGTGACCTCACATGTTTGAGTAAAACTGCTCTGCAGCCTTCTTTTCACTATGTTTTGCCGCCCAGAAAGGAAAATTCTTTGGAAAGAAGGTGAGTTAGTTGTACAGGGGTGAGGGGTGGAGGAGCCATTTCCTAGGCTGTAGTAGGAAAGCAGGTGGAGTTGCTTAAGTGTGGAAGGCATTAGCAGGGCCTCAGGAGGGCAGGCCAGGGAGGGAAGGTGGGGTTGGACACCACAGTGAAGCCAGAGCCACTGGCCTGGGCTGCCAGGGGAAAGGGAAGGAACTGCCACGTGAAGACGGGCAAGGAGCAGCCCGCACAGAGGGCTCTGTGGTTATGAAATCAGAAGCAAGAGGCTGGGGAAGGGAGCAGGGGTGGACACAGGCCTGGGGTGGGGCAGGGAAGGGATGAAAGGTCACAGGGCCCACGAGGCAGCACAGCAGAGTGGATGAGTGCATGGTAGCTGGAACAGACAGCCTGGGTTCAAATCCTGCCCTGTCGCTGACTAGCTGAATCCCCTTGGGGAAGCTCCTTAGTCTCATCAAGTGTGAAAATGAGTATGATAACAGTAACAGTTCTTGCCTCACAGAATCGCTGTGAGCATTCAGTGAGGCGATCCACGCCAAGACCTGAGTACACCCTCTTGGGCTGCCAACTTTACAGCGACTGGCACCCTTGTGTGACCTCCTGTTAACTGATAAATCTTCAAAGACCCTATGTCTAAACAAGGTCATATCCCTGGAGCTATGACTTCAACATATCTTTTTGGGGAACACCATTCAATCCATAACAGGTGACGAGCCAAGTGACTTCCTTCAGACCAACCCATCTCCCGCCACCAGGGGAGCTGTGGTCGTTGTTATTTGCCATGGAGTTGATTCTGACTCATGGCGACCCCATTCTTGCAGAGTAAAACTGCACTCCGTAGGGTTTTCAGGGCTGTGCCCTATTGTACGTGGATTGCCAGGCCTTAATTCTGAGGCACCTCTGGGTGGGTTTGAATTGCTAACCCTTTGGCCAGAATTCAGCGTTTAGCCATTGACACCATCCAGAGACTCCTCACCAGTTGAACAGGTGGGGAGGACATGAGGTGCTGAAGGCAGAATGTTCATCGGGACTGAAGGCCTGTCCAGGCCGAGGCCTGTTCCCCAATTTTCTCTGCATCACTGGTCTGCCCTGCCTTAGGTCTACCCCATACCTGTTAGGAGGGCTGGGCTCTGCCCTCTCTTATCTCTGTGCTGGGGTGGGGCGGGAGAGGAATGTGGTTTACACCATCCATAAAAGCTTGTGGGAGAGTTACGAATAAATGCCCCTACAGTACCTACCTACCTGCCCCCACCCCACCCCTCCATACCTGATTCTCATGATTCTGATACCTATGGCTCTGGCTTAACTTCCTGTGGAAGGAGAAGTGGGAAGATCACTTGGCTTGTCTCCTATTATGGATTGAATGGTGTCCCCCAAAAAGACATAGTTGAAATTCTAGCCCCAGGGATGTGACCTTGTTTGCAAATGGGGTCTTTGAAGATTTATCAGTTGACAGGAGGTCACACAGTCATCCCAGTTGCTGCAGAGTCAAGCCCAACTCATGGTGACCACATGCCTGCAAAGTAGAACAGCACTTCATGGATTTTTAAAAAAATTTTTATTGTGCTGTAAGTGAAAGTTTACAAATCAAGTCAGTCTGTCATACAAAAATTTATATATAACTTGCTATATACTCCTAGTTGCTCTCCCCCAAATGAGACAGCGGAAACCCTGGTGGTGTAGTGGTTAAGTGCTACAGCTACTAACCAAGATGTTGGCTGTTCAAATCCGCCAGGTGCTCCTTGGAAACTCTATGGGGCAGTTCTACTCTGTCCTATAGGGTCACTATGAGTCAGAATCGACTCGACGGCAGTGGGTTTGGTTTGGTTTTTTTTTTTTTTTTTTGGTTTAATGAGACAGCACACTCCTTCCCTCCACTCTCTCTTTTCGTGTCCATCCCGCCAGCTTCTGACGCCCTCTGCCCTCCTCTCATCTCCCCTCCAGATAGGAGCTGTCCACATAGTCTCATGTGCCTACTTGATCCAAGAAGCTCATTCTTCACCAGCATCATTTTCTATCCCATTGTCCAGTCCAATCCCTGTTGGAAGAGTTGGCTTTGGGAATGGTTCCTGTCTTGGGCTAACAGAAGGTCTGGGGACCATGACCACTGGGGTCCTTCTAGTCTCAGTCAGACCATTAAGTCTGGTCTTTTTACGAGAATTTGGGGTCTGCATCCCACTCCATAGATTTAAAAAATATATATTTTATGTATATGTCTTAGTTATCCAGTGCTGCTGTAACAGAAATATCACAAGTGGATGGCTTTAACAGAGAGAAATGTATTCTCTCACAGCCTGGTAGGCTAGAAATTTCATTTCAGGGTGCCAGCTCCAAGGGAAGGCTTTCTTTCTCTGTTGGCTCTGCAGCAAGGCTTTTGTCAGCAATCTTCCCTTGGTGAGGAGCTTCTCAGTGCAGGGACCTCAGGTCCAAAGGCCTCACTGTTCTCCTGGCTCTTATTTCTTGGTGGTATAAGGTCCCCATATCTCTCTGCTCACCTCTTTTATATCTCAAAAGAGATTGGTTTAAGACACAACCTAATCTTGTAGATTGAGTCTTGCCTCATTAACATAACTGCCACTAATCCCAGCTCATTAACCTCATAGAAGTAGGATTTACAACCCCTAGGAAAATCACATCAGATGACGTTAGATGACAAAATGGTGAACAATCACACAATACTGGGAATCATGGCCTAGCCAAGTTGATACACATTTTTGGAAGACCCAATTCAATCCATGACATTATACGCAGCCAAAGGTACTCCATAGGATTTTCAAGGCTGTGACCTTTTGGAAGCAGATCACCGGGCCTTTTTTCCAAGATACCTCTGGGTGTGTTCAAATCCCAACCTTTAAGTTAGTAGTTGAGTACTTAACTGATTGAAAAGGTGCATCTAGTGCCAAGGAACTGCCAATAAATGCCTGGGGCTACCAGAAGCTGAGAAAGACAAGGATCTTGCCTAGAGCCTTCAGAGCGAGCATGGCCCTCCTGACACTCTGAATTCTGACTCCTAGCCTCCACAACAGTCAGACAGTACATTTCTGTTCTCCGGAGCCACCTAGTTTGTGGTATACTGTTAACAGCAGCTCTAGGAATCTAATACATCCCCCATACACCCCAAAAGTCACCCCCGAACAATCAGGAGCTGATTGTATGTATATCCATCTTATCTCATGATTCAACTCAACTCAGTTTAAGTCAACTAGCACCTTCTAGGTGCAGACTCTGGGCCAGCAATGGGGACACAAAGATGAACAAGATTGGAGTCATTGAAGAGCTTGCTTTGTAGTGAGGAAAGCAGGCAATTATAACACAAAGTAATTAATTATGCAGTGCTCACTGTGTGAGCAGCAAACTTTGCCTGGGAGAGGAGGAGAGGCTTGCCTGAGAGGACCCTGGAGCTAAGCCCCTTCCCTCCCTCCTTCCACAAACATGTATTAAGCACATACTATGTGCCAGGCCTTGTGCTGAACCCTGGGGACAGGAAGCTGAACAAGGACAGGCTTCCTGGACTGTATGATCTTTGACCTAAAGAAAAAGCCTTCCTGTTCCACTGGGGCCCAGCAAGCCCTCCCAGAAGGTCAGGAAAGCCGACCAGCAGGAGGATGGCCTCCATCTGAGCCTCTCTGGTCAAGGTGGCACTTGGTGGAAACGCATCTGGGCAAGAGGAAGTGAGGAGGGCTGGAGCGGGGGGCAACGGGGAGCAACCCTATGTGCCGGGCTCTAGGCTCCAAGCTTTACATGAATAATCTCGTTGAATCCTCATGCCACCTCCCTAAGGTATCTTTCCTTTTAAAAACATTTATTGTGGTGAAATACATATAACAGAAAGTTTACTATTTTAGTCATTTCTAAGCGTAGAATTCAATGACATTAATTGCATTCACCATATTGCGGTACCATCACCACTATCCATTTCCGAAAGGCTTTCAACACCCTAAAGAGAAACTCAGTCTCCCTTCAGCGATAACTCCCACTCCTTCCTCCCTCCCACCCCTAGTAACCACGAATAACCTTTGGTTTCTATGCATTTGCCTATTCTAGATATGTTATAGGAATGGGATCGTGCAATATTTGGCCTTTTGTGTCTGACCTGTTTCACTTAGTATAATGTTGTCGAGATTCATTCATGTCTTAGCCTGTATCAGAACTTCGTTTCTTTTTATGAATGAATAATATTCCATTGTATGGATGCACCACGTTTTGTCTATCCATTCATCAGTTGATGGACACTTGGGTTGTTTCCACCTTTTGGCTGTTGTGAATAGTGCTGTAATATACATTATCTGTATGCCTATCTGTTTGCTTTCAGGTCTCTTGGTTAGGAAGATTAAAAAAAAGCTTTCCAGGCGATTCCAGTGGTCAACCTAGATTGGGAACCACTGGTCTAGACTCTAGAATCTTTCTACTCAAGTGTGGTCCTTGGACCATTAACAAGGGTGTCACCTGGACAGAGTCAGAAATGCAGAATTTCAGGCCAATCCCTTGACCCACTGAATCTGCATCTGCCTTTTAACAAGAACCCCGGGTGATTCACATGCATGGTGAAGTTCTAGTACTCTAGTCTAGATGCCCGAAGCTACCTCCACTCTCGGCCGGCTATCTTCAGGAGCGCGTCAGCTTTGGGATGTCTCAGGGAGGTCAGCCGGGAGGCATTTGAGGCCAAACTTCTGCTGTTGTTATTTGTTGCCATTGAGCCAGATCCAGCCTTTTGTACAACAGAACGAAACATTGCCCGGTTCTGTGCCATCTTCATGATCATCTGTGTGCTTGAGTCCATTGTTGTGGCACTTGTGTAGTGCCTTCCAAGCTAGGGGGGGTCACCTTCCAGCACTATATTGGATGATATTCTGTTGTAATCCATGAAGTTTTCATTGGCTAATTTTTGGAAGTAGATTGTCAGGTCTTTCTTCCTAGGCTGTCTTAGTCTGGAAGCTCCACTGAAACCTGTCTACCTTGGGTGACCCTCCTGGTATTTGAAATACTGGCAGCATAACCTCTAGCATCGCAGCAACAACAAAAGGTGGATATACAAGCCACCACAGCATAACAAACTCCAGATGGGTGGTGGAACCTTCTGCAGTGGGTTCTTTATTTCCCTTTTAAAAGAATCGTCTGCTTCCTTTCTTTCTTATTACTGGGTTTATTGTAACAAACTGAGAAAATCTAGGCAATAGTGAGACGCAAAGAGGACAAGAGAAACCCCAGGTAAGTTTGGGCTCTCAGGGTGGAAGAAACCTGCACCTCTCAGAGCGAGGCCAGGCCCTCGTGGAGAGGGCAGCCTGTGGGTGGGTGGGTGACGGAAAGTCAGATCAGGGTGCTTGTGGGCCAAAAGAACAATTCCCAAGGAATCTGGACCTTCAAAGTATCCCCCTGCCCACCAGCCTCTTCACTGTAGACCTTCTGGAACCTGCCCAGAGAGGAAGCGAAGCCAAGCAGGTGCCTTAAAGCTGCTTGAAGGTAAGCTTCTACTCACAACCAAAAGTAATACCCTGCCTGGGATCTCCATCCCCCAGCCTCTAAGCTCTGGAGGGGACCCTGGGAAGCAGCAATGGCTCTGGCACCCCTGTCCCTGGGGCAGGAATTCCTCCTCCCAGGGCAAGCCCAGGTGCATATGGTGCCTTTGTGTTGATGGCAAAACAGCTCCCTTCTGGGCAGAGGAAGTACCAAAGACCAAGCCTGTTGCCATGAAGTCAATTCTGACTCATAGTGACCTCCATAGAGACCCCATAGCAACCATATAGGGCAAAGCAGAAGTGCCCCATGGGGTTTCCAAGACTGTAATCTTTATGGAAGCAGATTGCCACATCTCTCCCTTGGAGAGGCCTGTGGGTTCGGCCTTTTGGTTAGCAGCAAGCGTTTAAACACACCACCAGGGCTCCTTCCAGAGGAAGTAAAGAAATTGTAAAAGGCACCCCTTCCTCGGGATGTTTGCAGCCCGGAGCTGGCCTGGGGAGGGAGGGGCCTGGGTACAACCCTGATCAGGGCACACCCTTCGAGGGCTTCCTGGGGAGCTGTTAGGGGAGGGCTGTGGAGGGTCCCTCCCTGGAGCAGGGAGGCCGGGCGGTCAGCTGGAAGCTGGGCCCTGTGAAGTCTTCTGCCTCCTGCATTATTGATGCGCTGCCTGGTTGTGGGGATGAATAATTCATCAAGGGAAGGAAGCAGTGAGGATTGCAAACCAGCTCTTCTCCACTTGGGCTCTCGGTTTTCCTCCTCTTTGCTTAATGGGCTTTGGAGGGGGAGGCCTTGTTCAACCTGAAATTTCTCCTCCTACCCACAGGCCAGGCCCGAGAAAGGCCTCACAGGCTTGGATTGCAATGAACTCAGCCCCTGTAACTGGGACCACACTGCCTGCCGCCCCCCAGAGCCTGGCCTGGGATCCCCCTTCACTGCGTCTGGTCCTCTGCAGTCCCGTGGCCTGAGTCTAATTGCTGAGTTCTTTAAGCTCTCTGAGCCTCCACTTCCTCACCGGTAAACCGGGGACATTGATATTAGGTGGACTGAGTTATACATGAGAAGAATCCTGCATAGACCTGACCCATGTGCTCAGTAAACATGAGCTCTTATCATTGATAGTGTTATTTATAATAGATGGCTCTTTTCACTGTTGTCAAAGTCTTGGTAGAGGCTGAGGGTACCAGCTGGGCAGGGTGTAAGCGCTGGATGACTGACTGATGGCTCTGCTCAGGCTGAGGGTGGGTCAGAGTGTCAGGGGAGTGGGACCTCTGGATACGTGTGTGGGTGAAGGGGAGGTAATGCCCCATGGGGGCATGTCTCTGGACAGGGCAGGCAGTGGTGGTGGCAGAAGGGCATTAAAAGAATTATTCAGGATCCCTCCAGTGATTTTTCTCTTCACGGTTAGACTTTTCCTAACTAGTCTCAGGACCTCCACCAAGCCGAGAAAAGCAGGTGGTAGAGTCCATCGGGCCTGAGTCTAGGTTAACTCAGGCTTGCTACGTTAGGGATCTTGGGCTCAGTTCTGTTGACTAATTGCATTTAACACATATTTGTTGAGGGCTAATTGCGTTCATGAGGAACCTGTACATAGACCAACAGGCAGTTGTTCGAACGGAACAAGGGGATACTAATTGGTTTGAAGTCAGGAAAGGTATGTGTCAGGGTTGTATCCTTTCGCCATACCTATTCAATCTGTATGCTGAGCAATTAATCTAAGAAGCTGGACTATATGAAGAAGAATGGGGCATCAGGATTGGAGGAAGATTCATTAACAACCTGGATTATGCAGATGACACAACCTTGCTTGCTGAAAGTGAAGAGGACTTGAAGCACTTACTGATGAAGATCAAAGACTACAGCCTTCAGTATGGATTACACCTCAACATAAGAAAACAAAAATCCTCACAGCTGGAGCAGTAAACAACGTCATGATAAATGCAGAAAAGATTGAAGTTGTCAAGGATTTCATTTTACTTGGATACACAATCAACACCTATGGAAGCAGCAGCCAAGAAATCAAAAGACGCATTGCACTGGGCAAATCTGCTGCGAAGGACCTCTTTAAGGTGTTGAAAAGCAAAGATGTCACTTTGAAGACTAAGGTGCACCTGACCCAAGCCATGTTGTTTTCAATCACCTCATATGTATGTGAAAGCTGGACAACGAATAAGGAAGACTGAAGAAGAATTGACGCCTTCGAATTGTGGTGTTGGCGAAGAATATTGAATATACTGTGGACTGCCAAAAGAATGAATAAATTTGTCTTGGAAGAAGTACAACCAGAATACTCCTTAGAAGCAAGGATGGCAAGACTGTGTCTCACATACTTTGGACATGTTAGGAGTCAGTCGCTGGAGAAGGACATCATGCTTGGTAGAGAGTCAATGAGAAAGAAGACCCTCAATGAGATGGATTGACACAGTGGCTGCAACAATGAGCTCAAGCATAACAAGTGTGAGGATGGTGCAGGACCCGGCAGTGTTTCGTTCTGTTGTACATAGGGTTGCTATGAGTCAGAACCGACTCAACAACACCTAACAACAACAACAATGTAGAAAGTGGGCGTTGGCAGCTCAGTGGTAGAATTCTCACCTATGCAGAAGACCTGGGTTCAATTTTTGACCAATGCACCTCACGTGCAGCCACCACTCATCTGTCATGTTGCATGTTGCTATGACGTTGAACAGGTTTCAGTAGAGCTCTTGGATTAAAATGAACTAGGAAGAAAGGCTGGCGAGTTACTTCTGAAAATCAGCCAGTGAGAATCTTATGAATCATACCCATCTCATGCGCAACCTCATGGGGTGGCCTAGGACGGGGCAGTGTTTTGTTCCATTGTTCGTGGGGTCGTCATGAGTTGGGGGCTGACTCAAAGGCAGTTAACAACAACAAATATAGAATGTACAGATCTCAGGCCAAATTCACTGTTAACTCCTTTTTTTTTTTTTTTTTGTTAAATAATTGAACTTAATTTCTACTTTGCCCCCATTCTGCTGGGTAGCAGAAACTTAAGCTCAGCCAATCAGGATTTCTTCCCCCTAACCTGGGGGTCACAGCAGGCTAAGGTGTTGATGACAGGAGTTACAACAACCTGGACCTCGCTGTCATCTCCGAAATGTCCTCCTCATTCCATTGGCCTTAGACCTGCAGATGGCTGCTGAGTTGGTCTTCGGTCCCCCCATTTCAGCCCCAGCTCTAGCTCAGCTGCTCCTCTGCCCCTGTTATATGCTCAGGAATATCTCAGTTGCCTCTTCATCGAATCCATTATGAAATGTGTTTGGCTGAGCATAACAGAGGTCTTCCAAACAGTGATATATATAACATAGAGTTATTCTTTCTCACTTAACAAGAAGTCCAGAGTTAGGCAGTCCAGGGAGGTGTAATGACTCCATGATGTCATCATCCATGTCTCAGGGGTCTTTGGTCTTCTTACTTCACCATCCTAGCCTAGGGCTTTTATCCTTATGCATTCTACATCATGGCCACAGGATGGCTGCCACAGCTCCAGCCATTTCAGATAGCAAGAAGGAGGGGAGGGGGAAGGGCAAAAAGGGCATGTGAAAGCTGAGTAGGCTCCCTTTGAAGAGTTTTCCTGGAAGTCCTATGTAGTGACTTCTGCTTTATATTTGTTCACGATAACTGTGTCACAGGACCACCCCTAGCTGCGAGGGAGGCTTGGAAATATGGTCTGTTTAGCTGGGCTCACTGCCACCCTAAGTAAAATCAGGGTTCTGTTAGGAAGGGAGAACAAATATTAGGTAGCAACCAGAGTTTCCTGCCACGTTTGCCATGCTGGCTCTATTAGGCTATACGAGGTGCTACCTGCCCATATCCACCATATACAGAGAAAGGAACTCAGGTGCCCTCTGCTCTTGGATCCTATAAACCGATCTGTGGGTTGCATTGTCCATCCCATTCACTACTACCACTGCCACAGGAACTAAACCCTGGGGGAAAGACAGGGAACAGAGTGCCTTCTCAGGAACCCCACCCAAATTTCTTCATTTCTTCTCTCACCAGAAAATCTTGAGATGGGAGTCTTGCTCTGACTCATCGTACATTCATTCTTCCAAATCAATTCCTTAAGCCCTTAGTTCTTTCTATACTAGTTGCCATTGAGTTGACTCCAACTCATAGCAACCCCATGTGTATTAGAATAAACTATGCTCCACAAAGTTTTTAATGAATTTTTGAAGTAGATCACCAAGGCTTTCTTCCAAGGTGCCTCTGGGTAGACTTGAACCTCCACCCTTTTGGTTAGCAGCTGAAAGCTTCACCATTTGCACCGCCAAGGGACCCATCCTATGATAAACACCGTTTTAAAAAAGAAGGAAAATCATTTCATCAGGATCTAACCTGGAAACATGAACTTTAATTCAGTCCAATCCTACAAGATACTACTGAAAACGCCCATGTGCCAGGCCAAGGGGTAGGCAGCTGGAGCCAGTGGGGAGGGGAGGTAGTGATACAGGCCCACATCAAGAAGCTCCTGGGGCCTCTGGAGAGGTGCAGGGAGCCAGCCATCTGCTGGATATGCAGCCACCACCCCAACAGAAGTTCAGCACCTTGGTGTGTGGGTGGGAATGAGGTCTCTATAGAAAAAGGGCTCTGTCATCAGATAAGTCAGGAAAAGGCTGAATTAAATTAAGCTTAACAGGTCTGGAGCGAAAGCCTTTGCAGAGCCTTTGATACGCTAAGGTAGAGCGTGAATTCCAGAAGCAGACAGAGTATGCAGTGTTTCCTAAATATAACAGCCTGCCTAGCTCTTTCCTTTCAAGCCTACTTTAGACTTGCTGAGCCAAGCATTTCCCTACCATATTGGTGTCCCAGAGCCGCTGTAACAAAACAGCACAAACTTGGTGGCTTTTGAGAACAGAAGTTTAGTGTCTCAGTTCTAGAGGCTGGAAGTCCAAATCAACATGTTGGCTGAGGCAGGCTCCCTCCAAGGTCTCTAGAGGAAGGAAGATCCTGACGTCTCTCCCAGCTTCTGGTAGCCCAGGTGTTCCTTGGCTTGTGGCTGTATCTTCATTGGCCATTTTCCCTCTGTCTCTCTGTCTCTTCTCTTTTATAAGGACAGCACTCAGATTGCATTAGGACCCATCAACCTCATGCTCACTTAACCGATAACATCTTCAAAGACCCTATTTCCAAACAAAGTCACATTCACAGATAACCAGGGGTTAGGACTTAGGCATATCTTTTTTGAGGACACAATGAAATCCATAACATCTACTGGCATATTATTTAAAAAATCTTTGTAAACATTCTTTCTAATGGCTGTATGATAAGTATAAACCATAACTTACTTTTATCTATTCCCCCATTGCTAATATCCTATTCAGATGTCCGGTTTTTCTCTCTTCTCAATTTATTTCTTACCTATAATTTAAAAATAGGGCATAAGCACTAAGGGAGGAAATTCTCAAGGTGCTTCAGGAGTGGCTGTGGCTCTTGAGGCCCCACTGGGTTCCACTGAACTCCCCTTGCAAAGGAGATGAGCTAGTCAGAGCCCGGACACACGGGCACACCCTGCAGGGCTAGCTGACTGAGTTGTCATGGCAGCCACGGGTGTCAGGAATTGGGGAGATGCTTGTGGGATGGGGTTAAACAAGGAAGCCCCCAGGGTCTGGGGGCTAGAAGCTGGGGTCTTTAGGGTTGACCAGACCAGACTGCTGGGGATCTACCTGATGGGAATGGGGGACAGAGATCTAAACTGCTTTCTTCCTGGCTCCAGGAGAAGCCTCCTTCTCCCTAAGAATTTGCCTGTTGGCAAAGTGGGAGGCTGAGGTCAGGAGCTAGGAAGTTGGATGTCTGCAGGCAAGTCAGCCCTCATTCCTGTCTCAGTTTGCTCCATGTCTCCTGGGTTTTTCTGTTGTCTCACCGGATGGAGAATTTTTTTCTACAGATTTCTAAAGTTGGTTTGAATTTCCTCAACTGGTTTGAATTTAATAAAAATCCCCTTGTGGTTAGTCGACTGTCAGAGGGAGAGGTTTCTGGGTAAGAGGAGACCCTGGTTTTCCTGAGACATTCAGGAACGCAGTGAGCAGGGGATCATGGCACAAGGACCAGTGACCCAGAGCCTGTGTCTGATGGTGCCAGGTTCACCCTGGCTCTCAGCTGGGCACACCAAATCCTGTAGATCACCCCTCCTCCCCCGGAACTTTCTGTGCTCCCAGGCCATGTGTTACTCAATTCTTAAAAATTTCTTCTCTTTTCAAATACAAAAGCAATACAAGTTATAAACACCAAATTGGTATCAGTGGCCACCTATGGGTGGGTGGGATTGGGGAGGTGACGAAGGCAGCCTTTCAGTTTTTATTTTATAAACCTTGTATCACTGGAGTCCAGGTGGTACAGTGGTTAAGCATTCAGCTGCTAAGCAAAAGGTCGACAGTTTGAATCCACCAGCCTGTCCTTGGAAACCTATGGGGCAGTTCTACCCTGTCCTACAGGGTCACTAGGAGTTGGAATCGACTTGATGGCAACGGGTTTTTGGTTTGTATCACTGGAACCTTACAGTAAGCATTTATCTCTGTACTACTTTTATAATTTATAATTTCATTAAAAAAAATAGGAATATATGAGGGAGGAAAAATATTCTTCACAGCCCATTAGCCGAAGCAATCAATGTTAATATCAGAGCATTTGTCTTCCAGGCTTTTAAAAAGGATTCTGTTTTTAACATACAGCAACAGTCACTTTATCATTAAAGGAATCAACTAAGTGCTATTTGCATTGTAGCTGGACTTCTTCTCTTTCTTTTTAACTAGATGGCAATAAAAATCGCACAGTGAAGAGATAGTTACCTCTTAACCATCATTTCCTGATCACTACCTATTTAAGAGTGATTCTTTTCATCTGCTTTAAACAGTTTTTTTTTTTTAGTTTTCTTGTGGTAAAATATATATAGCAGGCCATTTGCCATTTCAACCATTTTTACATGTACAATTCAGTGACATTAATTCCATTCACCAGGCTGTGAAACCAGTGGAACTGCAGAACTTTTGAGGCAGGCACGCCCCTTCAGTTTTCCTCCAACCTGCCTCCCCTCACCTGCCTGATGTTGCTGTTCTGAGCTGCCACAAAGTCCATCCCAACTTATGGCGACACCGTATGTGCACAGTAGAACTGCTCTATTGGGTTTTCTTCACTGTAATCTTAATGGAAGCAGATCGCCAGGCCTTTCTTCCATGGCACAGCTGGGTGGGTTTGAACGCTCAACCTTTCAATTAGCAGTTGAATGTAAACCACCCAGGGACCTTTACCTGCCGGATAGGACACACACCAGGTGGCACAGAGTGGATGATGGAGCCTGCGTTGGGTGTGAGAGGGGCTGGAAGCCCTAAGAAGCTTTCTGTCTGGCCTTTGACTGACTGGGTGGGTCTCCAGAAAAGGTTCTGTCTTTCCCTCTGCCTCACCCGCAGGGACCTCCTCAGGGATCACTTCTTGCCCTACCTTTGCTTTGGATTCGATTCTTGCTCTTGGCCCACACCCTAGAGCTGGATGCTTCAGGACAGCTCTTGTCCCCAGACTCTCCCCTCGGCCCCCACTTGCTGTAAACACCGCCTTCTTATTACCCCCAGCTGGAGGCAGGGCTTTGGTCCCTGCTTGTCTAGCTGGGAAAACCTCTGGTACCCGCTCCTTCCCCTTGGAAGATGGGGCCCTTCTTCCCACGGAGGGCCTATGCCAAAGCGGCTGTAGCAAAACGTCCGCTTAAGGGGCAACTTAGGGGCCTGGGAAGCCCATGCCAAGGGGTCAGACCTGCACATAAGAACGGGCCAGCGTGATATCCTTTCACCTCTAAGAACCAGATCCCACCGCCCTCCCCAAACCCAATGATCCACTGGGACTTTTGAGAAACCGAGGGAGGTTTCAGGAGACAGAGGTCCCCCTCTGAGTGGTTGGCCGGTGAGACATTCTAGCGTCTCAGGGGATTCCCCGGAGGGGAAGACACGCAGCTCGAGGCAGGGACCGAGCCACCCCAGGGGAAGCAAGCAACTCATGTTTTGATCGAGGCCTGAGAGAGCTGCTCTTGTGTTGGTTAAACAGGTAGGCGGATAGAAACATGCGCAGGAGGCAACCCGAGGACGGGGGCTCCCTGTGCAGCGGCGGTTTTAATTATCAGAGCAACACAACGACGATGGGACGCCGTGGGGAAAACAGAGGGAAACTCACAAACCCACACTGCCGGGGTGTGTACGTTCTCCCTCCCTGCTGCCCTTCCCCAGGAGGATACAGTGGTTTTGTTTTGTTTGTTAATATTTTTTATTCTTTCAGTAACTTTAATAATTTTGTTCAGATTATGAAGCTAATACAGTCTCATTTGTGACAAACTTGGAAAATGTAAAAAGCATAAAGAAGAAAATAAAAACGTCCCCCAATTCCGTAGTCCAGCCACTCTCTTTCACATTAGGGGGCTTCATTTTCTTTATAGGGCTTGTGACACATTTGTTTACTTGTTTACTGACTGTTTCTCCCCCACCACATGCTTAATCCCACAGGACAGGGCTCAGCACACAGTAGGTGCTTCACACATGTTTGATGAATGAATGAATCCAGGGCACTGTGCATGTTTCTTACCTGCTATTTTGTATACTGGATTTGTTTACCTGAAAGTCGATTCTGTTCTTCAGGGTGGGGGCCAGGTCCTGGGAGGGTGCTCTGGGGTTCGTACCAGCTACAGTAGGCCCAGGCCCACAGAGGACTGGAGAAGGTGTGGAGAAGGTAGATGCAATGGAGGTGATGCTGGGGCCACCCATCTACCCAAGAGCATCACCGAGGGGGCAGAGTGAGGAAAGGTGGCCTGGGGTAGTGCAAATGGTTAAAGTGCCCAGCTGCTAACCGAAAGGTTGGCAGTTCGAGTCCACCCGGAGGCAATTCAGAAGAAAGGCCTGGTGATCTATCTACTTCTGAAAAATCAGCCATTGAGAGCCTTAGGGAGCACAGTTCTACTCTGACACACATGGGGGCGCCGTCAGTCAGAATCAACTTGACAGCAACTGGTTGGAGTGAGAGAAAGCGAACAGCTGTCTGCCTCAGGCCTGTGCTGGTCTTCATCCTCACAACCCCAGGGGGCTATTTGCACAGAAATCAGGCAAGTTAACGGAACTTGCTGCAGGTCTCAAAGCTGGTCAGCGGTGGAGTTAGAACTAGAACTGCAGATAGAAAAATAAAAGCCTCATCTTTTATTTTCAAGTCAGAAATGTGGATTTTATTTTAAGAAAGCTTTTAATTAAAGTGAAGCAATGAAGCACATCTCCGGACCCTTCAGTGCCCTTTCATTTAGATACTTTGCTATCAAAAGCCTGGTCTGTGCTGATAGGAAAACAGATTTCACAAGATTGGATTCAACAAAGAAGTCTGGTTAGCGGATTAATTAACTCAGGCAAAGGGCTCATAGGGGGTTAAAATTGGAGGGCCCTTTGCTCTCTAGCAGGAGAGACTGATTTCTCTGTTCTTTCATTTCTTTCGTTTAACATAGGAGGATAAGGAATCTCTCGCCACTGGATTGGTTTAGTATAAAACTTTGTCTTTATTTATCTGAAATGCAAAGCCCTATGTTTATAGGGCCTATTTATAAAATTATGGAAAAAAAAGGTATTTAAGGTGGGAACCCAGAGCCCTGGTGGCTCAGTGGTTAAGAGCTACCGCTTCTAACGAAAAGGTCGGCAGTTTGAATCCATCAGCTGCTCTTTGAAACCCTATGGGGAAGTTCTACTCTGTCCTGTAGGGTCGTTATGAGTCCGAATTGACTTGATGGCAACAGGTTTGGTTTTGGTTTTGGGGGGCTTAAGGTAGGAGGTGGTAATAGTTTATAATTTGTATGTATTCATCACTTCAGATGAAAATAAATATCAGTTGTTCCTTCTAATTAAAAATAAACTATCCCATCATTCTGAGTCTTTGTTTTTTCAAAATGAAAAATATCTCAGAGCAGCTTTTGGGATGGCTGTTACAATTTGCTGTCTCCCACCAGCAAGATTTTACAATTGTGACCCAACAAAGGAGCCTCTGACAGCGTCTAGTTAAAATCCAGTGCAGGCCTATCTGTCCTCAAAGCCGGGCTTTTTCTAAGCTGCCTCCTTCCCAACCGTCTTCTCTTTGGTCACCTACAGCCACCAGCAACTTACACAGCCAGAAGTGTATCAGGCCAAACCACCAATGAGAAGTTCTTATCTCTGGATTTCTGCTCACGTTTCTGGGGGAGTCTATTCCTACAGGGTTGCTATGAGTCAGAATCGACTTGATGGCAACGGGTTTGAATTTTTTGGTTTTATTCCTAAAAGTTTCCTCGAGCTCAGTCCTAGCCCCTTTGGTACCCCTGGTTGGCTTATCCACATCAAGGAGCAAAGCCCTGCTTGCCAAGGAGCCTCCCTGAGAAACCACTGATCCAGCAGACTGTGCTCCCGAGATCTGCCTGCAAACCTTGCTCCAGGCATCTCCCCGGGGCAGGTCATGGGGGAAGCTGTGCATGAAGACTCCTTCTCAGGAGGGTACCTGGTCCCACTGGATCAATTGCATATCCACATGGAAAAATGAATCTTGACTTCTCTCTCTCATCACACACAGAAATTGAACCCAGAATAATGACAGTTGTAAATGCAAAAGGCAAAACAACGTGGCTTCTGGAAGAAAACACTAGACAGTATTTTCATAGCCTTGGGGGGAGGCAAAGATTTCTTAACAGGATGCAAAACAAACAAACAAACCCATAAAGGAAAAACAGTGATAAATTGGGGCTATATTAAAATTATTTATCAAAACCACCATTAAGAAAGAAGACAAACCACAGAATGGGAGGGCATATTTGCAAATATTTATCCAACAAAGGAAGGACAAAAACTTGAAGAGACACTAGTTAACAAGGATATCGGAATGGCCAACAACAACAACATATTAAAATGCTCAACCTCATTAGTCATCAGGGAAATACAAACTTAGGCTGGCCACACCAAGTGTGGATGTGGATGTGGAAGCTGGGGTATTCAGACATTGCTGATGGGAGTATAAATTGCTATCATCACTTTGGAAAACTGTTTGACAGTTATAATAAAGCTGAATGTATTGTCATTTTTAGCTGCTGTTGCATTGATTCTGACTCACGCGACCCCATGTGTGCAGAGTAGAACTGCCCCTCAGAGTTCTCAAGGCTGCGATCTTTCGGAAGCAGATTGCCAGGCCCATCTTCCAAGGCATCTCTGAATGGGTTTGAACCACCAACGTTTTGTCTAGCTTAAGCATTTGCACCACCTGGGACTCCTATTTCTAGGTACATATATCCAACAGAAAAATGTACATATGTGCACCAAAAACCCACGTTTGAGAATGCTCAGAACAGCACAGTTTGTGATAACTCCAAATTAAAAATAAAAACATCCATTCACAATAGAATTGGTAAGTAGGACGTAGGCATTCAGACCATGGAATACTATAGAGCTGTGGTTCTCTTAATTTAGTGTGTATAAGCGCCACCTGAAGGGCTTTTTAGAGCACGGATTCCTGGGCTCCACCTGCTGCCTCCTGGCTCCACACAGAATGTATCTCACCTTTCTTGCCCTTGGCTTCTCTTCTCATAGTGGAAGATGGCTGCTGGCCACCTAGGGAACATTCTCTCCTTCCCACCAATGGTCCCACATTAGCAAGATAGAGGACTAACGAGGCAGGTTTCTGACCATTAGTCCAAACACAAAATCTCCCCTCTGTCAGCTCAGTCCACACCCCTGACTTGGCTGATATACTATACTCATGAACGTTATTTCGCATGTCCCTGACAACCCTGTGGCTTCACAGGGCAGCCATATTTGTCCCCATTTTAGAGAGGAATTGACCAGTGAGATTAATTGCAAGGTCATGTCGCCAGGCAAAGCTAGACACTCAAACCCACACCTGACCCTGGGGTCTAACGCTCCCTTCTCCAAGCTGGCTACCTCCTCAAAATGCCAGGCCCGCCCCTCCCTCTTCTCCATCCGTCCAATTGCTACCAAGCTCTTTTCTCCCGCAAGCAGGTACTGCAACCCAAGGCAAGATGCTTTTGCCTGACTTGAATATAGTATTGTTTAGCTGCACAAGTACTCCTGGGTTTTAAAAGCTCAGCCCCGAGAGGACTCCTTTAGGCTGTGTCTGCTCTTTCTGTGGCTAATTGGCTGTCTGGGGAGTTGGATGCAGCTGCGGTAAAATGCTGATCTTTCAATATAATCACTTGGAGAGAGCTGGGATACCCTGTTTCCTCCATCCATCAGCATTTTCGAAATGGTTGTTTATGACTTTGGCAGAGCCAGGTGGGAAGTGGGGACTCCTTGAGAGCAGTGTACAGCCTGAAGGCATTCAGCACCATGGCCAGCGAACACAAAGAGCTTCTCCACCCTGGCTGCACGTTGAAATCACCTACAGAGTTCAGGACAATTCTGATGTCTGGTCTCCCCTTGAATCTAAATGGATCAGAATTGTGTGTTGTTGGTCAACCCCCTTGCCCAGGTGGTTCTAATATGCAACCAGGATTGATGAACAAGCAGGAGGTGGAGCGTTCTGTAGTCTAGGTGGCACATGAGGCCTCACCTCTGAAAGGGACCTTGGGAGGAAGGTCTTTTTGTCCTGCCCCCTTAGCCCTGTTGCCACAAAAACTACTCCTGGCCCATTCTGAATGGGTAAGTGCTGTGCTCTCCACTCACCCTCTTTGGATTTCCTTCTTCTTACATCCATGAGTTCAAGAAATATCCTAGACATTCCTCAAGGCAACTTGGAGAATTCAACTAGGTCCAATTTGACACCCAGCGGGAAACCATGAGGCTGCAGACGTAACAGTAGTCTGGGAGGTGGCAGAATGTATCCCGCTTTCAAGATTTTTAAAAAGAAAAATCAAGTGTTGCACTGTTATCTATCATGGCGTAGAACTTGGAAGCTATTTTACAGTTAAAAAACAGGGTGCTGGTTACATTTGTAGAATTAAACAATCAGGCGCTGAACATCTGCCCAACAAAATTCAATGCAGCCGTTGCAAAGTATGCTGGGTATGAATAATTAATAACATGGGAAGCCGAGCATACGGTACTACATGCAAAAAACCTAGTTACAAAACAGTAGTACCATTACTATCCCAATTTTGTGAAAAAATACATGCGTGTGTTTAGACATTTTAAAAGTGGAAAATATACAGTGTTAGCCATCATCATAGAATGCTGGGGAAATAGATGAGTTTTATTTTCTTTGTATTTTTCTATTTAATCCAAATTTTCTAAAATAAACACATGAATTTTGTTAGGAAAAAACCAGTGGATTGATCCATAAGCATTTACCTTTTCAACAGAAGAATGCAGGGAGTTTTAGGCTGAAATAAAATCTCTTACCATAATCAATGACATTCAAAATAACGACAACAATGCACATCTTTCCCTGGAGTAAAGAACTTCTTTAAGGCAGATGTCTGTGATTCCTCAGAGTTAAATATTAATCTGATAGAACTCAGCCTAGGAGATGAATTTTAGTTTATGTGAAATTTTTATGAACTAATTAGTGGGTTGGATCAAAGAGCAGCACCAGAATAGAGTTACAAAGAGGTCTTAAAAGAGAAAGTGTTTCCTGTTAATTCTCTGTTACTTTCTTAAAAGGACATCAACTTGGATGAGAGGTTTACCTAGCCAAGGTTTGCAAAACAACACCTACAAATCAAAGTCATGTCCCAGGTCGGAAGCAGTGCTGGAAGCAAAAAGCATTTTGGAAGAAAAATTAACCAAATCTTTTTATTAGAGACAATCTGAGAGAGCCACTGTCAGATTCCCTTTCCATAAGTCAACTTCAGCAGGGAGGAGATTTAAAAGTTGGAACAGTACTTACTTAAATATAAGTCCCAAGTCTTGCTTGATGGGGTCTTAGAGGAGCCCAGGCATTACCATCACCATCTGCGTACCACCATAAATTATTGAATATGCTATGATATGAAATGCTCCCAGCTCCATTAACAATTCAGTGCTCCAATTTTCTACCAGTATGGAGTTTCTGAAGTGCTTTTGGCTAAACAATCTCCATCCATCCATTAAAAAACATGCTTTCAATAGTGGCATTTTCAAAGCAGTCCATTACTTTTTAAAAAATACACTCTAAAAAAATTATATATACCCAAAAGACTTGAGAGCAGAGATTCGAACAGATACGTGTACA
Source organism: Elephas maximus indicus (assembly GCF_024166365.1). Lineage (NCBI taxonomy): Eukaryota > Metazoa > Chordata > Mammalia > Proboscidea > Elephantidae > Elephas > Elephas maximus. The sequence continues at coordinate 21,500,846 of NC_064837.1, forward strand.
CCAATGTTCACTGCAGCACTAGTCACAACAGCCAAAAGGTAGAAACAACCTAAGTGTCCAAACAAATGAGTAAATAAACAAAATATGGTATGTCACACAATGGAATATTATTCAGTCATAAAGAGAAATGAAGTTCTTTGACACATGCTATGACGTGGATTAACCTTGAAAACATTATGCTGAGTGCAATAAGTTAGTCACACAAGGACGACTATTGTATGAGTCCATTTATATGAAGTATCTAGAATGGGCAAATTCATAGAGACAGAAGTTTATTAGTGGTTACCAGAGGCTGGAGGGAGGGGGAAACTGGGAGTTATTGCTTAAGGGGTACCGAGTTTCCGTTTAGGGTGATGAGAAATATTTGGAAATGGGTATTAGTGATGGTTGCACAACCTGATGGGTGTAATTAATGTCACTGAATTGTATACTTAAAAGTGATTAAAATGGCAAATTGTTATATATATATTTCACCACAATAAAATTTTAAAAAAATTAAAAACTTAATACACGTGGAGTAAAAAATCAAGAGTCCTTCCTAACTCTCACCTCCAGTCCTCCCATTCTTTTCCCCCAGAGGCAAATGCTCATATCATTTTCCTGGTAATCTACACATAAAAAAGCAAACCAATAAAAAATGGGCAAAAAATTTGAGCACTTTATCAAAACTATAAGGATGGAAAATATACACCTGAAAAGATGCTCAGCATCACCAGTCATTAGGAAAATGCAAATTAAAACCACGAGATACTACTACACACCTATTAGACTAGCTAAAATTACAAAGGCCGACCATACCAAATGCTGGCAAGGATGTGGAGGAAATGGAGCTCTCACGCACTGCTGGTGAGAATGTGAAGTGGTACACTTTGGAAAAGTTTGGCAGTTTCTTGAAAAGTTCAACACGTACTTGCCAATTGATTGAGCCATTCCACCCCTGGGTATGGAGCCAAGAGAAAAGGAGATATATGTCCACACGAAGACATGTGCATGATGGTCATGGCAGCTTTATTTGTAAAAGGCTAGAAGCAACCCAAATGTTCAACAACAGATAAACGGATGATTAAATTGCGGTACATCCATACAATGGAACACTACGCAGCCATAAAAAAGAATGAACCTCTGATATGCACAACAACATAGATGAATCTCAAAATAATTACGCTAAGTGAAAGAAGCCAGGGCTCCCCCATCAAAAGAAAATCTAATTTATATAAAGCTCTAGGTAATGGAAACTAATATATAGTGACATAAAGCAGATCAGTGGTTGCTTGGGATGAGGGTGGGGAGACGCTGGAGGGAGGGATTACAAAGGGACACAAGGAAACTTTCGGGGGTGATGGGTATATCTGCTATCTTGATTGTGATGATGGTTTCCCAGGCTATACATATGTAAAACTGACCAAATTGTTTTCTTTAAATACATGCAGTTAATTGTATGTTAATTATATCCCAATAAAGTTTTTTTTTTTTTAAAAGCGTGTGTATAGATATTCAAAGGACACACATATCATTTAAAAAATTTTTGTTTTGTTGTTGTTGAGAATATACACAGCAAAACATACACCAATTCAAATTTCTACACGTACGATTTAGTGACATTGATTCTTCTAGGAGTTGTGCAATCATTCTCACCCTCCTCCCTATCAACATAAACTCACTGCTCCTACCTAATCTCTCGAGTGACTGTTGTCACTTTGATCTCATACAGGCAGTTCTTAAAAAGAGCATAATGCCCCAGGCAGACCATGTTTTACTAGTTAAGCTAAATTACTATTAGGTTTTAAAAAGACTACAGGGATATTTTTGGTTTAAGGTTTAAAGACTATCTCAGGGCAATAGTTTTAGGAGTTCATCCAGCCTCCATGGCTCCACAAAGTCTGGAGTACATGAGAATTTGAAATCCTATTCTACATTTTCCCCCTTTTAATCAGGATTCTTCTATGGGATCTTTGATCAAAACGTTCAGTAATGGTAGCTGGGCACCATCCAGTTCTGGTCTCATGGCAAAGGAAGCAGTTGTTCACAGAGGTAATTAGCCACACATTCCACTTCTTCCTCCTATTCCTCACACGTTTCATTTTCCCCACTTAACAACATATCTTAGTGATCATATCAGTTACATAGTAAGTTATATTTTCTTTTTAACAGCTGTATAGTATTAAATAATATATAGTTAACATAATTTATTGATCTAGTCTCCTACTGATGGACATTTACAGTTTTTTTCTTTCACAATCAATGCTGATAGGAATATCCTTGTATATATATCTTTTTTGCATCTATAAGATAAATTCTTAGGAGTTGCTCAAAGAGTACGTTCACATAGGATTTTGGTAGAGACTCTCAAATCGCCCATTTCTCTCACTGGCTCCAATCACGTCTGCTCTGAAATGGAAGGAATGGTTCCACCATGGGTTAAAGAAACCACCAAGCGGTTAGCTGAGTTCCACGGAAGGGGACTTCCTTCATGATAACTCTCCTGTGATAGTGTAGTCCTGGTTTGCAGTCACACTTTGCTTCCAAAGTTTTCTCTGGCAATAGGATCCTCTTGAGATAGTTGTGGAGAATCAAGGTACCACGGCACTTACATTACCTGACTATTCATGGGGAAAAGACCATTGAAGGGCTGGACTGCTGTCAGACCATGAGGCAGTAGCTAATGAAGAGGCAACAGCACCTGACAACACTCATTTCCAAGCATAACATCCACTGCACTTTAATGCAGGGCAATTTGATTCTTCCATTTCTCTCTTCCTCTCTCTGTCAGTATTTATTTACTGAGCATCTATTATGTTCATTGTACTTGGAAATTCCATCAAGGAGTGTGGTGGTGGGGTGGGAGGAGACAGAAAAGTACTCCGTGAGCATAACACCCAGTGACTAATTTTTGGGGGGGTGGGGTGGGGAGGGAACACAAAGGAAATCAAATGGCACTGAGAAGGGGCAAATCAGGGAAGTCTTCCCAGAGGAAGGGACATTTAGGCAGGATTTTAAAACAAGGAGGAAGCATTTCACAGGCAGGCTTGCAAAGAAGAGCATTCCAGAAAGGACTTCACAAAGGTATTGCGACATCAAGTCACTTGGGATGACACAAATGTGTGTGCTGTGGGGTGAAGCGATGGGATGAAGCAGGAAGGAAAGGCAGGGGAGACGCAGTGAGGGTGATATGCGCCAGCTTCGCCCTGTAGTCAGCACCGGTGTCAAGGTGGTAAGGAAGAGCCAGCGGTTCTGCAACTATTTGAGTAACCTCCATCCCTAGAGAGAGACTGTCAACTTTAACACAAATTCAGTTTGAAGGAGGGTTTCTCAATCTTGGCACTATTGACATTTGGGGATACAAACAATTCTTTGCTGTGGGGGAAGGGTGCTGTCTTGTGCATTGTAGGATGTTTAGTGGGACCTCTGTCCTCTACCCACTAAATGCCAGTAACAGCCACCCATGCCCCGATTGTGACAATCAAAAATGTCTCCAGGTGTTGCCATACATTCCCTGGGACAGGAGCAACACCGCTCTGAAACCACTGGAAAGGCTCTGATCCAGTGCTCCACAGTTCTGAGGAGGAGGGTGAGCCACAAGGTGCTTGAGGAGGCACTCCTTTGTATGGAGAGAACAGGACATGGGGCAGACCTCCTCTGAGGACTGAGATTTGGGTCACAAGCTTATAAACACAAGTGAATTCATGTAAGAACGTTGTGGCATTGTTTATTCTTTTCTTCCTCTCTCCCTCCCTCCCTCAATCACTTAATGCCTACTGTATGCCAGGCACTGAGGATACAAAAGGAATGAGTTAGTGACTGAGGGATTTAGCACCTCATTCTTTCATCTCCCCACCACCACTAAAGGAGATGCTGCTGACAGTCTAAGAGAGTAGTAGTTTGTCCTGGAAGAGGGTGGGGGAAAAGAGTAGGGGCAGCTAGAGAGCTATAGAAGAAGTTCCTGAGACTGGGGAGTGGTGGGGCTGTGTGTGTGTGGGGTGTCACTGATGTCAGCTTGTGCCTTGCTTCCTGCCCATGTCCCACTCCCTCAGTGCCCCTGGGAGTGGCAACACCTCAGGGGAATGGCTGTGGGATGCACCAGGAAGGTGGAACACCAGGCCTAAGGGCTCACTGGCAAAGATCCCTATGCCCAAGGGTGACGTAGAAGCAGAGGGGCTACAGGCTTCAAGGGACTACGTGGGCTGGATAGTGAGATTCTCAGGAGAACCCAGGGTGGGTTAGAGTGCCCGCCCCAAATGTGCTCACAGTGCAAGTCTCTTGGGAGCTTTGGACAACCCCGGAGGCAAAGGGAAAGGGATTATGATCAAGACTGTTTTTTTTGCCAGACCAATAAAATGGAAGCTCTGAGTTAGGTTTAATAGAACTTAGAGAAGAGTTATGTGAGTTTCTGCGTAAAGTTCACACACATGATACAAAGATGAACGTAACATGGCCCTGGCTCTCCAGAGGCTTGCAGTCTAACAGGAAACTCCCCCAATCCCACATTCTTGAGAACCTTCTGAGAAATTTTATACCGCTATTTTTTATTTGATCTCTGCAACAACTGCATGAAGTTGTTAGAATCCACTTTGTAGACAAGAAAGCTGAATGCAGAGTGGCTTAGGGACTTGGTCATGGCCTAAGTGTTAGGTCCAGTTCCAGAATATAGGACTTCTGATCCGAAGCCCTGACCTTTCCACTGTACCAGGCAGCGCTGCTGATTTTGGTTCACAAGGGTCAAGGAAACTTTGGTTAGGCAAAGGGCAGCTGATGGCTATCAGGAGTACTGTGATTTGGGGCAAATTAATCTCTAGGGCTTGTTTTCTTACCTGTAAAAGGGGACTACTCCCTCACTAAGTGAATAGGATCTTACACATCTGCGCACGTGTGTGTGTACGTATGTACAGGAAGTACGCAAAGTGCTGGGGATACATTTCATGGGCTACCTCCCTTCCTGTTTAGGAAGATGTGCAAGGCAGCCAGGCACGGCTGAATGGAAGGAATTAGGTGAGGCAGGGCACCCAGCTGGGAAGGTGGCTGCTACAGGCACTCAGGTAATGGACATGCAGTGGAGGGCAGGAGAGGACCGAGGACCTACGCCAGGCAAAAAACACGAAGTGCCATATTCTCCACATACTACCCATGATAAGAGAACTGTAACAAGAATTCAGTGCCACATGCATTCAGAGATAACCTGTTGCTTTGGAGGGGAAAGATGGTCTAAACCGTACCTTTTTGGCACTGAGTTGAAAGTAGCTATCAACCATATTTGCCTGCTCCTCCTCAAGCTGTAAGCAATTTCATCAGTAAAAGACTTATCAGATGTTTGAATATACATAAAAGCAATGTACTAGTTAAGAGAAAGTAGCTGTTCTCTAGCAGCTTATCTCAAAAGAACATTTAAGTAGCAGTGGGGAGGGTAACTGAATACCACAAATCAGGGTAACAAATTAAAAGAGAATTTTCAGAGGGTGAGAATACAGTCAACTAATCGCTGGAATTCCTCTAAGCAGAGTTACAGACTTCTCAGCTCCCAATCCTCTTGGCTGTTAAGTGTCTTCACAGGGTTAATAACACTGCTTTGCAAGCTGAGCAGCTCTGCTGAGGTGGGAAATCACAGCCAAGCCTGGTCGAGCCGAAGCCATTGGGTCAAAGTACATTCCTCTCTGCTCCAGGCCAGTCATGCAAACCTGGAATCTTCAGGAGAAGATCCGGTTCTTCTGGCCTTTGCTTTGTTGTTGCTGTTAGGTGCTGTTGAGTTGGTTCCGGCTCATAGTGACCCTATGTTGTTGTTAGGTGCCATCAAGTCGGTTCTGACTCATAGCGACTCTATGCACAACAGAATGAAACACTGCCCAGTCCTGAGCCATCCTTACAATCATTGTTATGCTTGAGCTCATTGTTGTAGCCACTGCGTCAATCCACCTCGTTGAGGGTCTTCCTCTTTTCCACTGACCCTGTACTCTGCCAAGCATGATGTCCTTCTCCAGGGACTGATCCCCCCTGACAACATGTCCAAAGTATGTAAGATGCAGTCTCGCCATCCTTGCTTCTAAGGAGCATTCTGGTTGTATTCTTCCAAGACAGATTTGTTCATTCTTTTGGCAGTCCATGGTATATTCAATATTCTTCGCTTTTGCTTTAGGAAGAAAAAATGTCCTGATAGCAAACAGCTCTCTGGCTTCAGTGAGATTCTCCAGTCACCTGTTTTTTCACTTCCAGGCACCTCTGAGATCAGATGTGGGTGTGTTGGGGGAGTGTTAGATCTTTCTGCAATGAAAGGCTAGGTTAAATGGGAGTGGCAGCCCCTCAAAGCCTTGTCACATGGAAAGGAAAAACACTTCCGACTTAGTTCAGATGCCACTAGTTGAGGATCTTCAGTGATTTACCGTGAGGCTAAGCCTCGCACTGCCTTGCTGCTATTTAAAAAAAGGGGTGAAGAGAACATGAATAAGCACATTTGGAGTAGTAATGGGAAATGAGGCTTTTCCAAATTCTCTGGTGGGTATAGTATCAAGTTCTGATCATAGGATAAAAAACATTAGTTAGGGAGAATGAAAACCTGTTTTTCTTGCTAAATTCTATAATTTTAGATACGATCATTCCTATTGAAATTTCAAGATAAGATTCTCCCTCACTTTTTGATTATTAGTTGAATGTTTTTATCAGGTTTTTAAAACGACAGGTGACAGCTTTTCAGCACCTACGCTGTTCTATCCTGGGTCTACCCTGGGTCTTAGGATAGGCATTAAGAGAAATATTTATTAGCAATGATTTCATAATCACTACTGTCAAATTAAGGTGCCCTGGTGGCTCAGTGCTTAAGGGCTCGGCTGCTAACCAAAAGGTCCGCAGCTCAAACCCACCAGCTGCTTCATGGAAGAAAGATGTGGCAGTCTGCTTCCGCGAAGGTTACAGCCTCGGACAACCTATGGGGCAGTTCCACCCTCGGACAACCTATGGGGCAGTTCCACCCTGTCCTACAGGGTTGCTCTGAGTCAGTGGGCTGGCTTTGGATTCCCAAATTGCTTCAGTGGTTACTGTTCCAATAAACAACCATAGGCACAACCATTTAGATTTCTAATTTATTATTAAATTACATAACAAAGCTTCTTCTATACAGTCAGAAAAATGCACATTAGATGAGAACAAAATTAAGTACAAATACAATAAAATTGGTTCCAGAAGCTATTTTAAAAGCAAAAAATCAGAAAGTGCATTTGGAAAAGAATAGATTAAAAACATCTGTATTGGCATTCTTCATGAGGAAACATCTTCCATCATGGTAAAGTGTGATTGGGACTGATTTCTCTCCCTAAGACCTACCAGAATGGGAATGGATGCAAATATTTTGATACTAAAGTGAGATCTTAGGTACAAAGAAAATGAGAAAGGTCCCTCAAAACATGGCTCAGTTTTGTCTCAACTTCTTATCCTTAAAATTCACTTGTTCCTTCCTCATTTCCTTTTCCCTTATAAAACTTAAGGGTTTGCAGATTTATAAAGGAATAACAAGATTGATTTATGAAGACCATGATGAAAAGCTCTGCATCTTTCTGGAAACTGGGCTGAAGAACTCCTGATGCAAAGGGAGAGCAGAACACCATCACTATAGTTTTCTGAGCAGTAGAATCCATTTGTTCTTTAGTTACATTTGCCACAAATCTCAGCGGAACATCAGATATGGCCAACAGCTTAATATTTCAAGTTAGAAAACTCCATCAATTTTCAAAAATCACACCTGGTTAATGATCAAACATGAGGTATTAGAAACCAAAAGGGCCAGTCCAGTTTTTTAAAGTCGTTTCTTTCAGGTTGAGGTCATTAACTGAGAAACAGAAAGTCAATGGTGGAATGCAAGTCCAGGGCACCTCAATTCCCTAGAGGCCAAAAGTCATTGGTTGATTCACATCTAAAGGCTCAACAAGTACATTTTTGTATTCAAGATGTATTCAGCATCCAATACCAACAAACTATTATCTGGTTTTAGGTACAAAAAGGCCCTCTTGGGGTCTCCTCTCACCACGTGCCTCCATTCTCAGGGTTTTACTCCCTTGCCTGATCTAAGTACCAGGCAGTATGAAAGAAGGCATTCTCTGTAAAAGTGAATTCTGGTACCAAGGAGAGGAATAGTGGAACAAGGAAAGCCTTTTCTAACATCACAAAAACAGCACGCAATGGCGGCTTCAGGGAGTCCTTCAGCATCATTAATAATAATTTAAAAACAGAGTGTGGAGATTGCCAGGATGGACGGACTATAAAGCCCCTGAATATCTGGGCTTGAATTTGAGTAACAGGTTTATTAAACATTTTACTAAGGTAATCAGCACACATTAAAACAAAATCATAAAAATACACCTTTTGGGCTTTTCTGTTCTTTCTGTTGCCATGGTTTTTCATATTGTTTAGTAAAATGGAAAGTTTTGAGTGATTACTAAAAAGATTCAAAAAGAAAAGATCCATTGTATAAGACAATGGCTGAAGGAGAATAACTTCAAGAGGCAACATTTCTTTGGGACCAGGAATAGAAAATTCCTTCTGACCTCTGGTTCTGACTATATAAACAAGTAACTTACTGTAAGGAGGACAGCAAAATATGGGAGAAAAGCAAGGTGATTTAAAAAAGAAAAAAGTTGAATGGCATGAAGCTGAACATTCAAATCAGCTGCTACGGGACCCAAACTGAGCCCCTTCCTGAAAATGGCGCACCTCCATCTCCTCGCTCGAGGGTTTCTTTGCACAAATACAGGAACCGTAACAGAAAAGGGAGAGCACTATCCTCACTGTCTACTTTTGGCCCTGGATCACCTCATTATGGGCTACAGCACCGGAAGCTTAGTCAGACCTCTCTAACACCAACATCTATACCAAGCTTTTTCAACTTCCTTGGAAGAACTGGTTTCTTTATTTTCATAAAGAAAATAACCAACATAATTCTATTACTTCATATAAGCATAACCCTAATGGAAAGGCTCATCAGCCATCAAAACTGTTTGCTTAGCTGTAGCAAGCTAGATTAGCTTGTGTCCTAGTTTTACTCTCACACAATCGGCTTTAATGAATGTGCCAAATAATCAGACCAGTAAAAAAAGACTGGTAGTATAATTAAATAAATAGCTTTATTTATGATACTTCAGATTTTATAAATGCCTACTATATAGCAACCAAAAGCCCTATAAATTCTAGCTGAGGCATAACCACCAATCAAGGCCCTTTGAAAAATCAAAGATAATAAAGTGTCGGGGAAAGAAGTTTTGTTCTCTCAACAGAGAATTCAATGAACGTGCCTCCCTGACCCGTTAAGGTTCACATTGGGAAAACTTAACTTTCTCGTAAGGGCATCCCCAATCAACTAACTGATCAACCCATATTTAGAAAAATAAACGCCGTAATTAAAAAAAAAAAAATCAAATACCCTTCATACCCAGAATGTAACAAAAACTTTGACACCAGAATGAAAACCCTCCACAGTCTCTACCACACCAGGTGTTAGTCTACCATCAGCCTGTTTATCAAGTTCATCTGAACAACAGCATTTACATATCATGATGTCGTTAAGAATTACATGCAAATAACCTCTTCTTTCCTATGGCAGTCTGAAGCCCATAAATACCATAGTAAATTCCAACTGTGAAGAGCAACCTTCTTTCTTGGTGAGATGGGTAGATGTTGGAAGTCTTCAAACATCTGTGGTAGTTCAGTTACACAAGACAGATAATAAATTTCCCAAAACTGAGAAAATGGTTAAACTTGAAAAGAATTCTGGTGGCTGGTTGAAAATTTTGTCACTGTCCAGAGATGGCAATAGAAGTCAGGTGCAGACGGAAACATTCTGCCACACGTGCCTTCAACAGTGAAACCATTCTTTGCTGTTTGCAAGTTTCACAGGTTTGGAATGAATCGGGTTCACGGAACAGAGAATTCCTAGTACATCAAGCAGTAGTTCTTAAACTTCTGCTAATAAATTGTGGAGCATCTACAAATGATGTGACCTGGAAGGTGACCTCTCACCGTGCTTCTCCATGTGGTTTGTGGAGCAGGTCTCACTGAAAACTGAGCAGTCCCCTCACTCAGGATCAGTGTTAATCCTGACTTGATGAGGACTAGTTTGGGGGCATTGACAGGCACTGGTTCTTTTGTCATGGTAAAACTGAAATTTCATATTCTTGCAGCAGCAAATATTAATGGAAGAAATAAAAAAATCAAAACAATGACAAAAAAAGTCTGTCATTTCTTAATGTTTTTCAAGTGACAGTTAACCTCAGTGTGCTCATAATAAAAAGAAAAAAGAAAGAAAAATGCCTTTTGCAACCTGTCCTCCATTGACAACCTCTGCCATGCTGAAGTTGGCTTGCCAGCATCTCAAAGAATTTGTGAAAAACGGAATTTTCCTTGAATAGCAAAAGGATGGCGGACACAGAGTAGAAATCTATAGTACAGATTATGAAGAACAGACTTGTGATTTCTTGTGAGTGTGAAATAAAATGAGAAGAGCTATTTTATTCACAACCCAATCTGGTGGCCTGAAAGAAAAGCAGCCTTTGAATAATAGAGAAACCTGGTTTTTCTGAAGAGTCCAGCTGTGAGACTTAGTGTGTCATCAGGCTTCAACATTATCACAGAAGAACAGGAACTGTTTCTGATTGGTTTACTTACCTCCCCGGGAGACAAAAGGAAATGAAAATTTATTTTTTAAAACTAAAAATGGGGACATGTGTGTTAGAAAAGATAGCACAGGAAAACCGTGGCTTCAGCTTTATCTGACCATGTCACAGAGTCCATCACTATCAGTCTTGAATTAATCCTGCTGGTCAGGCTAATTACCAGGACAGTCAACTTCTCCCTCCCACTTTTCCTTATTCCTGATCAGGGTGCACAAGCGGTGGTTGCCAAGAGTCCTGGAGATGTCCCATCAATGGAAAGCATACAGCAGCAACAGGATGGTACAGATCCCAATAACACCACCCAGGATGAGTGAGTCTCGCCGCTTCCTAAGGTTGATCCGCTGGATCAGGCTGTTCACAGCAGGAAAACGATCTTTGGGAAATCTTTATTAAGGTCATATTTGGAAGAAGCCTCTTTAGGGAGAAGTCATAGAAATCACAAAAACAGAGACCAGTGGAGTCCAGAAACAATTAAGTGATGAGAAGAAACAGAAGGGAAGAAAATCACACTGCACGAGTCTTTAGCAAAGACCAACGGGCCTGCCCTAGTGCTCAATATCCCAAACAAATTTGAGTCTTCCTGCCTTGTATGTGGCATGCAAATAACAATGAATGAAAAGAAAAAAAGTAACAGAGAGGGCGAAGAAAATAATAAAGATGACACCTAACGTGTTGACTGCTTACTACCAGGTTTTAGTGGGAGCCAGTATGGCCCGGAACAAAGCAACCCTGCAGGACCAGGAGGCATAGGCACAGCCGGCACCGCCCCCATGCCATCTCTGTCACTTTGTCTTTGCCTTTGTTTCCTTCTCTCTCTCTTCTGGCTCCTTCTCCCAGGAGGCTGGAGATTTTGCCTGAGGGTTTTGAAGAGGCGCCTGTCCCTCTCCCCACAGGGAGATTTCTCTGGATTCCGGCAATAGGTGGGAACCAATCCTACAGGCTGTATAGTTGGCCACTGGTGAATTATTTAAAAATCCTATTTTGCTTTGCAGTGACTAGCAGGATATGGTAGGGCAGTGGGTTAAACTAACATGAAAACATCAATAAAAAGAACATAAAAGAGGAAGTATAGGGCATTCTTAATTTTAGGGGTTTTGTATCAAGTCACAACTGTATTTTTACTTAGTATTTTGTAATATCTTCATACTCGCTTGCATACTGCAGACCAGAGCACCTGTCTGTGCTTCCTACATTATTTTGTGTTTCTGGTAACAGTTTCTGACAATACACCCGCAGGTGCATTCTGTTTGTTAACAGAGGCGTTATGTCGAGGTGAGGAAAACCAACAACAAAAACCACCTACGATGAGCTGGAATAATCCACACTCCCTAGGAATCCTCACTGCATTTTCCTGTTAACAAAATGATACCAAGGTCTGTATTTATTTGTGTGCTTATATATTCTATATATTTTTGTATGATTAAAACCATGTCCTCACCTAATACTGAATTTCCCTGTGACTAGAATAGCGCCTTACACACCATAGGCATTTATGTGTTTCTTGAATAAACTAATTAATGAAAAGTTAAACAGAACCATTTGCAGAAACAGTTTTACAAACATAGAAGAACAGGAAACAGTTATCAAAGCTAATTTGTACCAGGCGCTATCTAGCCTCTGGGATACTGTTTTGCCCTAAGAGAACTCAGGGTTTGGTAGGGGAGACTGACTTGACCACAGACACACAAGAAAGAGTTCAAGGTACCCTGGTAGAAATATGAACAGAGTAGAGATCATAAAGAGGAGTGGTGACAAATCCTAATGGACAACTGGGAAAGATTTCAGTTTGTGTTTTAAATAATTCAGCTACCCATTTCTCCCTCTCTATTTCAAAGTTTTCACTACATACAAAGTCTTTTATAATCACTGAATAGCTTCTAAGGAGCCCTGGTGATGCACTGGTTAAGTGCTCAGCAGCTAACCAAAAGGTTGGTGGTTCGAACCCATCAGACACTCTGAGGGACAAAGATGTAGCAGTCTGCTTCCATAAAGATTTACAGCCTTGGAAACCCTATGGGGCAGTTCTACTCTGTCCTAGGGTTGCTATGAGTCAAAACTGGGACTCAGCGACATACAACAACAAGTAGCATCTGCTTTTGCTGGTAAGCAAGTTCATCATATTTAAGAAAGACAGCATGACTCCATGAAAAAGCAACAGGGGCTTAAAATTTGGAACTCTAAATGTGCTATTTACTAGCTGTGGACCTAAGCCAAGCCACTTCTCTGAGCCCAATTCTTCATTTGTCAAACAATATCTACGGAAATCCTGGTGGCATAGTGGTGAAGAGCTATGGCTGCTAATCAAAAGGTCAGCAGTTCAAATCCACCAGGTGCTCCTGGGAAACCCTATGGGGCAGTTCTACTCTGTCCTTTAGGGTTGCTATGAGTCGGAATTGACCCGACAGCAACGGATGAAATAATGTACACAAAAGTGCTTTGTAAACTATATAGTCCTATATAAAAGAATGTGATTTTGATGTGTGGTTTTATATTTAGGATGACAAAGCAAGAACAAAATTCACAGAAAAGTAGCAAATACAAACAACTTTAGGATATTCTTTTCCTTAGGCAAATAAGATATCAAACTAAAATGTGACTTTAAGATACTCAACTTTTGAAAATTACAGGTCCTTTAGTTTTTTTTTTTTTTTCCCGCTTAAGTAGTTGGGGAAGGAAGCTTTTTTCCAGAAAAGGCTTGACTTCTTCTCAGAGAATAAATAAAATGTTGCAGAGCGGCAGGCTTATCATCAGCTTCCCCACTGGGTTTCCTAGAAGTATTTTACTCTAAATTGGGAAACCGAGGAATTAAAAAGGTAGAGGTCACAGCAAACAAGCAGAGAATCTATCCTAGAATTCAGTTGGTGCCTAGCAAGTTACAGTGAAAATACTCTCATCAGTAGTTGTACCTCATTTACTTATATGGTTGTCTCCTTCCTCCCCCTTCTAAGCATCTGCCACTGATTTATTCTCTCAACTGAAAAAATAAAGAGTAGAAAGCACATAATTTATAATGTTTAGGTAAAAGTAACATGTGGCACAGCTTGGCTGCTAACCAAAAGGTTAGCAGTTTGAATCCAGCAGCCACTCCTTGGAAACCCTATGGGGCAGTTCTATTCTGTCCTATAGGGTCACTATGAGTGGGAATTGACTCGATGGCAACGAGTTTGCTTTTTGTTTTTTCCGAGTGGAGTTCTAAAATGGATTCAAGAGCTTTTAAAATTTGTGAATAATTTTTAAAGTCCCATAATTTTTTCTACTCTTCTGTAACACAGTGTTATAGCTCTGGTGTCCAAACTTTTAGAAATGGTACTAAACAAAGTGAACTTCCACAAACTAGGAGTATAGGGCACATTCATATTACATAATTATTGACAGGCTCTATAGGTGACTGCAACCTGCTGAAAAAAGCACATACAAATTTTTTCCCCTCAAATCTCCATCCCCTCCCCCACTCCCAATCTCAAACTTTCAAAAAGGATACTGGCCAAAGTGTTCATTCTGCTCTGAATTGACTTCAACATTCCTCTCTGTGAGGTCATATTTTCTTTTGTTGCCATAGCAATGCTGCAAGGAGGAAAAGAGAAGATTATTAAATAGGCATTTAAGACTATCCTGTATGAATCCATCATGCCATTACAAGTGAAAAGACAACTAAGGTGAGCAACATAATCTTGAAAAGTGCTGGGCATAAAAATGTAAAAAAAGCCAAAATCACTTCTCAAGCCACCTTCCCATGATCCCTTTTCTGCTATTCCTGAAGGGCCACTCCATCCCACTGCCATTCTCTGAAGGACCACTCCATCCACTGCCATTCTCTGAAGGACCACTCCACCCCACTGCCATTCTCTGAAGGACCACTCCACCCCACTGCCATTCTCTGAAGGACCACTCCATTCCACTGCCATTCTCTGAAGGACCACTCCATCCCACTGCCATTCTCTGATGCCTTTTTGTATAAGACAGTAAGCCAGTTCCTGTGTCTTTTCAAAATAACAAATGAAACAACACATGAACGGACAAATCACGTTACAAAAGCTTCTCAGAATGGCTTTAAAAAGGGTGAGCTACTAAAATATCCTTAGTCAGGAAAAACTGTTGAGAAGGAAGTAGGGAATTACAATTATAAAGACAGAACCACAAGTGTAACCAGCCCTCAAGTTATGAAGAGATTGTGTCCCAAAATTCTATTTGAGAACCAATTAGGCAGACTTTGGGACATACAAGATTATTCTGGGTTTCCAAGCCAGCTGACAAAGATAACAGATTCATTAAACCTGACTGAGAGAGGGCAACAAGTCACTCTTTGTAGAGTACAATGTCTTATATGCGACGTTGATATCCTCTTTAAAAGAATCCAAGTTAATCTCCTTTTGCTTTCACTTCTAAAATTACTATTTTTCCATAGCCTTGTCTATCTGGACATCAAAATCCCAGCAGGCAGGTCACTGTCCATTTGATATGTAACACACAGGGGAGTGCTTTAGATATTGATATTATAAAAAGCAACAGAAAAAAAAGTACTGTTCAGCAATTCTGAAAACCTCTGAAACTTTAGAAAACAAAAATGACCAAAAAAAAAAAAAGGCAATAGAGATGAAGAGATTCTGGGAAGATGGTGATCAGAGCATAGATTCCTGACCTCATTTTTGGCTATTTTCCTCCGTGGAGTAAGACCAAAGGCAAACATGCTGGGGAGGGTCTATCTGATGCCCCAAGTTCTCTTGAGATCTCCAGGGAAGAAAGCCAGGCGGAGGGCTACACTCTTAAGTGAGGAGAGAATCACGGAATTGATGGCAGGGAAGACCAGATTTTCCTTTGACTGGTTTCACTGCTCCCTGAGGAGCCCAAACGGTGGAAGACTATGGACCTGTATGTACGGAGGCTGCAGGGGTGAACTAAATTGCTCCCAGTTCCTGCGGCTAGAAGAGACAACGACTCAGAGCCAGTAACTATCTATGAGCAGAGAGCCAACAGTCTACCAACTGGTGTGATGCCCAGTCCCTAAGATGAAAAATGGCTGAGCCATCTACCTGCCTGTCTGCCACTGCTCTAAAGTCTCTAAACCTGGGAGCTAAGTAAATACATTTTTGGACAGCAAGGTCTCAGAGAATAAACCATCATGTATCTTAAACTAGAGTACTCCAAGCAAGTGACAAATGAATTGAAACTGAAATTTCATGAATTGAGATGGCAGAGAAGAAACAAAAGTGTGTAAGGAGATATATCAAAGGGTATTGATTGAAGTGTTGTTTAAATTTTTTTTTTTTTAGAATAGTAAAAAAAAAAAAAAACCCTCTCCCCCCCCAAAAACTGCAAACTATTGGAACGGTTTAATAGATTATAGTATAACCATACTATGAAATAGTATTTGGTTATTAAAAAGAATGTATATTTCTATTAATCTGGAGAGATGCCTATGATATATTAAGTGACAAAGAAGCCACAGGATGCGTGGAATATGCATCCCTTCTAAAGAAACAAACAAAACATCTTTGTGTGTGTTTGTAGGAGCAGTGAGAAAGGTATTAGAAAGATACACAACTAACTGTTAACATAAGTGACTTCAGGGGATAGGAATCAAGGGGCACCACTAGGAGATAAACTGTTTCTTTACACATTTTAGAACTATTTCAAGTGTTACAATAAGAATGTTGTAATTTTATAATATAAAAGTATCTAATAAAGAAAGCTGAAAAGAAAAACAAATGGAATTCACCTGTGTTAATAAGACTATCAGCATCAACCGTTATTCACTTTGATACCACTACGAGCCAAGTAATGATTTATAAAAGTTTTCCCAAGATCCTGGAAAAGCTCAAGAATTGAAGGGACCAGGTATCTCTGAAGGCAGAACTGTGGAGTATGGCTAAAAACAGGGAAATTAGAGGAAATTTATGCGAGTTGTTGCCAGATCCCTAAATTACATCCTCCAATTGTACAACAAGATAACTGCGCCCAAACCAGCAAAAGACCTAGCCCAGAGAGGAGACCTAAAGATAGTGACAATTTGAAGCCCCCAATGAAACATGCTGCCCAATCACCCACTATGAGGCCCAGCACTCAACAGCTCCCACCACCACCCAGAATGAGCTTCCAAACACTGGATTTTTGGAGCCTCACCCTTAAATATGAGCGAAGAGTCAAAAATCACCAGAGATTTGCGAGCCTCTAGCAAAAAAGGCAGAGCCCCAAACCGACCAACCAGCAAACAAAGTGAATCTGAGGAAACAGAGGCAATGCAGGAAGCCTGAGACAGTTTAAAATCAAATTATATTTAATGTCTTCAGAGAGATAAAAATATCACATCCAAATTTGATGCTTTTTTGCTAATTAAAAAAAAAATCACATCCACGAAATGTATGTGTATACGCATGCATACACACATACATTCTCTCACACACACACATAAAAATGTAATGGAAAAGTTAGAAGGACAAATTGAAGAAACCCTCTAGAAAGCAGAGCAAAAAGATAAATGGAAAACAGAGGAAAAGTAAGAATCAATTCAAGAAGCAAATATACAACCTTTTAAAATGTTTAAAAAGAAACAACAGAGAAAAAGGAGAGAATAAAATTAGAAATAGTACAAGAAAATTTCCCAGAACTGAGGACAAGTTTCTTGAGTTTCAAACTGTATGAGCCGCCAAATGCCCAGTGCAACAGACTGAGAAAGATACACACTAAGCTCAGGATGGTGAAATTCAAACAAACAAAATGGGAGAAAAGGGATGACCCCGAAAGCTTCCAGAGAGAAAAAGCATGTCATACACAAGGGATCAGAAATTTTACTTGACACTGAACGTAAAAAGCAATACTGGAAATAAGGCTTTCAATAATTTTGTAATTATTTCCAACTTAGAATATTATACCTAACTAAATGATGAACCAAGAACATGGGTAGAATAAAGACTTTTTAGACATGGGAAATCCAAAAAAATTACCTCCTGTTGTTTCTCAAGAAGCTACTAAAGGATGTCGTCCACCATAATGAGGGAATTAAGAAAGTGGAAGACAATGAATCCAAGAAACAGGTAATCAAATAAAAGAGATTATTTCAGAATAACGGTAATGGGATGCCCCAGGACCAGAATAGTGTAGCCAGCCTAGAGAACAACCAGTCAAGATCAGAATGGAAGGAAGAGGACTAATGGACAGATAAGACCAAAAAAAAAAAAAAAAATTTTTTTTTCTAATATAGATTACACAATATGTTTGATCACATTGAAAAGCGTTTTAGATTCTACCAGAGAGTTGGGAATATATTAGTGACAGGTACACAAAACTAAACAAATGAAAAAGGAGGCTAATATTAATTCTAGGGTATTGGGGGTAGGGAGTTGAACAATAAAGGAAATCTAATCATAGTAGACTATGGAGCTTAGCTGTGAAATATGTTTATATAGTTATAAACACAGACATAACAAATCAGAGAAAAGGGGAGGGAAGTGTGTGTGTGTATAGTGGAAAATAAAATTCTAAAGTTGAAAAATCAAGAAATAGTCTATAGGACACTACTGAGACATATGGATATAAATGCTATGAAAACTAGAATTGGAAATGTTACAGCTGTTATCACTACCTGATATTTTCATTTGTCCTACTGACTTTATCACTCATTCATTCATTTAACAAGCATTTACTGAGAGCCTATTATGTATCGGGTACCATTCTAGACATTGGAGACAAGGCAGTGAACAATAACAAAATATCCCTGCCCTTACAGAGCTTACACTGTAATGAGTAGAAATGAGCCATAAACAAATTAAACAAATAAAATCTACAGTGTAGCAGATGGTGGTAGGTACTGTGAAGAAAAATGGAGCAGTTAATGAGGACAGGGGATGCTGGAATGGTGATGGGGCTGAACTTCTAAACAGATGGTCAGGAAAGGTCTCCCTGAGAAAGTGACATCTGAACAAAGGAATGAAAAAAATACATGATTCAGACCAGACATGGCAACAACATTACAGATTACCTACTAACAGCCAGGCACTGTACTAGACATTTTATTCAAATTATCTTTAGTCTGCACAACAATCTTGCAATCTTACCATCAGTCTTATGTTTTAGAACTCTGATGGATTGGATGTGGGGTGTAAGAGACAGTCAAGGAGGACTACAAGGTACACAACTGGTACATAAGCTCCACGATGGCCAGGTATTGATTTATCATGTTCATTGTTATATCCCCAGCTCTTGGCACATAGGAGACAATAAATATTAGTTGAATAAATTAATTCTCGCCTCTGGCAAATGGAAACAAGAGTGGAGAAAGAAGGACACGGGGCTACTGTTTTTTGTTAGAAAGGCATATTACACTGATAAAACAAAAATTAAGTGAACAAAGTAATCTTTACTCAGGAAATCTAAAGTTACCCAGCAATGTCAACTTCACAATACATTAAATTTTAGACCCAAAAATAAAAAGAACACTCTGTGTCATTAGTTTTTATTCATAATTTTTCAGTTTAGGTGTGTATCTATGATAGATGATATATTTACAATGTGGTTGATTTTAAAATAAATTCACTTTTCAAGGTACTTTAAATGAGTATGATGGTCTTCTATAAAATAAGAGAACCCAAACCTAGGCTTAGAAATCTGAGGCCAATCTTTGAATCATACCTGCCTCTGTTTTTTAAACTGGGGCTATCACCATCTCTTGCCCACTCCAACTCACAAGTGCATAAAGAAGATTAAAAAATAATTTCCATAAAGCACTTTGTTTTCCTTGGAGAATGGCTATTATCATCATACATTATGTTATTATCTTGTTCAGTAGGCAAGACTTCCAGCGCCACATAAACTGTATCTAGGCATACTTCCCCAACTCATTCCATCATTTGGAGTCAAAGCTGAGTCAAGCAAGGCTGTTGTTATTTCAAGGGTCAAACACTCAGAGGCAAAATATAAGTTCCAAATGATATATAATGCTTTTAAAATGATAAATCATTGATATACTTACTGGAACTTCAACTTTCTTACCTATTTGATGAACTAAACTCAATCACTTATTTTTCAAACAACAGATAATACATCCAGAGTTTAAGAATGAATTTTTAAGTATTAAAAGAATTAGTTATTCCCAATAAATCAATACCAAAGTCTAAATTCGGCTGTGTACATATTAGAATGCTGCTCCAAAAGGATAATTCTTTAGAAATGAAACATGTAAAACTAATTATTATTTGACATTTAAATTTTATATATACTTATGGAAGTAATCATAACTAGATTTATAGTCAATGAAATTTCAGTCGAAACAAAGGAAGTAAAAGACCTTCAAATTGTTTTTTTACTTCTTAAGTAGTGTAGTGTGATTGATTACTTTTGTGTGGCCTTTCTAGCCATGGTCTTGTAACTCCCACCCAGGTGACTGTGTGATAGGGTAATTGTGGCCTACCAAGGGGATTGGTCAGTTTTGCCTTAAAAGAGGGCCAATTCCAGAGTAGAGAGGAGGAGCTCACCACCACCAAGGAGAAGAGACCAGCAGCAGAGACCCAGCAGCAGAAGACAGTGCAGTGGGCTTCCCAGCCCACAGAGAGGAAGCTCAATGCCTTTGGGCAGAGACAGGCTGACGCCAGGGAGAGGTGTGCCTGTGAGCACAGCTGGGAAGAGGCTATCCTGATGGAAGAACTGTATCCTGAGTGTTCTTGAGCCTGAATTAATTGTGGAGTATGGTCTGTGAGTTCTGTGTGACCACTGCAATGAATTATTGAACCCAGTAGAGAGTGCTGTGGGAAGGACGGTTGGTGTCATAAGTTAGAGGAGGTCAAATACCTCTCCTAAGCCATTTTTACAAGTAGCAAAATAATAGTACCAGCGATTCAATGATCTTCAAATTTTCCTGTCCTAAAAAAAATTTTTTTTTTTTTATGAGGTACCCAGGAGCCTTGCTGGCACACTGGTTAAGAGCTCAGCTGCTAACCAAAAGGCCAGCAGTTCGAATCTACCAGCCACTCCTTGGAAACCCTATGGGGCAGTTCTACTCTGTCCTATAGTGTCACTATAAATCAGAATTGCCTCGATGGCAACGGGTTTTGTTTTTTTTTTAATGAGGTACACAAAACTTTTCTGCCCATATGAAACCCAGAAAAAAAAAAAAAGCCTGTTGCTTCTGAGTCGATTCTGACTCACAGTGACCCTAAAGGACAGAGCAGAACTGCCCCATAAGGTTTCCAAGGCTGTAAATCTTTATGGAAGCAGACTGCCAAATCTTTCTCCTGCAGAGCAGCTTGTGGGTTCAAACCGATGACCTTTCGGTTAGCAGCTGAGTGCATAACCACTGCGCCACAAGGGCTCCTTATGCCCATATAAAACCCGTTGCCGTCGAGTCGATTCTGACTCATAGCGACCCTATAGGACAGAGTAGAACTGCCCCAAAGGGTTTCCAAGGAGCGCCTAGTGGATCCAAACTGCTGACCTTCTGGCATTTACCACTACGCCACCAGGGTTTCCATGCCCGTATTACCAACCTCTGAATAGGCCAGGTCTAAACTGAAAAGCTTAATTAAGGCAGCCTGGCCTTAGAAGATCAGACAGAAAGGAGAGGGAAACAAAAGCAAGAAAGGAAAAGGGTAATAAAGAAACTTTAAGAATCCCTGGCAACAAGTGATCCGGCCTTATGTGCTGATGAAAGGGAGGCAAATCACAAGGCAGATATTTTAGTCAACAATTAGGCAATTCTGTGAAAACTCTGTTCAGATGGAAGAACAGTACATGCAATATAAACAAAATTCCAATACATGATAACTGCATATTGTTACAAAAGATTATAATGTGTTAAGATTACTAAATAAATGAGAGGAACATATTATAAATAAAATAAGAAGCCATGAGTCCATATGGAAACACTTAAGTAGGAAATGAACACTGAAATATTTAGAGGTAAAAGGGCATCAACTCTGCAACTTACTTTCAAGTAGTTCAGAAAAAGAATTGTGAAAAAGCAAATGTGGCAAAATGTTAATTAACATTTGGGGAATGAGGGTAAAGGGTTTATGAGAATTCTTTCTGCTATTCTTTGCGCTATTCTTGAAGCACTGATAAAGATCAAAGACCACAGCCTTCAGTATAGATTACACCTCAACATAAAGAAAATAAAAATCCTCACAACTGGACCAATAAGCAACATCATGATAAATGGAGAGAAGACTGAAGTTGTAAAGGATTTCATTTTACATGAATCCACATCAACTCCCACGGAAGCAGGAGTCAAGAAATCAAATTAGGCATTGCACTGGGCAAATGTGCTGCAAAAGACCGCTTTCAAGTGTTAAAAAGCAAAGGTGACACTTTGACCCAAGCCTGACCCAAGCCATGGTGTTTTTAATCGCCTCATATGCATATGAAAGCTGGACAACGAATAAGGAAGACCAAAGAAGAATTGACACCTTTGAATTATGGTGTTGGTGAAGAATATTGAATATACCATGGACTGCTAGAAGAACGAACAAATCTGTCTTAGAAGAAGTACAGCCAGAATGCTCCTTAGAAGCACGGATGGTGAGACTTCACCTCACATACTTTGGACATGTTATCTGTAGGGATCAGTCCCTGGAGAAAGACATCATGCTTGGTAAAGTAGAGAGCCAGCGAAAAAGGAAGACCTTCAATGAGACGGACTGAAACTGTGGCTGCAACAATGGGCTCAAACACAGCAACAACTGTGAGGATGGCGCGGGGCCAGACAGTGTTTCGTTCTATTGTATATAGAGTTGCTATGAGTCAGAAAGGAAACCCTGGTGGCGTAGTGGTTAAATGCTACAGCTGCTACCCAAGAGGTCAGCAGTTCGAATCCGCCAGGTGCTCCTTGGAAACTCTATGGGGCAGTTCTACTCCGTCCTGTAGGGTCGCTATGAGTCGGAATCGACTCGATGGCAGTGGTAGTGGGTATGAGTCGGAAGTGACTTGATGACACCTAAAAATAACAACATTCTTTGCAATTTTTCTGAAGTCTGAAATCATATTCAAATAAAGAGTAAAAAAAAAATAGTATCAATAACACAGCTATCATTTACAGATTACCTACCATCAGCTAGGCATTTTACTCACATTATCTTTAATCTTCAGAGCAATGTTATTATCATCAATCCCATATTTTTAAACAGTTAAGAAAATCAACACTCCAAAGGTCAGAGTAACTTATCCAAGAACAGAGGCCTAGAAGTAGCACCGCCAGGTTTCTGGACACAAAGCTCACACTCTTGCCTGTTGCCGTTGAGCTGATTCCAACTCTCACAGTGACCCTATAGGACAGAGGAGAACTGCCCCATAGGGTTTCCAAGAAGCAGCTGGTGGATTTGAACTGGTGACCTTTTTGGTTAGCAGCCGAGCTCTTAACCACTGTGCCACCAGGGTTCCGTACTCTTTCCACAAGGTGGTAAATAAACGGTTTAGACAGAGCGCTAGTCCTAGAGTTAGACAACCTTGAGTTCGAGAATTTGAATCATCAATACTATTTATTAATCATGTCACCCTGGGCAAACTATTTATCCTTAATTTCTTTTTTGGAGCTATGAATAATGATTAGTGCCTATCTCCTAGATAATTGAGAAGACTGCATAAAATAACGCATGTAAAGCAGTCTGGCACAGCACAGGGGCCTATGGTAAGAATACAAATGTTTGTTGTTCACTAAATTACCTCCACATACTTCATTCTACCTGTCCTGAAAAATAATGCATTATATACTATTGAAAGCTTAGAATTTAACTTACTTTTTTACTGTCATAAAATAGGTATCAAACCTAGCAAATTAAGCAGTTCAAACCAACAAATAAATGTTCCTTATTTTAAGCAAGAAAATAAACTGCTTCATCATTATTACAACTAATACTAAATATAACTGCAGTGGATTTTGTATAGATGCTGTGACAGAAACCAAGTCTATGTATATGGTATAAGGCACTTACCAAAACACACATTTAAGATTATTTTCCATTAAAAAGTGAGAATAAAGAGGTTGAGGCTCAAACTGTTAAGTAGAAGTTACTGGAAATTGACTTTAACCCTAGTCATAGGGCTAACCTTATTGGTTCACTAAGTTTATGTGCAAACAATAAAGCAAAAAAGTTATTCCTACCTTATTGTCTCTTCTATCAGACGATCTGAGCTGCAAATAAACAGAAAATTCATTCTGGATTATACACATTTAAAACTTGTTATTTAATTTTTCTACATTTATAGATTTTTTTTTTTTAGTTTTCCAGCCATTTATGTGCACAGAAAACTGAAACTTTCAGAAACATCTAGAGAAAATTCTGGACTCTGAAATAAATTTATTCATAATGTAATTTTTGTTACTTTTCCTTTGCACAGAGATACTTGATGAAAGTCAGAACAGTTTTAATGACAGCACAAAGAAATGAAATCTCTAATTTCTGAGAGTTGTCACTATCATCTTTTCAAAACCTAAGAATTACAACTAACTTGTTGAGACAGGACAGATAATACAGTTCTGATGCCTATAAGAAGTAATTACTTATACCTCAAAGTTCTTCCCCACAGTTTTTTGGGAAGCTAAACCAAATCTCTGCTTACAGTAATTAAGAATTCAAGAATCTGAATGACACCAATGTACCTTTGATCTGTAAAATGTTTGCCTTTATGTTAACATAAAATGGCAGCAAACAAACAAAAAGCCATTTTGGGGGGAAATTTATAGAGAGCTTAAAGAGGCAGCTTTACAGCATTAAATAGAAAAATAAGTTTCCAAACCTCTGTTATTTATTTGGCATAGTGTAAAGTATACAGTGGGCACACAAAAAACCACTTCCTTTTCCTAACTACTTCTTTTCAAAAGAACTTCTAAGTTCATTCTATAAACTAATAAATTGTGTTTCATTATAAAGTGGTAAACCGGGAGTCTAAGTTATTATATAAATTCAGGAACAAAGATGAGCTTTTAAAATGTCATAAATACCTTGTATAAATCCTGTGATTAAGAATTTAAAAAACAACTATCTGACATTAGGCAAGTTACTCTGTTGCCTCAGTTTTCTCATCTGTAAAATGGGAATAATAATAATTCCCATCTCTTAAGAGGATTCAAAAAGTTTGTATCTATAGTAATTAGAATAGTACCTAGCACATACTAAGCAGAAAGTAATTTTTGCTATCATTACAGTAGTTTCTCAATTATTATAGGCTGATTTTAAATTTGAGCATAAAGCTCAAATAAATTTCCTGATAAACCCACTGTTCTGGTGAAATTTATTATTAAATATGCATTTATTCTGTTAACAAATATGTATGGACAAAGATGAGCCAGTAACCTCCACAGATCTTACAATGGAGATGGGCAACACATATGCCAACAGGCGTCTTGGTAGAGTGTTCACAGGTCACAAAAGAGAGAGTGGTTAACTATGATGTTAGCTGCTGTTGAGTCAATTCTGACTCTTAGTGACCCTATAAAACAGAGCGGAGCTACCCCACAGGATTTTCTTGGTTGTAATCTTTACAGGTGCAGATCCCCAGATCTTCTTCTCCCACGAGGAGCCCTGGTGGCACAGTGGTTAAGAGCTCAGGCTGCTAACCAAAAGGTTGGCAGTTCAAATCCAGGAGTCACTTCTTGAAAACCTTACGGGGCAGTTCTACTCTGTCTTATAGGGTTGCTATGAGTCAGAATAGACTCAACGGCAATGAGTTTTTTTTTCTGTTTTCTCCCACGTAGCCACTGGGTGGGTTCAAACCACTGACCTCTCGGTTAGCAGCCAAGTGCTTAACCATTGTGCCACCAAGACTCCTTTGGTTAACTACACTTGGGGTAATACTTCCTTGTTCAACACAATGGTTTGGCAGGCTGCCCTCATCAGGGCCTCTTAGTACATCAAAAGGCACAGAATTACAATTAAAAATCCAGGCAGTATGATATGAAAATAAATTATTCTATTGCCAAGCTCAACAAACTAGTTTTCTGATAATAGCCTTAATGAAGATAAAATCACCAATAAACTACTAAATTGAATACAAGAGTAGACAATCTACTAATTTGCTAATTTTGTTAAAAATAATGATCACTAATACTTATTGAGGGCTTATTATGATCCTAGTACTGTTCTAAATGCCTGAGTTGTTTAAACTTCATTCTCACAACAATTCTATGAGATTGATTTATCATTATCTTTATTTAGAGATAAGGAAATTGAGGTCTTGAGAATGAGTAACTTGCCCAAGGGTCACATAACTAGTGGCAGAGCTAGGATTCAAACTCAAGCAGCCTGATTTCAGAGATTTGGCTCTTACTGTCTCAATAAATGAATGATAGCTCTTGTCCCCTCTCTTCTTTCTCCACAATCAGTCCTAGTTTTTCCCTGCCACTTCTAGACCATCACTTGCCCCTACTCTAGCAAAAATCTATACTCTGAGGTTCACTCCATCTCTCTACTCTTCTTCCTTTCATCTTACAACCTGCAGGTCACTAGAACGTTTGGTTCTCAGTCTTCCTTTTCACTTCAAATTTTATCGTCAACATTCTAAACAATTTAAATAACTCCAGAGGACAGAATATCCATATTCTAGACTCAGTTCCTTGACCCTTTTCATTCCAAAGAATGAACACATGAATGAGCCTACAATTTCTTTAGTCTTTCTCAGATTTAATAACTCATCTACTTTTCCACAACTATCATTCAATTTTCATCGTAATTACCAGATAAAGGGCTCCCCAAAAGGTTCTTGGATAATTAAAATTAACTTGATTCCCCTGATTTCCAAAAACTTAAAATGGAATTCAGCAATATATAAAAAGAATTATATGCCACAACTAAGTAGGAACCAGGGATGCAAGGCTGGTTCAGCATTTGAAAATCAGTGTAATCCACCAAAAAATAAAAATACAAAATCATTTACAATTATTTTTTAAAGTAAAATATTTAGATGTAAATCTAACAAAATCTTATAGGACTTGCATGCTGAAAACTACAAAATACTAATGAAATAAATAAAAGAAAGTCTAAATAAATGGAGAGACATACCATGCTCATGAATTAGAAGACTCGGCATAGTAGAGATGTCAACTCTCTAAATCTTTAAAACTTATTTTTGTTGTTGCTGAGAATATACAAAGCAGAACCTACACCAATTCAACAATTTCTACATGTACAATTTAGTGACACTGATTACATGCTTTGAGTTGTGCAACCATTCTCACCCTCCTTTTCCAAATTATTCCTTCCCATTAATGTAAACTCACTGACCCCTAAGCTGCCTATCTAATCTTTCGAGTTGATCACATACAGATAGATCTTGAAATAGCACAGTGCTCAAGGCAGACATTCTTTACTAGTTAAGCTAAACCACTGTTTGGTTTTAAGAAGGCTTCATGGGATATTTTTGGGTTAAGGTTTAAAGATTATCTCAGGCAATAGCTTCAGGGATCCATCCAGCCTCCATGGCTCCAGAAAGTATGAGATTCCTTTGAATTTTGAAATTCTGTTCTACATCTCCTCTCCCCCCACCACACCCGCCCTTTCATCAGTATTATGCTATAGAATCTTTGATCAAAAATGTTCAATACTGGTAGCCAGGCACCATC
The DNA here is from genome assembly GCF_024166365.1 of Elephas maximus indicus. Classification (NCBI taxonomy): domain Eukaryota; kingdom Metazoa; phylum Chordata; class Mammalia; order Proboscidea; family Elephantidae; genus Elephas; species Elephas maximus. Next base: position 21,528,029 of record NC_064837.1, read on the forward strand.
CAGTTCTCCTAGTCTCACGGCAGAGGGGGCAGTTCTTCATGGAGGGAATTAGCCACGCATTCCAATTCTTCCTCCTATTCCTGACTCTCTTTCTTCCTCTGTTGCTGCAGGCTAATAAAGGCCAATTGTCATAGCTTGGATGGACACCTGGAAGCTTTTAAGACCCCAGGTACTCTGCAATGAACTAGGCGGTACAGCAGAAGCACTGAACACGATACCAGGCCAATTAACTGGGATACCCCATGAGACCATGACCCTAAAACTGCAAACCAAGGAACCAAATCCCAAGAGGTATTTGGTTGTACATAAGCAGCCTCAGCAGCTACTTTTTTTTTTTTTGTCGTTGTAGATATATCTATCACACAACTTTTGCCAATTCAACTTTTTACAGGTATACAACTTAATGATAGCAATTACATTAACTGGTTGTACAACCCTAACCTTAATCAATACAATTTTTCTATCACTGTAAATTGAAACTCAGTGCTTCATAAGCAGTAACTCCCTCAATTCACTATTTTGATATACAGGGCTAATGGAATTCTTAGATTAGGAAGATTATTCTAAAATTGACATGTAAAGTCAAAGAAATCTGAACAGCTGAACTAATTTTGAAAAAAGAAGAGTAAATGAGAGAAATCAATTTATTTAATTTCACAACTTATTATATAGATAGCTACAGCAATCAAGGCTATGTGGTATTGGCAAAGGGGACAGCCACCCAGATCAATGGAATACAACAGAACCAAAAAATCGACCCAAACAAATATGCCAAAATGATTTTTTAAAAATAATTTTTATTGTGCTTTAAGTGAAAGTTTACAAATCAAGTCAGCCTCTCACACAAAAACCCATATACACCTTGCTACACACTCCCAATTACTCTTCCCCAATGAGACAGCCCGCTCTCTCCCTCCACTCTCTCTTTTCGTGTCCATTTCTCCAGCTTCTAACCCACTCTACCCTCTCATCTCCCCTCCAGGCAGGAGATGCCAACATAGTCTCAAGTGTCCACCTGATCCTAGAAGCTCACTCCTCACCAGCATCCCTCTCCAACCCATTGTCCAGTCCAAGCCATGTCTGAAGAGTTGGCTTTGGGAATGGTTCCTGTCCTGGCCCAACAGAAGATCTGGGGGCCATGCCACCGGGGTCCTTCTAGTCTCAGTCAGATCATTAAGTCTGGTCTTATGAGATCAAAATGATTTTTGACAAAGGTACAAAAGCAATTAAATGGAAGAAAGACAGCCTTTTCAACAAACAGTGCTGGAGCAACTGGACATTCATGAGAGAAAAAAATGGAACTTAAACTAAGTCTCACACCTTACACAAAAATTAACTCAGAATGGATCACGGACTTAACTGTAGAAGTAAAACTATAAAACTTTTAGATATAAGGCATAAAAGGAAGTGTCTGACATGTAGGGCTAGAGATCTTGGGCTTGACACCAAAAACATGATCTATAAAGGAAAAACTGGTAAGCTGAACTTCATCAAAATTAAAAACTTTTGCTGCTCCACTGCCGTTGAGTCAATTACTGACTTATAGCGACCCTACAGGACAGAGAAGAACTGCCCCCATAGAGTTTCCAAGGAGCGCCTGGTAGATTCGAACTGCTGACCTTTTGGTTAGCAGCTGTAGCTCTTAACCACTACGCCACCAGGGTTTCCTCGCTTTGTGAAAGACCCTATTAAAAGGATGAAAAAACATACATCAGCCTGGGAGAAAATATTTTCAAATCACATATCTGGCAAAGGACTAGTATCTATAGTATGAAGAACATATATGAAGAACTCTGAAAACTCTACAGTAAAAAAGAAAGTAATCCAATTGGAACATGGGCAAAAGATATATACAGAGACAATTCACCAGAGGATATAAAGATGGCAAAGAAACACATGAAAAGATGTCCAACGTCATTTGTCATTAGGGAAATGCAAATTAAAACCACAATGAAATTTTACTACATACTTAACAGAATGGCTGAAATAAAAACCAGTGACAACATAAAATGCTAGTGAGGACATGGAGACACTGGATCACTCATACGTTGCTGGTGGGATGTAAAATGGCATAGCTGCTGGGTAAGGCAGTCTGGCTATTAAAAAAAGAAAAAAAAGAAACATGCAACTACCACATGACACAGCAGTTGCATTCATGGGCATTTATTCCAGAGAAATGAAAGCTTATGTTTACACAAAACCCTGTACACTAATGTTTGTAAGTGGCTTTATTCATAATAGCCCGAACTGGAAATAACCAGAAGTCCTTCAATGGCTGAATGATTAAACAAATTATTCCATACAAGGAATACCACTCAGCAATAAAAAGGAATGTACTATTCACACACCAACAACCTGAATGAATCTCCAGAGAATTATGTCGAGTAAAAGAAGGTTTTTTAAAAGAAGGTAAATTCAAAAGGTTACATGCTGTATGATTCTACATACATAACATTCTTGAAATGACAAAATTAGAGAAACGGAGAACAAATTAGTGGTTGTCAGGGGCTTATGAGGGGTGGAGGATGAGATGGAAATGGGGTAGCTATAAAAGGGCAACATGAGGTACCTCTGTGGTGATGGAAATGTTCTGTACCTTGACAGTATTAACGTCAGTAACCTGATTGTGATCCTGTGCTATAATTTTGCAGGATGCTACCACTGGGGGGAAACTGGCTAAAGAATACATGGAATCCCTGTATTTCTTAAGACTGCATGTAGATCTACAATTATCTGAAAGTAAAAAGTTAAAAACATAAAAACCAAAGTGTGGACCTGTGCACCAAACAACATCAACCCAGTTCCAAGTCAGGCTAAATATAAAGGTATACTTGAGTAGTATACAATTGAGAAGCAGTACCATTTAAAAAGAGAAAAATATTCTGTGGATAGTACATTTCTACCTAACTAAACTCAATGAATCTGTCTAGAAAGAAATGTAAAACTACAAAGACAAGCATTTCACATAAATCATCAGAAAGTTGGCAAGATACACTTCATTTCATTTCATAGATCTTTCTATAAGATCTGAAGATATAATAGCATTTCTCTTGTATCTGTTCTCAACCAGAGGTCAGAGCTAAAATTCTCCAACTAGCTAATAGTCTAGCTATTAGACTTTAGTTAGAAAATAAACTCAATTATATTCTATATTCAAAGACAATGTTCCTGAAGAAGTGGGGCTGGAATGACCATAAGAAATAACTTTCTATTTTATTACATATTGAGGAAATTATTTGATGTTGTTAATGGCATACCATTATAACATTTGAGCACTTTCCTTAAAAGGTATGCTTTCTGGAAATGCTATTTTGCCCAATTTAAGTCATATTTTAAATGTAAGATTATTTTCTACTTACACAAATCAAATTGAAAACCTTGTAGAGCATATACTCATGCCTCCATTTGTTTTTTGTATAAAATCAAGTTTTTTTTAAAGGGATACATTTTCATTAACATAAATAGGTCACTATACATTTGAATTTAACAACTTATCCTCATTATGATCATCCTAGTACTGCAGACAAAGAAAAAACAGAGTTGAATTCACCCGAATAAGAAACTAACCTAATAATCTTAAAAAAAAGAAAACTTTAAGAGAAAACCCAAACTATAGTCCCAGATATCCTACTCTACCTAGGAAGGAGCTTCTTTCCGTTTAAATGATCTTAGGCATTAATCATCTTTTTTATTATAAATTCTAAGCCTTTCAGCACTGCAAGTATTGTAAGGCTAATTTCAAAATACAGTCTACACGAGTACACTGGAGTCCTGCTCACAGATGGATCTTCATTTTACAGGAAGAAGATGCTGACACTAGCTTCATCAAGCATTTGCACAGTACAGTTACCATAAGTTAAACACAGGTATTCCAACAACCCAACTCCCTTCCCCCCATCATCTTTAGTTTATAAAAAAAAAAATACAGTGGCATAAATAGAGCAAGGCTAGTGATTTTTTAATTTCTTCTGAAATTGCCCAAGGTTTCCAAGTCTTTACTCATTTGATCAAGTCCTTCAATGGATTAGCACCACTTATTAAAAGCCTCCTGGACAGTATTAGTAAAACTCAGCAACAGAGTGGCTCCATAAAGATGGCATAATCTAGTAAAAACTAAATTGAAAATTGCTTTCCTTTAGGGTAGAAAATATATAACCGAGAACTTATCCTCCCTACGCAGTATTTCACAACAGCCTAGAGGCATTCCACAAAGTCATCTAAAACCGTAACCGTTACATTAACATCACGGCGTATTTCCTTCCAGTCTGGGTTGTTGTTGTTGGGTGCCAGGAGGTCGATTTCAACTCATAGCGGCCCCACTTCAAAGAGTAAAACCGCCCCCGAGGGCTTTCTTGCCTGTTGGATTTACTCAAACAGATCGCCTGGTCTTTCTCCATCAGCTTCTCACTCAGCAGCCGAGCGCTTAGCCGTTTGTGCCACCAGGGCTTCCTTCTAGTCTGGGGAGGTCATGGCTTAGCACAGACATTAAATAATCACATGGACTTATCTGGGGACGAACAGTTAAGAAGCTGACAGACTCAGAATTTCACCCTGGTAAAGGAGTGAAAGAAGGGGAAGATAAAGGCTAAATTGGAAAGTCACTTTTTCCTCACACATCCTCAGATTCCTTATCCATAAAATGAAGAGGATGAAAATAATCTGCTTAGCCTAGAAATTGCAGTAAAAAACCCCAAACCTGCTGCTGTTGAGTTGTTTCCGACTCACAGTGACCCATATAGGACAGAGCAGAACTGCCCCATATGGTTTCCAAGGAGTAGCTGGTGGATTCAAACTGCCAATCTTTTTGGTTAGCAGCTGAGCTCTTAACTGCCGTGCCACCATAGCTTCAGAAATTGGAGTTAAAAAAAAAACTCAAACCCATTCTGACTCACAGTGACCCTAGAGGACAGAGTACAACTGTCCCATAGGGTTTCCAAGTTGCTCCTAGTGGATTTGAACTGCAGTCCTGGTTAGCAGCTGATCTCTTAACCACTGTGCCACCAGAAATTGGAGCAGGACCATTTAAAAATCTTTTGAGGCTCCTTTCAGCTCTAAGATCTAAAAATCTAAGACTTCAACTGAGTTTGTTTCTTTTAAACTATAAAAAAAAATCAAACAATCAACAATTAATGACTTAAGAGGGAGATTTGAGAATTAAGGTATTCCTAGACAACTGGCTCATGTAATTCAAAAACAGACAAGCGTAGGGCTTTGCTTTGCCATTTTTCCCTGTAGTTAATTTCCTTTTGGGATGGGATCAATCAGCACTGACAGATGCATTCCTATGGCATCAATCACTCATCGTAACAGTGACACTCAACATGAAAACTCACAACAGGAAGTCAGCTATAAATGACGAAGACGTTTTATTTTTTCCCTTCAAGTATTTTATTCAAACATTTTGGTGCAAAAAAAAAATCAAAATGTTGACAAATTTGCTCAACTTTAACAGAAACAGCTTAAGGGAGAATGTGGCAATCACAGTTTCCATTTGCTCTTCTTTAGATACACAGTTTAAAAGGACTGCAGATCCTGAAAACTACCTGAATCATGAAGAATCTGTAAAATATTAAGGATGCTTTTTTTTGTTTGTTTCTGAAATCTCTAATAAAATAACTTATATATCAATACCAGCTACTCTGCTCTGTCTACATAAAAATGACACTATTCTTTTCATTTTAGGTATGTTTCTCTTTTACATACTTAACAACTCAGAAAACAATGCTTCACCAATATAATTGTATAAATTCAATAAAAGCAATCATGACATTCACGAAACTATAAAGAATCGGTTAGCTGTTCTCTTACACCCTAGAATCTGGGTTCTAGTCAAGGTACTTGGCTGTATGAACTTACCTCATGGGATAGTCATAGGGATCAAAAGAGGTAATGTAAACAAAAGCATCGTGTAAACTGTATAAGCCTATTGATCTAAATAAAGGCACTTTAATGCCTCATATCTCCCTTTTCTCTCTGGAATCCCCTGTCCCGATTCTAAACCTACTAAACTATTTATATTTCAAAGTCTATCTCTGAAGTGATCTCCTCTGTGAAGCCTCCCCCATCACACCTGTATGTCTAGACAGATGTAAATTCTCCTTATTTTATAACACTATGGTTGGAATCGACTCGACGGCACTGGGTTGTTTTTTTGGGATGCTTTCACAGCTCTTTGCTTTTCATCAACTCATTCAAGAGGCATATAACAAGCATATGTCACGCACTGTGCTATGCACTGAGGGGTGGATATCTTAAATTTTTAACATACATTATCTCATTTAATATTTCTTTTATATAATACCTCACCCAGAAACCAAACCAAACCCAGTGCCGTCAAGTCGATTCCAAGTCATAGCGACCCTATAGGACAGAGTAGGACCGCCCCATAGAGTTTCCAAGGAGCGCCTGGCGGATTCAAACTGCCGACCCTTTAGTTAGCAGCCGTAGCACTTAACCACTACGCCACCAGCGTTTCCATAATACCTCACAGGATATCATAATTATTTGTTTACTATTTCTCTAACCAGAATGAGTTCCCAGGGGGTAGGGACTGAGTCTGATTCATCTCTGATTCCTAGAGTCTAGTACAATACCTAGCATACAAGAGACACTCATTAAATGAATAAACAAGTAACAGACACTGGTTAGATTAATAAAATATCAGTCGAGGTTAACGCTGAAATAATCCTTGAAATTTTCCACGGGGTAGGGGGGAGATATATTTTTTCAGACAAACACATACCTGGAAGAAAAATTCCTCCCTATGTCAGAGCATATCTAATTCCAGCTTTACTGTTAAACAAAGTCATGTACCAACTGAAGATGGATTTGATTTCATTACTGAAGTAACAAGCTCCAAGTGAAGAAAAATGAGTTCTCTATACAAGCTCTTAACCAGGTCATTCTGCTTTGTAAAACGACATTATCACATGAGTATTAAAATAAGCATTGTTTAAATGAATCAGAAAACAGAAAAACAATTGAAAGAATCAACAAGACTAGAAGTTGGTACTTTAAAAAGATCAATAAAATGGACAAACCACTAGGCAAAATGACAAATGAAGGAGAAGTGCAAATAACCCAAATAAAAAATGAGATGGGTGACATTACAACAGAACCAACCAAAATAAAAAGCATCATAAAAGAATATTACAAAAAATTATACTTCAACAAACTTGAAAATGTAGAAGAAATGGACAAAATTCTAGAAACATGCTACCTACCCAAACCAACAAAAACTGAGGTAGAGAATCTGAACAGACCCATAACAAAAGAAACTGAAGAGGTCATTAAAAAAAACTCCAAAAAAAAAAAAAAAAACCCTAGCCTAGATGGTGGCTTCACTGGAGAATTCAAAGAGTTGACATCTACTATACAGCTGTGGTAGTCAAAAGAGCTAGGTACTGATAAAATGACAGACACATAGGCAAATGTAACAGAATTAAGAACTCAGAAGTAAATCCACCCACCTACGGACAGCTGATCTTCACAAAGGGTTGAAGTGCATTATGTGGGGAAGAAAAGTCTTTAACAAATGGCGCTGGCAAAACTAAATGTCCATTTGTAGAAAAATGAAACAAGATCCATACCTCACACCATACACAAAAACTAACTCACAGAGGATCCTAAATGTAAAACCTAAGATTATAAAGATCCGCAAAGAAAAAACAGAGACAACACTAGCGGCCCTAATATACGGCATAAACAGAATACCAAACATAACTAAAAATGTACAAATACCAGAAGATAAACAAGATAACTAGGATCTCCCAAAAAGTAAACACTAATGCTCATCAAAGACTTTGCCCAAAAAGTAAAAAAAGAACCTACAGGCTGGGAAAAAAAATTATTTTATTTTATTTTATTTATTTATTGTACTTTAACTGAGAGTTTACAAATCAAGTCAGTCTCTCATACAAAAATTTATATACATGCCTTGCTATGTACTCCTAGCTGCTCTCCCCCTAATAAGACAGCACATTCCTCCTTTCTACCCTGTATTCCCTGTGTCCATTCAACCAGCTCCTGTCCCCCTCTGCCTTCTCATCTCACCTCCCGACAGGAGCTGCCCACATAGTCTCATGTGTCTACTTGAGCCAAGAAGCTCGCTCCTCATCAGTGGCATTATCTGTTTTATAATCCAGTTCAATCCCTTAGAGTTGGCTTCAGGGATGGTTCCAGTCTTGGGCTAACAAAGGGTCCAGGGACTATGACCTCCAGGGTCCCTCTAGTCTCCAGTCAGACCATTAAGTCTGGTCTTTTTATGAGAATTTGAGATATGCATCCCACTGTTCTCCTGCTGGGCAAATTTTTTGCTTTGACATACCCGACAAGGGTCTAATCTCTAAAATTTATAGAAAACTCAATACCTCAACAACAAAAAGACAAATAATCCAATTAAAAAATGGGCAAATAAAAAAAAAATAGGCGAAGGACATGAAGAGACACTTCACCAAAGAAGACATAGAGGCGGCTAACAAACACATGAAGAGATGCTCAGGATCATTAGCCACTAGAGAGATGTAAATAAAAACCACAATGAGATACCATCTCGCACTGGCAATAATGTCACTGATCAAAAAACCAGAAAACAACAAATACTGACTCGACTGAGCGGAGATTAGAACTCTTATACACTGCTGGTAGGAGTGTAAAATGGTACAACTAGTATGGAAAACAATACGGCACCTTCTTAAAAAGCTAGAAACAGAATTATCATGTGATCCAACAATCCCATTCCTAGGTATATATCCTAGAGAAATAAGAGCTGTACCATGAATAGATATACGCATACCCATGTTCACTGCACCATTATTCACAATAGCAAAAAGAAGTAAACATGAATACGACCAAATGCTTTGAAGGCGAGAATAGCAGGAACGGGGGTCTGGAGACCATGGTTTCAGGGGACATCTACGTCAATTGGCATAATAAAATGTGTTAAGAAAATGTTCTGCATCCCACTTTGGTGAGTGGCGTCTGGGGTCTTAAACGCTAGCAAGCAGCCATCCAAGATGCATCAATTGGTTTCAGTTCACCTGGAGCAAAGGAGAATGAACAACATCAAAGACACAAGGTAAATATGAGCTCAAGAGACAGAAGGAGCCACATAAACCAGAGACTACAGCAGGCTGAGACCAGAAGAACCAGATGATGCCCAGCACCACCAATGACTGCCCTGACAGGGAACACAAAGGAAGATCCCTGATGAAGTGGGATACAGACCTCAATTTCTCATAAAAAGACCAGACGTAATGGTCTGACTGAGACTGAGACTGGGGGGACCCCAGAGATCATGGCCCCCAGACTCTCTGTTAGCCCAAGACTGGAACCATTCCCGAAGCCAACTCTTCAGACAGAGACTGAGCTGGACTATAAGACAGAAAATGATACTGATGAGGTGTGAGCTTCTTGGCTCAAGTAGACATGAGACTATGTGAGCAGCTTCTGTCGGGAGGCGAGATGAGAAGGAAAAGGGGGACAGGAGCTCGTTGAACAGACACGGGGAATACAGGGTGGAGAGGAGGAGTGTGCTGTCACATTAGGGGGAGAGCAACTAGGGTTACATAGCAAGGTATGTATAAGTTTTTGTATGAGGGACTGACTTGACTTGCAAGCTTTCACTTAAAGCACAATAAATGAAAATAAAATAAATAAAAAAAAAAAAAAAGAAGGAAACAACCTAAATGCCCACCAATGGATGAATGGATAAACAAACTGTGGTACATACACAAAATGGAACACTACGCCAATGATAAAGAGCAATGATGAAACCACGAAACATCTCACAACGTGGATGAATCTGGAGGATATTACACTGAGTGAAATAAGTCAAACACGAAAGGACATATATTGTACGAGACCACTTGTTATGAGAAATCAAGGACATTCCTTGATGGTTACCAGGAATGGGAGGGCGAAAGAGGGAGAATCACTGACTAGATAGTAGACAAGTGTTAATTCTCGTGAAGGGAGAGCCCATACACTATATGGGGGAAGTCAATATAATGCGACCAAGGCAAAGGAAGACACTGAGAGGTACACAAGAATAAAGGGCAACTACAGTAAATGCTATGACATATATAATCCTTTAACAAAGTAATAACAAACAGTAATTTTTGAGTAGATTCATTGGCTAGTATGTATGCTAAATGGGTGAGGGAGGTCACAGGGGAGTACACTCACATACATATATAGGTGTGGTTGTCTATATTTCTATATATATATTTATAAATGCTGCATATATACTTATATATATATAATATAGCACATGGGCACAGTTATACAAACTACTTAGACATCGGGACTGAACTACTAGACTTGAAAGCTAAGGACCATAGTCTTGGGGACACCTAGGTCAACTGGCAAAACACAGTTCATAAAGATAATGTTCTATATCCTAGCCTGATGAGTACCATCTAGGCTCCTAAAAGCTTGTGAGTGGCCATCTAAGAAGCAACTATTGGTCTCTTCCTGTCTGGAGCAAAGGAGAACGAAGAAAACTGCAGACTCAAGGAAGTAATTAGTCTAAAGGACCCACATGACCACAGCCTCCTCTAACCTAAGACCAGAAGAACTAGATGGCGCTTGGCTACCACTACTGACTTCTGACTAGGATCACAATAGAAGGTCCCAGTTAGAATGAGTAAAAATGTAGAACAAAATTAAAAAACAAAACAAAACAAAAAACCCCACAAGATTTACTGGTCTGAAAGAGACCGGAAGAACCCTGAGACTACTGCCCTAAGACAACCTCCTAACTTGAAAGTGAAGACACTCCCAGGGGCCACCTTTCAGCAAATAATAGGGCTATAAAACAAACATAACACCCTAAAGAGTGTGCTCCTTAGAGCAATCAACTATACGAGCCCAGAAGAGCAACATTTGCCCAAAACCAAAGATGAGAAAGCAAGGAGGGACAGAGAAACCAGACTAATGAAAACAGGGAACTCTGGGAGGAAACGGAGAGAATACTGCCACACTGTGGGGAATGCAACCAATGCCACTGAACAATTTGTGTAAGAATCGCAGATTGGAAAACTAATTTGCAAACTTTCACCTAAAGCCTGATAAAATGTTCAAAAACAAGCATTGTGCAGAGTAGTATTAACTTGCTTTGTCATCTACGTCAGTATAGGAGACAATAATACCACCTAAGGCATATTTTTTTTTTAAGGCATACGGAGCTTTGATATTGTAATTTAAAAATACTCTCGAAAGGAATGGTAGACATATGGTGAAATAATCAATGATACTTTAAAAAGTACTGGTTTTCATAAGCTAGAAATTCAATTTCTACTTTACAAACAATCCCTGATATAGGTGAAGGGATCTACCTCAAGATCGTTGCATATCGCCACTATTGTGTATAGTTTCTTCCATAAATTTTCCAATTTTCCACATAAGAGCAGATACTTTCTTAGGACCACTTGATTATTATTACCTTTATAATGGTGTTTTGAGGTCATGATTCATAAGGAAAATACACAAAGTATATGTATGGAAAATAACACCAAGCAGCAAATATAAAGCTAGAGGTAAGGGTGAAGTGTAAATGCTGCTGTCCAGATGGCCCGGGCTTGCCATTAGCTAAATGACCCCTCCTCAATACCAGCTCCACAGTCTGTAACATTCAAGTTTGAATCTCAATGAAACTATATATAATGAGCTTTCAGGGTTCATAAATAGTCGAAAACACTAATGTCAAATCCTTCAATGCCAAGAATCTACTATATTATTCCACTCACAGATGTTATAATCTGACCATTATCTATTTAGAATCATATAATATTTATTATGCAGTCTACACACAACAATAGGGGGGCAGTGGTGGTTCGATGGTAGAATTCTCACCTTCTATGTGGGAGACCCGGCTTTGATTCCTGGCTAACACATTTTTAGTGCGGCTGCCACCTGTCTGTCAGTGGAGGCTTGTGTGTTGCTATGATGCTGAACAGATTTCGGCAAGGTTTCCAGGTTAAGAGAGGCGAGGAAGAAAGGCCTTGTGATCACTTCTGAAAATCAGCCAGTGAAAGCCCTATGGATCACAACGGTCCAATTCCACTGTGCACGTGGTCATGGGTCTGGGGCTGACTCGGCGGCAGCTAACAACAACTACATACAACAATATTCAAAATTTTTTTGATAAAACTGCTCCTACTAAAGGTTACTAAATTACCTTATATTTTCCAAATATGGGCGTGGTCCTTTAATACAATTAGAATGTCATTTCACTAAGACTACTCATACATCAAAAATATTTCAAATTCCTTTTAAGAAATGTAAATTGACAGTGTATGTAAAACGGTTTGTGACCCCATTCTCCTTTAGTATTTTTCTTATTGTTACAGCACTCATTATGTTCTGCTTTATACAGAAATGCCTGACAGTTTACAAAACCCTTACACCCATATTCTCTTAGCAACCCTATGAAGCAGATAACATAGGAATTATCATCATGGAGCGGCAGTACAGTATTGCCTGGGTTAGCATCCCAGCTTTGTGACCTCAGGGAGATTGGGTTAAAATCAGAAAGCAAACAAAAAGTGAAACCAGTTTAAATTAAAAAAAAAAAAAAAAATGCCTACCTAACATATTTTTGCAACCACAGCTTTGGATCACCCAAATAGGCTGATGGATTAAAAAAATTCAAAGTACCAGAAATTTAAACATGGCCTAAGAAATGTCATTTAAGAAAATGGTAGCAGATTATATGTAAACTTCCAGCTGAGACTATATAACAATTCTTTACTCATCCATGGGCTTAGCACCGAGGTGTACAAACACAATACAAATACATTAAATGTGTGCCTTCTCATACCTCAACCGTATCTGCTAAACAAGCAATGAATTGAAAATAACAATTCCTGACTAAATACTGTAACTGATCCTGTATTCTTCAGCGCGCCTTCCACTACACAAGAGTTTTGTACTGCATGTACAACAAATTCTCTGGATTTGTAGAGTGCTTTGATTTTGTAAAATGCCTTAACTATTAAGCTATTCAAGCTTAAAATCACTTGAGCTGAGATTCCAACCCAGGCCATCTAATTATGTTACTTCTGCAATACTTAAGAGGGATAGCTATTATTCCATTATAAAAGTTTTTTAAAAAACAAACCAAAACATACAACAACAAAAACAGACATATGCCAGGTCACTACTTGCTTTTTGGAGACGTAAAAAGCAGCTCTCATCTCTTTCAATTCTCAATAACATACTGAGAATTGAAAGAGGTGCTATACTGGCTCTCTAATACAATGAAAATAAAATTTTAAAGAAGCAAATCACAGGGAAGGCAGTGTAATGAAGAACAAATATAGAAATGAGTTAGAAAATGTGGGTTTAGTGAGAGTTAAACTATTAAATGGAAACCGTGGTAGCACAGTGTTAAGTGCTAAGGCTGCTAACCAAAGGGTCAGCAGTTAGAATCCACCAGGCGCTCCTTGGAAACTCTATGGAGCAGTTTACTCTGTCCTACAGGGTTGCTATAAGTCAGAATCGACTTGATGGGACCAGGTGTTTCTTTTTTTTGGTATACTATTAAATGAGACCCTGGCCTCTCTAAATCTTGTTTCCTCAGCTGAAATAATAGAAATGCTTGCCAAAGAGTTTTATTATATAAACTATAAGGATCTGATTTTTTTAAAAAGAATTTCATGAGGAATTCACTTTGCAAAGCAAAAAAAAAAAAAAAATCATTTGGTCACAATAATATCCCTTTTAGTCCTCAAACCCATTGCTAGTCAAGTGGATTTTGACTCACAGGTTTTCAAGGAGAGGCTGATGGATTCAAACTGCCAACCTTTTGGTTAGCAGCCAAGCTCTTAACCACTTTGCTACCAGGGCATCGCTCCTTGGAAACCCTACGAGGCAGTTCTACTCTGACCTATAGAGTTGCTGTGAGTTGGAATCAACTCAACAGCAATGGCTTTGTTTATTAGTTCTCAAAATCAGATTTCATACATATAGAATTTAGACCAATACCTTGTATACAGCATGTATTCAGTAAATATTTGGGGAGTTAAGTGAATGAAACAGATTTTCTATATTGGGGCATAAAGTATATATGAAACCTGGTGACAAGCAAAAAGGGGATTGGGAGGTTATGGATTGAATTATGTTCCATCAAAAAGACATGCTGAATAATAAGGGGCATTTATCCAAAGCCAACAGCCAACATCACCCTAAATGGAGAGAGCCTGAAAACATTCCCATTGAGATCGGGAACCAGACAAGGATGCCCTTTACCATCACTCTTATTCAACATTGTGGTGGAGGTCCTAGCCAGAGCAATTAGGCTAGATAAAGAAATACGGGCATCCAGGTTGGCAAGGAAGAAGTCAAAGTATCTCTATTTGCAGGTGACATGATCTTATACACAGAAAACCCTAAGAAATCCTCCAGAAAACTACTGAAACTAATATAAGAGTTCAGCAGAGTATCGGGACACAAGATAAACATACAAAAATCAGTTGGATTCCTCTACACGAACAAAAAGAACATCGAAGAGGAAATCACCAAATCAATGCCATTTATAGTAGCCCCCATGAAGATAAAACACTTAGGAATAAATCTTAACACAGATGTAAAACTTATACAAAGAAAACTACAGTACACTTCTGCAAGAAACCAAAAGAGACTTACATAAGTGGAAGAACATACCTTGCTCATGGATAGGAAGACTTAACATTATAAAAATGTCTATTCTACCAAAAGCGATCTATACATTTAATGCAATTCCGATCCAAATCCCAAGGACATTCTTTAATGAGATGGAGAAACAAATCGCCAATTTCATATGGAAGGGAAAGAGGCCCCGGATAAATAGGCATTACTGAAAAAGAAGAACAAAGTGGGAAGCCTTACTTTACCTGATTTTAGAACCTATTATACCGCCACAGTAGTCAAAACAGCCTGGTACTGGTACAACAACAGATACATGGACCAATGGAACAGAATTGAGAATCCAGACATAAATCCATCCACATATGAGCAGCTGATATTTGATAAAGGCCCCAAATCAGTTAAACGGGGAAAAGAGAGTCTTTTTAACAAATGGTGCTGGCAGAACTGGCTATACATCTGCAAAAAAATGAAACAAGACCCATACCTCACTCCATGCACAAAAATGAACTCAAAATGGATCAAAGACCTAAATATAAAATCTAAAACAATAAAGACCATGGAAGAAAAAATAGGGACAACATTACGAGCCCTAATACATAGCATAAACAGTATAGAAAACATTGTAAAGAATGTAGAAGAAAAACTAGATAACTGGGAGCTCCTAAAAATCAATCACTTATGCTCATCCAAAGACTTCACCAAAAGAGTAAAAAGATTACCTACAGACTGGGAATAAGTTTTTAGCTATGACATTTCCGATCAGCGCCTGATCTCTAAAATCTACATGATACTGCAAAAACTCAACTGCAAAAAGACAAATAACCCAATTAAAAAATGGGCAAAAGATATGAATAGACACTTCACTGAAGAAGACATTCAGGTAGCTAACAGATATATGAGGAAATGTTCACGATCATTAGCCATTAGAGAAATGCAGATCAAAACTACAGTGAGATTTCATCTCACTCCAACACAGCTGGCATTAATCCAAAAAACACAAAATAATAAACGTTGGAGAGGCTGTGGAAAGACTGGAACACTTCTACACTGCTGGTGGGAATGTCAAATGGTACAACCACTTTGGAAATCGATTTGGCACTTCCTTAAAAAGTTAGAAATAGAACTACCATACAATCCAGCAATCCCATTCCTTGGAATATATCCTAGAGAAATAAGAGCCTTTACACTAACAGATATATGCACACCCATGTTTACTGCAGCACTGTTTACAATAGCAAAAAGATGGAAGCAACCAAGGTGCCCATCAACAGATGAATGGATAAATTATGGTATATTCACACAATGGAATACTATGCATCGATAAAGAACAGTGAGGAATCTGTGAAACATTTCATAACATGGAGCAACCTGGAAGGCATTATGCTGAGTGAAATTAGTCAGTTGCAAAAGGACAAATACTGTATGAGACCACTATTATAAGAATTTGAGAAACAGTTTAAACTGAGAAGAAAACATTCTTTTGTGGTTACGAGAGGGGGGATGGAGGGGGGTATTCACTAATTAGATAGTGGATAAGAACTATTTTAGGTGAAGGGAAAGAACACACAATACAGGGGAGGTCAGCACAATTGGACTAAACCAAAAGCAAAGAAGTTCCTGAATAAACTGAATGCTTCGAAGGCCAGCATAGCAGGGGCGTGGGTCTGGAGACCATGGTTTCAGGGGACACCTAAGTCAACTGGCATAATAAAATCTATTAACAAAACATTCTGCATCCCACTTTGAAGAGTGGCATCAGAGGTCTTAAACACTAGCAAGCAGCCATCTAAGATGCATCGATTGGTCTCAGCCCACCTGGATCAAAGAAGAATGAAGAACACCAAGGACACAAGGTGATCATGAGCCCAAGAGACAGAAAGGGCCACCTGAACCAGAGACTACATCATCCTGAGACCAGAAGAACTAGATGGTGCCTGGCTACAACCGATGACTGCCCTGACAGGGAACACAACAGAGAACCCCTCAGGGAGCAGGAGAGCAGTGGGATGCAGACCCCAAATTCTCATAAGACCGGACTTAATGGTCTGACTGAGACTGGAAGGACCCCAGTGGTCATGGCTCCCAGACCTTCTGTTGCCCCAGGACAGGAACCATTCCCGAAGCCAACTCTTCAGACATGGATTGGACTGGACAATGGGTTGGAGAGGGATGCTGGTGAGGAGTGAGCTTCTTGGATCAGATGGAAACTTGAGACTATGTTGGCATCTCCCGCCTGGAGGGGAGATGAGAGGGTGGAGGGGGTTAGAAGCTAGCGAAAGGGACACGAAAAGAGAGGGTGGAGGGAGAGAGCAGGCTGTCTCATTAGGGGGACAGTAATTGGGAGTGTGTAGCAAGGTGTATATGGGTTTTTGTGTGAGAGGCTGACTTGATTTGTAAACTTTCACTTAAAGCACATTAAAAATTATTTAAAGAAAAAAAAAGACATGTTGGAGTCCTAAACCCTGGTACCTGTGAAAGTGATACTGTTTGGAAACAGGGTTTTTGAAGATGCTATCAGTTACCATGGAGCCCTGGCAGTGCAACGGTTAAGAGCTAAGGCTGACAACCAAAAGGTCGGCAATTTGAATCCACTAGCCACTCCTCGGAAACCCTGTGGGGCAGTTCTACCCTGTCCTATAGGGTAGATAGGAGTCGAAATCAGCTCTACAGCAAAGGGTTTAGTTTGGTTTTATCAGTTAACGCCAGGTCACACTGGAGTAGGGTGGGTCCTAATCCAATCTAAGTAGTGTCTTCATAAAAGAGACAGACACACACATAGAGAAGATGGCCACGTGACACTGCAGCTGCAAGCCAAGAAACACCTGGGGCTACCAGAAGCTGGTAGAGACAGTATCTTCCCTAGAGCCTTGAGAGAGGGTATGGTCCTGCTGACAACCTAAATTCAGACTTCTAGACTCCAGAACTATAAAACAAAATGTCTGTCATTTTAAGCCACCCATTGTGTAGTACTTTGTTACTGCAGCCCTAGGAAACCGACACAGAAAGGAAGAAATAAAATTATATTCTCAGATAACATGACTGTGTATGCAAAAAATTCCAAGGAATTTACCAAGAAGCTACTAGAACTAATAAGTTAATTTAAGATCTCGAGATAAAAGGTTATATATAATGATCAACTGTATTTCTATACTAGCAAAAAAATTTCAAAAATTAAAATTTACAATCACGTCCAAAAACAGGTAATACTTAAATTTAACATAATTTGTACAAGACTTGTATGTTGAAAGCTATAACATGCTACTTAGAGAAATTAAAGACCTAAATAAATAAACATACCAAACTCCTGGATTGGAAGACTCACTTTTGTTAAAAATTACTGGCATTCTCCCCAAATTGATCTATAGAATCAATGTAATTCTAATTAAAACCCCAGCAGGCCTTTTTACAATCCAATTGTAAAATTTATACCAAAATACAAAGGCCCTAGAAGAGCCAAAACAATTTTGAAAATACAGAACGAAGTTGGAGGGCTTACAGTACCCTATCTCAACTTATGATAAAGCCACAGTAATCAAAACAGTATGCTTTTGGCATAAGGATAGATCTACAGGCCAATGGAACAAAACAGACTTCAGAAACAAACCTACATATATGATCAATTGGTTTTCAACTAAGTAGCCAACATAATTCATAACTGTTCTCCTTGAGTATGTTATCCCTTAAGTTACTCTTATACCCCAAGTACATATTAATATAGTTTTAGATGTAATGCAAAACTCTTTTCATGGCAGACTATCAAATTTTATCAAATACAAAAAGAACCACCAAAGCTACGAATGGCTACAAACTAAACATACTCTAGGAGAGACTGCCCCCTTGTGCCAATCAATAATATTCAACAGATTAAGAAAGAACACGACTATTTCTAACACTAGAAGCACCTAAGGTTCTAAAAGGTCTTGATCTTTCAGTGTTCTGATTTCAACAGCTTTTATTTAAAACGAGGACCTTTAAAGAAAAATAAACAGCTCTGTTAAACAAAACAAAACAAAAAAACCCAAACCCACTGCTGTCAAGTCAATTCTGACTCGTAGCAACCTGACAGGACAGAGAAGGCTGTAATCTTTACAGAAGCAGACTGCCATATCTTTCTCCCACAGACGGGCTGGTGGGTTCAAACTGAAGACCTTTTGGTTAGCAGCTGAGAACTTTAACCATTGTACCACCAGGGCTCCTTTAGGCTCACAGGGGCATGACCAATTTATGACATTCAGTAGCAAATATCAGTGTAATTCTCTAGCACTTATCATGGATACTAGCTGCTTAAATGCTTAGAGGCTGAGTTCACAGGGATAAGTAATTTTCTAATCCTTAAACTCTGCAACAAAATACAGAATAAATTATGAAGGAAACCAGTACACATTTTATTTTGTAACCATATTGGCCCATAATCTGCAAAACAGATCAACCAGGCATTGAGTAGGGTGACTTACTTAAAAACGTATATAAATAGTTCATTCAAATTTTTAGACATTTTATTCTGAATTCTAGGAAAATTAGGTATTTTCTTTGGATTTGATGTGTGGCCTTATCATTACAGAGCTTCTTGACATATGTAAGTGGTAACAGGCCACTCAAACATACATCATTATCAGTATTATTACTAATAACCAAAAGTAATGGATAAAAGCTTTAGAGCAATAATTAACTAAAACTAACCCACTGCTGTCGAGTTGATTCCTACTCATAGCGACCCCACAGGACAGAGTAAAACTGCCCTATAGGGCTTCCGAGGAGCGGCTGGTAGATTTAAACTGACAACCTTTTGGTTAGCAGCCGAGCTCTTGATCACTGTGCCACCAAGGCTCCAGATAGAGCAAAAGACTTGCTAAAGAACACATTAGGGCAACAACAACAACAAAAATTAAAGGTAACAATTACATGACACAAATGTAGATTCTGAGTACTCCACAGCATGGCTGCTTTCCTACACTATGGTCAGAACAGTTGTAATTCCATTTCTATTGAACAGGGTCAACAGGATAAACGAATTAGCATTGATAAACGTACTTAATGTAATAAACATCATACAAATGTTTGTTAAATATGGAAAACTACATAGTATGCACACATTCAATAATACTTACTTTCGAAGGTGGTCATGTTCTTTCAAAAACAGTTCAGTTCTTCTATTATTTACCCCAGACCCACTTTTATATGACCTAGGACAAAAAAGAGAAAATTTAAGAACATTTTTGGTAGATACTACGAAAAAAGATTAAGGGATTAACCTTAGTGATATCCAAAGTGGACAAATTGAGCCTCTTTATGGTTTTGAATGAACAATTAAAATGTTTAAATCCTTTTCATCATCCTTTAAAAATGACATCTTTTATAGATAAATATGAATGCCTCTCTAATTTAGTCCTAAAAGTTTCCTATGTTGTTCACCAAACAATCTTAAGCAAACAAACAAAAAAACCCTTACTTGTATAATTGGTCTCTATTTATCTGGAGCAAGAGAGGAAGGAGAGTCAGGAATAGGTAGAGGATATGAAATGTGTGGCTAATTTTCACCTCGACAACTACCTCCTTTGCCATGACACCTGAAGAACTTGATGGTGCCTGGCCACTATTACTGGACATTCTGATCAAAGGTTCCATAAAAAAATGCTGATCAAAAGGGGAAAGTACAGAATTTCAAATTCTCATGGACTTCAGACTTTCTGGTGCTATGGAGGGTGGATGAACCCCCTGAAACTTTTGCTCTGAAAGAATCTTCAAACCTTAAACCAAAAGTATCCCCTGAAGTCATATTAAAAACAGAAGAACAGTTTAGCTTAACTATCAAGGTCTGCCTTGAGCATTACGCTCTTTTAAGAACTATTCACATGAGATCAAACTGACAACAGCAACTCAAACGATTAGATAGGAAGTTTAGCGGGCAGTGAGTTTATGTTAATGAGAGACGAATAACTCATAAAGGGAGGGTGGGAATGGTTGCATAACTCAAAGAATGTAATCAGTGTCACTAAATTGCACATATAGAAACTGTTGAATTGGTGTATGTTTTGCTGTGTATACTCTCGACAACAACAAAATAAAGAAAATTTAGGGAAAAAAACCTTAACTTTCTTTGTCTATCTATCATCTCCTATGTCTTTATTTTTTCCTAGTGGAAATAAAACTTTGGACTCCTTAGCACACAGCACATAGAATGAGGAAGTCCCCAAAAGAATGTTTTTCTTCACGATTACACATGCAGTCTATCAACCCAAGCCTAAGCAGCACAGAAATGAAGCTAAGTTTTGGCATACCTAATAATTTCTACCTTAGTCTTCAACCCATTAAAATTTACGAAAAATGCTTTCTATCACTACTCTCAGCACTTTGATTTTTCTCTTTTCCACTTATAAAAAAGTATCAAGAATAAATTTCAAACCAAGTAACTGCATGCATACTGCAAAAGGGAACTTAAAAAAATAGGGTCGTGCTGCTAAAATTAAACTACTAGTTGAGAGGCATCGCAAAGCACAGTGGAGAGAAAACACAAGGAAAAGCAGCATGATATAACCAAGAACATACTAGACTTGAAAGTCGGAACAACTGGGTTTAAATCTATACTCTATCATTTATTAGCCAATTAACCTAAAACAAGTCTCTCAATATCTAGTTTTATAAAATGGGACTAATAATGTCTACCCAAACCCTGGTGGCATAGTGGTTAAGTGCTACAGCTGCTAATCAAGAAGTCAGCAGTTCGAATCAGCCAGGCGCTCTTTGGAAACTCTGTGGGGCCGTTCTACTCTGTCCTATAGGGTCGCTATGAGTCAGAATTGACTCGATGGCAGCGGGTTTGGTTTGGTTTTGGTTTATACCAAAAGATTACTATGAAGCCAAAAAAAGATAAAATGCGGAAAAATACTGTATAAACTGCAAAAAACTATACAGATACCAGGTATTACTGCTCTATCTCATCTCACTAATCATATTCTGCCTTGTATTACTAATTTCAGTGATGTGCCTTACTCCCCTCTAGCACATAGATTATAAACTCCTAGAGGGCCAGAACCAAAACCAAACCATTGCCATTGAGTCGACTGACTCAAAGCCACCCTATAAGGATAGAAGAGCTGCTTCATAAGGTTTCCAAGGCTGTAAATCCTTACAGAAGCGGACTGTCACATCTTTCTCCCGTGGAACGGCTGGTGGGTTCAAACTGTTGGCCTTGTGGTTAGCAGCGAAGTTCTTTAACCACTGTGTCATCAGGGCTTCTCTAGAGGGCCAAGCTAGTCTTTTTGATCAAAGATTCTATAGAGGAATCCTGATCACAGGTGGGAAAATGCAGGCTGGGATTTCGAATTCTCACGGAATCCAGATGTTCTGGAGCTGCTGAGGCTGGATGAACCCTGAAGCTATTGCCCTGAGATAATCTTTAAACTCTAAATCTTAAACCCAGATGTCTTCTTTAAACCAATTGACAACAGCGACTCAAAAGGTTAGATAAGATGCTTAGGCGGCAGTGAGTTTAAGTTAACGGTAGAGGACTGATTTAGAAAAGGACAGTGAGGATGGTTGTACAACTTGAAGAATGTAATCAATGCCACTGAATTGCACACATAGAAATTATTCAATTGGTGTATGTTTTGCTGGGTACATTTTCACACACACACAAAACCATCTGAGCTGGACTCTGAATTAAGACACGAAAGAAAAGGCTGGCAGGAGCTGATGGTAAAACTAGGGGAAGCAGGATATAAGACCAGAAAAGTAGATCAGGATCATATTAGAGCAACAATGTTCAAAGAACGGTAAAATGAGAAATAGAAACACTGAAATCTAAATCATGGTTCTGCTATTCAATTTGCTGTTAATCATGGACATAATCTAAATCTGAATAAACATTCTATAAAATAATATAAAAGGCAACTTACTCAATATCCTTTCGTACTGATCCCATGAGATTCTCCCTTTCCCGTATTGCCATAAAGTTTGCTTTGGTTTTATGGAATTCATGAGTATAATCCTGCAATAATTCAATATTCAGCCTCAATATAAAACTAATTATGTATTTTCATCTTATTGAACCAGTTATTCACTGTCATCATACTGCAATTTTTATTTAAAAAAAAAAAAAAAAAAAAACCCTGCTATTTAAGAAATCAAATTGCCAAAAGGCAAATATAACTTTATAATTACTTTCCAGAAGAGTGACCAACATCTTTCAAATGAAAACAATTAGGCGTTAGGGCAACAGTGCCACTAAATATGTATCTTTTAGTACCTTGTCTTAGGAGGCAGAATTATAAAGAAAAAAATAAAACTAAAATATTTTCAAAGAGCCTAGGATAAAACTTGAGATACTTATTAATGTATCCAATAGGGCTTATTTTCAAATTTGATCCTTTTGGAGCTTCTACAGAAATTTTATTCCTAAACTAATCAAAGGAGAACCAGAACCAAGAGAACTGTAAAGAATAAAATTATCTTTAAAACATTTTTTTTTTTTTGACTCAGGGCAACTCCATGTGTTTCAGGAGAATTGCTCCATAGGGTTTTCTTAGCACTAATCTTAAGATAAGCAGATAGTCAGGCCTATCTTCCACAATACTGCTGGGTGGGTTCAGACCACCAACCTCTAGGTTAGCTGCATAGAATTCTACCTTATGATGCTATCATAATTTAATAAATTCTATACTGATAAACATTTTTAGTTGTGTCATTATGAGTCGGAATCGACTCTATGGAAACAGGTTTGCTTTTGTTTGGTTCATTTTTTTCCTGTTTTAAAAAAGCTGCAATAGACATTCTTGTGTATGGTATTTTAGAGAACTTTTTTTAAACTGTGTTTGAAGAGTAAATGCCTAGTTGTATAATAACTGGATCAAAGAATCATACATTTTAAATTCTGATAGTGCTAAACTGCCTTCTAGAAAGACTGCAACAATTTATGTTCCTACCAACAATGTGGAGCCCTGGTGACACAGTGGTTAAGTGTTTGGCTGCTAACTAAAAGGCTAGCAGTTCGAATCCACTGACCGTGCCTTAGAAATCCTATGGCGCAGCTCTACCCTGTCCTACAGGGTACCTATGAGTCAGAATCGACTAGACGGCAATGTTTTTTTTTTTTTTTTACACCAAAACAATGCATGTTGTTGTTTTTGTTAGGTGCCGTTGAGTCGGTTCCGACTCACAGTGACCCTATGTACGAAGAACAAAACACTGCCTGGTCCTGTGCCATCTTTACAATCCTTGTTATGCTTGAGCCCACTGTTGCAGTCACTGTGTCAATCCATCTCATCGAGGGTCTTCCTCTTTTTCGCTGACCCTCTACCAAGCACGATGTCCTTCTCCAGGGACTGATCCCTCCTGACATGTCCAAAGTATGTGAGACGCAGTTTCGCCATCTTTGCTTCTAAGGAGCATTCTGGTTGTATTTCTTCCAAGATAGATTTGTTCTTTTGGCGTTCATGGTATATTCAATATTCTTTGCCAAAACCACAATTCAAAGGTGTCAATTCTTCCATCTTCCTTATTCATTGTCCAGCTTTCACATGGATATGACATGAATGAAAATACCATGGATTGGGTCAGGTGCACCTTAGTCTTCCAGGTGACATCTGTGCTTTTCAACACTTTAAAGAGGTCCTTTACAGCAGATTTGCCCAATGCAATGTGTCTTTTGATTTCTTGACTGCTGCTTTCATGGGTGTTGATTGTGGATTCAAGTAAAATCCTTGACAACTTCAATCTTTTCTCTGTTTATCATGATGTGGCTTATTGGTCCAGTTGTGAGGATTTTTGTCTTATGTTGAGGTGTAATCCGTACTGAACCCTGTGGCCTTTGATCGTCATTAGTAAGTGCTTCAAGTCCTTTTCAACTTCAGCAAGCAAGGTTGTGTCATCTGCATAACGCAGGTCGTTAACGAGTCTTCCTCCAATCCTGATGCCCCGTTCTTCTTCACGTAGTCCAGCTTCTTGGATTATTTGCTCAGCATATAGACTGAATAGGTATGGTGAAAGGATACAACCCTGACACACACCTTTCCTGACTTTAAACCACTCAGTATCCCCTTGTTCTGTCCAAATAATTGCCTCTTGATCTGTGTACAGTTTCCTCATGAGCACAATTAAGTGTTCTGGAATTCCCATTCTTCTCAATGTTATCCATGATTTGTTACGATCTACATAGTCGAATGCCTTTGCATAGTTAAAAAAAAAGAAAACATAGTCAAATGCCTTTGCATAGTCAATAAAACACAGGTAAACATTTTTCTGGTATTCTCTGCTTTCAGCCAGGATCTATCTGACATCAGCAATGATATCCCTGGTTCCATGTCCTCTTCTGAATCTGGCCTCAATTTCTGGAATTTCCCTGTCAATACACTGCTGCAGCAACTTTTGAATGATCTTCAGCAAAATTTTGCTTACATGTGATATTAACGATATTGTTCTATAACTCCCGCGTTCGGTTCAATTACTTTTCTTGGGAATACGCATAAATATGGATCTCTTCCTGTTGGCTGGCCAGGTACCTGTCTTACAAATTTCTTGGCATAGATGAGTGAGCACTTCCAGTGCTGCATCTGTTTGTTTAAACATCTCAATTGATATTCTGTCAGTTTCTGGAGTCTTGTTTTTCACCAATGCCTTCAGTGCAGCTTGGACTTCTTCCTTCAATACCATCAGTTCCTGATTATATGCTACCTCTTGAAATGGTTGAATGCCAACTAATTCTTTTTGGTATAAATGACTCTCAATTCCTTCTGTCTTCTTTTGACATTTTCTGTGTCATTTAATATTTTCCCCACAGAATCCTTCACTATTTTAACTTGAGGCTTGAATTTTTTCTTCAGTTCTTTCAGCTTGAGAAACTCCAAGCATGTTCTTCCCTTTTGGTTTTCTATCTCCAGCTCTTTGCACATGTCATTATAATACTTTACTTTGTCTTCTTGAGCCGCCCTTTGAAATCTTCTGCTCAGTTCTTTTATTTCATCATCTCTTCCTTTTGCTTTAGCTGCTTAACATCTAAGAGCAAGTTTCAGAGCTTCCTCTGACATCCATCTTGGTCTTTTCTTTCTTTCCTGTCTTTTCAATGACCTCTTGCTTTCTTCATGTATGATGTCCTTGATGTCATCCCACAACTCGTCTGGTCTTCAGTCATTAGTGTTTAATGCATCAAATCTATTCTTGAGATAGTCTCTACATTCAGATAGGATATACTCAAGGTCGTACTTTGGCTCTCGTGGACTTGCTCTGATTTTCTTCAGTTTCAGCTTGCACTTGTATATGAGCAATTGATGGTCTGTTCCACAATCGGCTCCTGGCCTCTGTTCTGACTGATGATATTGAGCTTTTCCATCTCTCCTTCCACAGATGTAGTCGATTTGGTTCCTGTGTATTCGATCTGGCGAGGTCCATGTGTACGGACATAGTTTATGTTGGTGAAAAAAGGTATTTGCAAGGAAGAAGTCCTTGGTCTTGCAAAAGTCAATCATGTGATCTCCGGCATCGTTTCTATCACCAAGGCCGTATTTTCCAACTACCAATCCTTCTTTGTTTCCAACTTTCGCATCCTAATCACCAGTAATTATCAATGCATCCTGATTGCATGTTTGATCAATTTCAGACTGCAGAAGCTGGTAAAAATCTTCAATTTCTTCATCTTTGGCCTTAGTGGTTGGTGTGTAAATTTGAGTAATAGTTGTATTAACCTTGTATGCATATGTATGCATATGGATATTATCCTATCACTGATAGCACTTTACCTCAGGATAGATCTTGAAATGTTCTTTTTGACGATGAATGCCAACACCATTCCTCTTCAAGTTGTCACTCCCAGCATAGTAGACTATATGATTGTCTGATTCAAAATGGCCAATACCAGTCCATTTTGGCTCACTAATGCCTAGGATATTGAATGTTTAGGCATTCCATTTCATTTTTGATGATTTCCAATTTTCTTAGATTCATACTTTGTACATTCCAAGTTCTGATTATTAATGGATGTTTGCAGCTGTTTCTTCTCATTTTGAGTCATGCCACATCAGCAAATGAAAGTCCCGAAAACTTTACTCCACCAATGTCATTAAGGTCGACTCTACTTTGAGGAGGCAGCTCCTCCCCAGTTGTCTTTTGAGTGCCTTCCAACCTCAGGGGCTCATCTCCCGGCACTATATCAGACAATGTTCCACTGCTATACTAATTCTTTTCAGAAGTAGACTGCTGGGTTCTTCTTCCTAGTCTGTCTTAGTCTGGAAGCTCAGTTGAAACCTGTCCTCCTCCATCAGTGACCCTGCTGGTATCTGAATACTGGTGGCATTCAGTATGAATAATGTGTGAGTAACCATTTTTCTATACTCCTACCAATAATGAGTAACAAATGTTTTAATTTTTGCTAATCTCACTGGTGAAAAACCGTATCTCATTTTGATGTGCATGTTTTTAACTGAGAATGTGGCTAAGCATCTTGTGTAGTTTTTGGCCACCCATGTTTTTCTATAAACATGTTCATATCCTTTGCCCATTTTCCTATTAGGTTGTCTTTTTCTTATTTATTTATTTCTATCATTTCTCTGTATAGTAAGCAAATTTGTCATTTGTTATAGTTTCCAATACTGAGTCTTGCTTAGAAAGTCCTTTCTCACTCAGAAATTACAGGCTTATCCACGCTTTATTCTGAACTTTTATGGTTTCCTTTTCTACATAGAAATCTCTGATCCATTGGAATTATTTTAGATGTGAGAACTGAAATAGAGGTTGAGGTTTATTTCTCCCAAACAATTAGCCAACTGTTCCAATACTATTTTATAATCCCTCATCTTTACATTGATTTAGAATGCCGTCTTTATCATAAACTAAACTCTCATGCATATTTGGGTCTATATCTGAACTTCTGGTCCATCTTTCTCTCTAGGATCAAACTGTCTTAATTATCCTAGTTTCTTAACAGGTTTTAAAATCTGGTAGAGCTAGGCATCTTTCATTAATCTTCATTTTCAGATTTTCCTCCTAGTTATTCTTGTATGTCTATCATTCCAGATAAACTCTGGTGTCATTTTACCAAATGAAAAAAGGAACAAACAACAACAAAGGTTTTATTTCCATTGGAATGGCATTCGATTCATTGATTTAGGGAGAAATCTTCTCATCTAAAAGCAGAGTAATCCTTCCCTTAAATTTTGTTTTACGTCCCTTGGTAGAATTTTACACACACAATTCCTACACTTTTCTTATTAAATTACACCTAAGGATTTGTAGTTTTCTTCCACTACACTTTCTACAGTTTGCATTTGAAAACCTACTTGCTTTTATATTAATTTTATAATCCACCACCTTATTGAACTTAATTCTTTCTAATATTTTTTCAATCAATCTGCTTAGGTATATAGATACATAATCTTATTACTGGCAAATAATAACCAATTTTGCATCTTTCTTTCCAATATTTATTATCTCGTTTCTTCTTACTGTATAATTGCGCCATCAGGAACTTCCAGAACAATGTTAAATATCTGTGGTGTTCATAGGTATCCCTGCCTTCTTTTTACTTCAATGGGGAATGCTTTTAGTGCTTTACCATGATGCTAGCTTTTAGTCTGATATATACGTTTTTGCATTAGACCAATAAAGTATCCATCTATTCCTGTTTATAACAAGAGTTTTTTAAAATTAGGAATAGCTGCTGAATTTTTCCAATATTAAAAATATTGACCTTACTATTTGTACTACTATATTTTTAACACCCCCCAAATATAAATCTCTGAGTGATTTAGTTTTTTGGGGTACATTTTTAACATTTTCTCAAACAATATACTAAGTATAACAAATGACTCCTCTATCCATGTTCTCTTCAAAGCCTCATAAAAGTATACTCTAAACCACCACAATATTTCCTATGGCTGGTCATTGGCTATTTCACTGTTACAGATAGCTATCTAGGTCTCCCAACTCAGGAGGATATTTATCTAGTAATGAATAGTATTCAATTTCATGAGACAAAAGCAAGAGCTATTTAGGCACGTTCAGAATTTTATATCAAGAAGAAAAAAACTAAAATAAGACACACTTCTACAGCATCACATTTAATTTAGCACACATCCTATTCAGGGATTAAAAAAAAAGAAAACTGCTGTAACAGGCTTTGGAAGTGAGGAATTGGGGCAGGGGGGATGCCCAGAAGTAAAGAAGTGGGAGGTATCAACATTATTCCAGGTGTGGGGAGTGAGGAGGGAGAGAGGTCTGTGAGATGTCATGTGTGGGAGGCAAGGAGGTGGGAGAGGTCACAAGGATGTGCAGGTATGGGGACAGCGGAGGTAGAAAGGGTCAGGAGGAAGCCCGAATACGGAGTTAAGAGGTGGGAGGAGCCAAGAAAAGGCCCAGGTGTGGTGGGTGAGGAGGAGTGATGGGTCAAGGAAAAAAAACTGTTTATTTGCAGACTTTACTCAAAAACTTGAATTTGGCTGGCTCATCGCTGATTTTTTTTCTTTACAGTAACAGGGTTTACCATATTTTTACATTTGCTAGGTAATTTCTGTCCCAAATGTAAGGGTGGAGATAATAAAAGGTGTATAATAAACAAACAACTAAATAAACAAACCAACCCTGCTGTGATAATGTAAAAATCTCAAGCCCAATACATTACCTGCAATATGTCTCTATGTCGCTGTAATGTGTGCATCAGTGCGGCATTCAAGGAGGGGACACCTGCACTGTTGGTATATTCTGCCATTTTATCATTTATTCCTGTAAGCTAAAAAAAAAAAAAAAAGAATGAAAGAAAGAAAGCCAATAAAAATATTTTAGAAAGTACTAGTAAATAGCTAAAAGCAGATTATTTGCCTATATACCTTTTCTGTTGGGAGCGGGAAAAAAAAAAAAAACCCAAGAAGTAGCAAGCAAAGATTCAGTATTTCTCCCAAATAATCTACAAAGGCTAAAATAACATCCATAGGACTTGGGAATGGCTGTTATCAAAAATTCGAGTGGTCTGGGGAGGCACACACCTTAAATGAATGGGTAATTTCAATAAACATATCTATATTGATATAAACCAATACAATATCTAACAGCAAGTACCAAGCCCAAACCCACCACCATCAAGTTGATTCTGACTAATAGCCACTCTTACAGGCAGAGTAGAACTGGCCTATAGGGTTTCCAGGAAATGCTGGTGGCACAGTGGTTAAGAGCTATGGCTGCTAACCAAAAGTCAGCAGTTCGAATCCACCAGGTGCTTCCTGGAAACTGTATGGGGCGGTTCTGCTCTACCCTATAGGGTCACTGTGAGTCCGAATCAACTTGACGGCAACAGGTATAGTGTTTCCAAGGCTGTAAATCTTTACAGAAGCAGACTGCCACATCTGTCTCCTGGGGAGTGGCTGGTGGGTTCGAACTCCCCACTTTTTGGTTGGCAGCTGAGTGCTTTAACCATTGCACCACCATGGCTCCAACAACAAATAGTTATTTAAAAAATAGCCATTTAACAGAAAGCACTTACCCTTGCCAAAAGCTGTTCAATCTCAATTGCCATTGTTTCAAACATTCTGTCTTGGCTTGATCCATTTAAAAGGGGTGTTGTGTCAGAACTAAAAAAAAAAAAGACAAATTCAATTAAAGGGAATCCATTACTTAATCCTACTCCTTTGAAGCATACTTAAAAGAATAAGGTAATTATTTTTGAAGAGGTCAAGTGGAACATTCTCTCTTCGTAATTTTTTTTTAATGCCAATTTATCTATATGTTCCCCGAAACCATGGTCCTCAGATCCCAGCCCCAGCTACTCTGTCCTTCAAAGTGTTTGGTTGTGTTCAGGAAACTTCTTAGCTTCAGTTGTGCTGACTTCCTCTGTACTGTGTGTTTTAATTTTTATAAAGGTTTTCCTATAAATCACACATGTCCTACAAATATTAAGCTCAGTATAAAATATAATTGAATGTGAGATTTTCCCAAGCTGTAATACAGTTGATCTTCCATAAAGAAATTCAAAATTCTGGTTTACTGGTTCCCAAATGATAGGAAGTAACTTAGGTTATGAC
This sequence comes from Elephas maximus indicus, assembly GCF_024166365.1. Taxonomy (NCBI): domain Eukaryota; kingdom Metazoa; phylum Chordata; class Mammalia; order Proboscidea; family Elephantidae; genus Elephas; species Elephas maximus. The sequence continues at coordinate 21,558,655 of NC_064837.1, forward strand.
AGTGCCCACTTAAATGCTGAATTTAAAAGAACAAATTATATGAAATAGCACTGTAGAACTAAGAAGTATGGAATATTAGAGGGGCCATAACATGTATTAGGTTATGGGATTTGTGAAGAATATATATACATATTTTTAAATTTTTACTTCAAAGCAATTATGGTTCCTTAGGCCTGAAATCAAGTTCTCACTTCTTTCTTTGACTCTTACCAAGAAGAAATAAAACTGAGGTTTAAATGACCCATAGTTTGGATAAGTAGCTATTGAATAATCAGGAGCTGGCTTTAAATCTAATATAAATAGCCATATCCAGCAAAAAAGTTTTAGTACCAGCCCTCTACATTTCCATTTATACTATGCAATCTCAGTTTTCTTTTGCAAAAATGTGTTGAACTACCCTTTAAAACCTGAATAGTCAGAAACCTAGCTTTTCACAAGTGAAATTTATTTCTAACAGATTCAAATTCTAAAAATGTATGTCCTAAAGGTTTCTTTTGCCCCTTCTGGAAAATCACTAGCCTTCATCAGCCCCCATCAATCCCCAGGTGGGGACTCATGTCCATTATTCCATGAGCAGCTCTACCATCAAATGAGCAGCTCAGTGGAGGTCTGCATTATACTGGACACAGCTAAATGCCCAGGCAATGACCATGTTCTCCAATCTTACTGAAGACTTTGTCCTGCCCGCTAACAATTCTTGGGTGTGGGTGTGGCTGATGAAAACAGGATAAACTATCAGTTCAACATCAAACAGTACCTTAGTTACTACATTTCCCTTCTCCACACACATTTTCACAGTAATACTAACAAGCAGTGTAATAACCAAAAAGATGAGGATTTTTATTTTTAGCTCTAACTAGGTCCAAATTTATATTTCTTTTTAAAATATTCCAATTTATTTGTCCTAAAACATGATACACAAATATTTAGTTCTTTAGTATTTGTCAGAACCAACCCAAGGTTCTGTGGTTATCGCCCAGAATGGCCCAGGCAAAAATGCTCTATCTACCACTAGAACAAAATTTCCCCTTCTAGACATGTGAAACATAACAATGGGCCAACAGAATACACGTTCTACAAGGAAGGAAACGGCCATGTCTTAGTCACAGATCTAGGCCTCGCGCCTAAAACAGTACACATGGCAGGTGCTCATTAAAAAAACTGAATGAATAAATGAGATGGCAAGCTCTATTGCTAGTTATTCCCACATTCACCAGACATCCTCAGGACAATATATGAGGCCAGGGAGATGGCTAAAAACTCATTCTCCATAATACTAGGATTCAGTTCAATTTAATTCATTTTATAAGTGTGTGATGATTCATAGACCTTAAAGTTCTTGAAATAAAGAGAGCAAAAAAAAGGGGGGGGGGGGAATTTTGGCCACTGCTGAGTTTATTCATTATGACATGCTTCCAACCTGGGCAATAAACAAAACATTTTAGGATACACATAAGGGTTTTTACCCTCCTGGCCTAAGTCTGTTAAAGAACAGTTAGGCTGAAGTAACAAAGTAAGTCCCAATTTGTTTTTGAATTTCTTAGGGAATGTTTTCAAGGTAGTTTCTCCTTTAAGGGAGTCACAAGAGCATTAAGTTCATAAAGCACGGAGAACATAGAAAAAGCATGATGTAATAACACCTCCTAAGAATAGGTGTTTTAATATTGTATACACACTGGCAGTAGCCAAGTGGGAGACTTAAATCCAGGAAAGATTATTTCCAATCATAAAATAAGTTTATTGGTAGGAAAAAAATATTCATTCTCTTTACTTGCTCAGTAAAAACGAGACCAAAGCATTGCACTGTAATCCAATCGACCTTACATGCCAATAACTTACTTTCAGGCCACATGAGTCAATATATTGGCACTGATATCTTTACAACCATTATGCTGTTATTAAAAAGGAATAACACTTGGCTTAGAGTCAAAGGAAACCCTGGTGGCATGGTGCTTAAGAGTTCAGCTGCTAACCAAAAAGTCAGCAGTTCGAATCCACCAGGTGCTCCTTGGAAACCCTATGGGGCAGTTCTACTTTGTCCTATAGAGTCGCTATGAGTGGGAATCGACTTGATGGCAACTAGTTTGGTTGTTTTTTTTTTTTAATAGAGTCAAAATGGCTTTTTCACAATACAGTAGGGTTTAGAATACAGGCTCTGAAGGTAGAAAGACATGGGTTCAAATCCAAGTTCAGTGGGTTCAAATCCAAGTTCAGTTGTTGTTTTTACTATTTTTAGCTGAAAAACATACCCCACTCACCACCAATCCTTGAAAGAGTATCTAAAATAAAGAGTCGGTAACAACTAAAAACTCTCCACCATCAATTTACTCCCAGATATACAGAAACATTCTGTGAAAAAACGTTCCCAGCAGCACTTATATAAAGCTCTCAGAACAATACCTGACACATAAAGAGTACTGTAAGTGTCAGCTATTAAAATCACTACTATTTTGGGGGCCCTGGTGGCACAGTGATTAAGAGCTCAGGCTGCTAACCAAAAGTTTGGCAGTTTGAATCTACCAGCTACTCCTTGGAAACCCTAGGGGCAGTTGTACTCTGTCCCATAGGGTTGCTATAAGTTGGAATTGACTTGATGGCACACAACAACAACCATGGTGAGAGAAGAAGGGAGATGCCATCAGGGCAGGGTACGCAGGGCCTTTAATGAATTGGCAATGATTATTTTTTTAAATGGGGGAAGTTACATGGGGGTTCATTATATTATTCTTTATACTTTCAAGTGTCCTAAATATTTCCTAATATTTTTTGAAACGAGTGGATGGCCTAAAGTGAGCATTAAGATTCAAAAATAAGAATGCATTTTCCATACATTCAGTATGGTAGTACACTGGTTTCTCGAAAAAGAACAAAATTAAAAATAGCTCTGCTGATTAATAGTGAGGGTATACATTGCCTTGGATTTAGTCCAAAACACTACAATAGCAGTATGTATATGCACGTCTACTTCGCATTTGATTAGTTCCTCATTTCCATTTAGCAATTAGAAAATATAAGGAATATAATGTGGCCAAATTTACATTTCCTTACACTGGTTGAACTAGAAACTCATTTCTAATACAAACTTACTGTCAATGCCTAGCATTATCCTGTTGACGATGTCACAATTTTTGCCTTACGATCCTAAATAAATGCTAATTTCAAGAATTATGAAGAATTTTAATAAGTCACTAAAAATCAATGATAAAAAAAAGAAACAACAAAAATTCACCAAAGAGACCAAGTTACCCAAAAACCAAACCCACTGCCATCGAGTTGATTCCGATTCCTAGCGACCAAGTTACAGAGGTTATATATTCTACCTTATTTTTTAATGCTCTAAAAAACATCACAGTACGTAGTTTAAGGCATAAGAGACAGAATCTGGTAGTACCTATACCTGTCGCGTCTTCCATCTCGGGCACTGCTGTGACTGTAACTCGTACACAGTTTACTAAAGGAAACTAGTTTCAGGTCAAGTTCATTTTCCAACTGTCGAGCCTGTTTCCTGAGATCTTTAGAAAAAGTAAAAAGCAAATGATCAGACACAAAAAGTCCATCAGTAGACATGTAAATCACAAAGCTGCTCTGAAGGAAACAAACTACGAAAACAACCAGTTATCGGTCTAGTTCCTCCTTAAAGAAAAGTGTTAAAAGGAAGAAACCAAATATTTACCCAGGAAAGCAAATTAGTCCTTTATTTAAACTGTAGATGAGGGGCAGGGGGAAGAGCAGGAATAGCAGTGGAAGACACAAAATTTCCGCTTTATTCTAAAGACAGCTATACAGTAACAAGATGTTGTTCTCACATGCCTAAAATGATTTATACAGCAATAACTACAATTTCATAATTCAGAGGAAATAAGAAGAAAGTGCAAACTACAAAGCAATTGAATATGGTTTATAGTCTGGCCAGCATTACATCAATTTATCAGCTAAATTTATAAAAAAAAAAAGAAAACATCACTGTTTTGACAGGGATTTTGCTGTTTATATTCCAAAGTTTTATTAGGTTAATGAGATTCTTTTCTTAATAGTAGAATGACTGACTGATGGAACATAAAGAAAAAATAAATGATCTTTGGCAATGATAAAAAAAAAAAAACTGCCTTTCAATATGCTTACTGAAAGAAATGTGGAGGGGCTGAAACCAACAATAAACAATGTGCTACTGATAAGATCAAATATGAATACAATGGAAATAAGGGCACAGGTTTTTAAGAAGGGAAGCAAACCAGGAGAGAAACCGGTATCGTAGTTTGACTTCTAAGCGGTTGAGTGAGAGAAGTCACAGTCTCGAAACCCACATCTAGATGTAACTACTCTCATCCATGGTGAAGTGTTGGTTAAAATGAAACGGGCTGAATATAGGAAGGAATGCTGTAAGGATCTCATCTTTCAGGAATAAGGAATACAAAATATTATTTCAATATACTTATCAGAAGTAAAAAGCAGAGTGACATCGTGGAGCCTATCTGCCCACAGACCAAATCCCAGTTCAAATCTCAGATCGGTCATTTACTGGCTGCGACTTATTGGCAATCTATTTAACTTCTGAACCTCAGCTTTCTGTCTTTTAAGTCCATAGCTTCAGGGTTTTTCTATGCATTAATAATCACATGCCTAAAGCACCTGGCTTAGAGTAGGCTGTCAATAACGAGCAGCTATAAATATCACAGCATGGTGCTTCAAAAAACCATACCCTAATAACAAGCATTAAAGATACCAGTAGCTACTTTTATGTAACTTCATGTTTTCTAGCTAAAACATTTCAAAAGGGCATTTTAATACATGTTTTAAGCTAATCATAAGCATGCTTCTCTGTAACTTTAGTAATTGTCTTCTCTAATGGAAAACGTCAAGTGAAAGAAAGTATGACAGGCAAGCAGGGAAGAACTTAGAATTAAATTTCTTAGACCGAGTGATTGATAATTTTTTTTTTAAAGCACGGTTGAGTTTTATACATGTATGTAAACACACATACACACTTGCGTTATTCCCGAGGTTCCATTGGGGAGCAACAGGAAATAGGTCAAAACGGGAAAGCGATTCCAAGAGTAATTTTAAAGTTGCAGGACAGCAAAGACAGCTGAAGAAAGAGGTGAGGCTTTTCTGATCTTTGTTGATCACCATGGTCCAGAAACGAGTTTTAAGTGAGCTTACTTCATCGGACCGTATTTTCAGGAATTAAACAAACGCACTTGCCAAATCACACTAGTTCTCTCAACTTTCTCTTTTTGACAAAATCGATCCCAGACTCCAGGGCAGACGGTAAAGTTATTTCCTCCGCCTTCAAACACGACTGGACATCCAATCCTCGAAGTCCCAGCCTGAACCGGCCAAGAGGACCCAGTAGGAGACATTTTGCTCATACAACTTCCCCCGAAGGACGGGACTGACAAATTTCTCTTCCTAGCTCCATTCCCTTTTCCTACTCAGTTTTCCGGCAGTGACTTAATCTCCAAGGCACGGACTCCTCCCGTCTCAGTGGTTCGGGACCTTCTTGCTCAATACCCGCTTCCTCTCACAGTTCGGACCCCAAGCCCCTACGTCCGAGTTTCGCTTTTCCCTCAACCCAGTTCTCTCTCAGCGACTCAGGCTCCTCTTCCTTTTCATCTTCTCTCGGCCTTTTCTGCCCAAACCCTGCCTCGGGTCCCGCTCGCCCGGCCGGGTCAGGAGCCGCTGCCTCTGAGGCCAACCCCTGCCCCAGAACGTCCAGTCTCCCAGCTCCCAGGCCCCCGGGCTCCCACCGGACACTTCCCGCCCCTCAGCTCGGCCGCCCCGGAGGCCGGCTCTCTCCTCTGCCGCCTCCCCACGACCGGTCCTCACTCAGCCCCTCCGCCCCTCGGCGGGACCCTCCCGGGGCCTCACTCTCACCTTCCCAGTAATTGCTGGTTCCTGCCGCCATTTTTGTTGTCTAACGTCAGTGGTGATAGGAGAGTAGAGGCGATGCGAGCCAGGGAACCACCTTCACGCCTTCTTCCGCCCGGGGCGCCAGGGCCGATGGGATATGTGAGCCTCCGCAGACAGCGCCACTTGGTGGTCACTTTATTGTCTTACAGTTTTTGAGCAAGAAGGCTGAGAACGCGAGCATTAGCAACTGATGCTTCCAGAATACCTGTCTCTCTGGTGCTAATATCCTCTCTTGACACCTCAGACCTTCATCTTCGCCCTCAACCCAGCGGAATCTGCTCTCTGAGAAGGGGCTCATTTGACTGAGAAGAGTTAGCCTCAGACGGAACTCCTTCAGCTTCCTTGGCCTTCTCTCATAATGTGGGTCTTCAGCCAGATTCTTCTTCCCTTTTCAGTGCTAAAGGCTTTTTTCTTCCCTGGGCCAACCTCTCCGTCCTTATCTCAGCCTGTGCTCTGTCATCCAGTATTTCTGGCATATGTGTTTTTCTCCACTGGCCGCTTTCCCTGTTTTACAGTTAGTCTCAGCCCTCTTTACCCTCCAGCCACCAAATGGAAACTTGGTTGTTGTTAGGTGCCATCAAGTCAGTTCTGACTCATAGCGACCCCACGTACAACAGAATGAAACATTGCCCAGTGCATGGCCATCCACACAATGGTTGCTATGTGTGAGCTCACTGTCCAGGGGCTCATCTTCTGGCACTGTATCAGGCAGTGTTCTGCTGCTCTTCGTAAGGTTTTTACTGGCCAGGTTTTTCAGAAATAGATAGCAGGTCCTTTTTCCCAGTCTGTCTTAGTCACAGTGACCCTGCTGGCGTTTGAAATACAGCTGGCATCGCTTCCAGCATCACAGCAACACCCAAGCCACCACAGTATGACAAACTGACAGACGACTGGTGGAATAGAAACTTTACCTGCTGTAAAGTCTTTTTGTTGTTGTGGTTAGTTACCATCTGGTTGATTCTGTCTCATGGCAACCCCACGTGTGCAGAGTAGAACTGCTGCATAGGGTTTTCAAGGATCTCCTTTCAGAAGGAGATCACTAGGCCTTGTCCTCCAAGGTGCCTCTGGATGGGCTCGAATCACCAGCCTTTGGCTAGTAGCTAGCCAGGGATTCCTAAAGTCCCTTTACCTACTCCCGTTTATAATTGGATTTTAATATTTCCTCTACATTCATTGAGATCACATTGAATTCAAGAGGAGAAGGAAAGCCTATTGTGTTTATTCATATTTTTACTCATTCTGTAAATCTTCCTTCCTTCCTGATGTTCCAGGATTCTTTATCATTTCCTTTCTGTTTCTGTAAACCCTAGTGGCATAGTGGTTCAGTGCTGTGGCTGCTAACCAAAAAGGTTGGCAGTTTGAATCTTGGAAACTCTGTGGGGGCAGTTCTAGCCTGTGCTATAGGGTCAGTATGAGTCGGAATAGACTCAATGGCAACGAGTTTTTGGTTTCTGTTTCAAGAACTCCCTTTAGCCATTCTTTTAGAGTAGGTCTGCTGGTGATAAATTTTATTAGTTTTTCTTCATCTGAAACTGTCTTGATTTCCCATCATTCCTGAAACGTATTTTTGTCAGATAATTCAGGGTTGACAGTTCTGTTTTTTCAACAAGTGAAAAATGTTATGTCATTTCCTTTTGGCATCTATGGTTTTGTTACAGGAATAAGGGTTCTTGCCTCTCATTGCTCAAGAACGAGCAGGTGAGGCACGGAGAGTTTTCCACATGAGCAAAGCTTTATTGAAGAGCCTTGCAAGCGGAGACGAGGAGGGCCTAAAGCAACACTTACCGCCATTTCACAGAACAAAAAAAAAGCATTTGGGGTTTTTAAAAGTTCTTGGGTGGGAAAAGATTCATGTTTATTCACGGACATAGGCGGGGATATGTTAACTATGGTGTACGAGAAGCAGCTTTCCAAGATGACTCCTGTCCTGGAGGCCTCTGGGATTCATAGCAGGACTTATTATGGGGTGTCCCGCCTGCACTGTCTCCCAGCAGCTGCTGCTGCAGCCCCTCACTGCCCCTGGTGGAAGGTCACACAGCAGTCACAGGTGGATGTTCTGTGCATGTCCCTGGGGCTGGTTTTCCCCAGTTGCTTCTGAAAGACAACTTTAAAGAAGTTTGCAGGCTATTTTCTGATACCCTGCCCCATTGTTCTGGGGAATGGCTTTGTTTTTTTCTGCGCCCTGGCCCATTTCTCGTCACTTTGTTTGCAGATTTGGGGGCCCTTCTGTTTCCTGTCTTAGTTTCTGTTGAGAAATTGGTTGTTATTCAAATTGTTGTTCTACTGTAGCTTTTCAGAAGGTTATGATGTGTCTTTGAGTATATTTCTGAGTTTATTCTGTTTGGGGTTTGCTCAGCATCTTAAATCTTAGATTTATGTCATTTACCAAATTTGGGAATTTTTCAGCCATTATTTCCTTGAATACTTTTTCTGTCCTATACTCTTTCTCCTCTCCTTCTGAGACTCTGATGACATGAGTGGTAGATCTTTTGTTAGAGCTCCATAGGTCCTTGAGGCACTGCTCTTTTTCTTAAGTCTATTTTTTCTTTTGTTCAGACTGGGTAATTACTATTGTTTTATCTTCAGGTTGACTGGTTCTTTCCTCTGTCCCCTCCATTCTACCCTTGAGCCTATCCACTGAGTTTTTATTTCAATTGTTGCATTTTTCAGATCTAAAATTTCCATTTGGCTCTTTTTATTGCTATTTCTTTGCTGAGACTTTTTTTTCATTTGTTTTAGACTTGTTTATAATTGCTCATTGAAGTATCTTAATTATTAAAAAAAACATAATTGAGTCAACCATGATTAATGGTCACCCTACGTGTGTCAGAGTAGAACTGTGCTCCATAAGGTTTTCAGTGGCTGATTTTTTGGAAGTAGATTGCTGGGCCTTTATTTCAATTTTAATGCTTTAAAATCCTTGTCAGAGAATTCCAACATTAGTGTCATCTTGATGTTGGCATCTGGTGATTGTTTTTTCTCATTCAAGTTGAAATGTTCTAAGTTCTCGTTATGAGTGAATTTTTATTGAATCCTGGATATTTTTGGTATTAAGAGACTCTGAATTTTATTTAAATCTTCTGTTTTAGCAGGCCTTCTCTGACACTGTGCTGCCAGGGGAATGGGTAATTGTCTTGTTACTGCCAGGTGGGGGTAGAAGTTCAGGCTCCCCCTTGCCTTCCGTTGACAGCCCGGCTATGTATGTTGTTGTCGAGTTCAGTTCCAACTCATAGTGACCCTATGTACAACAGAACGAAACACTTCCTGGTCCTGCACCATCCTCACAATCGTCGTTATGCTTGAGCCCATTGTTACAGCCATTGTGTCAGTCTATCTTGTTGAGGTCTTCCCCTTTTTCACTGACTCTCTAGTTTACCAAGCATGATGTCCTTCTTCGGGGACTGGTGCCTCCTGACAACGTATCCAAAATATGTGAGAAGATGTCTCACTATCCTTGATTCTAAGGAGCATTCTGGCCCTACTTCTTTCAAGACAGATTTGTTCGTCCTTCTGGCATTCCACAGTATATTCAACATTCTTCACCAGGAAAATTCAAAGGCATCAATTCTTTGGTCTTCCTCTTTCATTGTCCAGCTTTTGCATGCATCTGAGGTGATTGAAAACACCATAGCTTGGGTCAGGTACACCTTAGTCCTTAAAGTGACATCTTTGCTTTTTTAACACTTTAAAGAGGTCTTTTGCAGCAGTTCGAATCCACCAGGTGCACCTTGGAAACCCCATGGGGCAGTTCTGCTCTGTTCTATAGGGTCGCTATGCTATGAATCGACTTGACCAGTAATGGGTTTGGTTTTTGTGGAGTGCCTCATAAAAGCTCCTCCACTGACACCTCAGCAGGGGATCTCATTACCTCTGGGAAGTGGTAAAAGCCAGGGATTCCCACTTCTTTGACACTACACAGGCAGGAAGGGAGGACTGCTACATTACAGCCATCTTAAGGATTGAATCATGTCCCCCAAAATGTGTGTTGTAAATCCTAGCCTCTATTTTTTTTATGCCTTAAAATCTCATTTGGGAATGGGTTTCTTTGTTATGTTAATGAGGCAGGATTAGTGTAGGGTGTGTCTTGAGTCTCTTTTGAGAAATAAAGGAGATTAAACAAGAAAGTGAGCAAGCAGAGATGGTGGACAAAAGATGCCAAGCCACATAAAGATTGCCCAGGAGCAGGAGCTCAGAAGAGACAAGGACCTTCCTCCAGAGCCAACAGAGAGAGAAAGCCTTCCCTTAGAGCTGGCACCCTGAATTTGGACTTCTAGCCTCCTAAACTGTGAGAAAATAATTTTCTTTTTGTTAAAGTGACCCACTTGTGTCATTTCTGTTATAGCAGCACTAGACAACTAAGACAAGCCAGGTGAGGATGATAAGTCTAGGCTCCCACTCAGCATTTCCCAGCAGGTGGCGAGGGAGCTTCTGTTATTTCTGTGGCATTTAGTGGGAGTTGTGCAGTTATTGTCTAAAAGTATTCTGTCTTGCTAGGCTATCCCTTTCCTAGTCCTTTGGCTAGAGAGAGCAGGCTTTTCTTTAGGCTTTTTTGTTCTGCATCCTTTGGCATTTCCCGGTTGCCAGTTTTTCTGGCGCCCATTATGGGGTAAATGAGGCAAAAAGAAAACCCAGGTAACTTAACACAGTCCTTTGCTGGATCTTGAGGTTTCTAGCTGGTCTGCCATCTTCTCCAGTTCTCAGAGACTTTGTTTTATGTGTAATGTCCAGGTTTTTTATTGTACTTAGTGAAAGAAATAGGAAGAAGTACATCTACTCCATCTTGTCCAGAACCAAAAGTCTCTGTTTTTTTTAATAGATTTGAATTCTCTGCTCTAATTCTTCTAGTCTTCTAGTTTTTTTTAATTCATCATCATTATTTTAAGGTTTCTGATTGATAACTCAAAAATCTGTATTATCTTTTTTTCTTGATTTTATCATTTAATCTTTTCTGATATTAAGCATGACTCTTGGTTAGATACTGTATATTACAGGCAAAAATTTGTAGTAAACATTTGAGTTTCTGGATGACATTGTCTTTCTCCAAACAGAAGGTACCACGCTGCTTCTTGCAGGCAGTTCGCATAGGGGACGATCATCTTAAGCCTGTATGGGGTGGAAGTAATCCCAAACTGGGCTTCTGGGTTTGTAAATCTGGTCTATTTCCGGTTAGCCCTTACTCCTAATGTGTAGCCATTGAAGTTTCCTACCTGATGCTATGTGTTTCAAGGGCTGCCCCTTTAAATCACATCTGTCCCTTTAAATTGTGTTTACTTTGAAGTCCCTTTCCTCTGATCTGCTTGGTTATGTTTTTAAAGCATTCAGATTTTGGGTGTACATAGTCTTCCTGGCAGTTTTAGGTTTTAGTTTGGGCCCTTTTGCTGAACACTTTGTTTTCCTTGCATTTTTCTGTTGGCCTAATGCTTCCATAGAGCCTTGTGGTGGGGCTGGGTTGGAGCAGGCATGTGAGAACACATACTGAGATTTGGTGATGTTTCTCTTTTTATTCAGTTATTTTGAAGTTTTGAAATTCTCTGATTTCAAATTACACTGAGAGTGTGGTTTCTGCATAGATTTACTTTTTTCTTCTTGTTCTTTGTTATTGTTTTGTGAGAAAATACTGAGAGACATTGCCATCAATGTTTTCAGCTACCTGGAATTTTAACTTCATTCTTGAAATGTTCAATATAGAATTCGACGTTGAAAGTTATTTGATGTTTTTCCCAGCACGTTCAAAGTATAATTTCATAGTACTTTGGCTTCCATTGTTGGTAGTGAGTAGTCAGTCACTTCTTAGTCAAACTGCTAATTCTTTGAAGTTGATTTCTGTCTGCTTTACTTTTTTTCTCGTCTATCTATTCCATTCCCTATTTTTAGGATCTATTCTCCTGGCCATCTCACATCTTCCAGAAGCTAAATCAAAAGCCTGTTTGGTCTTGAAAAATTTAGGAGCCATGCGGTACATAAGTAAATCGTAAATATTGGAATAATTTCAGGTACTCAGAATTACTAGTGGTTCCGATACAAAAAACCAATACCATCAAGTTGATTCTGATTTATAGCAACCGCATAGGACAGAGTAGAACTGTCCTGCAGGGCTTCCAGGGCTGTAAATCTTTACAGAAGCTGACTGCCACACCTTTCTCCTGCATAGCAACTTGTGTGTTCAAACCACTGAGCTTTTGGTCAGCAGCCAAGCACTTAACCACTGTGGCACCAGGGCTCCTCTGGTTCAGATATAGCAATTAGATACTCCTTCACTTTGGCTCGACCTCAGTGACTCCTTAATCATAGAGCATACTCCATGTTATCATAACAATTACCATTTAATCTGTGATCTTTCTACTTGTTTCATCCTAAATTTCCCCACTTGATGTTCTTATTTTCCACCTACAGCTTTGATTACATTACTACTGCCTCTTCATTGCTTCTAACGGAATCAATAAATTGTCCAGCTTTATTGACCTTGAAGTATCCCACTTAATTTAACCCTACTTCCAACTACCTTGCCTTCAATCTAATCAAGTAAACCTTCTCACCCTTCTGGTTTAATCTTCTTCCAGGCTGACCTCTAAACTTGAATGGCTTTCTACTCTGTGTATGCCAATTTATCTCATTCTTGTGTATCTCTTCTATATTGGTTTATAATGTAACAGGGAATAGGATGTCTTTTGACCCGAGCCAAAAGGCCAAAGAAATAGTATGCGTGCCTTTAACATTACACTGATTAAATGTAGGTATAAATTTGATATTAAAGTTAAAATTGGGCTTTATTTGCCAATTTCATTGCTTTTAAATTGTGGGCAATACTTAAGGGTGTATTTATCTCAGGTGAGCAAGAAGTAGCTCCGAATCAGTTGCATTCTAACCGCAAGTGAGAAGAAATGAGGACCTACACGGTGGCACTTATTCATAATTTATTGGTGTATTACCATGGCACATTGTGTTTACTTTGCTGAGAACAACCAGTTCCTAGAAATCTGAAAAACTGAAAACATTACTCTAGTAGATTACTGCTCTTGATTCAGTTGTGAGAAAACTCCTGAGAGAAAATCAGAAAAATCTTTCAAACTTTGGAGAACCTACCTATAACCCTTAAGTAAGGCTGTTTGCGTTGACAAAGCATAAATATAACTTAAGTTCATTTAAAAAGAAATATGAAGCATTTGGCACAATTTAAACTTTACTGCCATGTAACAGACCATCTATTAAACTGCATAATGAAAAACTTCATGGCTTTCAAAATTTTAGTATTCCTATCTAGAAAGTTCTCCTAAATTAAAAAAAAAGAGAGAGAGACTATCTGTAAACAGATTATTTGTTTGTATATTTGAAAAACAAAAATTTCCTTTCAAGGAGATCAGAAAATGAAGGAAAATAAAGCTAGTTACTGTGGGTGTTCAGTTCTGAGTCAAATATGTTGACCCTTCACTAATATTATTTCATTTAACTCCCATTACAATCCTATCTGGTATTATTCCTTAACCAGTAGAGAAATTGTGACTCAGAGAAGGTAAGAAACTTGTGCAATACAAGGTCACACAGGAAGCAAGTGGCAGAGCCAGGAATTAATCATAGATGACTCCAACTTCAAAGTCCATGCTTGAACCTCTATGGTTCCTCTAGAGTAGAGGTTTTCTTTTTAGAGGAACCAATCACTAGTGAAGAATAGCTTATTTCCATTTTCATTTCTCTAGCCTGGACTATGAGTTCCTTGTTAGCAAGAGACCATGTTTCTTATATAACTTTGGTTTCTCGATTCCCATTGGAGTAGCAGGATCAATAAATTGTTGCTAAATGAATTTTGAGGGATACTGAATTCATCATCACTGTGCCTAAAAGTGGTAGAACACATTATTCTAACTGGGCTTCACCTAGATAAAAGAATAATTTTTTTTAAACAAATAAGTTTAAAATGGTATATAAACCTTTCAATGGCTAACTTTGTGGTGGTCATTGTGGAGTGATTGGGTATATATTAATTTAGCTGAGCTACAACCAGGAAGTGGAAGACCCTCAACGAGATGGACTAACACAGTTGCTGCCAACAGTGGGCTCAAACATAATGACTGTGAGGATGGCGCAGGACCAGGCAGTGTTTTGTTCTGTTGTACAAAGGTTTGCTATGAGTTGGAACCGATGTGATGGCACTGAATACCACCACCACAACCAGAAAAAAGAACTATGACCACTATATGATATGATTATTTGAAAAACATAGTTTTACTTTGAGTTAATGCATGAAGACAGAAATAATCTACAAGTGACACCTGTATTCCTGGCCTGGCACTATTTTTTCCCCAAAGGATAGAAAACCTAAATACATAACTTTCGAATTGGACTGTAACTTTTTCTGGTCTACTGGTTATGGTGAAAAAAGATTATGAGACAAAACACAAAGACAAACATCATAAAATAACGTTTATACAGGATTAGTACATCTGTTTACATATAAAAAAACAGAATGGACCTCATTACAGTTAGATTTCACATATATTACACAGATCGACTTTTTAAAAGTACTATTCAACTTCACTTAAAGTCCCTTTTAAAAATTTCATTTTGAAGGCACAGTGCATGAAATAAACAAAAACTGAAGCACTTGAGATGAATGGGTGTTGGGCACATCATCTAAGTAGCTATAGATTGTTACGGAGCCAGGGGGTGTCATTCTGAAAAAATGGAGGTGAAAAATTGATTTTTAATCTGACTATACAAAAATACTGTATGTCATACCTCCAGAAAAACTGCATCATGGCCAGCAAAGAATGTAGGTAGTACATTCATGTTATGCCATTTATAAAAATCATAATCATATATATTTACATAATTTATATCCAATTGCCTCAAAATGGTAACCTTTCAAATTTCATAATATGTTCTGTCAAATCAAAATCAACCAGAACAATATTCTGAAAATCAAGTGGAATGTTAGTTAGTTATTGCTAAAAAAGAGGATAAGTGGGTATTGGGTGAGATTTCTTCACCAACTGGAAATCCAAATTCAGTTGGCATTCATCAAGGACCCTAATCACCCTACAAAAATCTGCTTTACACAAATCTGAAATCCAAAGAGTTATCAAACAGTTGGTAGACAAAAAATTACTGAACATCAGCCATAGTGGAATTTTTAGTAATAACAATAAAGCAAAAGTATATATGGGAGATGTTAAGTTGCTACTGTTGAAAACAATCCCAGCAAAGAACCGTAACATAGGGTCCGATTACAGCATTCATAGTCAGGAGGTCTTTAATACAGCAGGGACAAAACCTGGCACAAGTGCATTTCGGGAAACAAGAAGATAAAACCATTTAATGTTGAGAATAAATGGAAATGGAGGTCAGGTGATGATTACTGAACAACCTGGTGTTAGCTCAGGAACACAATAAACTCAGGTATTATTTATTTGTCAACTCATAAGTTAGCTTTTACATTCAGTATTCATTAAGTTAGCAAACCCCATTCAGATGAAAGTTACCAAAGATTAACCAATCGGTCACACTGGGCTAAAAAATAGACAATATATTTCTTTTCTGGAGGATGATTAAGTTCCAGGGGAAATTCTCTTCAATGAGAATTTCAAAGATTCCTCAACTGGACAGGATGCCAATCACTACCCAGGTAACTCAGCAAAGTACATCAAAACTCTAGGGTCTTTCCTTCTGAAATTACCTGGGCCCACCTTACTGAACCACATATCACAACAAGAATATTTATACAAGCAGACACTTCGAGCATCACCTCTTCAATCACTTTGATTTTATTAAGGAGCCGGGAGGGAAGAAGGCTTACAAAATGATCACCAGGACAAAAACCATGCCTTGTGAGTAAAGAAAGGCACAATCCAGATTTGGGCAAATTTCTTAATACTGTAATACTTACTTGCCTCCATGACTCCAAGGAAATGGAAAGCCTCTAGAAGAAACACTGAAGAAACACATATCCCATCCCATATGGCTTCAATGTCTAGGCAGTTAATGTGATCTAATCTAACAAATTAGATCCACAAATAACAGACAAAGCAGGGCCGAGAACACAGTAGTCATGGATCCTGTACATTCATGTTAATAGGTAACACTGGTTGAGAAGGCCTTGTTTTCTAGCATGACAGCATTATTAAGAAATTCATTAAAGAGTCAAGAATTATATCAGAGTTTGGTTTTCCTTTCAGGAAAAATTACTGAAAGAAACATTTGCACGTTTTTTTCTAAACAAATTTTACACATGCTTAAAAGGCAAGACCTCCAGCCACTGAGATGTACAGTTAAAGACTGTTTAAGGGAGAGAGAAATTTAAAAGGTGTCCTCCAGTGAAGACCAATGTTAATAAAGTAAATGCTGTCACATCAACTTTGTTTCATTTCGAGCAGAAATGTCCCAAGCAAAGCAGCCACTCTTAGGACCCTTGTGGGGTTACCCAGTAACCTTGTGGGGTTAGCACTCTTAAAAATAAAGCTGAAAAAGAGCAACACCACCACACTACCCCTTTAAAGAAAATGTAAAGTATTATTAGGAGAAATGAAATCATGTCTATTGCATTAACTATCAGCGCCCGACAAACTCTATTCTGTATATGTGGTCTGGGGAAAGGGAGGAGCAGGGGCTCAGAATTTAGAGTTGCTAATACCAGGATTAATACTAGAATGGTTTAACCTCGAACTACTCAAATTTATCACAGATACTCATTAACAAGTGTCATGACCTCATTATGCCTGCCGAACCAAATCTCTTTTTATAAGCCACTTTGGATGCATGCCACACAAAACTTTGTTGAATGACCTAAGTGGGTGGTAAATCACTCCACATGAAGGCATTGGGATGACTGATACATAACTGGATACAGAATACAATTTGAAAAGATGAGAGGAAGTTTTTTGATCTCCTCATTTAGTACAAGTTAAGCAGCAACTTGGCTGTTAAAACATTCAAAGGTATTAAACCATTAGATCATTGGTAAAACTCATACTTACAGAAAGCATCATTTTCATTTAACAGCATGATTCAAGAGACACAATAAAACGCACATCTTTCAGGCCTTTGCAATAACAGTGTTATATCACACGGCAGTCCACAGTTTACTTTTTAATGGAGGGAGCCATATTTAAACGCTTTCAACTGAATTTTTAACAAAATTGGTTTATCAAAAAGAGACTGTCAAATGGAATTTAGGACAAAGAAATCAGTCATTTGCAGAGGCCTCTGCGAACCAGATTGGCCGAACTATTTCATGATTAGTGTGGTATTTCAGGCTTGGGCTTAGGCTTGGGCTGGAGCATGAAGTGTAGGTATTTCATGTTCAAAAGTAGGTTAAGAATGTGCAAGTTGGTCTCTTCCATACTGCCAGATGTTTTCAGTAGAATATAGATGTTGTAGGTTGCTGGGTATCTGAAAACCATAAGTGTACAACATAGAAAAAGGTTCAAATTTAGGAAATATTAAAGAATTAGACATTCCTAGCATAATCTAGTGCTTCACAGATAACAGCAGCAGCACCTGTGGGTTTTTACTGAGTTAAAAGATAGGCAACGAGTTTTAGCTGTTGCTAGATCTCTCTCAGCTCCATTCAAATGGACACTTAGGTTTTTCACAACAAAGTCAACAGATTCTCCCTTAAAATGAGGAGATTTAGAACTTTGCTAAACCTTACAAGAGAGGTAGTGAAATCCTGCTTAGAGCACAGCCCACCAGTTCTGATCTAGCCTTGGAACAGGTAGAAAGCCAAAGCAGAAGCCCATTTATTCATTTCCTAATGTTATATATGTTTAAAAATCAATTCAACCTCCATTAAACCTGAATAATAAGAGAAACTCCAGCTATTTAATAACCAGAGAAAAGTACTCCTCAATAGGTTGAGAAAACCTTGAGTTTTTAAAGCTTTATGTCAGATTCTGACCGCTGTCCCTGCCTTAATGTTGCTGGATTCTTTTGGCCATTTAAAATAAAGAAAAAAGCTAAAGCCATTAGCAAACACCTGATGTGCGAAATACAACATCCACTAGTTGGCTTATGCAGTTACATAAGCTCCAAACAGCTTATCTTAAATTAAAGAGAAAAACAAAGTGGCTGTCCCATCTCTGCTGCATAAATAGAAATCAGATAAGAGTACTTTAAGGAAGGGAAGTTCAAAAATTCTCAAGAATACAAATTTAGCAAGTTAACTTCCCAGAGCTCTTTGAAGAAGCAAGACAGTCTCTCTTCTTAATGCAGTGTCTCCCAATAGGGACGGTAATTTTGCTTGGTACTTATGCTGGGAGATATGCACAGTTGTGTGTTTCAGTGTTTGCTAGAATATAGTGTTTCCTCTTCAGTGTCCGTTTCATCCTGGAACTCATGGCTTAGGAGGGATTTCTTTGAGCCGGTTGACATCATACGAATTTCATCTTCATACTCATCGTGATGCTGTCTGAGCCGATGAAAGCCGTCTTTGTGTCTGTTAGACTTGATTGAGCAGATGCACCAAATAATGCAAGCTGTTAGGATCAATGCTGACATGGTGGCACCTGCCAAACAATAACCACCATGTGAGTGGTGCTCTACTCTAAGGCTATAAACAGACAGCTATTTACAACAGCAATTTTATAATATGCCCCTTGTTTTATTTTTATTTCATGCATTTGAAACAACTGTTTTATTAAACAGTAGGTGTACAGTATACAAAATTAGAAAATATGGATACACAAAAATACCAAAAACTAAAACCGTCTACGTCTTCACATTTCTACTACCCAGAGATCACCATTAATGACCCTAGCGCATGTTTCTCCAGATCTTTGGCTACGCATATGTCACAGGTATTTTTTTTTCCTTTTCCCACAATGAAATTGCATACTGCTTAAATGAAACCCTGGGGGCGTAGTGGTTAAGTGCTACGGCTGCTAACCAAAGGGTCGGCAGTTTGAATCCGCCAGGCGCTCCTTGGAAACTGTATGGGGCAGTTCTACCCTGTCCTATAGGGTCACTATAGGGTCGCCTCGACGGCACTGGGTTGGGTTTGGTTTTTGGTACTGTTCTACAACCTTTTTTTTTCCCCCCCCAATTAATGACTTCTACTTTTCTTTTCCAGTAAATTTTCATCTCATCCAAAATCCCTCATTTAAGTATTTCTACATAAGGTTAACTATCAAAATAGGAATCTTAGTAACATAAATAATCATAATAAAGTTCATGGTAGCTAATATATGGCACAGCCAGATTTAAAACTATGGCTGAATCCTAGATGCTGTATTTTTAACCACTAAGTTATTCATATTTTATCTGGTTCAACCTACGAATAAACACGTCACAACAGGCCCTAGGATTTGGCCAAGCTTCCAATATACCACTTTCTTTCAACTAAGTATTTCTCCCTTCCACACTATTAAATAAAACTTGGTTACTTTGCCTGAAGTCCAAATTGTACTTAGAAATAAACCAAAGTTCTTTGTGTCAAATAGTGATACAAAGGGTATTTGTTATTTTACCACCTATTTTTTTTTTCCTCCTAACCTTTCAGTAATTCAAGCAATGGCACTAATTAACCCTGAGAGAAATAAGTATTTCCTCCTTCCTGGATCCTGGAAAAACGGAACTAATATAAATGAAAGTTCAGGGAACTTATGACCTTAATATAAAGCAAATCATTCATTCACTCGACAACTATTCATTAAGACCTATTATGTATCAACCAGGGTTCTAGGCTCTGGGGATACAAATAAACTCCTTTATGTATACAGCTTATTATTTTTTTTTTTTGTTTAGTGGAAGTCCCTGGGTACCGCAAACAGTTAAGTGCTCCATCACTAACTAAAATGTTGGTGGTTTGAACTCACCCATGGGCACCTTGGAAGACAGGTCTGGCACTCTGCTTCCAAAAGGTCACAGCCTTGAAAGTACTATGGAGCAGCTCTACTTTGCACACCTGGGGTTGCCATGAGTTGGAACTGACTCAACAGCAATTAACAACAGCAACAACAACATGTTTTGGTGGGAGAGACTGAATATACCAAAATAAGTGAGAAAGTATGTAATACAATGTCAGTTAGTGATAAGTAGTATAATTGAAAAAGGTGGGGTGGAGATAGTGACAGGGGTAGTATTTTAGCTAGAGTAATCGGGGAAGGCTCTCTGTGGAGGTGACATTTGAGTACACACCTGGAAAAATGAAGGGGCAAGTCATGAGAACATGCAGAAAAACAGTGTGCCAGGAAAATCAGGTTTAGATCAGGAGACATTAGAAGAAAAGTGATTAGCTTCAGGTGATTACAGGCGTGATCTACCCTCAAACAAATGTCAAGACTGGTTTTACCTTCAACTACTAAAAGCTAAGATTTCTTTCTTTACCTGATACAGTTACCACAAGCTCCCTTGGCAAACCAAATATCCGGTTATCTGTGTCAAAGACTATTACCACAGAACTAGCAGCATCATGATGCACAAAGACCTAGAAGGATAGAAAGTGTCAGAGTCATGAAAAAGTTTACTTAAGTATACTGTGTTCCTGGGGCTTTATAGCAACCAAGGAGATGATTCACTGTCAACCAAAATAAACAAAAATCTGCCAGTTTCCCTTCTGTAACCAAAGGTAACGTAATCAAGAGGTAGTCACACTTTTTTTTTTTTATTGTTTCTTTATACCTCTCAGGCTTTCTAACAAAAGTTTCAAAATAAAATAAAAGTACTATTAAACATACAAGTGACATGATGCTACTCAGTCTGAGCTTCTTACCTGTGAATGTTGTTGCTGGTATCCATCAGCGATAGCATTGATGTTATGGAAGCCTGGGGCTAACAGTACATGGAAATAGCCTCCCTCCTTTGTGTGCACTTTTATTCCCTCATTGAGTACAATGACTGCTTTAGAGACTGGTTTCCCACTCTTATCTTTGACAAATCCATGAACTCCCTTGTGAACCTGAAAAAAAGTTTAAAATACAAACGTATATTCATAATGCCAGGTATTCTAGGGTCAACAGCTTGAGGCATGATAAAAAGAGAAACACGACTGGGCTTATTATTCCTCCCTCCTGACTCGGACCTTGTTTTGTTACTCATTCACTGCTTCAGAGTCAAAGAGGTAGAGAGACAAGAGAAAAGAGAACCTGATACGGCCAAAGCCTGAAGTGTTGGAGCCCAAATCTTCTGTTGCCTTCAGTGATTTCCTTTCCACCATAGTTCACTGCTGCCAGTAACCTTGTCAAATTAAAGAACCTGCAACACTCACAAGGCCAAATTACCTCAGTTACAGCAGATTCTAGATTTCTGAACTCATGGCATCTACTCAGGCAATATAAAATGGTGAGAACTCTCCTATTTATATAAATTGAAAGTAAACAGTAGAGATTTTTTTTTTGGTAAAAGATTAAAAAAATGTTTTGATAAAGGTTTTCACTGAACATATTCCTGGGGTTTGCTTTCAGTGAAAAGGGAAAGACTCACCTCTACTAACATGCTAAGAAGAGACTTTTTATTTTCTGCCCACAAGGAGGGGAGCTGTGCTGCAGTAGGGAAGTAGCAGCAGCTTGTGTACACTGTGATTTCCGGACAGTGGCCATAGGTGACACTATAATCCTATAATACAAAATGCAAAAATAAATGTAGTAAAATAAATAAATAAAAGTAAGGTTTTGTAATGCAACAGAAGGAATAAATGGAATAAAAAGAAATCTTGGGCGATGTAAACAAAAAATTTCTAAAGCACTTTGTGGCAAATATAAATAAACCACTCTGCATTATAATCAGCTACAAATGTGACAGCTCCTAAGAGATAGTGAGTTCCTTGAGAACAGGGACTATGTCTAATTTATATTTCCAGTGCTTTCCACTGTGCCTGGCAAGTAGAAGGGGTTTCTTAGGGGTTGCTGGATAAATGAATAAATAAGTACATGCAGAGGGCCAGCTTCCCTCTAAACCCTGGAACTTTACCTCTGGAGGTAGAAGCAAGGACTGTTACCCTCAACCTGAAGCTTGCTGGTGACAAGAGACACTGTGCGTAGTGTAGCATTTATCCAGGCACAGGAAGTCTGTTTGGACAGGTTTAAAAACCTAACTTGCAATCTTTTCCCCAAAACCTATTCTTTTTCCTGATGTTCCCAACTTAATGCCATTAACTCATTTTCTCACAGACTTGAAATCTTTTGTCTTTGCCTTCTTTATCATTCCCTAATTTGCATCAATTCCACCTCTTCTACATTTCTGAAACTTCATCCCTTGACTCCACTCCCACTCCCACTACCCTAGCATAGGCCCTCATTACTTCTTGTCTAGACTATTCTAAACCAGTCTCCCCTTCCTACAATCTATCTTACCTCACTGTTAAGAGACTGATTTTCCCATGACACAACTTGGATTATGTCACTATATCCCAGCTCAAACCCTTCAGTGGCTTCCCCTTAGTAAAACAAAGCACTCAACATCCAATTCCATTCTTGTTTTTCGCTGCTCTCCATTATATCCCACATTCTAATTAAACTGCCCTTACTGCTTTCTCCTTCTGGAAGGTCTTGCCTCACCATCTCTGTATCCCAAATGCCATCTCCTCTGTGAAGAGAAGGTCACATCGCTGACTAGGTATAACCTTTCCTGTCTTTGATTTCTCATAGCACATTGAAAGTTGCACTCTTTAAGATCAAATCAATCAATTCTGTAACATAGTTATTTGTAAAATGGGCTGGGGATATATTTTATTTATCACTATATCCCATACAACAAAGTGCTTCACACATACTAAGCTCTTAGTAAATAAAGAAAGCTGGGAAGGCAGGCAGAGATGGGGAAGAAGTCAATTTCTGGTTGCACATGTGAACTGACCAGCTAACCGCTCCTTTGCTACAACTCTTGACTAACTTGAAGTGATGGACAACCAATTACAATGCTGTCAGAGGTTAATTTAAGGGCTATACATGTCAAGAAAGCCACTAAGCAGATACCATTCCATTTTTATATCAGAAAAGTCACTATTCTTTCACTCAATGGGCAATATTCATAATTCCATTCTCACTGTGCTCCATAAAGCATACCTTCATGCTGCCCAGGTGACTGTGCCACTCGGCTCCACGCATTACTCCTCCTGGAATATTCTCATCTGTAAAAACGTTGAGAGATGTAGGATTAACAAGACAATAAGACAAGACCTTCCCCCCAAACAACAACAATAAAAGATAGGGAAACAGCTACCTGATTTATTCGGGCAACTAGGCTGACCCATGTGCATCGATGGATGATTATTTGCATAAAGAGATGCCAAATGCTTCAGAGTCTCTCTGTTTTCCACTAAAAAAAAAAAAAAAAAAGGTAATTCAGAAGTCAGTTCAGCTTCATGAATACGAAAGTCACCCTCCTTTCCTTCTAATAAATACTACACCCCAATGAAGTTTATTGAAGAGCTAATACACTTAACCATACAGTTCTGTTTAGCCCAGGGTAATCAGACTAAGAAGATGAACATCTTCCTCAGATTAGAAGGTACTAATGGGGGGTTTATATGACAGGGTACCACACTAAAATATAAACTTGTTATTACTACATTTTTGGGTCACTGTGGCCCACCTAATAATATTTCTCATAAGCCAAAATGCTCTATGTACAATGGCCCTAAAGAGATTCAAAAGGCAACTGTTTGATTTGCCATAAGGTGCAATCAGTCAAAGTTTGGAGAAGGGGAGGGCAACTCTATACTGTAAATATTTGGATTTGTGTAACATGAGTTTGTTGAAGGCAGGCACTGTGTATTCCCAACGTCTACAAGCATAATTGCTCAATAAATGCTTGAGAACTATATAAAACAGGCGTGACAAGATGGCTTGACTCAGCAAACCTAGGCCATCAGTAGATCTGACCTCTTTCCTCCAAGTAACTGTCTGAATTCTGTTTATGCTATGTATAATCTTCTTAGGCTGGTTATTTGCTCATGGAGTGTGCTCAAATACTCACCATTTAAATAAATTTATAAGAAACATTACCTAATTGAAATTTCCTATCTAAGCTTAAAGACTTACATATGAGAAGTGACATCCTACATACCTGTCTGTACTGGCTTGTCATATGGGTATGTGACCAGCACAGAACCACCATCTAAAGCAACAGAAAGACTGAAGTCCTGTTTTTGAATCAAATTTTCAATGATGGCTTTAGTCTCAGGCTGGGAGGCATTATCTAAAAAACAGAAATGTCAATATATCAAATTTTAAAATTTTAGTGAGTAGCTAAGAACATATTCTCTACTTGGACACAAAACACTAACTTACAAAATTTGTAGATAAATAGTTTATTTCAGCAAAAGCTACTATCTCAATCAAAAAAAGACGCATTCTAGAAGGTAGATTATTCTGAGTTTTACATACTTCAGGATTAATGTGTCTATATTAATAACTCTAGGCAAGTTTAAGAAAATTCTTACTGGAAAACAAAGGAAATGGGTGTACCTTCCTTTAAGAAATAATTAAGGGGATATACAACCTATCTTTGAAAGAAAATGAGATTTTCAAAAAGCAAGGTGTTTTCTGTAGCACTGTTTACAAGACTAAAAAGCTCAAAACAAACTAAATGTACATCAGTAGGAAAATGGTTGAATAAACTAGAGTACTGCCATACATTAATGACATGTTGTGGTTCTTGTTAGGTGCCGCCGAGTCAGTTCTGACTCATAGCGACCCTATGCACAATAGAACGAAACACTGCCCGGTCCTGAGCCATCCTTACAATCGTTGTTATGCTTGAGCTCATTGCTGCAGCCACTGTGTCAATCCACCTCGTTGAGGGTCCTCCTCTTTTCCGCTGACCCTGTACTCTGTCAAGCATGATGTCCTTCTTCAGGGACTGATCCCTCCTGACAACATGTGCAAAGTACATAAGACGCATTCTCGCCATCCTTGCCTCTAAGGAGCACCCTGGCCGCCGCACTTCTTCCAAGACAGATTTGTTTGTTCTTTTGGCAGTCCATGGTATATTCAATATTCTTCACCAATAACTCAATTCAAAGGTGTCAGCTCTTCTTCAATCATCCTTGTTCATTGTCCAGCTTTCACATGCATATGAAGTGATTGAAAATACCATGGCTTGGGTCAGGTGCACCTTGGTCTCCAGGGTGACATCTTTGCTCTTCAACACTTTGAAGAGGTCCTTTGCAGCAGATTTGCCCAATGCAATGCGTCTTTTGATTTCTTGACTGCTGCTTCCATAGGTGTTGATTGTGGATCCAAGTAAAATGAAATCCTTGACAACTTCAATCTTTTCTCCATTTATCATGAGGTTGCTCATTGGTCCAGTTGTGAGGATTTCTGTTTTCTTTATGTCGAGGTGTGATCCATACTGAAGGCTGTGGTCTTTGATCTTCATTAGTAAGTGCTTCAAGTCCTCTTCACTTTCAGCAAGCAAGGTTGTGTCATCTGCATAACACAGGTTGCTAATGAGTCTTCCTCCAATCCTGATGCCCCATTCTTCTTTATATAGTCCAGCTTCTCAGATTATTTGCTCAGCATACAGATTGAATAGGTACGGTGAAAGAATACAACCCTGACACACACCTTTCCTGACTTTAAACCAATCAGTATCCCCTTGTTCTGTCCGAACAACTGCCTCTTGATCTATGTAAAGGTTCCTCATGAGCACAATTAAGTGTTCTGGAATTCCCATTCTTTGCAGTGTTCTCCATAGATGTGATTAATAAGAATGTTGAAGATCTCTAAGTACTGAAATGGAAAGTGACAATAGTATATGCAATGAAAAACGGGTGCTGAACAATACGTACAGTTGATGATCCCATTTATGTAAGCAATAAATAAGCCCCTCAAATCAACCAAAACCAAAAAACCCATTGCCGTTGAGTCGATTCTGACTTACAGTGACCCTATAGGACAAAGGAGAACTGCTAGATTCAAACTGCTGACTGGATCGCTTAACCACAGCACCACTAGGGCTCCCTTACATTAACATACAGATGTATTTTGTGTGTGTGTGTATGTGTATGTGTGTGTCTACAGATACATAAGAGGGTAGAGACGAATACCCACCCAGTGCCGTCAAGTCGATTCCGAAACCTCTATATTACTAGTGATGGAACATCTTAGTAGCACTTAGTTTCTTAGAAAGAACGTTCATTACTTTTATAAATGAAAAAGGAGAAAAACTCAAAAAGTTTTCTGGATGTCTGTATTCATTTACACTTCACACATATCTCCTAAACAAGAAAGTACCCCCATTACTCATCAACAAAATAGAATCAACCAGTCTACTGGCAAAGAGAAATACATTGTCTACGAAGTGCTAATAGTTTAAAAATTTGTCTTACTTGTGAAGTCTGTATCTAAGTCTTTTCCATGAGCATTTGTTTGTCCTGTCTTTGAAGTACAGTCTTTCTCCTGTGCTCTCTCTCGCCCATCTGGATTTAGGGAAGGGACAATCACAATTCTAGTCCTGTCAATCAACTAAAACAGAAACAGAAATCAATGAGTTTATTAGCTCTACCTGGAATCAACATGCCTCAAACAGAAAGTCTTTATTGTTTTAAAAAGAGACTTAAAAGGCAGAACTAAAAAACAAAAAATTCTCTCTTGCTCCAAATTCCCAGAGACCTCCTGGTGACTTAGAACAACGATGGGCAAACTTCTGCCTGCAAGCCAAATCCAGCCTGCTGCCTGCTACCGTATATAAAATTTTATTAGCACAAAGCCACGCTCATTTATTTATATTATGACTGCTTTCCAGCTACAATGGCAGAGCTGAGTAGCTGCAACACAGAATGTTTGCCCCACAAGCCTAAGATATATACTGTCTGGCCCTTTGCAGAAAAAATTTGCTGATCACTAGCCTTGAACAATAACAATGGTGAGACTGAGTTTTCAAGATTACGACCTGGAAGTATAACCTGAAAAACGGCAATGTTTGGAAACAATGAGACAGAAGAGTTGAGACCAGCAAGTCCAAAACCAACAACAACAAAAACTGAGGTGGGATAGTTGCCTCACCCACAATAATTTCTCCTCTGGATGTATCAACAGCTACACATGTGGCATGAATGAACTGGTTTCTGATATACGTCATCCTACATTTTTTATAATAGTAAATCAGACTAAATGATCCACTGGCTTATTTACTCTGATAAAATAATCTATAAATTGGAAATAATTGAGACCCTTTAATTTGTTGGTTCTTAAATCTCTCCCCTACTGGAGATGTATTTCTAAAGTAAACACGCTTGAGCTTTACCACAGACCTACTGATGATGTGAATTTGGGCATGTGTATTTGTTCTTAAGCTCTCCAGGTAATCTGGACCTTTAGCTCAAAGCAACCAGCAATCTGAAGTGATCTGGTCTTATTCTAACTTTTGAAGCACAATTAGACAAGTGAGGCAAATTCTGATAAACTAGGAGTTTAGCGATTCCCAGCAGGTGTTTTACCTAGGCTACACAGTCTGTTATGGGTGAGATCAAACCAAAAAAATCCGTTGTCATTGAGTCGATTTCGGCTCACAGCAACGGTATAAGACAGAGTAGAACCGCTCCACTGAGTTTCCAAGGAGTGCCTGGTGGATTCAAACTGCCAAACTTTTGGTTAGTAGCTGTAGCTCTTAACCACTACGCTACCAGGGTTTCCATGGGTGGGATCAGTAGGTTGCAATTCTGACTAAATATTAGGAATACTGATGCCTCTAGGGGTGAGGCTCAGGTATCAATATTTAGTCCTAATCAGGACATCAATTCTAACCAAATTTTTTGGGGGGAAGGCTGAGCCCTGGTAGCGCAGTGGTTAAGCATTTGCCTGCTAACCAAAAGGTCGGCAGTTCAAATCCACCAGCCGCTCCTTGGAAGCCCTATGGGGCAGTTCTACTCTGTCCTATAGGGTCACTATGAGTCCAAATCAACTTCGCGGCAAAGAGTTTGTTTTTTTTTTTTTTTGGTATGGTATAACAAAACAGCATGTGCTTTAAAGTGAGATACACTTGCGTTAAATCCCAGTTTTACCACTTACTAGCTATATAACATCCTATAAGTTATGCAGTGTTTGTTTTAGTATCTACATCTATAAAATGGAGATGTAATAATTACAGAGTTGAGGACTATATTAATGATGTATGTAAAATACCCAATATAGTCCCTGGCACACAATAAACAACAAATATTAGTTTGCGTCCTCTTTCCTAAGTTCAATAGAGACAGTGCCAATTAACGAGTGTCCTAGAAGACCGCACACTCTTTCTCTTTTCTCTGAGACATCACAGAACTAGACTGGATAATTCAGACCAAGCCTCTGGATCAGAGCTAGTACTTTTCTGCAGTCACGGATGGCTAAAGCAGACAATGCCACATGGCTTGGTCTAAAATTTCTCAGCAGCCAAGATGTCCAATTTGTATTTATGACATGAGAAGAAAAATCTATGCGTAAGCGAAAATGTACAAAACTGTGAGTAGATGTTAGGAAAAAACTTGGCTATTACTATATTTTTAAGCAAATAACGTGAGCCTCCTGTGTTTGTTTGCCAGTTGAGCCCTCCCCGCGAGGCACCCTCACAAGTGCCACCATGCCAATCCTCTTCAACATGTTGCTGTAAAAAAACCATTAGCAAAGCGTGCTTATGAAAATACCTCCCGGGGAGGGGGCGTGGCAGCGCAGCCGGCAAAGAACCACAGAAGGCACGCATTATTTGCATAAAATACAGTAAATAAAGAAGTAGAGCATTGAATGCAAATCTTTGGTATTTTTTCCTCTATGCTTCTTACTTTATACAAAGAAACATAATAGAAAGAGATTATTGACAATGAGTATGTACGGAGATGGCCCATTATAAACTTTTAAAACGTAAAGTTTATAACGCACTGAAAGTGCCTTTGTGTAAAACCTAACGAGAAATTAAGAATTTTTTAAAAGATGCCTTGATATCAGCATATCACTCATATTTTTCCTTTGAAAACATGTCAAAACAGGCTATTCTCTTACTTGGGTGACAGCTGGATTCTTTTTGTAGTTCAGGCAGAGAAATTCTGCCAGAGCCAAGAGCAGTTCAGTTCCAACTGGAGCATTTCCATGGATACCAGCGACAAAACGAATCTTTGGTTCTTCAGGCTCAGATACATTAGGCTTATTGGAGATTTCAAGGGACCAAATGTGACGATATTCAGCACTCTGTCCCAAACTTTCAAAAACCAGAAGCAAAAAGTCAGCAAGTAATCACATATCATGTTGATGTCGACTTATGGACTTAAAAAAAAAAAGAAATGAAAATAAACACAGATTGTTGGGCCCCACTCCCAGAATTTCTGATTCGGGAGGTCTAGGGCTGTTGTTAGCTGTCATTAAGCCGACCCCTGGCTCGTGGCATGCTCCATAGGGTTTTCTTGGCTGTAATCTTTATGCAAGCAGCTCTCCAGGCCTTTCTTCCACAGAGCCACTGGGTGGGTTCAAACCACCAATCTTTAGGTTAGCAACTGATTGCAAACCTCTTACACCACAGGTCTGGGATAGGGCCTGAGAATCTGCATTTCTAACAAGTTCCCAGGTGATGCTTATGTTGCTGGTTCACAGACAGCACTTTGAGGATCAGAGTTAGATCGAGACAGTGAAGTACAGTTAGGGGGAAAAAAAAAAGAAATGAAAATAAAACATCAAAAGCATTAAAAAGTCTTTGAAGAATTACTCATTGAGTTAGAAAAGCTTAAGAAAATTAGTTTTCCTTGGTCAAAGAAAGTACAATAGAAGTAAAGATATTAACAGGTTTAAGCAAGATTGTGGTTTAGTTCAGCATTCCTCCAATTCAGTCGTCCTCATACCTATCTTCAGAATAATCTTTACTACTGTTTAATTAATGTAAACCAAAACACCAATCTCGTTGCCATCAGTCGATACCGACTCCTAGCGACCCTATAGGACAGAGTAGAACTGCCCCACAGGGTTTCCACGGAGTGCCTGGTGGATTTGATCTGCCGACCTTTTGGTTAGCAGCTGAGCTCTTAACCACTACGCTACCAGAGTTTCCATAATAAACCTGTTGCTGTTGAGTCAGACTCACAGCAACCCTACAGGACAGAGTAGAACTGGCCCACAGGGCTTCCAGGGAGCGGCTGGTGGATGTGAACTGCTGCTTTTGGTTAGCAGCCGAACTCTTAACCACCGCACTGCTAGGGCTCCTAATTTAGTTCTTCTAAATTAAATTTTTGTTACAGAAATAGTTATACAGCCATGAATGTAGAGAACCTCTACTTCTTGAATCTAAGCTAATTTATGTAAATAAGACACTTTATACTTTAAATGCATCACAATAAAACTAATGCAATGAAAACAAAGCAATGGCCAAATGTTCTGCCTGCCAAGAACACTGAGCTTAAGGCCTGCTTTCTTTGATGTAAAGGCAGATTTACAAGAGTTAAAGAGAAAAAAAAATTAGCATTAAATTGAGAAGGCTCAATAGAATCAGAAAGTTACTGTTTTTCCACTGTGCTGTTCGGTGATACTCAGTGTCTGTTGGTGTGCCACCTAAAGTCATCTTGTGTCCCACTACTGACAGGTGTTCCAGATTTGAGGGGAAGAAATAATTAAAAAGTTTGTCTTGAGTTGGAAGGTTTTCAAAACTAAAACTTAAGTAAATGGATAGCAAAATAACTTCCCATCTTTGGTTCATTTTAAAATAAGAAAGTCTATAAACTATATATGGAACTAGGATGTATGATACTAAAATCAAAACTGAGTAGAAATATTCAAGCATCAGTCAAGGGAGAGAACTATATCCTCAGCGCAAAAAGTAAAAGTAAAGGCCCATACAACAGGCAACAAATCATGGAAATAATTGTGGAGTAACTATAACAAGACCTAGGGGCTAAGTGCTCAGCTGCTAACCAAAAGGTAGGCAGTTCGAACCCATCAGCGGCTCTGCAGGAGAAAGATGTGGCAGTCTGCTTCTGTGAAGATTTCAGCCTTGAAAAGCCTATGGGACAGTTCTACTCTGTCCTATAGGGTCACCATAAATTGGAATCCACCCAAAGGCAGTGAGTTTTAAAGAGGACCTATAAAGAAAGTGAGGCAGAGAAGTCCCAGAAAATGAAGGTAAAGGCCATCTCAGTCATCAGTTTTACATAACTCAGTAATGCAGATTTTCCTGGGACCCTCAATCAGATGTTCCCAAAGCTGTAGGGAACAGAGGCTGTGAATAGACTTGTTGTTGTGTGCCACTGAGTTGATTCCAACTCATAAAGACCCTACAGGACAAAGGACAACTGCCCCACAGTTTCCAAGACTCCAAAAGGTCGGCTGTTCAAATCCACCAGGCACTCCTTGGAAACTCTATGGGGCAGTTCTACTCTGTCCTATAGGGTCGCTATGAGTTGGAATCAACTCAACAGCGGTGGGTTTTTTTTTTTTTTTAAATCTTTACAGGAACTGCTGGTGGGTTCAAACCACCAACCTTTCGGTTAGCAGCCAAGTGCTTAACCACTGAGCCACCAGGGCTCCTTGTGAATAGAGACTATAGTACAGGAAATGACAGCACCACGCTTCATTTTTTTACTTGGAAAAAACTATACATGATCCTGGGCAGGTGAGCTTATACTTCCTTCCAAATTCCTCCCTTGATCTCAGCAAAACAAAACAAATTAAAGCAACATTTTGTCAGACCATGATTCTGCAACTAAGCGGTAGAAAGAGTTTTAACATCAATCTAAGCAATCATTAGGAAGAATAATTTTATATTTTCTGGCGGCATGGGCTATACACTGCTAATCTAACAAGCAATTCTTCTCCAATGTACTTCATAAGGAGCTCTGGCGGCACAGCTGCTAACCAAAAGGTCGGCAGTTCGAATCCATCAGCTGCTCCTTGGAAACCCTATAGGGCAATTCTACTCTGTCCTATAAGGTTGCTATGAGTCAGAATCGTTGACGACAAGGAGTCTGGGTTTGGGGTTTTTGGTATCTCATAAAAGGTCCTAAAGATTCATTGTTAGAAAGCTCTCCAAGCAAATATCTATTGGAAAATAAAACAAAACAAAAAAACCCCCAAAAAACCCAAATCCATTGCCACTGAGTTGATTCCGACTGATAGCGACCCTATAGCGCAGGGTAGAAGCGCTCCATGGAGTTTCCAAGAAGCGCCTGCTGGGTTCGAAATGCCAACATTTTAGTTAGCAACTGTCGTGGATTGAGTTATGTCCCCCCAAAACGTGTATCAACTTGGTTAGGCCATGATTCCCAGTATTGTGTGGTTGTCCTCCATTTTGTGATTATAATTTTATGTTGAGAGGGTCAGGGTGGGATTGTAACACCACCCTCACTCAGGTCACCTCCCTGATCCAAAGTAAAGGAAATTTCCCTGGGGTGTGGACTGCACCACCTTTTATCTCTCAAGAGATGAAAGGGAAGCAAGCAGAGTTGGGGACCTCATACCACCAAGAAAGCTGCACCAGGAGCACAGTGCGTCCTTCGGACACGGGGTCCCTGTGCCTGAAAAGCTCCTCGACCATGGGAAGATTGAGGACAAGGACCTTCCTCCAGAGCCCACAGAGAGAGAAAGTCTTCTCCTGGAGCCGACACCCTGAATTTGAACTTTTAGCCTACTTTATACTGTGAGGAAATAAATTTCTCTTTGTTAAAGCCATCCACTTGTGGTATTTCTGTTATGGTAGCACTAGATGACTAAGACAGCAGCTGTAGCTCTCAACCACTACTACACCACCAAGGTCTCCATTGGAATATAAGTAAACGCCAATTCTCTATATATTCAACTCCCAAATATTTCTAAATAAACTACAAAACCATCCAATATGACTAATGCTGAATGTATCCTCTTCAAAAAAAAAAATAGAAAAAAGGCAGTAAAACAGGGCGGCTTTGTGTTGCCTGGGGGCCGGACATGTGCATGAGTGTGTGAGTGTGGAAGGTGTGTCCGCAGCCGAGGGAGGGCATAAAAGGGGGCGTCAAAGGGGACATCAGGGCTCGTGGCCACTGCCCTCACTCTTTCAGTCACTGCAAAGGTTGTTCGCCTGGGAGATGCCCCATGGCCAATGTGATGAGTGCCAAAGAGGACCAGGAGATGGAACTAGAAGCATTACATTCTATTTACAAAGGAGATAAAATTTTCTGGCAATTAAGTCGTTTCATTTCAGTAAAGGATAGGGGAAAATGGTGAGCCCAAAGCCTTCTTAATAGAGATTTCCTGGACAGAAACATATCCTCAAACAACTCCCATTGTATCTATGAAGGACTTTTTTTTAAACATCACCGTATCATCAGCTGTAAAGCAGAGTATATTAGCCAAGTTACAAGAAGCAGGTGAAGTTAATCTTGGAACTGCTGCGACCTATAAGTTATTTGTATACGCCAAGGACAAGGAGAATCATCGTCCTATTAATTCTACAACACCCATAAGCAATATCATCTCAGTTGAAGCTTCTAATACAGCCCCATCAAGTCACAAAAAAGAACAATTTTCAAAACCCCAGGAATGTGAGCTGGCAGATAAAACAGATCACAAAGGGGAACCCCCCTGAGGCTGGAACTGGGATAATGCGGTGAAGCGTTTAAGCTAAGCTGGGCCTAAAGATGATGAATAACGCTTGGAATCTGAGTCAAGGAGGGCACATCCTTTAAAAAAGTAAACAAGGTTTGGTTCAAAATCTTTCATTACTTTTTTCTGATACTGAGGTGCCTTTTTATATAACAATTTTTTCTATGTTTCTTATATTAAAAATGTTTATGCTAAAAGTTCACGAAGAGATCTAGTTGTAGTATCTTCACAAACTTGCCTTCACCAAAGGTGAAAATGTTACTGTTTAATATACTTGCAAAGCCTGTCAGGTGCTGTAAATGGAAAAATATGTGGAACATATAAATACTCCGTGTTGATTTATATGACCTTATTCTAGTGGCTGTGATCCTTTTCAAACCCTCATCCACTCATGCAAAATAACTGAGTGAACTATTATTTGGCAGCATGATCCATATTAATAGGCGTCTTTTTTTTTTTTATCTTCAATAAAGTCTTCATTCCTTTCTTCTTTTAATTACTGAAGCATAAATTGCTTTGAAGAAATTCCAAAACTGGTATTTGGACTTTATACATAATACTCATTATAGTTCCTTTTTATTTTTCAAGGGTGAATTGCTTCTTTTTAATGAGTATCTGTTTATACTTTTCATTTTGGTCAAGATATATAATCAATGAGAGCTTTCAATGGTATACGAAATAGGAGAATATTAAAAGAAAAATCTGCCAAATACATTAGAAAGCATTTTAAATAGAAGTGCTGACTCTTATTTGAAACATTTCTCTTTGTTGCCTATACCATGATGGAGTAAAAGATGCCTGAATATTTAATTTTTTTATTGTTTGAAACAATGATCTTAATAAATTCTTATTTATCTGCTATTGTGTGTTTTTAGTTGTTTGATAATTGAGGTCTTCTAAATGGTTTAACACAAAACACATTCAAGTTTTGTTTCTTTTTAAGAGTCTTTTCAAGCATGCGAACGTATTTCTCAACCTGAGCATCTCTGTTACAACAGACATAAAGTCTTTCAAATGCTAAACTGTAGTACATGCTTGATTTTTAAAATCATTAATAGAGGAAACTATCGGTATAGTTTTAATGTATCAGGAAAAATTATTGATGTTTATGTCAATGTATACAGTTATTCTGTGTATACCTCCCAGCTTTAAAAACACTTAGAATTAATGCTGTGGTATCAGGAAGGGTAGAAATGTTAGTTCCTCAATTTATACCTGTGAAGCCTGGATCTGACTTTTTAAAGAATAACTGATTTCTAGGAAGTTACCTTAGCATAAAAGTAGATTTTTGAGTTGTATGCATGGTTTTTACTGGGTTAGTAACATTGGCTTCAGTTAAATCTTTGGATTATAAAGTTTAATAACAGTGAAGGAGTTTAATCTCATTTGCAAAAGCCGAATCACATTTTATTTCTTGATAGAAACATTAAAATTCAGGACCACTGGAATATGCCAACTTTTGTTTTGGAATTGTGTGTCTGTAATTTTTTTTGTTGTTGTGTGGATTTGTTTGCTTTCTTGTTTTCTAAAGAAACTGAAACTGCTAGATCTGCTAGTGAAGATTCTGGAATTGTTCAGACTTAGTGTGCTTCATCAATTACAAAGAATGCTAGTTAAATGACAATGAACTACTTTTACTCTTTTTATATGAAGTGTAGAGATTTCTGGGGGTGATGGCAGCAGTGGTGCCTCTCATTACCTTATGTAAACTACTTGAACATTTTCGTCTATATTGCCATCATCTGTTTAACACTCCCAGTGTATTTTCTCAAAGCCTGTTTATTCAAAATTGTGTGGAATGACAAAATTAATAAGCAATAAACTCGGAATTGTACACACACACACAAAAGAAAAGAAAAGGCAGTAAAACAGTAAGAAGATGACCCCTACCTGGTAAGATTTGTAATCTGTGGATAGTTCATTACAAGTCCTCTCAGAAACTCTGATAAGTCTTTGTATGAATGGTATCGATAGAGAGCCAGATTTGAAGAGGAACGTAAAATGAGGTCTTCCAAACCATTTTCAGCTGAAAGGTCTTTAATTAAAGTTTCAAACTCTTTAGTAGTTGGATCACTGGCACCATCAGTGTTGGTGCTATCCCCCTTTCCTTTTTTTGATTCACTGTTTGAATCTGTTGAAGATCGAACAAGTGTGAAGTTGACCTGAATAGCACCTTCACTCTTCACAGTCACATTTTTGGTAACTGGATTATACCTGTAATAGAGAGACAGATCAGAGCCAGACTTCTTCAGCTGGAGTACCCAAGCCCTGGGAAAACAGAAACGTGTGGAAGGTACATGAGAGCTTGGGATAAACGTGCTACATCTTTCCAAAGAGTCAAACTTTTAACTTTGTAATAATTTAAGTTTTTAAAATATTAATAAACGATGAACAGATATGTGGTTCACTGTAAAACATGAATGAGTTCTTAAGATTATAAACATGACTTCAAAAGAAATTTTGCGCTTGCAATGCATATCCTCATGTCTTTTGGAATCTGACTACACTTGTCTGCCATCAGGGTACGTGGGTAGAAGGTTTGAGATGTACTAACAGGATATTCTCTACCAAACACATCCTTCTTGCCATATTTTTCAGATACCTTGCTGCTTTAGTTTATCTAGTACTAGGCCAAAACTGAAATAGAAAAGATCTTATTACTTATTAGTGCAAGTTTTAACTCATCCATTTCTGGACACTAGATATTTGAAAAATCATTTTTAAAAAGTCACAGTAGCTAAAAATGTTTTCATGTATTTACTCTTACTCCAATGACTGTTCAACTAACGGTTCAGAAACAGGACAGCCAGTAGAAGGAGGGAAAAATATCCTGCAGTAACAGCTACTCTTATCAAAACATAAAAAAGAAAACAGTAAGGGGGTAAAAGTGATAAGCTTTGGACTAAGCAGCCAAGTAGTTCTAATTTTAAGCTGCAAAGGAGGGAAAAGATAAATTTTTTCAGAAAAAATAAAAGGTCATAAGTTCATTCACTCTTTTTTCAAGAAATTTATCTTTGTGGAAAGAAAACGTGAAAAAATGACGGCAGTCTTACTTAGAGAACTGGCGATAAGAAGTAAATTTCAGAAAGCAATGAGGCAAATTACAACAGTAAAAAACAAGTGTCTGTGAAAGCTCTTTAAAAGCCTTTTTAAAACGGTACAAATGTTAAGTGGTGGTATTCACTGGATAACATGACTAGAAATGTGCAGCAGGGCAGGAATATTGTATTTTTTTTCAACTAACAGGTGCTCCCCAGAATTTTTACCAATAGTGAAGAAAATTATTCACTATGGCTTCTAAATCTGGACAGGGGGCAGATGATCAAGAGAGGAGGAGGAAGGTAAAACAGGCCACTGCTAGGGTGCTTAATTTCACAGATTTTACATCTGCTAGTTTTTTTAGTTAGTGTAGTCACATTGTCACTAGAGGAGTCAGAAGTGTAACAAGCTCTAAACGTCCCAATATTTAACTAAAGTTGCTGAGCAGCTTTTCTAGGGCTTTCTGGTAATAATCTTCCAGAATGGAGCATGTTTGTCTTATCCCCAAACACTCTATTTCAAAGCAGTCACTCACCCTCGAGCAGATGCTGTGATTTTATAAGTTCCTGGAACCAAGAGACGCCAGTAGTCTCCAGTTTTGTAAGTAGTTACTGGGTGATTGATTTCAGCAACACTAATGGTGGCATTTAGTATACCCCTGCCATCTGTGGCATCTAGGACAAATCCTCTGACACCTTGATGAACCTGGATAAGATAGGACACCAGATTTCAATGGTAAAAATCATCACCTACTTATGTTGTGAGCTCACATGACAAAATAACAGATTTTTAATAATGTAAAAGTATGGAGCAAACAGGAATTTAGGAGTTCAGAGTAGAGCTAAATGTGAGTACTCATTAAACAAAACTTTTTAGTTTCTAGAAGGCTATTTTTTCATAGGCTAGGTTTGTCTTTATTATGAGGAATATAAATAACACTGTTCAAACTTTAGCATATTCTCACAAATTCAAAATCTGGAACATTCTACAAGTAAACTGACCTGGCCTCTTCAAAAAAAAGTCATTAAAAAAAATGAAAGAGCTAGTCTAGGTTAAAAGAGTAAAGAGATACAATATATCAAATGCAATATATGAATCTTGACTAGATCCTTGCTCTAAAATACAGCTATAAAAGGATATTTTGGGGACAAGTGGGAGAAATTTGATTACAGACTAGGTATTAGGTAATATTAGGGATTTCTGTTAATTTTCTCAGCTGAGATAAATGACATTTGATTATATAAGACAATATTCTTATTTTTAGGAGATGCATGCTGAAATATTTAGGGGTAAAATATGATAACATCTGCAGTTTAGTTTGAATTAGTTCAGCAAAAAATGTGTGTGTACATATATGGCTATAATTTAAATATAAGTTCTTTTGGGAAGGCAAATACAGCAAAATATTAACAATTGTTAAATGTAGGTATAACAATAAGACTGTCTCAAATTGTACCAACCTTCCAACTTTTCTGTGTGTCTAAAATTTTTCAGAATAAAATGTTTTTAAAAATTAGTATGCAAACTCACAGGCTTAATGCCTCACTATTCAACACAAAGAATGAGGCGGAAAAGTACAGGCACAAAGTATTAGTCGGATTATCCTAATTAACCATTAGCATATTTCTTATAGTCTTTACCTACTGGCCACAATGCATATCCAAACAAAAGGAAATTAATCGTTTCACAGTAAATCACTGGCAAAAAGAGAAAGAATAGAAACATTTACCCCATAGGCCATTTTTCTATCACTTATGCTTAGGATAGTATCCAATTTAAGTTAGCCTTAAATAAAGACAGAATCAAATGCGATCACTAACCATTAAGAGCAAAACTTAACTACCTATTTAATCATTTTCTTCAACTCT
This sequence comes from Elephas maximus indicus, assembly GCF_024166365.1. Lineage (NCBI taxonomy): Eukaryota > Metazoa > Chordata > Mammalia > Proboscidea > Elephantidae > Elephas > Elephas maximus. The sequence continues at coordinate 21,596,933 of NC_064837.1, forward strand.
TCCCTACATGTACAAATAAACCCGTTTCAATCCATGAATTTTCTAGGTAAAGGTACTAAAACAAGAATGGGTCAAATTGGGCTCAAAAGTGTGTATTCTTAGAACCACATGTACACAGAAATCTTGTTCTTGAGAGAAATTTCATAGTTCATTCTTGAATAGTCACCTGTTTCATAAACTGGATTAGAGATCTTCGATTCTGTTCCCAAAGTTTTGGCAGGTCTTTCTCAAATGGATATTTCACACAACCTAGTTCAACAGTCACTTCAAAGCAATTTGTGTGTAAGTAGTTCCAGTCTTGCATACCACCTAAAGGTTAAAAAATTACAATCACTCACTCTGAAGAAGTTCTGAATAGCTCAGATCCCAAAAGATGAGCAGAACTCCTAGTAAAAAGCAAAACTCATTTTTTCATCAACATTTGGTTAAAAAACAATAATGTGTTCCTGTGAGGGCTCTTTGATGCGTGTGACACAGGTGAAGCACCCGCACTTTCACTCTTCCATTAGCACATCTAAGGTTCTTCGTAACAAGCAGAAGTAAAATAGAACACTTTCACCAAGTTTCAGTATATTACTTTTACTCAAAGTGCACAGAATTTTTAAACAGCTGAAAAAGTTATTTTGAATGCTTTTAACTAAATATTTTTGCAAGATTTCAAAATATTTTTAAAAGATTGATTTTCTCAAAATTAAAAGATCAGTGACAGGCAGCACCATTCAGGGGGAAAAATTCCATCAGATTCCATGGCCTTGATATAAAATAATCTTTACCTGGGACATTATACCAGTTAGCTCCATTCGTTATTCCATGAGGGAAATATTCGGTAGGGTATATATTCTTACAAGGTCTACCTTGAAACATCTGGAAATTTTCCTGAAAAACAAAAACAAAAATTTACAGTGAATGACCTCTAGCAATATGGACATTCATTTAACTGACATTTCTTCTTTTTCTCAAAAGAATACTAACGACTGAGTCTGGGATGATCTCCAGGACATACTGCTTAGTGAAAAAAGCCAAATGTAGATCAATGTAGATACTATGCAACTTTTTGTGTAAGAAGGAAGGGAATAATTTATATTTCTTTTTGCTTATGTCTCCATCAAAAAAAACCGGAGGGTTGTAGGAAAATAATAAAAGTGGTTACAAATAGGGTGTGTGTAGAATAGGAACGGGATAGACGGGACCATGGGAAACAATGAGATCTTTCAAAGCATAGCATTCTATGCCATAACTTTTGACTATGTGAATTTATTATTTATTTTTAAAAATCAAAATTAAATGTGATTTATAAAAAAAGTATCAAAGACTTCATTTGTTACTTGTAATTACAAGTAATAGAAAACCCAGACTAAATCTTGTCCCTGTCCCCCCCACAAAAAATCTGCTCATATTCATACTTTGATTTCATGCTTTCAAGGAACTTAAAAGTCCAAAAAAGATAATACACATACAATGTAAAGCAGCTTTCCCTGGCTTCTGGAGGGACTGAGCTGCCCCTCTGTGCTCCGAATGCACACTATACAACAATTTTCTTGGCCTGTTATGATAAATTTCTGTTCTCATAAGCCATCCAGTTTCTGGTATTTTGCTACAGCAGCCCTAGGAAACCAATATATATAATATTTTCAAAAGCAAGGAGGAATAGGAGCAAAAGTCCTAAGCTGCCCTAGAGGGATCACGGGAAGCTTAAATAAGAAGAAAGCACTTGGCCTGAATCTTGCAGGGCATTTAAGGCATTTTTTTTTTTAAACAAAAGAATTAATTTTATAGCATCTTATGTTTACATAAAGAAAACAAAAATCCTCACAACTGGACTAATAAGCAACATCATGATAAATGAAGAAAAGATTGAAGTTGCCAAGAATTTCATTTTACTTGGATCCACAACCAACGCCCATGGAAGAAGCAGTCAAGAAATCAAACGATGCACTGCATTGGGAAAATCTGCTGCAAAAGACTTCTTTGAAGTGTTGAAAAGCAAAGATGTCACTTTGAGGACTAATGTGCGCCTGACCTAAGCCATGGCATTTTCGATCACGTCATATGCATAGAAAAGCTGGACAATGAATAAAGAAGACCAAAGAAGAGTTGATGCCTTTGAATTATGGTGTTAGTGAAGAATGTTGAATGTACCATGGACTGCCAGAAGAACAAACAAATCTGTCTTGGAAGAACACTCATTAGAAGCATGGATGGCGAGACTTTGTCTCAGGTACGTTGGACATGTTATCAGTAGGGACCAGTCCCTGTAGAAGGACATCATGCTTGGTAAAGCAGAGGGTCAGTGAAAAAGAAGACCCTCAATGAGTTAGAAAGACACAGTGGCTGCAACCAAGGGCCCAAGCATAGCAAAGATTGTGAGGATGGCATAGGTCTGGGCAGTGTTTCATTCTGTTTACATAAGGTCACTATGAGTTGGACCGACTCGATGGTACCTAATGACAACATGTTTAAACACAGGCTTACCTTGGAATAAGAAAGTGCTATTTGTTGAAACACAGCATCATCTGGTGATTTACTATATGTTGCAAGCCCTTGTTCATCATCATCATAAGGGTAGTTCACCACCAAAGAACCTACAAAGGAAAAGAGGAAAATGTGTCATGTTATCTGTTTCAAGGTGGCTCATTAACATAAAACAAGCTTTTCACCATACTGCCAGAGAAAGAAACCAATAAAATTTGCCAAGGCTACCAGCTAATGTCTTCAATGGAAAAGAAAAGTGGACAAGTAAGAAAATAAATAGCTATGCACAACTCTAAAGAGCACCTTAACTGGAAAGGTCTTGGGAGTTCACCTGAATTTACAGGAGAGATTTATGTGTCAGAGTTGAAAGCTGAAGTATACAGATATAATTCAAACAATTTTACTTTTTTAATAATTAGATCAGAAAAATGAGCAAAATTTGATACTTTTTCAGTAAAATTCACATATGTTTAAGGGTTTTAAAATAAGAAGGGACTCTTGAAGCCCAACTAATCCATCCTCCTCATTTTACAGATATGGAATCTAAAACATAGTGAGGTTAAATGACTTATGGACACCAGAGCCAGCCCTGGAACCCAGATCTCTTAATTTCATGCTCAGAAAAAAAGCTAAAAATTTCTCTTATAGTCATATTAGAAATTATACCATGGCTTTTCATATTAGAAACTATATCATATGACCTAAGGTAAAGAAAGGGATGCTTTAAAGCATATGTAAAAAATGTCAACTTCCTTCATGCTCCCCACAGGGCATAATGCAGTTAGGGGTGCATCTCAGGCAAAAGTCTGAGCTACACACCCCAACTGCCCAACCATAGGGTTAAACTCTTTCTTCCTATTACTCCCACTGTTCATTTGTTCAACTGTCCATTTGTACTGCCTTCTATTGAACCATTCATCTTTGTCCTTTTTTATGCCACTTCATGGGGATTAAAGTGAAGGAAGATATTTAACTTGGATTTTGATGAATTAATCCAGCCTATGATAACAACACACCCATTAAAAAAAAAAAAAGAACGGCTATAATTTAAAAAAGTAGAAAATAACATGTGTTAGGGAATATGTGGAGAAACTGGAACCCTTGTACACACACGGCTGATGGCCATGTAAAATGGTTCAGCCACTATGTAAAACAATTTGGCGGTTCCTCAAAAAGTTAAAAATAGAGTTACCACATGACCTAGCTATTCCACTCCTAGGTATATGCTCAAAGGAATAAAAAACTGAGACCACTATTTTAAGAACTCAAGAAATAGTTTAAACAGAGAAGAAATTATTCTTTGATGGTTACAAGAGTGGGGAGGGAGAGAGGGAGAGGGGTATTCACTAATTAGATAGTAGATAAGAACTATTTTAGGTGAGGGGAAAGACAACACACAATATAGGAGAGGTCAGCACAACTGGTCTAAACCAAAAGGAAAGAAGTTTCCTGAATAAACCGAACACTCCGAAGGCCAGAGTAGCAGGGGTGGGGTTTTGGGGACCATGGTTTCAGGGGACATTTCTGTCAACTGGCATAATAAAATCTATTAAGAAAACATTCTGCATCCTGCTTTGGAGAGTGGAGTCTGGGGCCTTAAATACTAGCAAGTGGCCATCTAAGATGCTTCAATTGGTCTCCACCCACCTGGATCAAAGGAGAATGAAGAACACCAAAGATACAAGGTAATTATGAGCCCAAGAGAAAGAAAAGGGCCACATAAATTAAAGACTACATCAGCCTGAGACCAGTAGAACTAGATGGTGCCTGGCTACAACCGATGACTGCCCTGACAGGGAATAGAACAGAGAATCCCTGATGGGACAGGAAAGCAGTGGGATGCAGACCTCAAATTCTCGCAAAAAGACAAGACTTAATTGTCTGACTGATTGCCAGACCTTCAGTTAGCCCAAGACTGGAACTATTCCCAAAAGCCAACTCTTTGGACAGAGATTGGACTGGACTATGAGATAGAAAATGATACTGGTGAGGAGTGAGCTTCGTGGCTCAAGTAGACACATGAGTCTATGTGGCCAGCTTCTGTCTGGAAGGGAGATGAGAAGGCAGAGGGGGACAGAAGCTGGCTGAACGGACACAGGAATCAGGGTGGAGAGAAGGAGTGTGCTGTCTCATTAGGGGAGAGCAACTAGGAATGCACAGCAAGGCGTATATAAGATTTTGTATGAGAGACTGACTTGATTTGTAAACTTTGACTTAAAGCACAATAAAAATTAAAAAAAAAAAAGAATAAAAAACTGGTACTCAAATAAATACATGTATATGCATTTTCATAGCAGCACTATTCACAATTGCTAAAAGATGGGAACAGCCCAAATGTCCATCAATAGATAAATAGATTTAAAAAATTGTGGTATGTACAAACAATGGCATAAAAAGGAATGACATACTGATACCCACTACTCTGTGGATATGCCACAAACAACATTACGTTAAGTTAAAGAAGCCGGGCACAAAAGGTCACATATTGTATAATTCCATTTATATGAAACATTCAGAATAGGTAAATTCATAGAGACAGAATGGAGATTTGTGGTGGTCAGGGGCTGGGAATGGGGACAACTGCTTAATAGGCATGGGGTTTCCTTTAGGGGAGAGGAAAATGTTTTGAAAGTAGATAGAGGTGGTGGTGGCACAATACTGTGAATTCACTACATGCCAATCAGTTGTTCACGTTAAAATGTTTAATTTTATGCTAACGTGAATTTCACCTCAATAAAAAAATAATAATTCACATCAAAATTTACAAAAAGGAATCCTGCTTTTCTCTATAGTCTTACAAAACCCTTTAAAATTGTTAACTTGGCAGCAAAGAAATCCTCTTTTAAATTTCTTTCCCAAGATTTCAAAACCCATTTATAGATTTTAAGATAAGAAAACAAAATACATCACGGAAAGAAACCTGTCTGTGTGATTGAGGATGCCTACCCCCCAACCGCACCAAGGTTTTGATACCACATCTCTAAAAAGTGGCCATACCTCCATGCAGGTTTGCTGACAGTACAAATGGATATGCCTTCATCCAGCTCATCACGGCAATAGTTTCTGGTTGGGTAGGATCTGTGATCTGGACGAACTGGTCTGGGAAATTTCGGTTCAGGTCAAAGTTGTTGCTGTTGTTTCTGCCAACTACACTTATCGAATCTCCTATATGATAACAGGATTCAAATTAAAGCCAAGTTTCACTTATATTTTAATCCAATAATACTACTTAAGCTATCTTAACTCAAAGATAAGTGTGAACATATCAGGCTTCACTATGATCAATCACATGATTAAAACAGGTATCTTTTTTATATTGTACATTTAAACAATCGATCTCTTCCAGATCTACTGAACAGAGAGGTAAAACCTTTATACTTTAGTTTCGGGCCTCTGGTTATACTTCAAGGGAAAATGAAATCCATTTATACACATTATATTAAAGTATTGCTCAACTGTCAATAGTCCACATACAATGAGCATCACTGATCTATTGTACTGGTACACAGGTCACTAAGACTGTAAAAAACAGATCAAATGAAAAGAAGAAAATTGTGGTAGGCTATTATTAAAGTGACCACAAAAAAGTAAAGTTAGCCAAGAACGTAGTTGGAAGTTTAACCAGATGGAAGAGGAAGGGTTCAACTTGAGCGTCACCGTGCATATTTCATTCTAGTGTGAGTTGGAAGCCCTCTTGCTGTCATAATGAGAAAAAAAAAAAATTGCAAGTGAATAAAGAAAACATTATTGAAGGGTGTACAAGTGGTAATGAGTTCCACCTTCCAGAAAGGCCTGGTGAAGAATGTGGGAAGGGTCCTTAGGGAAAGGATTTGATAACACAGATAAGGGTTAACCTGAGCCTATTTGTTGAAGAGAGCTTCTTGGTACTAATGACCAACTGATTCTCCCATTGGCCAAGTCAATGCAGGTGAGAAATCATGTAGTTGCATATTGTGGGAGCCCTGGTGGCACAGTGGTTAAGAGCTCTGCTAGTAACCAAAAGGTTGGCAGTTTGAATCCACCAGGCACTCCTTGGAAGCCCTACAGGGCAGTTCTACTCTGTCCTGTAGGGTTGCTATGAGTCAGAGTCGACTCAATGGCATCAGGTTTGAGTGTTTTTGGTTTTAGTATTCTACTCTCCTGGCTTGGGAAAAACAGATTCTCACTGCCCTAGTGTTCTGCATAAGGTGGCCTGTGTGAGCATGCTGTTCTCCCTGCACATATTATATTGCCCCAGGACAGACGGGCTTGCCTAGAGGAGGCAGAGGAATATAAAGTCAATAATTTAGCAGGTTAAAATATACATGGGGAATAGAACTGAGAGTCAAAACAGAATCACCAGTTTCAGAAGATATTTGGTTTGATTTCTCATTTATAAGGTTCTCAATACAGTAACTTAGCAAGAACTATTGTTAAAATGGAATAATTTGTAAAAATCTTACACTGTTTTTGGTAAATAAGAGCCATTACCAAAGTGGAAGGAAAACTCTATTAAATACAAACTTGATCATATAATTGTTGAATGGACTGGCCTATCTCACAAGAATACAAGAGCTACCCATAAAAAACAAGAGCTACAGTCAATTATAAATGACAAATCAGAAGAACAAATTCCAGAGAAATAAGCAGTTCAAATTCTCTTCTACCCCCTGGATAATCATGCTGTATGATAACCAAAACATGAAGCATTAAGAAAGAAGCTAGTCTTTACCCTCCTGGGCCTTTTCATATCCATCAGGATTCATGGATGGCATAAGGTGAATTCTAGTGCTACGAACCAAGTCTGTTACTTCAGGGTCTGTTCCAAAGTTCTTACAAAGGTATTCAATGAGGTTCAAGAGCAGTTCTCTTCCAACCACTTCATTTCCATGCATATTTCCAATGTACTTAAATTCTGGTTCACCTGAAAACAAAATAATTACATGGAAGACTTTTTTCTTTTCAGTTATCACAGATTTTCTATAATTTTTTCACCAAATGTATATAAAGGCTCTAAACTGAAAATTTAATGAAACATATATTTTGGAGAAGGAAGTAGGAAAAAACTTTACAAACGTAAAACAGCTTCCTTATTGCTATATATGTCTGAGAAGCAGGTTCAAAACACATAAATACCATATAATAGGAAAATAAAAATAGTAGCAGAAGAGAATCTAAATCTATGCAATATGTTAAATATCATGCCTAGTATGGATTATCAAATGGATTTTCTTCTTTTCTGACACTTCTTTGTCCCAGGTGACCTTTCTGGATGAAACACAGCAACATAGTACATAGCTTTGAGAAGCACTACTGAAATTTTCTGTAAGACTGTATCAGTTACCTGGCTCGTGGACACCTGGATTATCAGATATCTCCATCACATAAAGTTCTCTTGACTCTACTGATTTTCCCAATGAATAAAGCCGAGTGATGTTAGGATACTCATTGGCAAACCTTCTCAAGAAGATTTCCATATCAGGGAAATGATGATGGTGAAAGTCCTTTGGCTGAATTGGCTGGTGTGAGGATGGTGTTCCAGGAGGAATATTAGGTATAGCAACCGTGCTAGCAATTGCTACAGCCTCAGTTGTGTCAGGGATTACTGAAGTCACAGCTGGCCGAAGGGAAAAATTTACCTCTGTAGCCGGTCCTTCTTTCACAGTTATATTATTAAAAGTCAGTGGCATATACCTGAGGAAATATTCGAAAAGCCAGATGTGTTGGAGTTAAATTAAAACCCAATGCTTTAACATTATAAAAAGCACAGCAGTCTTTTCATATTCTTGAACTTAGTGGTCTACCAAAACTCAAACTAAACACGGATGCAAAAACTTAAAGAGTTTTAGGATACTATCTCAAAAGATTCCAGATTAAGAGTTTGAAGAACTATTTCTCTTGCTATCTTCTCAAGTACCACCCACTAGAATGCTTACAAAAACATTACATTCAAAGGAAAAAATGCACTGAAAGATGAAGGCTGGAGGTTGTCCCTCCATTGTAACCATTACTACAGTACTCAAAGAATAAATTATCATACTGACATCCCAAACACTGTCCCAGATAGGAAAGTTCAGAATTAAGTTAAAGGTTATTAATTACATCCTTATCAAAGTGAGCTTCCAGAAAGGTTTCCAGGGGAGGTGGGAAATCACTCATTTCATATATTAAAAAGCTGATAATAGCACTTCCAAATGTCTTTTACAGAGCCCTGGGTTTCTTCTACACAGGCATTCAATTAGCCTTGAAGCAATGCTTTACACAGCTATCTTGTCAAGCTTTAAAAACTGTCCTTCCAAGGAGAGTCGGGAATAGGAGGAAGATTTGGAATGTGTGGCTAATTGCCACCATGAACAACTGCCTCCTTTGCCATGAGACCAGAACTGGACGGTGTCTGGCTACCATTACTGAACATTTTGATCAAAGATTCTATAAAAAGAATCCTGTCAAAAGAGGGAAAATGCAGAACAGAATTTTAAATTATCGTGGACTCCAGACTTTCTGGAGCCATGGGGGGCTGGATGAATTCCTGAAACTGTTTTTTTTTTTTTAAATAATTTTTATTGTGCTTTAAGTGAAAGTTTACAAATCAAGTCAGTCTCTCACACAAGGACCCATATACACCTTGCTACACATTCCCAATTACTCTCCCCCTAATGAGACAGCCTGCTCTCTCCCTCCACTCTCTCTTTTTGTGTCCTTTTCGCCAGCTTCTAACCCCCTCCACCCTCTCATCTCCCCTCCAGGCAGGAGATGCCAATGTAGTCTCAAGTGTCCACCTGATCCAAGAGGCTCACTCCTCACCAGCATCCCTCTCCAACCCATTGTCCAGTCCAATCCATGTCTGAAGAGTTGGCTTCAGGAATGGTTCCTGTCCTGGGGCAACAGAAGGTCTGGGGGCCATGACCCCTGGGGTCCTTCTAGTCTCAGTCAGACCATTAAGTCTGGTCTTATGAGAATTTGGGGTCTGCATGCCACTGCTCTCCTGCTCCCTCAGGGGTTCTCTGTTGTGTTTCCTGTCAGGGCAGTCATCGGTTGTAGCCGGGCACCATCTAGTTCTTCTGGTCTCAGGATGATGCAGTCTCTGGTTTATGTGGCCCTTTCTGTCTCTTGGGCTTGTAACCTGAAACTATTGCCCTGAGATAATCTACAAAACTTAAACTGAAAATATCCCCTGAGGTATTCTTAAAACCAAACAATAGTTTAGCTTAACTAGTAAAAAAAAAAAACTGCCTTGTGCATTATGCTCTTTTAAGAACTATCTATATGGGATCAAAGTGACAACAGCAATCTTAGGGGGCAGTGAGTTTATGTTAATGGAGGAGGAACAACTCAGAAAAGAAGGGTGAGAATGGCTGCACAACTTGAAGAATGTAATCAATGTCACTGAATTGTATACATAAAATGACTGAATTGATGTAGGTTTTGCTGTGTATATTCTCAACAACAAAATAAATTAAAAAACAAAACAAAACTGTCTTTCCTCCCAATGCTACAATTATGTTTCACATCCAGTTGTCCTGTTGGACTATGTGACAAAAGACTCCACCATCATATTTTCTCTTTATAAAAGGTGGGGGGGTGGGGAGCCAGACACAGCAAATAACATTTCTTGGACTACGTATTTTTATGTAAATAATGTGCGCCTACGTTTGTTTGCTAACTGCACCCTTCTCCCATGAGGTACTCATAAGTGTGCCATGCTAATTTTTTTTACAGCAACAGGTAAAAAAAAAATTGGCATAGCGGTGCTTATGAAAATATCTCATGGCGGGGGAAGGTGTGGTTGGCAAACAAATGCAGAAGGCGGGAGTCATTTGCAAAAAAATGCAGTATATTTCTGTCTTAGACATAAAAAAGAGGCTTGACATTTTAAGAGCCTAGTTTAAGTTCTTACCCAGTTAAAACTGCTGTAAGGTTATAAGTTCCTGGAACAAGTAATCTGTGGAAATCACCAAATCTGCCTGTTGTGATATTATGATTAATACCAGCCACGGAGATGGTTGCATTCTCTAAGCCAGATCCCGTTACTGAGTCTTTAACAAATCCTTTAACTCCAATGTGGACCTAAGAAATAAGAAAGAAAAAAATCAAAGTAGACTGCTCTGAGACAATCAATTTGGAAGGCAGGAGGGTGTAACCTCTCTGCACTGATGCTTGAATTTCTAAAAAATAAAGTTACTCCTCTTTCTCCTTCTAACATTTTTCAATTCTTCCTATTTAAAATAAAATGTAAACAAAAATATTAACCCTTACCAATGTAAGTCATATGTGTCTGAAATCTATACTAGTAGGCTTTGGAAATTCCCTCTCCTCAAAGCCAGTCTGCTGATTTTCTCAACAAGATACAATTAATAATTTCTAGTCTATCCAATAAGTCGTATTAGCCTATCTCGGTATTTAAACCTGAATGCCCACGGTTCATACGATAGTAAAGATCCTCCAGCCAAATATGATCAAATGACACTGTAAGAGCCAAGGAGTACAAATTTGATTATTTAAGTTTGTAAAAGTGTTCTAAGACAATCAAACGGAGCCCTTTAGAGCAAGAAGCCGGGGGGAGCGGGGGTGGGTAACACGAAGGAGAGGTAGAGAGAGAATTTATTTTGGTATAATAATTTCTAGAGATAATCTACAAGCTTAAATAATAAAAACAGATAAATAAAATAAAGGGTATCTAGTACAGATTGTCATTCACATGCAAATGAATTTCCCCTTATTTAATCTTTTATTTCCATACCCCAACCTTCCAGTAAGGTACTTTTACCTTTTCAATCAATGTGATCAAAGACTCACGATTGTTCTCCCACTCCTGTTTAAGCTGCGAAGCAGGTGGGTACTTGCAACAAGACAGTTCTAATGTGATCTCAAAGCAGTTAGCCCATACGTAATTGTAATCCTGCATACCACCTGTAATATGAAGGAAAAAAACAAGTTTACTCTCAGAAGGAAAAGAATTCTACTTTCCAAAAGACTGGAGAAATTAAATCACTTATCTCTGCACGTATACATTTTCTTTTCATTAGATTATTTGAATGGGGAGAAAGCACTTGGATTACAGAGGAGACTAAAAAGGAAAGTTGAAGGAATATACATTGGTGACAGGAATGAACAGGATGAAGAGTATGAACACGTCTGTTAATAACAACAGCAATACTGATAACAGCTTTACATTCGAGTATTTACTTTATGCCAGACCTATTCTAAAAGCTTTAGGTGTAATAACATTTAATCTTTACAACAATTATATGAGGTAGGTGTTGCTATTTCACTCATTTTACACATGTGAGAAGTGAGGCAAAAAAAGGTTAAGATTTATGATGGGATGAGAATGAGGAATATGCAGGATGTAAAAGTTGTGAAGTATATTTGTGCCGAAGCGTTATTAAGACCTACTGTTCTATCTATACTCCCCTTTATCAAGAAGGTGGCAAGGAAACAAAAAAAAAGCTGTATCTAGGATTGCATGGCTACAGGAACCAGGGAAAAAATAAGACACAATAAACCCTCTTAAAACGTGTTTAATCGAAGAGAGAAGTAGGAAGGGGAGTATTTATGGCCAACCATCTTCACCACTTCCACACCTGTGCAAACTCACACACCCATTCCGTACAAAGCTGATCATCATTTCTGTCACTTGATTTTTTTTCACATCTTGTTTTTAATGGATAAACACTAGGAAGTGGAGAGGGGTGGGGGCATAATTTCTGTGATCTCACCTTGCCCCTGATCTCTATGATCTCACCTTACAAGTTTCTTGTGTGTCATTTCCTTCCATTATCCTTGAAAGACACCTCACAAGTCTATGTTTGACTCAGTCAATGTACGCTATCCATCAGAATCCTGGTATATGCCTGTGCCAGGCAAGGAGAACTTCTCTTTCCCCTTACCTTCTCCTCCAAAGAGTTTTTCCCCCATCCCTGAAAGGGCAAAGTACGAATGTGGATTTTGAGGGTCATCTTTCCCCAGCTCCCAGTACATCTCAAAGGATGTTCTACATAATCCTTCAGATCAGAAATGAGGAGAATAATTTCTTCAACTGACTTAGCACCAACAGGTACACTTGAGTCTTAGACCCATCTGCCACTTACTGGCTGAGAACTCTTTGGCATTAATGTGGGTCTCTATTTATCTGCAAAATGACCATTAGATGATCACAAAGGAACTTTCCAACTCTCAGATTCTATGACTGTTGCCTAATCAGCTTTTTAGACCATAATTTTAATAAGACTGTAATTTGCCAGCTCTAACTGAATACAAATAAAAATATATTCCTAGGGTACAGGGTAGAGAGGAAGGACAGAATTTTTTTAAAGACAGAAACCTAGTTCCAAGAGAAGAAACTATATTAAGTGGTCTATAATCCTATAGATCACACACTATAAATAGGTTTTTTTTTTTTTTTTAAACATAAAACTCTAGGAACATTCCAAAACTAAAGGTTAGATTATGATTCATCAATAAACACTTCTCCACAATGGAGACAGCCTTTTTTTGGTCGGTGCTATAGATCTGAGGACAGGGTACAATGAATAGTGTATCTAACTGCAACACATCTTTATACAATTAACATTAGCTTCACAGTGTGGAGTCCAGTGGAAATACAGAATACTAATTAAATTGTGATATATCTTCCCCAAATTTTCCTTTGATAACTCCCTATTTAAGTTAAACATAAATAAGCAAACTTTAAAAATGGAGCTGGTTGGCATGACTGAAAAGGTTAATCCCAGACATAAACTGAAATTCTATTTTAAATTAAGCGGCATCTAAGGGTCAGAAGCCCACCTCTACCTTCTACAAAAGACAAACTGGCTTCCAGTGGAAGTTTTAACTGCTTGTGACACAAAGAGGGTAGCAATCTGGGCCTTAGTTTATGTAAAAAATCTTGCTGTCTTAACTGCTCTCAGGCAATTCATTCAGTGAATGCCTGCCCTAACTCACTCCCTCCTAGCCAGATGGGCAATATGTACATTTCAAAAGATTTCAAGTTAGAGCTGATTTAATCTCCTTCCTAACCAAATGATCAACTTGTACATTTCAAGGACTCCAACTAGGGTTGAATCGGCTGGCCTACAATCAATCATAAACCCCCACATCAGAAATGTTTACACCACTTGCTTTAGAAATATTGCTTTACAGCCATCTAAGACACTCCGCTGGTCCCACCCCATACGGAGGAAGGGAGAATGGAGAAAAGCAAAGACACGAGGAAAAGATTAGTCCAAAGGACTGATGGACCACTACTACCACAGCCTCCACCAGACTGAGTCCAGCATAACTAAGATGGTGCCTGGCTACCACCACTGACTGCTCTGTCAGGGACCACAATGGAAAGTCCTGGACAGAGCTGGAGAAAAATGTAGAACAAAATTCAAACTCACAAAAAAAGACCAGATTTATTGGTCTGACAGAGACTGGAGAAACCCAGACACCCTTTTAACTCAGTACTGATGTCACTCCTGAGGTTCATCGTTTAGCCAAAGATTAGATAGGCCCATAAAACAAACAATTATACACGTAGCGCAACCATGTATACAAGACTAAATTGGCACACCAGCCCACAGGCAAGGACAAGAAGGCAGGAGGGGACAACAAAGTTGGACGAACGGAAATAGGGAACCCAAGGTTGAGAAGGGGAGAGTGTTGACACTTTGAGGGGTTGGCAACCAATGCCACAAAATAATATATGTATTAATTGTATAATGAGAAACTAATTTTCTCTGTAAACCCTCATCTAACACACAATAAAAAAATATACATTGCTTTAGTCAATTTGTTTTGGGAAATAAGAGGCTGATATTAGGCTAGAAATTGATGTTGGGACAGTTTGTAGTTTCACAACCCCTTGTACATTTTCCTTCCTATCCCATAGCCCCTTGACGTAAAACCATTTCGCCTTTGTTTGCTCTGCCTGATAAGTACCTCACTGCTCTCCCTGCAAGCCAGAACACACACTGCCTCTTGTTTGAGTGCCCGTGTGATTCTCTATTTTGTGAAATGATCTTATTTGTTTTTTTCTTCAGTGAAATTCTTTGTTGCAATTTCCAGTGGCACATCAGTCTAGTGTTTTCACTAGGACAGCCATACAAAATGATATTGGAAATAAAAGGATTTAGTAGGATGACCACCTAAAAACAATATAAAAATCAGTATCTTTCCTATATTTCAGAAACAATAAGAAAATAAAACAGAAAACAGATCCTAGCAACCAAACCCACCCAAATGTTAGGATTAAATGTAATAAAATACAGAACATAAGCCAATTATAAGATTTTACTGAGAGATATAGCAGAAGCTCTTAATAGAAATTTACTATGCTTTTAGAGAGTTTATGAAGATTTTTATTGGAACTGAACAAAATTATCTAGAACTTAATGTGGAAAAATAAATAGGTGAGAATATCCATAGAAACATTAAAACATAAAAATGGTAAAAGGGGCTTGCATTGCCAGATTTTAAAATGTATTATAAAACTATACTTACTAGAGCAGTGTAGGCTCAGGTGTCAAGGTAAACAGATTAATGGAACAAAATAAAAAGCACAGTAACAGAAATAAAGGCATTTGGAATATGATAAAAGAGACATTTAAAATCAACAGGAGCCAAAAGGTAAAAACAGCCCAAGTGTCCATCAACAAATAAATGGATAAACAAACTGTGGTATATACATACAATGAAATATTATTCAGCTATAAAAAGGAATGAAGTTCTGATACATACTACAACACAGATGAGCCTTAAAAACATTATGCCAAGTGAAATAAGCCAGACATGAAAGAATAAATACTGTATGATTCCACTTACATGAAATATCTAGAATAGGTAAATTCACAGAGACTTCAAAAAGACAGAAAGTATATCAGAAGATAAGAGGAGGTGGGAGGAACAGGGGAAGTTGGGGAGTCATTACTTAATGGACATATGTAGTCATATCTCACTGTAGTTTTAATTTGTATTTCCCTGATGACTAATGATACTGAGCATCTTTCTTGTCCTTATTTACCATATATATATCTTCTTGGGTGAAATGTCTGTTCAAATCTTTTGTCCATTTTTTATTAGATTGTCTTTTTTTTAACTGAGGTATAATTTACATATGATAAAATTTATCCTTCTCAGTGTATAGTTCTGTAAGTTTTGACAAACACATACAGTTATGCTAACTACCACCACAATCTCAATATACAACAGCTCTATCATTCCTAAAAATTCCCTCATGTCCCTTTGTAGTCAATCTCTCCTCCTCCACAGTTCCTGGCAACCACTGATCTAATTCCTGTCACTTAGAAATTCTAGCAGTTGAAATTCATTCACGTTATTGCATGTATCAGTAGCTCATTCCTTTTTATTTCTGAACAGATTTCCCTTAAAGATGTATCAGTTTGTTGCTTAGGTTGTTTCAAGTTTTGGGCAATTAGGAATAAATCCATTATAAACATTCACTTACAGGCTTTTGCATATTTGTAAATTTTCATTCAATTTTTCGGTAAATACCCAGGAAGGGGATTGCTGGGTTGTGTGGTAAGCACATGCTCAACTTTGTAAGAAATTCCCAATTGTTTTCCAAGGTGGCTGTACCAAAAGAGCTGTACGATTTTGCATGCCCATCAGTAGTGTATCAGCATTCTAGCTGCTCCACATTCCTGCCAGCCCTTGGTATTATCAGGTATGCTTTTCGTTTTAGTTTTTTTTTTTGCAATTGTAATAGGTATGTACCTCATTGTGGTTTTAATTTATATTTCCCTGATGCCTAATGATGTTAATTAAGCACTCTATATATCTTCTTTGGTGAAGCGTATATTCAAATCTTTTGCCCATTTTTCAAAAATTGGCTTGTTTGTTTTCTTATTATTGTGTGGGAGAGTTCTTTATGTATTCTGGACACAAGTCCTTTATTGGATATGTGTTTTATAAATATTTTCTCCTGGTCTGTGATTTGATTCCAGTCTTGTATTAAAAAATATATATGCATAGAAAGTCTGAAATGATATTCACTAAAATGCTAACACCAAAAATATTATAGGCGATAATCTCATGATTTTCTATATTTTCTACAATGAATGTTTCATTTGGGTATTACAATAAAAAACAATCCAGAGATTGACAAACTACAGCCCACAGCCTATTTTTTTTTATGGCCCTTGAGCTAAAAATGGTTTTTAAATTTTTTAAAGGCTCTACGAAAAAACAAAAAGAAGAAGAATATGTAACAGAGACCATACGTGGACCAAAAAGCCTAAAATACTTATTATATGGCCCCTGGACAGAAAAAGTCAGCAACCTCTATACTAATCAATGGATCTTCCAAAATGTTTCCAGCTTACATATCTCACACATATTACAAAGTAAAAAACTGAATTTCAGAACTAAATCTTAATATTGTAAAAGTAATCTTTTTTTTTTTTTAAACATTTAAATTACTCTTCTCCCTGGTGCTGTGCCTCAGAAACACACCAACAGCTATACTAATTTCACTCGCACCACATTATTCCTCGACAACACACTTTCAACTTCAAATAAAATAAATGAAGTTCACCTTTTTGATCAAATTTAAACATTCCAAATGTTTATATTTGCTATTAAAAATTTAATAATATAAACAAAAATCCAGAAATTTTGAAGGTTGCATTTCGTCTTTTACTACAATAACCTAAAGCTTAACAATAAAAGAACAAAGGCAATTTCTATATTGCCTGATCTTCACTCATCCTCAAAAAATACATCCCTCATACAGTTGTTCTAATATCATATTAATAATTCATTATTATGAGGACTATTTTCCGTCAGTCTGAGAAACTCTTATTGTTTTAAACCCTTAGATTTATATTAACATGTATTATTAACATATATTTCTTCTAAAACCAGATAACTAAGATATATGAGGTATCTCATTGCATTACAACACATTAATGAGGTTAACATCTAGGTTAAAAAAATTTCTATTACCTATATGTGTCATCACTCCTTCAAACCTTATCTCTATTATATTTATCTTTACAAATAATTTTCAAAGATTTATCCACAAAGATGTACACTGAAAGTTTTGCTTATGATATTTAAAATTAGAAACAACTTAAATGTCCAACAACTGGGAACTAGCGAATGGGCCTCTGCTTGCTATGAAGAAGTAAACAAGCTGGGATCAACACACAGAAGCCATCATTGGCTCATTTACATAACAAGCCCCAATCTCAAAGCTGCCATCTTGAGCCAGTAGGCTCAGCAGTGACTGGGCAGGCATCTAAAATTATGAGAGGAATCCTTCTCTATGATCAAAGAAACTGTGGTCCAAAGAGTATATCTAGGGGTTAGGAGGGATTCCTGATAGGTTCTCTTCTCTTTCAATTCCCCTACCACTTAGTCTTAGAGACAGACTCAGTCACAGGAAGTGAGGCAACGCAGGGAAACTAAAGCCCTGGCTTTCTAACCAGAGGATAAGGACACCTGGGAGTCCTTGGAAGCCGGGAACTGTGAGATTACAGAAGGGAGGGAAGCTTGAGAAAGAGATCCCATAATTGTCTATAAATTCCTGGGCCCCCTGTGAACTCCACCTGTGTGTTTATGACCCTAAAGAACGAAAAAAAAAAAAAAAAAACCAAAACCTAGATATATCATAATCAAAATGCTAGAAATGAAAGACAAAGAAAGAAAATCTTGAAAGCAGTCAGAGAAAAATGATGCATTTATATAGGTGAACGACCATTCAAAAACTGATTTCTTACCAGAACCCATGGAGGCCAGAAGGCAACAGCATAAAAATTTTTAAGTGCTCAAAAAAACCAAACAAAAATCTGTTAATCCAATTTTATATTCAGTGAAAATATCCTCCAGGGATGAAGGCAAAATAGACTTTCTCAGTGAAGGAAAACTAAAAGAATTTATCACAAGCAAAACTGCTTTTAAAGGATTGCTAAATACAGCTCTTCAGGTAGAAGAAATGATACCAGAGAAAAACATGAAACTCTGGGAATGAAGAAGAGCAACAGAAATCTGGATAAATAGGCTATTTTTCTCTTAAGTTCTTTAAAACATGTATGATAGTTGAAAGTAGAATGATAACATTGTCTGGTGGGGTTTTCAATGTATATAGATATAACATACATGACAACCACAGCATAAAGGGGGAGGGTAAAGGATCTATGTAGTGGAAAGGTTTGTACTTTCCTCTTGAAGTGGTAAAACAGATCTATGAAAAGAAAGAAAAAAAAATCTATAAAAAGGATGTATATTGTAATTCCTAGAACTATGAAAATAAACTATACAAAGAGATACAGTAAAAAACACAACAGAAAAAAAACACAACAGATAAGTTAAAATGAAATACTAAAAAATATTTAAATAATTCAATAGAGGGCAGAAAGGGAAAACAGCAGAATGAAAAACAGAGAGGACAAACAGAAAAATAATAAATTAGTAGACCTAATCCAATAATATCAATAGTTATATTCAATGTAAATGGTATAAATATATCAATTAAAAGACAGAGATTGTCATCAGACTGAATTAAAATACAAGACCCAACCATAAGCTGTCTACAAGAAACTCATTTTTAAATATAATAGTACCCAATAGTACAGATAAGTTAAAAGTAAAAAGATGAAAAAAGATATACCATGCAAACAAAGATCAAAAGAAAGATGGAGTGACTGTATTCATATCACATAAAGTAGATTTCAAAGCAAGGAAAAGTGCCAGGGATAGAGAGGGGCATTACATAATGATAAAAAGGTCAACTCACCAAGACAACATAATAATCCTAAATGTGTATGCACCTAACGAGAGGGCTTCAAAACACATGAAACAAAAACTAAAATGAAAAACTGGCAAATCCACAATCACCAGTGGAGACTTCAACATTCCTCTCTCAGTAATCAACAGAACTAGTAGACGGTTAATCAACAAGGGCAGAAAAGAATTCAACACTTAAAAGAAAAATCAATCAACTAAATCTAAATGACATTTATAGTACGCTCCACCAACAACAGCAGAATATGCGTTCTTTTCAAGAGCATACCCTGGATCATAAAACAAACGTAACAAATATAAAAGAACTGAAATCATACAAAGAAGGTAACCTATGATCAGGAACTGATGGTACTGAAGGAAGAAGTCCAAGCTGCACTGAAGGTACTGGCGAAAAACAAGGCTCCGGGAACTGACAGAGTACCAATTGAGATGTTTCAACAAACAGATGTAGCGCTGAAAGTCCTTATTCATCTATGCCAAGAAATTTGGAAGACAGCTACCTGGCCAACCGACTGGAAGAGATCCATATTTATGTCTACTCCCAAGAAAGGTGATCCAACCGAATGCGGAAATTATAGAACAATATCATTAATATCACACACAAGTAAAATTTTGCTGAAGATCATTCAAAAGTGGCTGCAGCAGTATACCAACAGGGAACTGCCAGAAATTCAGGCCAGTTTCAGAAGAGGACGTGGAACCAGGGATATCATTGCTGATGTCAGATGGATCCTGGCTGAAAGCAGAGAATACCCAAAAGATGTTTACCTGTGTTTTATTGATTATGCTAAGGCATTCGATTGTGTGGATCATAACAATTATGGATAACATAGCAGAGAATGGGAATTCCGGAACACTTAAATGTGCTCATGAGGAATCTGTACATGGATCAAGAGGCAGTCGTTGGAACAGAACAAGGGGATACTGCATGGTTTAAAGTCAGGAAAGGTGTGCGACAAGGTTGTGTCCTTTAACTATACCTATTCATTCTGTATGCTGAACAAATAATCCAAGGAGCTGGACTATATGAAGAAGGATGGGGTATCACAATTGGAGGAAGACTCATTAACAACCTGCATTATGCAGATGACACAACCTTGCTTGCTGAAATGAAGAGAACTTGAAGCACTTACTGATGAAGATCAAAGGCCACAGCCTTCAGTATGGATTACACCTCAACATAAAGAAAAAAAAAAAATCCTCACAACTGGACCAATAAGCAACATCATGATAAACGGAGCAAAGACTGAGATTGTCAAGGATTTCATTTTACTTGGATCCACAATCAACACCCATGGAAGCAGCAGTCAAGAAAACAAAAGACACATTACATTGGGCAAATCGGCTGCAAAAGATGTCTTTAAAGTGTTGAAAAGATGTCACCTTCAGTACTAAGGTGCACCTGAGCCAAGCCATGGTGTTTTCTGTCACCTCATACGCATGTCAAAGCTGGATGATGAATAAGGAGGACCGAAGAACTGACACCTTTGAATTGTGGTGTTGGCGAAGAATATCGAATATACCATGGACTGTCAAAAGAATGAACAAGTCTGTCTTAGGAGAAGTACAGCCAGAATGCTCCTTAGAGGCAAGGATGGCGAGACTATATCTCACCCGCTCTGGACATGTTATCAGAAGGCATCAGTCCCTGGAGAAAGACATCATGCTCAGTAAAGTAGAGGGTCAGTGAAAAAGTGGAAGACCCTCAACGAGATGGATTGACACAGTGGCTGCAACAATGGGCTCAAGCATAGATACCAACAATTGTGAGGATGGCGTGGGATCCAGCAGCGTTTCGTTCTGTTGTGCACAGGGTCGCTATGAGTCAGAACTGACTTGACAGCACCTAATAACAACAACATGTTCTCTGACCACAATGGAATTAAATCAGTAGAAACCAATAAGAGAAAGATATCTAGAAAATATCCTTCTCTCAATGTAATCTCATAAAAGTAAAACACATTTCCTCTGAGTCTATCATAATAAACTACTCCCAGAAGGCAATTAGTGAGTTGGTGTATCATCTTAGTTATCTAATGCTGCTATAACAGAAACACCACAAGCAGATGGCTTTAACAAATAGAAATTTATTCTCTCACAGTTTAGGAGGCTAGAAGTCTGAATTCAGGGTGCTAGCTCCAGGGGAAGACTTTCTCTGTTGGCTCTGGAGGAAGGTCCTTGTCATCAATCTTCCTCTGGTTTAGGAGCTTTTTGGTACAGGGACCCCAGGTCCAAAGGACATGTGTTTCCGGCTCTTCTTGTTTGGTGGTAATGAGGTCCCCCGTCTCTGTGTTCGTTTCTGTTTTGTATCTCAAAAGAGACTGACTCAAGATACAACGTAATCTTGTAGGATGAGTTCTGCCTAATTAATATAACTGCCTCTAATTCTGTCTCATTAACATCATTAAAAAACCCCATTACCTTCTAGTAGATTCTGACTCATAGCAACCCTATAGGATAGAGTAGAACTGCCCCATAGTTTCCAAGGGGCACCTGGTGGATTCGAACCGCCGACCTTTTGGTTAGCAGTCATAACTCTTAACCACTATGCCACCAGGGTTTCCCATTAACATCACAGAGGCAGGATTTACAACACATAAGAAAATCATATCAGATGACAAAATGGTGGCCAATCACACAATACTGGGAATCATGGTCCAGCCAAGTTGACATACATTTTTGGGGGACACAATTCAATCTGTAACAGATACATACATTAAACTCTTTTTCTAAACTCAAAGGAGTCAATCAATGTCAGAAAAGTGGCAGACTAACTTCTATTTTATAAGACAAAAAGATAAAGCCATCCAAACTACAGAATAAAAAAAAAAACCCAAACCCACTGCTGTCGAGTCAATTCCGACTCATAGCAACCCTATAGGATAGAGCAGAACTGCCCCATACTGTTTCCACGGAGCACCTGGTGGATTTGAACCACTGACTTTTTGGTTAGCAGCCGTAGCTCTTAACCACTATGCTACCAGGGTTTCCGAACTACAGAATATCAAGTCTTTAATCACCAACTTCATGATGGCAGTGGGTTTTGGTGGGCCATGCTTTGCTTTAGATATTACTTTTTAAAAAATCATCTAAAATTCTGGTAACAAATGGGGATATTAACTGTCTGTTATGAATAATCTAAGAGTTTTTTGTGATATGCCACAAATAGACCTTATTTGCCATCTGTGTTAAACTTAACATTTATTTTTCTAATACTAAATGTCGAAGACTGTATAATAAGTAGTCTCAACTAGGTAGCTGGTTCAGATTTGTTGTCTTTATTTTTTTCCTCAACACAAAATCTGCTTATACGAGGTACAGTTTGTTGTAATAGGGAACAGCCATGGATCTGTAGCTAGGCCTGACATTACTGACAGCTGCAGCTACTGCCAGATTCAGTTAATACATCTATTTTTTTAAGCTATGTCATGTGGCTCAACACAGACTAAAGGAAGAAGTATCGGATTTCAGAATAACATTTTTTACAAGCCATGGCAATTTTTAATTTTGAGAGTAAACATTCAGTTATGGGCATACATCAAAGCAATCACGTACTTTACTACAGTATAAGAAACAGTATAAGGGATCTGCTAATTTGTCCTACTTATTAGCAATCATAAATAGGCAAGCATCTATTATTATCCATTAATCTCCCAAAGGGCTATCTAAACCAATGATTTTCAACTTTTGGTTCATACTAAAATAGTTTTGGTATCCAAAAGTTTTCATCTGAAGATTAAACAGTTGCAAACAATTTAATTTCCTGCATAATATAAATGCTCATATTTTTAAATAAAACTTTTACATCATTATTTTATTCCTAAGTATTTTATCTTCTTGGGGGCTACTGCAAATGGTATTGATTTGGTGACTTCCTCTTCAATGCTCTTTTTGTTGGTGTAGAGGAATCCAACTAATTTTTGTATGTTTATCTTGTATCCTGATACTCTGCTGAATTCTTCTATTAGTTTCAGTAGTTTTCTTGAGGATTCTTTAGGGTTTTCTGTGTATAAGATCATGTCATCCGCAAAGAGAGATACTTTTACTTCTTTCTTACCAATCTGGATGCCCTTTATTTCTTTATCTAGCCTAATTGCTCTGGCTAGGACCTCCAGCACAATGTTGAGTAAGAGTGGTGATAAGGGGCATCCTTGTCTGGTTCCCAATCTCAAGGGGAATGCTTTTAGACTCTCTCCATTTAGGATGATGTTGGCTGTTGGCTTTGTGTAAATGTCCTTTATCATGCTGAGAAATTTTCCTTCTATTCCTATTTTGCTGAGAGTTTTTATCTTGAATGGGTGTTGAACTTTGTCAAATGCCTTTTCTGCATCAATTGATAAGATCACGTGGTTCTTATCTTTCGTTTTATTTGTATGATGGATTACATTAATTGTTTTTCTAATGTTGAACCATCCGTGCATACCTGGTATGAATCCCACTTGGTCATGGCGAATCATTTTTCTGATATGTTGTTGAATTCTATTAGCTAGAATTTTGTTGAGGATTTTTGCATCTAAGCTCATGAGGGATACAGGTCTATAAATTTCTTTTTTTGTAGTGTCTTTACCTGGTTTTGGTATCAGGGATATGCTGGCTTCACAGAATGAGTTTGGGAGTATTCCGTCCTTTTCTATGCTCCGAAATACCTTTAGTAGTAGCAGTGTTAACTCTTCTCTGAAAGTTTGGTAGAACTCTGCAGTGAAGGCTTCCGGGCCAGGGTTTTTTTTTTGTTGGGAGTTTTTAAATTACCTTTTCAATCTCTTCTTTTGTTATGAGTTTATTTAGTTATTCTACCTCTGTGTTAGTTTAGGTAGGTAGTGTATTTCTAGAAATTCACCCATTTCTTCTAGGTTTTCAAATTTGTTAAAGTACAATTTTTCATAGTAATCTGATATGATTCTTTTAATTTCAGTTGGGTCTGTTGTAATATCGCCCATCTCATTTCTTATTCGGGTCACTTGCTTCCTCTCCTGTTTTTTTTTTTTTTGTCAGTTTGGCCAATGGTTTATTAATTTTGTTAATTTTTTCAAAGAACCAGCTTTTGGTCTTGTTAACTCCTTCAACTGTTTTTCTGTTCTCTATTTCATTTAGTTCAGCTCTAATTTTTATTATTTGCTTTCTTCCGGTGCCTGAGGGTTTCTTTTGTTGCTGTCTTTCTATTCAAGTTGTAGGGATAATTCTTTGATTTCGGCCCTTTCTTCTTTTTGGATGTGTGCATTCATTGACATAAACTGACCTCTGAGCACTGCTTTTGCTGTGTCCCAAAGGTTCTGATAGGAAGTATTTTCATTTTCATTGGATTCTATGAATTTCTTTTTTCCATCCTTGATGTCTTCTATAATCCGGTCATTTTTGAGCAGGGCATTGCTCAGTTTCCAAGTGTTTTATTTCTTTTCCCTGCTTTTTCTGTTATTGATTTCTACTTTTATGGCCTTATGGTCAGAGAACATGCTTTGTAATATTTCGATGTTTTGGATTCTGCTAAGGCTTGCTTTATGAGCTAATAAGTGGTCTATTCCAGAGAATGTTCCGCGTAGGTTGGAAAAGCAAGTATGCTTGGCTGCTGTTGGGTGAAGTGTTCTGTATATGTCCATGAGATCAAGTTGGTTGATTGCGGTATTTGGATCTTCCGCGTCTTTATTGAGCTTCTTTCTAGACATTCTGTCCTTCACTGAAAGTGGTGTGTTGAAGTCTCCTACTCTATTATTGTGGACCTGTCTATCTCACTTTTCAGTGCTGTTAGAGTTTATGTATCTTGCAGCCCTGTCACTGGGTGCATAAATATTTAATATTGTTAGATCCTACTGGTATATTGTCCCTTTAATCATTATATAGTATCCTTCCTTATCTTTTTTGGTGGGTTTAACTTTAAAGTCTATTTTGTCAGAAATGAATATTGCCACACCTGCTCTTTTTTGCTTGTTGTTTGCTTGATATATATTTTTTCCATCCTTTGAGTTTTAGTTTGAGTCTCTAAGTCTAATGTGTATCTCTTGTAGGCAGCACATAGATGGATTGTGTTTATCTATTCTGCCACTCTGTCTCTTTATTTGTGCATTTAGTCCATTTACATTCAGTGTGATTATGGATAGGTATGAGTTTAGTGCTGTCATTTTGATGTCTTTTTTTGTGTGTTGTTGACAGTTTCCTTTTTTGTGCTTAATTTTTTGTGCTGAGTAGTTTATCTTTATATAGAGTCTTTTCCTCTTATTTGTTGTATTTGATTTTGTTTCTGCTGAGTCTCCTATTTTTTTCTTGTGTTTTATTTTGATGAGTAGGATAGTTAATGTCCTTTTACATCATTTTAAATGCATCCAAATAAATAAAAATACCATAAAGACTTGATATCTAGAATCATCTATTTAAAAACTACATGGACAAACTCTTCAAAACTCTGCAAACTGAACAAAATTGTAGGAATTTTACATCTTCCCTTTTTCTCCCTGAACTTATATTTTCATTCCACTTCTCCCACAGAATGTTATTTGGATTTGATATACTTGTAGGCTTGAGAGTCTTTCATCGATCATCCTATAATACTTCAATCTCTAATACATGTGTATTTAAATTTTTCTTAATTTCCAGTGACTATAATGCCCTAAGTATTAAATTCTGTCTTCCAGATTGAATTATTACAATAACCATCGCTATTATAAAAACAGCAGTTTTTTGAACATTAAAAAAAATAATAAACATAAATAATAACTACTGAAAATATACCTTTCGCTGAGAAGTTTGGGGTGATGCTTTTATGATACCATTACTCACCAAATTGTTCCTTTTGTTTTGGGGCCTTGGAAGCCTGTAAAACTCTGAGGCTATATACCCTAGTGCGATTAAGATGGATCGAAAAGTATGCCTCACTTCTGTCAAACGGGAAAACGGGATATGAGCTAGAACTCCCACGACAGGCATTTTCCCAGGTAGACCAACTTTCGGGAAGAGTAGGTATGGAAAGTGAAGATCTGGACGTGGACTTCCTTACAGTTATTCAAACGAATTGGTCTCCCCCTCCACACCCCTCAGGTACACACAGCCCAGTGTGAAGACTGATGATCTGGGACATCTCCTCCACTCACAAGGGAAAGTGACAAATTGTACACATTTTACTTTTAAACCTACCTACCAATTCAGAGTTTCCTACGCTCAGAAGAAATTGAATGTGGTGTGAAATCAACCATACTTTTACTCCCTTACCAGTTTCAAAGAACAAGATGCAGAATATAACAATTAGCAATCTGTCCAGTATTACAACAAATTGTGATCAATACTAATTGTTATAGGTGGCTAAATCTTCTGATCAAAGGATCTACTCATACCAATTACATTTTTTCAATCTATTTGTCTCATACCTAATCTTCATATCTTTAAGATACTCAGATAAAAATATTCATCTTTACAGTACCAGTCCCTATGAGTCTTCTCACTATAGAGAGATCTAGCTTTAAAAAGTGGGGTTAAAAAAAAAAAAAAAAAAACACAAAACCTGTTGCCGTTGAGTCAATTTCGACTCATAGTGACCCTACGGGACAGAGTATAACTGCCCCATACGGTTTCCAAGGAGCGCCTGGTGGATTCGAAATGCCAACCTTTAGGTTAGCAGCCATAGCTCTTAACCACTACGCCACCAGGGTTTCCAATAAGAGTGCTAGGGGGTACTTAAATAAATTCAACTCTTTTTTCTAAGATGGGGTACTAATGATTCACTCTTACGTCTCAAGCATAAAGTCAGTAGAAAAAGTATAGTCAATTTTTCAGTGTTAAGGCTTAAATACAGTACAGGTCAACCATAAAGTGTCAAATTGTGTTCTACAAGAACACTAGAAATCTATTATGGGAAAAACTGCAATATGTGTTTTCCTAATAGAAAAAGCATGTTAGAGTTTAGGAATTTAGGTAAGCAATTTCTACTCTATGTTTCAATTTGGAGCTTAATGTTGGATAGTAAGACATTCTCAACTTTGACTTTTGTGAACAATTTCTTTACAGATAATGAGTTATTAAATGATAATTTTGACCCGAGATATTTTTAAAACCTAATGAGCATGAAGTTCAAAAAAATTTTAAGTGGAAAATTTAGGCTACATGAATGAAAAAAAAAGTTTGTCCTTTAAAAAAATTTCCCCAAATTCCTGGCCTTTAAATTCAAGTTCACTTTAACCAAAAATTAACTGTACTTGGTCTTTGTATTCTCAGCACCTTACCTTGTGAAAAACTATTTCCTTCACCACACCCACTGAGTATATATTTGCTAATGATAGTATCCTACAAAGTTAAACTACATTGCACAGTCGTGTATCTGTTTGCAGTTCTAACTTGGTCAACACTCTCTCTCACACGCCCCTTCGAACTGCATTTCCTATAACGCAGGGGGAAAAAAAAAGCACATCTTATTTTTAAATAAATTTTTAAACATCTGATTTGATGAATTGGGGGCCAAATCCCAAAGCAGGGTTTGATCTCAACCTGCACGTAGATGTATTATTACATTACAAAATACACAGCTACACTGCTCCTAAAGGTGAGATTTTACGTGAGGTTATATTTCAGTTTACTAAAGCAAACTTGTGACTCAAGTAGAAGCAAATATTCTGCCTGGAGTATTATTTTACCCTCTTGCTTTCATTTTAAATGAGACAGCACTTGGATTAGAAAAGAGAGAGAAAGGAAGAATGAGATCTAACCAGCTCCTTAATGTACAATGCAATGCCTCAGGCTCAGATAAGACCAAAAAGTACTTTACTAATACATATTTGATTATGAATAGTACCTTAAAACAGGCTGAGAATTAATATCTGAATTATTAGCATTCCTTGAAGAAAATATCCCAGAACAAAATGGCAGAAGTACATCTACTTTGGAGGTGAAAAAGCACCCATCTGTTCATTTATACGTATGTTCTAGTTGAAATCCTGGCTCTAAGCAATTAAATTATGCCAGGAAACAATATCAACTCAATTTTCAAAATCATGTACACCGCCATATGCTTTCCAAATGTCCCTACCTCCAAAATCTCTCTCATCTTGACCTCTCTCCCAAGCTCCACAGTCTATATGTGCGATTATTCCATTAAATTTAACATACATATCCCTACTACCTCCAGCTTCCACTCCTCTCCTATCAAAAGAGAAAACACACACACATAAGCTGGCTCCTCCGATTAGTTTTTCTCTTTCCCATTATTATTCTTTCTCACCCAGGCTCAAAAACCCCAGTCATATTTTTAGTTCCTTCCTCACCGACATAGTGTTCTACCATTTAACTGGTGGCCAATTCTGCAATTCTTCTTGCAGAATTTCTTATTTATCTCATACTCCCTTTTCATTCCCACAATGTATCTCTATAGGAAACCCTTATCTCCAAAAGAGACCTCACTCCAAAGGACTGCAAAAACCTCCCTAGTCTCCCTTCCTCCAGGGCTCTTCTGCCAGCAATAGCATCACATTGTCCTTATTATCAAAGAATACACACTCTAGCCAAAGACACAAACAACTACTAACAGCATAGTGGATAAGCATTTTATTGATGATACAAACAAAAAGCAATAGGATGGAAAGCCAGTGAGTTACTACAGGGGAAATTTCAGAGGTTACAGCTGAACCAGAGAAAAGCCCAGCAGGACAGGCCGAGGGACAAGTGAAAAAACCAAACCTGTTGCAGCTGAGTTGATTCTTACTCATAGCCACCCTAGAGTGACAAGCAGTCCTGTGCGTATTGAATGGCAGAGGAGAGGTAGGAGATGAGGCTAGAAATGCATATTTGAGCCAGGCTGTGGGATCTTCAATGTCGTGCTAAGAAGTTTAGAAGTGATCCTCTTAAAACGTGAAACCAGCAAAGATACAAGAATCCTTTGTTCTGTTTTCATGTGTTTGCTGTTTTGTTTTTAACATATAATTTTAAAGACAAAGTACCACAAGCACGAAAGGAATCAGTCACATTTTCCGTAAGCGGAATAACCGGTAAGTTACTTTACTCATCTACACCTCAGCTTAGTAAACGGATCTTGCAGAAATATCATGTATGGAGAGTATTTTGTACATGTTCATTAGGTCAGACTTGTTTATTTATTTTATTCACATCCACTGTATCCTTGTTATTTTTGTCTTCATGATCTAATAATTACTGAGAGAGGCATGTTTAAAATTTCCTACTGTATGTATGGATTTACCCATTTCTTCATATCAGACATTGTATTTTTCAGTTCTGGATTATTCATTTGATTCTTTTTTGTTTGTTTTAAACAGTTTCTAATTTTCTGGTGTTAATTTCTGGTGAATTCATAACACCCTATTCAATAACACAGAAAACACTCCTCCGGAATAACATTTTAGCCCATTTTTGGACCAAATCTAACCTTTTGTGCTGTCCAAAACAGTTTGGTAGTTATTCTATTCATTCTGAAGAGTAATTTTTGTGTGATGGACAAAACTGGTTACATTTTTATTGATAATTTGATTTTATCATTTTCCCCACGCTCTTCCTTTTCCAACAGCAATCTACCTCAGCCAAATGCACCTCAGTATTTAGTCAATCAACTCACAGGCAACTAACGACAACAAGGTGTTGTTCAGTGTGACCTCCACTTCATGCAGAGAACTGTTGTCCACCTGATCAGAGGGGTTCAGAGTCACAGGAGAATGGAATTGGCTACGTTACATGGTATTTTGCCACATTCTACAATTCTGACCATAGGATAAAAGGTGAGGGAAGAAAGTTTGATAAATCCACAGAACATTTTCTTCTTCCAGAAGGGGAAAATAATTGATAATTACCGTTTGAAAAAGCCCAACTTTAAGTAAGTAGTGGCTTAAAAAGTCATACGTATGAAGCCTATATGGCAGCCGTCCTGACTAATCATAGAATGCATAGACTCACAAGAGCAACACATATACCTGACAACCATATTTCTTGCCAATTTCCTATCTCAGTACGTCATACAATAGGGAAGGCAATCTAAAAGTAGGTCAACTGAGATAAATATCTGTGGCTTGGTCGTCACTGGAAATGATTTAGACAGAAACAAACCAGGGCAAAAGAAAAGCCTCAAGCAGTAAGTTATCACATGAAACTTGTAAAATATTTTATTCTTAATTAGAATTTGAAAATAAATCAAGTTTACCGGGGCAAGGGCAAGAAGGCAGGAGGGGACTGGAAAGCTGGTAATGGGGAACCCACGGCTGAGAAGGGGAGAGCGTTGACATGTTGTGGGGTTGGCAACCAGTGTCGCAAAGCAATACATGTATTAATTAACAAGAAACCAGTTTGCTCTGTAAACCTTCATCTAAAGTACAATTAAAAAAAAAGAACAGTGCTTTTTAAATTGCAGATTATGATCTACCAGTGAATTGTGAAATATGTCAGTGGGTTCAGATAAGCTTTTTTTTTTTTTAATGACATAAAACAGTCTAGAAGAGATAACACTAGAATTTGCTGCAATACTAATTGCTCCATGAAACTGTTTCAGTTTGATGTACACATATATATAAAATGTATACAAATGAATGAAAGGTATTTCATACTGTAGGTCAATTAAAAAAAAAGTTTGAAAACTACTCATCTAGGGTCTACCAGTAAGGTAAGCTTATTTTCTCAGAGAAGAGAAATTAGGAAGAATACTTTTACAAATTTGTATGAAATTATCTAGTCTAAGATTATCTAAGATTTTAAATAACTATGTGCTCATTTTTCAGATGCCAGGAATTCATTTGCTGAAAAAAGACCAACTGTACACCTTGTGTATGCCAGGCATGATTCTATGTGCTAGAAATACAAAACTGAAAAAAACAAAGTCACTGTCCTCATGACATTTAAATTCTAGTGGAGCTAAACAGTCATGGTACCAGGTGCTAGGCTAAGTGCTTTACAAACATGATATCTTTTGGGCCTCATAATCCTATGAGGTAAGCTGTATTTATCTTCATTTTTCATATATGTGAGAACTGAAGCTTAGAGAAATTAAATAACTTGTCCAAGATCAATCGATCTCAGTCTCTCTTCCTTTCTCTCACACATATATGTACACACACAGAGCTAGTCAAAAGCTGAGCAAGAATTCAAACCCAAGGCAGTGAGATTTTAAAGCCCTGCTCTTAACCACTATATTACACTGCTTTCTAGTGTCCTCCTATCTTCAGGAAAATAAAACAACTTTCTGCCCAAGAAAACGTCTAGAAGTTATACAAACTGTGACATTTGATCATATAATTTCAATCACAGGTAGTCTTTACCAAAAAAGAGTTTACCTGCCCTTTTTCAACTTTTATAAGTTGAAAAAGGGCAATTCTTAGAAGTTGACCTAAACTACATTTCAGCTTCATTAAATTCGCTTTGGATTAGACATACGAAACCATCAGCTGATTTTTATAATGACTTCAAAACTGTGAAGAAAAAAGAATGGCAGACAAAGGCATATAAATCAGCACACTGTGATTAAAAAAAAAGAAGGCTGCTCCCTGAACAAGTCCAGCTTAGGCTCTGACAGTAACAGGCGTTAGAGGAGTGTGACTGTTCATAGGCCTTCTTAGGATGATCATTTCCTAGGTGAATTCTTCGGGTTTGAGAGACATGTTGAGAGAGGCAAGGCCCACCCACATAGGCAGCTAGATATCCTGAGTCAAGCCTGGCAATGAAGGTGAGGCGGTGGGCCAGATCACCCTCGCATCCCCCACAACTATACTGTCTGATCCTGAAGAGCAGGAACGGTTTCTGTTTTGCTCACACTGTAACCCCATCACTGAGTACAATGTATGAGACGTGGCAGGTGCTCAGTAAATATTTGCTAAATGATGACATACATGCTTTTGCACAAGTTATTTCCTCTCTTAGACCTTAAATTCCAATGAGCAAGAGGGTTCACTGATCAATATATCCACGTTCAGCTCTAAAAATCTATACTTCTTCAAGATAGGATTCCAAAATATATCACACAGAGCATCAGAAAAATTACTCCAGGACGTCCAGGTCTGAATATATGCCAAGTCACAAGGTTTCACAACATCTTACACACTGCAGTCCCGCAGAAGATAAACAAAATGAACATGCTCTATTGAAACTATTGAAATTACCACAACCTCCTTCTCTTTGAGGAGAAAACACTCGGTATTTGCTGAGGTATCACGAGATATAGGCCAGTTATAGCAGAAATAGAATAAAACGCGTCTGATCATTCAGCCGAAGCAAGAAAAGGTGACACTCATGAAAACAGTAACAGCAGCAATAGCAGCAAAATGTTTCTTCTTCAAATGTTTGAAGAATCAGAAAAATCCGATAACTTGTTTAACCGAATAATCTCTGGCCTTAACACCAAAGTACACTTACTTTCTGTGAAGGCAACAAATTTACTTTTTCAATAGCAAAACATAGATATACCTTCCTTGCCAATTACTTTCTAACCATTTACAACTTTTTCCAAAAAGCAAATTATTTTTCAACCCATCATTTTAAGTCATATAATTTCAAATCAATGAAGCAATTTGATTACATGGCAGAATAACCAGTTTACGAAGTTAGGTTTTCTTAAATATATTTGCTGAAGAATGAAATGGGATTAAACATTAAGGTACCATTATGTCCCTGATCTAGAAAGAACTTTAAATGATTTTCAAATCACTTCTAATTCTTACGGGACGAAAGTTTGGCTTCTAAATATCTGAAACCTCTCTGTGGATGCCTGTTATATACAAGAAATACTGGTAGAAACTATACCCTACCCATTGCCATCAAATTGATTTTGACTTTTAGCGATCCCATAGAGGGATCAAAACACTCTAGAAGGTATCAAGTCCTCAAACTTAGGACTCAATTTGGGTAAACAAGGTTTGACATAAAAAGTCAAACAATAATTTAAATAAAGACACATTAAGAGACATATTATAAGGCATTTTATAATGTGACTAATTGCCAATAAAAAGGTAAGGAAGACCTAAGGCATAATTTCACCATGGGCAGATTCTGAGAAAAAGTTTATACTGATGACATTTCCATGGATTGACTTGTACCTTCTGCCTACTTCCAATAAAATAGATTAAGTCTATGATAAAAACAAAAAAGTTACTAACCAAAGGATATCAAAGGTTTAAAAAGAATAGCTGTTTTCATAACATTTAAAAAGTAAACAATTCAAGCTTCCTTTAGCAACTTTCTTTAAAATAACATTTCAAGATCATCCCACAGATTAAAATAAAAAAGTAAAATGTGTCTTTATATAAAACGGAGAGATCTGGTGGTCACCATATTAACCAAGCTGTCCAGCTAGACCACTTGCAGTTTGACATAATGTGACATGATGCGCTCTATATAATGTTCTTGCTGGAAAATCCGACATGAATCTTACGAAGAAAGTAACAAAAGCCAGGATATGGGATGTTCCACAGGACTCTTCAAAGGATGCACCATAATTAAGAAAAGAGAGGCTTGATAGGACTGTTCTAGATTTGGAAAACTAAAGAGACACAAGAGCCAAGTACAATGCTTGAAACTTGACCGGACCCTGGGACAGAAGGAAAAGGAGCTATAAAGGATATTTCGGGGATAATAGGGGAATTTAAGTTATGGCTAGCGTATCAGATGACAGATTTGAATTACTGTTGATTTCTCACTCATGGTAATAGTTTGTGCAGGAGACTGTCCCCCTACTTAGGAAATGCATGCTGAGGTACTTACGAATGTCATGATATCTGCGAACTACATTTAGATGGTTTAGCAAAAGACTGTGTGTGTGTGAAGAGACTGAGAGCGAGACAGCAAGAGACGCAGAGAAAGATGGAGCATGTAGTAATAGCTGGCAAATCTAAATGAAGGATATATGGGTGTTTACGGCAGTCTTTCAACTTTACTATGGGTATGAAAATTTCAAAATATAAAGAAGTAAGATTTTTAAAAACTAGCATTCCTCTTTACAACTCAGTATACGTAGGAAGTTAAATAAGCAAGGGGGAAAATACCGCAAATCCAGCGCTTCACATACCTTCTACGTCATACCAATGTGCTCCATTCGTGATACCATCTTTGAAAGTCTCATCTTCATCTCCTGGACAATGAGGTGCACCAGTTTTCATTATGGGGTGGTTTGAAGCATAGGCTTTTGCCAAATATTTAAAGACTTCATCATCTGAGGTTTTGCTATAGATTCCAGAGACCTTATGTTCCGGAGAATCATCAAACGGATAGCTTGCTACCACTGAGCCACCGTGCAGATTTCCAGAAAGTACGAACCTTTGAAAACACAACCAAATCATGTATCACTAAAAAAAAGGGCACCAAAAACAAAATGCATTTAAAAATTCCACACCATCCTTCATTAATGAACTCAGACATCTCTCTGGGAGACCTAGAAGTCAATTCTAGGTCTCCAAGCTGTTATAAGCACACGACCAGCACCACCAAAAACAGAAACTAGAAAGAAGGAATTATCAATTTAACAAACTTTAGTCAAATAGTTTTCACGATCCAAGTTACCCTCAAGTAACTTTAAAGAATTTTCCCACTGTTGAAAAAGCAGCTGAGTAATCACACTATAAATTAATATTTCAGGAGACAACTTATCCAGGGAATTCCATATTCATGTCTTAGGTTGAACAATATGAATTTGCCAACATTGATTGTTTTCTGATTTACAAAACGACAATTTCATAGAGTTTGACCTAACAGATGCATTTCATAGAAAGCATGGCTGATATAAATACTTACTGAATACATGAGATGGGGTAACAACTTTTATGTTTTTACACTTACTATCCAAAGAGAAACTTTAAGATAGGGAGTCTGATTTAAAACAGGATGTGTTCTGCCTCACAATATACTAAAGACAGAAGCCACAGTTGAAAGATTCGGGGAGGGGGAGAAAACCTGATTCACTGAGCTGCTTTCAGAGAAAAACAATGCAGCACATCCAAGACTAAGTCCTCCATTATCTCACGGTAGAAGTAGCTCTCTTTCTAGGCCTAAAGCCTGTGACTGGGCCACTAAAAATAAACTGAGGTGGACACAAGACTGCTTCCATAAAAGAAACATTTTTTTTAAGTGTTTTTTAATGTTTCTACTTTTAAGTGAATCAATTTATAATTTGGTCAAATTTATTATACATATGGAGCCCTGGTGGCGCAGTGGTTAAGAGCTATGGCTGCTAACCAAAAAGCTGACAGTTGGAATCTACCAGCTGCTCCCTGGAAACCTTATGGGACAGTTCTACTCTGTCTTATAGGGTCACTGTGAGTCAGAATCGACTCAATGGCAACAGGCGTTATATATAAAGGAGCCCTGGTGGCTCAACAGTTAAGTGCTTGGCTGCTAACTGAAAGGCTGGCGGTTTGAACCCAACAACTGCTCCACTGGAGAAAGATGTGGCAGCCTGCTTCAGATTACAGCCTAGGAAACCCTATGGGGCAGTTCTTCTCTGTCCTATAGGGTCGCTATGAGATGGAATCAACTCAATGGCACATAAGAAAAACAGATACATAAACGTGGAAGAACTCCTTTTATGGTAAAAACTAAAGGCAAAAATATGCTTAAGTCCAATTTATGTAACTTTTCCTCACATGAAAGTACAAACCATTATTATGAGTGGAAGTTTAAACACTTCTCTCTCTGTACTCTAAATTGGGTTTTCTTCCTTCTGCCTTTCAGTGGTTGAAATTAACTGGCCTATACAAGTTCTAAAGAGGACTGATATATAACATTTCTCTCCATATGTCTGAAAGAAAATTAAACCTATCATATGTTTAATTTGAAAGGTTAAATACGACCAGTACCATCCCAGAGGAGCTCAAACAAAATTACTTGTTAACACTGAATCTGTTCATCAGAAGATAGAACTTAGCCAGTAATGACAGTGATTAAATACTAGAACAGACTCTGAAAAAAGACTAGTTAAAAACTAACACGATTATAATTAGCACCCTTCCAGATACAGTGGAGAATGCCATTTGGCGTAGCAGCAATAGCACAGGCTCTGGAGGCAGACAAGCCTGGGTAAGAACAGTAGATCTCCCAGATTTGTCACTCACCATTAGTATGATCAGAAGTTAAAACAATAAAATAAAAACCTGTTGCCGTGGAGTCGACTCTTGATTCATGGTGACCCCTTGTGTGTCAGAGTAGAATTGTGCCCTACTGAGTTTTCAATGGCTGATTTTTCGGAATTAGATTGCAAGGCTTTTCTTCTGAGGAGCCTCTGGGTACCCTTGGAGACACAAACCTCCATCGTTTTGGTTAGTAGCTGAGTGCGTGACCCTTTGCAACACCCAAGGACAACTGATCAGGAGTTACTGCCTTTAAATTCACTGAACCCCAGTTTCTCCTTCATCTGTAAAATGGGATTAATGCTACCTGCTTCCCAGGGTTGCTATGAGAATTAAACAAGAAAACACGTCAAACATCTTTCAGCACCCATTAAAAAAAAAAAACAAACCCATTGCCATTGAGTTGATTCTGATTCCTAGCAACCCTATGGCACAGTGACTGATTTATAGCACCTGCTCAACAAATGTTCAGAATATCCTGTTTAGGGAATAACTGCCTTATAGACTATCATTCCACTCCCCACTTCCACTGTCAGCCCCAGGGTGAAATAATGATATAGAAAAGGAAAATAAATACATCTTGTAACATTCTAAAACATCTTTATGTTTTCTGGTTTATGTGCCTAAGTTAATTTATGTACTTTTTGCCCACTGACTTTGGGGATGTTACAAACATCATTCAGCAACAAACATTTCTTGAGTGTCAACTATGTGCCAAACATTGTTGTAGGTGCTAGGGACACATCAGTGAACAACAACAACAAAATAAACCCAAAATCCTCATGAGCTCAAATTCTGGTAGAATAAAATGGATAGCTGAATATTCTAAATAAGTGTAGCAAGCTACTTTACATATTCTTAACTAAAATTTTAAAATCCAAGATTCTCTTCTAAATGCTGTCTTTCACCGTCTGGCATTTCTTGCAATATTTCTCAGAAATATTATTAAAATGCCTAACCAAGTACTTTAGAACAATGAAATAATACTTGCAATTTACTTCTCTGATAAACTTAGTTTTCCTCATTCTAATTACATAGTTTTGACAGTACCAATGCCATTTTAATTATGAGAATTTCACAAGAACAAAAAGACAAATAACCCAATTAAAAAATGGGCAAAGGATATGAACAGGCACTTCACTAAGGAAGACACTCAGGTAGCCAACAGATACATGAGGAAATGCTCACGATCATTAGCCATGACAGAAATGCAAATCAAAACTACAATGAGATTCCATCTCACTCCAACAAGGCTGGTATTAATCCAAAAAACACAAAATAATCAATGTTGGAGAGGTTGTGGAGAGACCAGAACACTTATACACTGCTGGTGGGCATGTAAAATGGTACAACCATTTTGGAAATTGATTTGGTGCTTCCTTCCAAAGCTAGAAATAAAACTACCATATGATCTGGCAATCCCACTCCTTGGAATATATCCTAGAGAAATAAAAGCCATCACACAAACAGATATATGCACACCCATGTTCACTGCAGCACTGTTTACAATAGCAAAAAGATGGAAGCAACCAAGATGCCCATCAACATATGAATGGATAAATTATGGTATATTCACACAATGGAATACTATGCATCGATAAAGAACAATGAATCTGTGAAACATTTCATAACATGGAGGAGTCTGAAAGGCATTATGCTGAGTGAAATTAGTCAGTTGCAAAAGGACAAATATTGTTATGAGACCACTATTATAAGAACTCCAGAAATAGTTTAAACAGAAAAGAAAATATTCTTTGATGGTTATGAGGGGGAGGGAAGGAGGGAGGGAGGGAGAGGGGGATTCACTAATTAGATAGTGGATAGGAACTAATTTAGGTTAAGGGAAGGACAACACACAATACAGGAGAGGTCAGCACAACTGGACTAAACCAAAAGCAAAGACGTTTCCTGAATAAACCGAACACTTCAAAGGCCAGGGGCGGGGGTTTGGGGACCATGGTTTCAGGGGACATCTAGGTCAACTGGCATAATAAAAACTATTAAGAAAACATTCTACATCCCATTTTGGAGAGTGGCATCTGGGGTCTTAAACACCAGCAAGTGGTCATCTAAGATGCAACAATTGGTCCCAACCCACGTGGAGCAAAGGAGAATGAAGAACTTTAAAGACAAAAGGTAAGTATGAGCCCGAGTCAGAATGGGCCACACAAATCAAAGACTCCGTCAGCCTGAGACCAGAAGAACTAGACGGTACCCAGCTACAACTGATGACTGCCATGACAGGGAG
Organism: Elephas maximus indicus; assembly: GCF_024166365.1. Classification (NCBI taxonomy): domain Eukaryota; kingdom Metazoa; phylum Chordata; class Mammalia; order Proboscidea; family Elephantidae; genus Elephas; species Elephas maximus. The sequence goes on from NC_064837.1 coordinate 21,635,399, forward strand.
CGCAACAGAGAATCCCTGAAGGAGCAGGACAACAGTGGGATGCAAACCTCAAATTCTCATAAAAAGACCAGACTTAATGGTCTGACTGAAACTAGGGGGATCCCAGAGGTCACAGTCCCCTGACCCTCTGTTAGCCCAGGACAGGAACCATTCCTGAAGCCAACTCTTCAGAAAGGGATTGGACTGGACTATAAGACAGAAAATGATACTGGTGGGGAGTGGGCTTCTCGGATCAAGCAGACACATGAGACTTTGTGGGCAGCTCCTGTCTGAAGGGGAGCGGTGAAGGCTGAGGGGGACAGAAGCTGGCTGAATGGACACAGAAACATAGGGTAGATAGAAGGAATGTGCTGTCTCATTACGGGGAGAGCAACTAGGAGTTTATAGCAAGGTGTATATAAGGTTTTGTATGAGAAACTGACTTGATTTGTAAACTTTCACTTAAAGCACAATAAAAAAAATGAGAGTTTCAAGAGAAAGTGACAGTGGCTGTAAGATCATTCCTTTGTCAAACCAATTTTTCATATCAACTCCAATGTTATTTGCAAAGTATTTTATGGTTCCCATTGAAATCAATTCTCTCAAGGGTTCCTCATACTTAACTTCAGTTTCATATATCATTCATTGCCTAAGATTTAAAGTAGCTTCTAAATATAAACATAAACAAGAGTCTATAAATAATAAATTATGAATAGTACAAAAATCTTCACTGGATGAAGTATAAAAGAAAACAAAGAAAATAAATTTCACTTTCCTGAAGAGGAGGAAATAAATACTAAAATTTTACATATTCAAAATAACAAATCTATTTCTAATACAGCTAGGTGAATAGGATATCAAGGAATTACCCAAATGATTTACTTCACAAAATACATTGAAAAAGGGGGAATTTTCCCATACAGACTCATGTTTTGAGTTTTTTAATACCCTATCCATAAAGTTGACTCCACATTTAGGCATCAAACTCAAATTGGGCATGTGTTTGTATTTTTATTTAATTTTATTCATGTATCAATGTCCTTTGTGACTAAATAATATTTTGTCATTAAAGAGTGTGCATTTTGAGTTAATTTTTTAAGACTCATGACGGATGGACATACTTTTCACCCCACAGAATCGCCTATTTTACCTTTTGACTAGAGTTACATGTTTGAAAATGGCTGGGGAAAATTAGGGTAGTCCGTAGCCACAGAACAAAACTGCTCTCTGTGTGATACCAACTGACACACACATTGAGCTTTTAAAATTCTCGGAAGCTCCTATCATTGAAGCAAGCAGCCCAGACCATAACCTGCAATCATTAAATACTGGTGATATGAAAAAATTAACCGGAGAGCAAATTTCTGGTTCTAGACTTACAGTTTAAAGCTTTCAGTACAGCCTCAAGGTGACTTGCACTAAGAGAAAGCTCATTTTTATTTTTGCTCATAGCAGAACTAACACTGAAGAGAAAAATCTAGTCATTGAATTTATACCCCTGCAAGGGTCATGACAGAGCATTTTAAACATATTTAAGCAATACAAACAGTTCCTCTATCATCTCAGAAAAGCCCTGGCCATCAGCGCTTCTGACTTCGTAAGGTGTATACCAAAGTCACTGAGTTGGAACTGACCTGATGGCAACAGGTTTGGTTTGGTTTTATACCAAAGTCATATTTCTTATGCAGATGTTCAGAGGTCATGGCATGGTAATCTTTGAAACAAAAAGTCTTCCCAAAAGCATATGTGAAATTAAGTATCTACAAGAAATCTTAAAGGGGGAGTAATGTGAAAGGTGGAAGATGAAAAGAAACTGACATAATACCCACAAATATTCTAAATCTGCCATAGAGGACTGAAATCTCAAAGAAGAAATGATTTCAATTCTCATAGAGAAATGTCTTTGCTCATTACTTCCTTTATCTTATACTGTCACTAAGAAGTTCTCAAATCCAGATGGACAGAAAAAAAATTTTTTTTTTCACAAGTCTTACAAAGAGACATAAATGGGGATATGTTCTTAAAGCTGATGCTTGAAAAAGCAAAGAGGTGAACGCTCACCTCAGACACTATTCCATCAGGAGTCAGTCCCCGCTTCCTTTATTCCTCTCCTCCTTTCTGCTGAAAATCTTACCCATCTTCCAAGACTCAGTTCAAGCTCTACCTCTCCCACAGAGATGGACCTTGTTGTTGTGGAACAACTCCTGGAAAGCATAACTAGGTACATAAGCACACCTCATATGTATTTATAATATTCTCTTGTTACACACCAATTTCTTGAGGTCCTCGTGCTTCTCCTTTTTTAGTATTTTAAACCCTACAAAAGCGCTTGATAACGTTTAAGTTGTGTATAAAGTGTGACAATGAGCCATGCAGCCCTGGCCGTCTATTAAGGTACACAAATGGCATCAGAGACCCTTCGCAGAGTCTCAAATCAAGCTGTTCACAGATGACAATTCCAGATCTCTGCAAGTTCTCCAGCCATAGCCACATGCTCCTTAGCTGAGTCAGTAGACACGAGAGTAGAAGCAGTTTCTGTCAAATATTCAAGAGGAAGACCCTGGGGCTGTTAATTACCATTTCTAGACCGCAGTCTCTCGCCTGGCCGTTAAGAGCACTGACTAGGAATCTGACTGCCTGAGTTCAAGTCCCAGCTGCACTGCTTATTATATAAGTGAGGTAACCAATTTGATCCTCGATTTCCCCATCTGCAAAACAGGAACCCTAACGGTGTCGATCTCATCAGGTTGTAGCCAGCAGAAAGTGAGACAATGCAGTCCAGGGCGAGCGTTTAGCACAGCGCCTGCAGCAGTAAGACAATAAGGAGCAGTGACCTGACCACGTATCTACAGCACGGGTGAGGCGACCTAGGTTATCCTTAAGGAGGCTTCTTCCATCGCTCATATTCTATGGTCCTGGTGTGAGAACAGGGACCAGAATGCCAGGAAGGGCTGTCACCACTCCAGCCAGGGAGCTCTCTCTGCATCCCCTGAACAAATGACAGCCTCCAGGTAGAGCTTCTCTGCCAATTCGCCGGCCGGAGGGTAAACGGTCTGAGCCCTGCCTCTATTACGGGGTGTCTTTCTCCACCCTATCGCCTTCCCCTCGGCCCGGCAAGCACTGTTTGAGCGCCTACTGAGTGCCTGCGGGCTCACGCGGATGGGATGGGGCGTGGGGCCACACTCACTTGTTCCTGCGGATCCAGTCGATGAGGGCGCGCACCTCCGGGACGTCGTCCAGGGCCGGGGGCTCGCCGGTGCGGAACTGGTCCGGGAAGCTGCGGTTGAGGTCGCGGCCGCGGCTGTTGTCGCGGCCGGTGGGCCCGGGCGGCTCGCCGTCACCGAGGCCGCAGTCGCCCTCGCGGGCGCGCTCGAAGCCATCGGGGTTGAGGCTGGGCATGACATAGACGTCGGTGGCGTTGAGCAGGCGGACCAGGCGCGGGTCTCCGCGGCGGTAGCCGGCCACCAGCTCGCGAGCCAGGTAGACCAGCACCTGGCGCGAGACGGTCTCGTCGCCGTGCATGTTGCCCACCAGCTTCACCTGCGGCCGGCCGGGCAGGAGCGGCCCCGCCGCGTCGGGCCCCGCGTCGCCGTCAGGGGGCGGCGGCTCCAGGCCGGCCGTGAGGCGCAGCACCCACAGAGGCCGGCCCTCCACCGAGCGGCCGATGCTGAAGAGGCGAGCCAGGCCCGGGGACGCCGCGGCCGCCACCTCCCTCAGCACCGAGCTCAGCTCCTCTTGGTGGTAGTAGCGGTCGAACTGGCCCTCGGCCGCCTGGGCGCCCGCGCTCGTCGTCGTCGTCGTCGCCTCGGCCTTCTTGATGTGCGCCGCCTGGGCCGGGGTCCTCAGCAGCAGCAGGCACAGCAGCAGCGGGAGGCTCCCGGGCCGCCGAGGCGGCCGCACGTCCCGGCCGCTCGCCATCTTCTCAGCAGCGCGGCTAATCCCGGCTCGGCTCCCGCGGCCCCGCGCTACAGGCGGCCGGGGCCAGCCGGATCCCCTCCGCGCCTAGCAACCCCATCCCGCCCTCCGGCCGCAGCCAATCGCCGGAGGGCCTGCCGCGGCGTCACGCCAGGGGGCGGGGCCTCCCTTAAAGCAGCCGATTCCCTCTGGGCGGGCCTGCCTGCCTGCCTCCTGTCCCGGACGAGTTTGCTCCCTCTTCCTTACTTGAGGTTACGCTCGCCCAATTTCCCCCGCTCCCTGTTTCATCTTCTGCGTTTGCTCCGCTTCTGCTCAACTCGCTCAATCTCTTTTTTGTGGCTTCTGCTCCTAAATTCTCACCCCTTTTCCTCTGCGTACTCTTAACTAGCTCCCTTCCCTTTTTTGTTGCAACTTTTCCCTGCTGCGCTTTAACGCTTAGAACCGAAAGAATCAGAAGATTCGAAAGAATCAAAGAACTCGAAAAAATCAAGAGGTTCGGAAGACTCAAAGTTCGAAGAGTCAAAGGACGTTTTAGCCCAATCTCCTTTCCACCCTTTGCACCGCAGTCGTCCTGCCTCGGCTTGAGCCCAGCGCCCAGCATGTCGTCGAAGAAAATGGGACACTTGGAGCAGCGGAAGGCTCACTACTTCACAAAGCAGTCCATTCCATTTTTCATTTGTTCTGTTGAAAGAAGGCGTCTTCTTTATGTTTAGCGGAAATCTGCTACGTAGTAGGCCCCGTTTGTGTTAAGGTACATAATTCTTGGGTGTCACTCTTAGTTTTTTCACTGCCACTAGTTCCCAAGCAGATTTCATTTCAGAGTTCACCTGCCCACCTCTCTCACACTCTTCTGAACGAGTTTTATGTTTAACTGTGGCCTTGGAATGACATTTTTTTAAAGCAACAGGCGTGGCATTTCCGGAAACGAGAGTAATCCCTGAACTCAATGTTCTGTCAAAGCTGGCAAATACAGTGTTTTATCAAGTCTAGAGAGGAGGTCGTTTAAACTGGTCTTTAAAGTAGGCTTTAGTTACCTACCTTGAAGAAACACAAAACTCACAATCCATTTATCGAGTGTGAAATTCTTCCCATCTAACAGAATTACGATAGCTGTTGTATTCTTTCGGAGCCAGGCTTTTCAAGGCCCCTTCCCTGTACTATGATTGAACCCCAGTATGACCAGAGTTAATTGATTCATGTATCAAATATTTGTTCAGCAGCTGCTGTATGCCGGACCTAGAGGTAAGTGTCGTTGTTAGGTGCCGTCAGTTCTGACTCATAGTGACCCTGTGTACAATAGAAGGAAACACTGCCCAGTCCTGTGCCATCCTCACAATCATTGTTATGCTTGAGCCCACTGTTGCAGCCAGTGTGTCATTCCATCTCATTGAGTCTTCCTCTTTTTCTCTGACCCTCCACCTTACCAAGAATGATGTCCTTCTCCAGGGACTGATCTCTCTTGATAACATGTCCAAAGTATATGAGACCTAGTCTTGCCACCCTTGCCTCTAAGGAGCATTCTAGTCTTAATTCTTCTAAGACAAATTTGTTTGTTCTCTTTGCCAGTCCGTAGCATATTCAGTATTCTTCGCTAACACTGCAATTCAAAGGTGTCAATTCTTCGGTCTCAGGGAAGCAAATCATTTTTCTGATGAGTCACAGAGCCAATGCAGTTTGTGGCAAGTGCTACAGTGGAAGTATGGGGCACAGGTGAGGGAAACCTTATTCAACCTGAGGAGGAAGAAAGGGAAGGAGAGAGACTGTAGGGGAGGAGAGGGACTCTGGGCAGAAGAAGGAGAAGCACAGAAAGCTGCAAGGCTTGAGGGCAAACACTGCATGTTCTGGGAACTGCATGTTGACCAGGATTACTCGGAGTCAAAGGGCTCACAGGTGTGGAGGAGACGTAACTGGACAGAAGCCAGAGGAACAGGGCCAGGGCCTGAAGAGCCTCACAAGCCAGGCTCCCAGGAGCATACTTAATTCAGAAGGACGTGGAGAACCACTGGTGAATTTTAAGCACGTTTAGAAAAATTCCTCTAAACTAGGAGGGAATGGAATGGAAGATCTAAGACTTGGGGCAGAGAGACCTATCACCAACCAACCAACCCGTTGCTGTCGAGTCAATTCCTACTCATAGTGACTCTATAGGACAGAGTAGAACAGTCCCATAAAACAGGGAGTGCCTGGTGGATTTGAACTGCCAACCTTTTGATTATCATCTGTAGCTCTCCGTAGCTCTTACCAACTGTGCCACCAGGGCTCTGCCAGTGGAGATAGAGTGAAGGAAATGAATTCAAAAGACTTCTAGGAGGGAAACTGGACAGAATCTGGTAACAGAGAGAGAGAGAGAGAGAGGATTATAGGCTGACCCCATTAAAAAAGCAACTTGGAGGCATTCCTGAGGTATAAAACCAGTTGCCACCAAGTCTATCCTGACTCATGGAGACCACGTCGTCAGAGTAGAACTGTACTCGACAGCATTTTCAAAGGCTGATTTTTTTGAAGTAGATCACCAGGCCTTTCTTCCAAGGCACCTCTGGGTGGACTTGAACCTCCAACCTTTCAGTTTGTAGCCACTCGTCACCAAGGTGACGGTGACAGGAGAAAGCACACGTTTAGGTGTCGATGATGAGTTTAGTACTCTGCCAGGGCAGCGAGAACCATCATTGTGGTCCTGTGATCGCTTCTTCTTCTCCATCCCCCATACTATCTAGCCTACATGATGCATAGCAGTTGCCATGCATCAAAAACAAAGCCCCAACTCTGCAGAGGCTGCTCACCACCTAGGAGTGCTTAATCATTACACCGTGCACTTTCATAATAATACAAATCAAAGAAGTCCTGGGGGCATGTTAGTCTCTAATCAAAGATTTCCTTTTCTATCATTTTCGCTCTCCTTTGAAACCCCTCCTGCCCCCTCGCTCCTGCAGCTTCAGCTAGTGAGGCTTGAAATCTAAATAAACAAGCAAGAGGGCAGCAGAATAATGCGATGTAGTTTGAGCCATTGACCTCCCAGGAATTTTCAGGCCTCCTTGGTGTGTTTGAGGCCTCTTTCAGGTACTTTGTGCCAGTGCTTTCAGGTACTTTGTGCCCAGAGCTCCTGACTCTGGTCCTTGCTCACTGGATGGGTAGCAGAGGGCTGCCTTTGTGTCCTAAACACCTCCAACTGTGCAGAGAAGTCTTGAACCTCCTGAGAGGTGTTGATTTCATCCCCCCAAGGAAAATCTTGACCACAGAAATAAGGAAACTTGGGAAAGACTCGAGGGTAAAAAAAGACTTCCTGCTTCACAGAAGCAGATCAGCCGTGACCTGGATTTTTTAAGCAGGGCAGAAGCTGTTGGATGGCCACCCTGACTTTAGCAACGAATCTCTCTCTTTAAAAGACACATAGGTAACTGAACCACGGCATAGATCATCAAAGGAACCCTGGTGGTGCAGTGGTTAAGCACTCGGTTGCTCACTGAAAGATCCATGGTTTGAAAGCACCAGCCTCTCTGTGGGGGAAAGATGTGGCAATCTGCTACTGTAAAGATTACAGCCTTGGAAACCCTATGGGGCAGGTCTCTATGAGTCAGAGTTGACTAGACAGCAACGGATTTGATTTGGTTTTTGACAGATCATGAACTTATAAACATCTCATTGTCAGGTACACATACCCACAGATTTAAAAATTCAATTCAGCAAATGTTTATGGAGCACCCACTCTAGCGAAATGTTCTGTGCTAGATGCAGGGGGGTTGGAAGATGAATGTAGGAGACCTCTCCTCTCCAGGAGGCCAGAATCCAGTGAGGGAGACAGAACATGGGCACAGCAAAGGACAGAATGTATCACTGGGGCCAGAGCTATGGAATACACACTGTGCTAAACCCTTTATAGCAGTTGACTCATTTATTATTCCCCGCAGCTGTCTTATGAGGCAGGTACTATTATTCCCATTTCAAAGATGAAGAGACTGAGGCACAAAGTCTCACGGCTGGTAAGTCACAGAGCCAGTACTCAAACCCAGGTAAGAGAGAAAGATATGAAATAATCATCTCAAAGAATGGGAGAGAGGAATGGAGAGTAATAACAGTTTTCAGCCACTGACACTTTAATGGGGACCAGCAGTTTTCTGTCATTTAGACCTGAAAGTTAATGGGACATGGAACAGGAGGGTTTTTTATGAGGAGGCTGTTTGAGAGAATGAAAAATGTGGTTAGAGTCCAAATAATTGGGTTCTGAAAATCCAGCAGCAGACTGAGGGGATAGGAGGCCCCTGAGAAGATAAATATAGAAAGGGAAGAGGAGAGATTGGATCAGAGTTAAAACCTCCGTTTCAGTTTAGCATTATTCAGGTGACCAGGATGTGGTTAGTGCCACAGAGGCACATTAACTTAGAGAAAAATTAGAGGATATAGAATATAGAAGATTTGTCCATAGAAAACAAGGATGATGAAAACAATTGGCAGCATCCAATTGGAATTTTCATAAATTTACGGGTGTGTTCCAAGCAGCAAAAAGCAAAAATGGTGTAATTCCTGAAGATTCTTTTTAATGGAATGAAGCCTGAAAGTGGGAATTATCAAGGGAAACTTTGACCACATCAGTCCTTATGGAGGCTGTTGGTTCCCTGATCAAATCCTCTTTACAGGTCAATGTACTATCCTCTAGTTGATGCTTATACCTGCCCCTTTCTTGGGGAGATGATGCTTGGCTGACATATGTTTTGCTCAGAAATGCCTGGGAAGTTACACAGTCTACCTGCACACACGCACGCAGACACACACACCCCATCCTATAGCCAGTGATTGACAGCTGCAGGATATTACAGCCTAGCCCCCTTGCCTCTGGGCAGGGCAAACTCTCTAGGGCAATTCATGCTCCAGAGCTGTCCATATAGTCAGGTGGAGGGAAGATTTCTCCTAAAACTATACTTTTGCTTAGCTTCTTCCCTATCCTGCTTCGCTTAATCCCTTCCTGGTTTCTCGTGGAGGCCTGCCCTCAATAAATCACTTCCACAAGTTATCTTCTTCTCAGGCTGTACATCTAGGGAACCTGACTTAAGATAGCCAGGTAGGATGTAACTCTATGGTACTTACCTCATAGAGGGTTAGACGGAACTCATTTTGCCTTCTTTGCTTCTTTATTTTTAAAGCAGGATTTGCCCTTATTACCTTAAAGTCTTCATCTTTCCAAGTCAAAGAGAAATGAAGGGTTTTTTTTTTTTTTAATCTCCTTTTGAGTTTGCCCTTGGTTATGTAGGTCTCTTCTATTTATGTTTTAGTTAGGGCTGTTTCTATAGTATAATTATGCTGCCTCCAATCAGGAGGCCATGACCGTGATTTTGATCTGTATTTCCAAAAAGATTCACTAGTGGTCATGTGGCAAGGAGGGAAGGAAGTAGGTATTAGATACTTTGAGGTGTACATATCAGAAAACCTGATCATTCTAGCTTAAATAATAAATAAAGTTTATCGGCTCATGTAACTGAGAAGGCCAAAGGAGAAGTCTGGATTCAGACATAGTTTCATCCTATGGCTAAATGATCACCAAGTATCTGTTTTTTTGTTTGATTTGTTTTTGCCTCTTGGCCCTGTCTTCTACAATATTGACTTTATTCTAAGGCTGACTTCCCTGGTGGTCCAAGAGAATTGACAGTAGTTTCCAAAGCCACATGCTTCCTTATTCACACTCAGCAGAAAAACAGTGATGCCCTTGTTCTAGCAGAATTGCTGAGTTTCACTCTGATTGGATCATCTCAGATCACATGCCTATCCCTGAACTGATCACTATGGCTGGGGAGACGGAGGGTGATGATTGGCTTAGCCTGAGCTCCATTGCTGAGGCCAGGGATGGAGTCTGACTCCCATGAACTACATGGACTCCCAAATAGAAATCATGGCCTATGGTAAGGGGAAGGGGGGAGTGGAAGCTGAGGAATCAACCAATAAATGCCAGCCTCCCTCACCATACAAGTGACAGCAGCAAAAATTTGTATTCACTCAACAAACATTCACGAGGTGCATGCTGTGCACCCTGCCCTGACTGAGAGGAATATAACAGTGCATGAGATAGGAAGAGAAGGGAGAAGGGGAGGGAAGGGGAAAGGAGAGAGGAGGAAAAGCAGGTGCTGCAACGTAGTGAAATAAGTAGCAGTAAGTACCATGTGCCAATAGCTCATACCTGCAGGGTGCTTTAGAGTTTACAACATGCTTTCATATACTTAATTTCACTAAATCTTGCCATTTCTTATTTTTGGCTGTCCAGCACTTGAACTTCTTCCTTTTGTTTGGGTAACCTTCCATCTAGGAGTCTTGGAAGAAGGTGGGGCCCTCCTGCCATTAAACAGGCTGAAAATGCCAGGTACTTGCTTTCCCAGCCTCCCTTGCAGCCAGGACATGGGCGTACAGCCTAGGTTTGGCCCTACAAACAAGCCTGTGACACACTTTGAATTGGGAGCTAGTGACACAAGGAAGCAAAGATCATGGCTAATTTTATCTGGCTGTAGTGAGGAGGGGTGAGCAGCACCATGTGCTTCCTGGGTCGAGCAAGCAAGCAGGACATCCAGCTTCCAGTACCAGTGGTATTGGCAGGGCAAGCTGCAGCAGCTGGCACTTGGCCACGGTAGCAGCAGTTTCCTAAATTCTGCTACTTGCTTTGGGGGGCATTGTTCCTATCTGTGTGTAACCTCTGGGTTTCCAACCTTCCTAAGCAACCTTCCTAAGCCACCCAACATCCTTTTAACATATCCATTCAATTAATTCATTTTTAAACCAGAATCAGTATCTATAGCTGTTGTTTATGGGAACACAACCCATTTGAGGTCACTATTACCATCCTCATTTTACAGGTAAGAATACAGGCTCTGAAAGTTTAGGTAACTGGTGCCTAGGGCCACGCTACCTTCAAACTCCAAACCCATACTTTTTTTTACTATATGACACATTCATAGATAAAGGAGTGACTGAGAAACGTTCCTTCATACTCCAAAGAGTTCCTCCCTTTCCACCATCTGTCTAGTGCCTAAAATGCACTGGTAGAGAGGGATTACTCTGAATCTTAAAGGTTTTTCCCTCAATTAAAAGGCAAAAGCTCCAGGAAAGCAGTATTAAAGGTATCAAATATCTTGAGGTCTTGTCAGCTGACACCTTGGGATGGGTGGGAAAGGTACCTTAGGGAGGACTTAACAGGCTGTTTAAAGGCAAGGGCCCGTGATAATGGAATGCAGATGACGTGGGCACAAGAGAGGCAAAGAAATATTAAAAGAGGAGAAATCGGGTTGCCAAAGACACTGGTACCTATGTAGCTAGGGCAAAAAAAAACCCCAAAACTTGCCCCCACATTTCCAAGGAAAACCTTTAGTTTGGCTGGATAAATCTTTATCCTTTATCCAAGATAAAGGATGGAGATGTCAATAGGGGAAGCCCCAGGGAGAACTAGATTGCTGGGTATTGGTGGTTCTCAGCCCTGATTGCCCTTTAGAATCATCTAGGAAGCTTTCAAAAAATACTGGCGTCCTGCATCCTTTGAGGGAGGAGATGGTAATAAAGAAGAGAGAAGAGCATGCATGGAGCTGGGGAGATGTTTTTGGAGGAGTTTTAGAGGAAGATTGAAGGCACCTCTTGAGAAGCATGAGACCTTAGGGAGAGACTTGTGTTCTGTGATGAGTCCAATAACTTCCTTCTAGATCCCTCAAGCAAAGGTGTACTTTACTTTTCAAGGGAGTTGGATTTGGGTTTGTTTTTTTGTTTTTGTTTTGGATGTGACTGTATTGAGCCAAGGCTAGATATAGATTGGTTTTACTTGGGTTATACATTGTACCTATTTAACAGGTTCGCCTATAGCGGGCTCTAGATTCCAGCAACACATTCGAACTGGGGACCAAGTGCTATTTTACCCAGATGCAGGAAAGTATGCCCAGATCAGAAGACATCCTCCAATAAAACAGCAAGAAATTGGGACTGTGCACCCATGCAGAAAGTTCCCCCCATACACACACACAACTTGAGCTCACTAACCAGACAGATGTTCAGTTACTAGGGATGCTTTGGCAGCCAGCAATTTCAGCCTTTAATTTTGATGAAAATACTTGCCGAGACAGAACTGGCACAAGCAAAGCACATTCACACCTAGCCAGCAGTCCTCCATCTCAAGAGTGCAAGCTGAAGCTCCAGAAGGTGAAGAGATTGATGCTATTTATGGGAACAATCTGCAGCCCTCTCTCTGTTATAGGTCTGGGTGAAAAATAGTACAAGGGGAATTATAGCACTGGAGAAAGCAGCAACAGAAATACTGCAAGCCTACTCAAGAGGCAAAGCTCCCTGGGAGACCCCGAGTGCCAGGGACACAGGACAGGGAAGTGGGTTTACAAAAGGACCCTCATAAAGAAGCAATTACTAACTCATATGCTTAGTAGGAAAAGAAAACACTTTTCTCAGCACCCAAAGAAAGGAAAGAACAGGCAATGAAGCCAGATGAAACTGGGCAAATGGATGCAACCAAAGTTAAGGTGCAATGTGTGGAAAATATAGCAAATCTCTAGGGTCCCCAGAGCAGATGTTCCAGTCAGGTCCCCTAATGCTGCTTTGTAACACCTACCCCTGACCCTTATCTTTGTCCACTTTCTGGTAGCTGCTTCTGCTCCGCAAGGTCTTCTGTCCATTTATTAGTTTATCTACCAGATCTTGACCAATCACAGTCTCCATGCCAAGCCCAGTACAAGGCTCTGGGCATAAAAGTGAAAACATACAATTAAGGCCAGATTAAGAGCCTCAGAGGCCCTAAGCACTGAAGAGATTATGGTGTCCCCTTCGGAAAAGAAAATTCAAAATGAAAGTTTATTTTCAAAATGATAACAAACCATGAATATATGCCAAAATTTAAATAGCTTTTTTCTAGATTTGGAGATTACAAAATTCAGGTTATGTCAAAGATAAATGTTTTCCTCTCTCTCTCTCTTACTCTCATTCTAATGTTCCTGCTTTGCTGGTGCCTTATGGGGTGACCCAGCTAATGACACTGTCCCTGCCTTTGAAAAGCTCATGGGAGGATAACTTTTAGCTTTCTGGCTACATAGGTGCTCTTCTCTTTCCCAGTTTCTGGTTGCCATCAGCATTGTTAATGAGTAGAAGGATGATGGGGTGGCGATAGGGGGAAGAACTGATCTTCTGAAAAAGAAGTCAGACTACTTACCGACAAAGTCCCACAAAATTTTTGAAAATGGAAATTAGACAAGGATGCCATTTATCACCACTCCTATTCAACAATTTTTATTTTTTTATTTAACATTGTACTGGAAGACCTAGCTAGAGCAAATAGGCAAGAAAGGGAAATAAAGGGCTTTGAAATTGGCAAGGAAGAAGTAGAACTATCCCTACTGGTAAATATAATCCTATGCATAGAAAATCCCATAGACTGCACAAGAAAGCTACTGGAACTAATAGAAGGATTCAACAAAGTAGCAGGATACAAGGTCAACATACAAAAATGAGTCAGATTCCTCTACAAGAACAAAGACAGCTTCAAAAAGAAAATCAGGAAAACAATACCATTTACAAAAAACAAAAACTCAAACCTGTTGCCATCGAGTGGATCCAGACTCATAGTGACCCTATAGAACAGAGTAGAACTGCCCCATAGGGTTTTCAAGGAGTGGCTGGTGGATTTGAACTGCTGACCTTTTGGTTAGTAGTGGTAGCTCTTAACCACTTCGCCACCAGGGCTCCACCATTTACAACAGCCCTCCCCTGCCGCCAAATAAAATAACTTAGGAATAAATCTAACCAAGGATGTAAAAGATTTATACAAAGAAAACTACAAAACACTACTACAAGAAACCAAAGAGACCTGTATAAATGGAAAAACATACGATGCTCAAGGATATGAAGAATTAACACTGCGAAAATGTCAATACTACACAAAGCAATCTACAGATATAATGCAATCCTGATCCAAATTACAGTAGTGTTGCTTAATAAGATAGTAAAACTAATCACAAACTTTATATGGAAAAGAAAGAGGCCCAGATAAGTAAAGCATTACTGAAGAAGAAGAACGGAGTAGAAGGTCTCACACTTTCCGATCTAAAAATCTACTACACACAGCCATGGTAGTAAAAACAGTCTGGTACTGGTACAATGACAGACACGTAGATCAATGGAACAGAATTGAGAACTGAGAAGTAAATCCATTCAGCTAATCTTCAACAAAGGGCCAAAGTATATTAAATGGGGACGAGACAGTCTCTTCAACAAATGGTGCTGGCAAAACTGGCCATCTATCTGTAGAAAAATGAAACAGGACCCATACCTTACACCATACACAAAGACTAACTCAAAATGGATCAAAGGCCTAAATATAAAACCTACAACTATAAAGATCATGGTAGAAAAAATAAGGACAACCTTAGGGGTCTTAGCACATGGCATAAATAGTATACCAACCATAACTAAAAATGCACAAACAGGAGAAGATAGACCAGGTGAGCAGGACCTCCTAAAAATTAAACACAAACTCATCAAAGTCCTGGTGGTGCAGTGGTTAAAGTGACTGACTGCTAACCGAAAGGTCAGTGGTTTGAAAACACCAGCAACTCCTCAGGAGAAAGATGTGGCAGTTGGCTTCTGTCCGGATTTACAGAGATTTACAGCCTCAGAAACCCTATGAGGTTGCTATGAGTTGGAATCGGATTGAATAGACTGGAATTGGCAATGAGTCTTCCTCTTTCTTGCTGACCCTCTACTTTATCAAGAATGATATCCTTCTCCAGGGACTGGTCCCTCCTGATAACATGTCCAAAGTATGTGAGATGAAATCTCGCTATCCTTGCTTCTAAGGAGCATTCTGTCTGTACTTCTTCCAGGAAAGACTTGTTCATTCTTCTAGAAATTCATAGCATATTCAAAATTCTTCACCAACACCATAATTCAAAGGTGTCAACTCTTCTTTGGTCTTCCTTATTCATTGTCCAGCTTTTGCATGCTTATAGCCCAAATCCAAACCATTGCCGTCCAGTTGATTCAGACTCATAGCGACCCTACAGGATAGAGTAAAACTGCCCCATAGAGTTTCCAAGAAGCACCTGGTAGATTCAAACTGCCGACCTTTTGGTTAGCAGCCACAGCACTTAACCACCATGCCACCAGGGTTTCCTTGCATTCATATACGGTGATTGAAAATACCATTGTGTGGGTCAGGCGCACATGAGTCCTCGAAGTAATGTCTTTGCTTTTTAACTCTTTAAAGAGGTCTTTTGCAGCAGATTTGCCCAATGCAATACATCATTTGACTTCTTTACTGTTGCTTCCATGGTTGTTGATTGTGGGTTCAAGTAAAATGAGATCCTTACAACTTCAATATTTACTCCCTTTATCATGATGTTGCTTATTGGTCCAGTTGTGATGATTTTTGTTTTCTTTATGTTGAGGTGTAATCCATACTGAAGGCTATAGTCTTTGATCTTCATCAGTAAGTGCGTCAAGTCCTCTTCACTTTCAGCAAGCAAGGTTATGTCATCTACACATTGCAGGTTGTTAATGAGTCTTCCTTCAATCCTGATGCCCTGTTATTCCTCATGTAGTCCAGGTTCTCGGATTATTTGCTCAGGATACAGATTGAATGAGCATTGTGAAAGGATACAACCTTGACACATACCTTTCCTGACTTTAAACCATGTAGTATCCCCTTGTTCTGTTTGAACGACTGTCTCTTTGTCTTTGTACAGGTTCCGCATGAACACAATTAAGTGTTCTGGAATTCCTATTCTTCGCGATGTTATGCATAATTTGTCATGATCCACATAGTCGAATGCCTTCGCGTAGTCAGTAAAACACAGGTAAACATCTTTCTGGTATTCTCTGCATTCAGCCAAGATCCATCTGACATCAGCAATGATACCCCTTGTTCTACGTCTGCTTTTGAATCTGGATTGAATTTCTGGTAGTTCCTTGTTGATGTGCTGTGGCAACCACTTTTGAGTGATGGCCAGCAAAATTTTACTTGCATATGATATTAATGATATTGTTCAATAATTTCTGCATTCTGTCAGATCACCTTTCTTTGGAATGGGCACAAATATAGTTCTCTTCCAGACAGTTGGCCAGGTAGCTGCCTTCCAAATTTCTTGGCATAGACAAGTGAGCACCTCCAGCGCTGCATCTATTTGTTAAAACATCTCATTTGGTATTCTGTCAATACCTGGAACCTTGTTTTTCACCAGTGCCTTCAGTGCAGCTTGAACTTTTTCCTTCAGTACCATTGGTTCTTGACCATATGCTACATCCTGAAATGGTTGAATGTTGACCAATTCTTTTTGGTATAATGACTCTGTGTATTCCTTCCGTCTTCTTTGATGCTTCCTGTGACTAATATTTCCCCTGTAGAATCTTCAATGTTGCAACTTGAGGCTTGAATTTTTTCTTTAGTTCTCTCAGCTTGAGAAATGCTGAGTATGTCCTTTCCTTTCGGTTTTCTAATTCCAGGTCTTCGTACATTTCATTATAATACTTTACTTTGTCTTCTTGAGTTGCCCTTTGAAATCTGTTCAGCTCTTTTCATTATCATTTCTTCCCTTTCCCTAGCTACTCTAAGTTGAAGGGCAAGTTTCATAGTCTCTTCTGACATCATTTTGGTCTTTTCTTTCTGTCTGTCTTTTTAATGACTTCTTGCTTTCTTCATGTATGATGTCATCCCACAACTTCTCTGGTCTTTGGTCATTAGTGTTCAGTGCGTCAAATCTATGCTTGAGATGGTCTCTAAATTCAGGTGTAGCATATTCAAGGTCATATTTTAGCTTTTGTGGACTTGCTCTAGTTTTCTTCAGCTTTAACTTGAACTTGCATAGGAGCAATTGATGGTCTGTTCCTCAGTTGGCCAGTGACCTTGTTCTGACTGATGATATTGAGCTTCTCCATTGTCTCTTTCTACAGATGTAGTTGACTTGATTCCTATGTATTCCATCTGGCAAGGTCCATTTGTATAGTCACAATTTATGTTGTTGAAGAAAGGTATTTGCAAAGAAGAAGTTGTTGATCTTGCAAAATTCCATCATGCAATCGCCAGCATCATTTCTCTCACCAAGGCCATATTTTCCAATTACTGATTCTTCCTCTTTGTTTCCATCTTTTGCATTTCAATCACCAGAAATTATCAATGCACCTTGGTTGTATGCTTGATCAAATTCAGCCTGCAGAAGATAAAATCTTCAATTTCTTCATCTCTGGCCTTAGTGGTTGGTGTATAAATTTGAATAATAGTCGTATTAACTGGCCTTCCTTGCAGGCATATGGATATTATCCTATCACTGACAACACTGTCTTTCAGGATAGATCTTGAAATGTTCTTTTTGATGATGATTGCAACACCGTTCCTCTTTAATTTGTCATTCTTAGCATAGTAGACCATATGATCGTGCAATTCAAAATGGCCAAAACTAGTTCATTTCAGCTCACTAATGCCCAGGATATCAATCTTCATGTGTTCTATTTCATTTTTGATGACTTCCAATTTTCTTAGATTCATACTTCGTACATTCCATGTTCATTCAATGTTTGCAGCTGTTTCTTCTCATTTTGAGTCATGCCACCTCAGCAAATGAAGGTCTCGAAAGCTTGACTCCATGCACGTCATTAAGGTCAACTCTACTTTGAGAAGGCAGCTCTTCCCTAGTCTTATTCTGAGTGCCTTTCAACCTGAGGGGCTCATCTTCCGGCAGTATATCAGACAGTGTTTTGCTGCTCTTAATAAGGTTTTCACTGGCCAGTTTTCTCAGAAGTAGACCACTGGGCCTTTCTTCCTAGTATCTCTTAGTCTGGAAGCTCCACTGAAACCTGTCCACCCTGGGTGATCCTGTTGGTATTTGAAATACTGGTGGCAGAGCTTCCAGCATTATAGCAACACGAAAGCCACAACAGTACATCAAACTGACAGACAAGTTGTGGTGGCATAACATAGTGCATGAAAACAACATCTGGGATCTTTCAAGTTTGCCAACAGTCATCTAAGATACAACTAGTGGTCTCTTTCTATACAGAGTAAAGGAGAGTGAAGAAAACCAAAGACTCAAGGGAACAATTAGTCCAAAGGACTAATGAGCCACGTGCACCACAGCCTACATGATTCCAAGAGTGGAAGAACTGGATGGTACCTAGCTACCACTACCAAGTATTCTGCCTGGGATCACAATAGAGAGTTCTGGACAGAGTGGGAGAAAAATGTAGAACAAAAAATCAAATTCATAAAAAAGACCAGACTTGATGGCTTGGTAGAGCCTGGAGAAACCCCCAAGACTATGGCCCTAAGTCACGCCTCTGACTTGGAATTGCAACCATTCCCAGAAACTTCCAGCCAAGCAATAGACAGGCCTACAAGATAAACAATAATACTCGAAAAGAACATAGAACAAACAATTATACACAACCAAAAGGGAAGCATTTGCCCCAAAGTAAAGAAGGCAGTAAGCGTTAGGAAAACAAGACCAAACAAAATGGAGAAAGCGTTGACACAGTGTGGGGACTTCAATCAATGTCATGGAACACTTTGTGTACAATTTATTGAGCAAGAAACTAATGTGCTGTATGAACTTTTACCTAAAACACAATACAGTATATTTTGAGATCCCACAAAATTATTAGGCTTTCATATCAGGAGGCCAAATGCACTATTGGTAGCTGTGCTTCAAGATCTGAAGAAGATTTTGAGAAGAGCACGAAAATATCGGAGGGGCAGAATGGCTTCCATCTTAGGATGAATTAAATAATTTCATACTTTTAAGGCTATCTAGAAATATAGAAGTTGGGAGGTAATATGACCCAAATCATAAAGCTATGGCTTCAACGGATGTAGCCTTGTTTACTATACCTGTAAGCATTAGCATTAGAGATCACTTTTTTTTTTAATTGTGGTAATATATATATATATATAACAAAACATTTGCCAATTCAGTCATTTTTGCATGTACAATTTAGTACATGAATTATATTCACCATGTGATGCAACCATCACCACTATCCATTTCCAAATTTTAGAGGTGACTTCTTGAAACTGAACTCAGGTCCTAGGGATACTGCTAAACCAGTCAGGACTTGGTAGATGACTGGTCCAGAGAAAATCTAGAAAAGCAGTACAGGAACGGATCAAGGCCAAAGAGGAAAAGAAAGTTTTCGAGACGGCTTCCAATAATCAAAACGAGTAGGGTTGGAAACTGGGAATTGAAGAGAAATACAGAAAGATTCCAAAGTTAAAAGCTGGGTATTGGAAGAGAAGTTAAAAGATGATGACTTACTGAGTACAGTTGGGCTCCAAAGGCAAGGATTAAGTAGCCAAAGGAGAATATGGAAAGAGAGAATGTCATCAGGTTAGCAAGGTGGGGTAGGTCTGCTAGGAGGTCTAGGTGAGATTTTGGCTACTGGGCCCAATGAAATGTTGCTTAAATGGTAACCCTTCCCAGTTCTTAACTTAGCCTGAGAGGTTAAACAGACCAAAACCTACATAGAAAGGATCCACGGATGGTTCATATAAGCTCACGGATGAGAGACCTACAATGAATTAAGTGAAGTTAGAAATGTCTGGGCTAAATTCCTGATTGTGGTTGCCTGTGAATTAAAAGAATGATGGTTTCAAAACTTTCTAATTTCACAGACATGTAAAATTTTATTAAAAATCAGGGAAGCTGTATAGACATTTATTGTTTTACCTGCCTCAAAGAGTACTCTACTTCTTTGGGAACTTCCCCTTCCCCATTCCAAACATGGTTCTGATGGGGATTGCCCAATCACAGTTTCTCCATTCTTTGGCCATAGGATGGGTACACAAGCCAGGCTGGTCTCCATCTTCCTAGCTATAGTGATTGGTTCCAAGATGGCACATGTCCCAAGCCAGGATAATCAGAGGGTTGTAACTGGAACTGGTGGGAAGGCACTTTCTTCTTTGTTCACTTGGAAGTTGTGTGAATGAAAGCCTTGACTTGCCTGAAGACAAAACTCCAGTTTAGCAGGGACAACTGAATTGTGGGAATGAAGCCAACTTGCAGAGAGAAACAGGAAGAAGAGAACATGTGGGGAGAGTGACCTGAAGGCAGCTCCAGTCACTCCTTAGGGCTGCCCTCCACGGTTTGATTGCGGGAGGCAATAAATTATTTTTCTATTTAAACTAGTTAAGTTGTGCTTCTTTAGCTTTTATCCTACGAGTCCTGTACATCCTAGCAAAGTCATCTGACAATATTCCCTGAAATTAACTGCCTGGGAAGGGGGGGAATTTAGTAAAAGGTGCACACTTACCACCACACACCCACTAAAAAACAAACTCATTGTCTTCCAGTCAATTCTGACTCACCGTGACCCTATAGGACAGAGTAGAACTGCCCCACAGGGTTTCCAAGTAGCAGCTGGTGGATTTGAACTGCTGACCTTTTGGTTAGCAGCCGAGCTCTTAATCACTATGCCACCAGGGCTCCACATACCCACTAGGATGGTTAAGATTTTAAAAACTGACAATACCCAGTGTTAGTGAAAAATGTGGAAAAACTGGGGCTCTGGTACGTACATGGCTGGTAGGGGTGTAAAACGGTAGAAAAAAGGAAAAAAGCTTGGCAGTTTCTAATAAAGTAACATATACTCCTCTTTTATGAGAAGAATTTCATCCCTAGACATTTATCCAAGAGAAGTGAAAATATATGTCCAAAAAAAGATACACAAGAATGTTCCTAGCAGCTTTATCTGTAATAGCCAAAAGCTGGAAGCAACCCAAATGAGAACTGAAAAACAAATTGTGGTATGCTCATACAATGGAATAACACTTAGCAATAAAAAAGAATGAATTACAGCACCAAAGCTGAATCTCAGAAACATTACTTTGAGCAAAAGAAGCCAGACACCAATGAGTCCATACAGTAGAATTCCACGTATATTAAATTCTAGAACAGGCAAAATTGATGTATGGTGATAACGTCAGAACAGTGGTTGTTTGGGAGGAGAGATTGACTAAAAGAGGCACAAGGGAAACTTCTCTGGTAAAAGAAATATTCTGTTTTGATTACGGTGGCAGTTACATTGATCAATCTATTTGTCAAAACTCATTAAACGATTCACTTAAAAATCTGTGCATTGTAATGGATGTAAATTATCACACTTTTTTTGTGAAATTATACTTCAATTAAAAAAAA
The DNA here is from genome assembly GCF_024166365.1 of Elephas maximus indicus. Lineage (NCBI taxonomy): Eukaryota > Metazoa > Chordata > Mammalia > Proboscidea > Elephantidae > Elephas > Elephas maximus. Next base: position 21,656,431 of record NC_064837.1, read on the forward strand.
AAGAGTGTTGAAAAAAAGATTGCATAGGGACTGACAGAAAATTTCCTGTTTTTTACTTTGCCAAGTAAGGACACTGAAAGACAACAAACAAATTGCTATGCACTATCACTTGTGTTTCGTAAGAGGAAGGATATTTTTAAAATTAAAAATATAAGAAGAACATAGTCTCAGGATAAAAGTTTTTTTTTTCTTTAAAAAAATAACATTTGGGTATGTTCTCCCACATTATTCTTACTCTTTCTAGCTCATCGCAAATGAATAATAATTTTAAAAATTCTCCCCGTATCAGCACCAGTTTGGAGATCAGGATTTGGAACCATTACCAGTAGACAGCTACAAAGTGTAGGTTGGTGGCAGCACCAATGATAAAAAACCCTGAGCCCATTGAACCATAATCCTGACCCAACATGACATTTCCTGTACCCTGGAAGGGTGCTTTCATTTGCTTATACAAGAATCCAAGCCAAACTAAACCTGTTGCCATCGAGTCGATTCCAAGTCATAGTGACCCTATAGGACAGAGTAGAACTGCCCTATAGGGTTTCCAAGTGGTGCCTGGTGGATTAGAACTGCTGACCTTTTGGTTAGCAGGCAAACTCTTAACCAGTACGACATCAGGGTTTCCTATAGAAGAATATCATGCAAAAATGTCCCACAGACTGTTCCTGGAGGACTGAAGACCAGAGAGCCCTCTTCATGAGAGGGCTGGGGAAACATAGTGTTCTCCTCTCCCTGACAACATCAGGTAGTGCACCTATGGCTCTCCTGCATCTATGCTTTAATGTGTTTGCCTTTCTCAGGGTGCCTGCTCACGCAGCTGCGGTTTCCCAGAAGGCAGGAAGTGAAGCAACCCAAGCTTACTGCATCTAGAGGGGCTGAGTCTGTCTGGGTTGTGGCAATGTGAGAAGAAAATGTAACAAGTGTGAAACCACAAGGAAATTCATGGTTGGTTCCAGGGTTCAACCTTTCCAACAGAGTCCCAGAAATTTCTGAGATCCTGAACCATGGCTAAGCGTCACGTGTCTGCTTAGGCAGTGGTGATGAAAGAGGCGGATGGGCAGATTGACATGGTTTAGGAGTTGTCAGGATCCCTGGGTGGTGCAAGTGGTTAACCCACTTCACTGCTAACCAGAAGCTTGGAGTTAGAGTCCACCTACCAACCAGTGCGGACAAGTTGATCCTGACCCACGGCGACCCCATGTGTGTCAGAATAGAACTGTGCTCCCTAAGGCTTTCGAGGGCTGATTTTTCAGAAGTAGATCACCAGGCCTTTCTTCTGAGATGCCTCTGGGTGGACTCAAACCTTCAACCTTTCAGTTAGCAGCTAAGTGCATTAAGTGCATCACTCAGGGACTCCACATGTAATCTATCACTACATATTCTTGAAGTAGCGGCAAAATGCTTCATTAAGTTAGTATCATTTATGTATGTATGCACAAACACTTTATGGGATTTGGTTTAGGTTTAGGAGTTTTAGGGTCATGGTTTTATGGGACGTCCCAGTTAATTAGCTTAATATCATGTTTAGTGCTTCTGTTCTGCCTCCTAGTTCATTGCTTAGTGTCTGGGGTCTTAAAAGCTTGCAAGCAGCCTTCCAAGGTACAACGATTGGTCTGTATTCACCTGAGCAACAGAGGAAAAAGGAGAGTCAGGAGAAGGAGGAAGAAACAGAAAGCCTTCCATAAACAACTGCTTCCTTTGCCATGAGACCAGAAGAACTGGATGGTATCTGGCTACCATAACTAAACATTTTGATGAAAAATTCTATAAAAGAAGATCAGTAGGGGGGAAATGCAGAACAGAATTTCAAATTTTCAAGAAATCGCATACTTTCCGGAGCTATGGAGGCTGGATGAATCCTTGAAATTATTGCCCTAGGATAATCTTTAAACCTTAAACCAAAAATATCCCCTGAACTATTCTTAAAACCAAGCAATAGTTTGGCTTTACTAGTAACTAGTAAAGAATGTCTGCATTGAGCATTGTGGTAGATTTAACGATAGATTTAAAGATCTATCTATGTGAGATGGAGCTGACAACAGCAACTGCGAAGATTAAATAGGAAGCTTAGGGTGCAGTAAGTTTATGTTAATGGGGGATGAACAATTTTGGAAAAGCACAGTGAGGAGAGTTGTATAATTCAAATAATGTAATCAGTGTCACTGAACTGTGCATGTAGAAATTGCTGAACTGGTGTTTGTTCCACTGCGTATATTTTCAACAACAACAAAAATATTTAAAAAATACAAAGAAAAAAATTAGCATTACAAAGTTCCTTAATGATACATCCCAAAATATTTCAGTTGAAAGGAATCTGTGTTATGTGATTAATATGATACTCTCTACAACTTATATACATATATATCAAGTAATACTTTAAATACATGTCAATGCCTTTTTCTCCAGGTAATTATCTGTAATATCAGAAAAAATAATCTAAAATGTTAAGGCACATATTTTAAAAAACAATCACACTCTCAGAAAAATCACAAAAAAGTAAAAAAAAAGTCTCTCATGTCCCCCTATGGAGATCTTCCCTTCACCCTGTTCAAACTCTTATACACTTATACGCGCTGTGCTCCCACGGGAGTGCCTGCTTTACCCTGCTTGGGCTCTGACATCTCTCCACATCATCTCCTTTCATGGACACCTTCCTCATCTGGCTCAGAGTCTGACACCCAGCACTTGGCCACCACCGCCACCACCATCCCACCTGGGCCCCCTTCTCACCCTACATAGTCTCCACTACCTTGCACCAAGCAGCCCTCCAATTTTTCCTCTATACGGTGTATCCTTTGAATTTGTAGATTCTGTTCTTCATTTCAGGCAAGTGTTCTTTTCCCTGTGAATATTGCTATGCTCCACTTGTTCTGTTTTCTACCTCAGGGGCACTGAGTATATACATGGTGAATCTTTATTGTCTTTTCCCAATGATATCATTTCTGTGACGAAATTCTATGTACATGTGAGGATAATTATTATTATAGTTATAATCCAGATATGGCAAGTTTTATGCTCTTTCTTAATTCAAATCTCAAGCATTAAAATCTTTGTGAATGACTTTTATTTCTGTGTATGTGTATGTACTGAATACGATTTAGTGGGCTGAAGTGAAAGACAACACAGTAGCCAATTTGCTTTACAAAAACTACAGTGACCGGACAATAATTAGAACTAATCTTTCGTTAATTCTGAACTCTACAAGGCATGGAGAGAAACTCTTTACATATGTTACCTCATTTAATTCTCACAATAATTCTATAAAATAAGTAACATTATTATGCCATCATTTAATAATGAGTTGTGTATTAAAATTTTTTTTTGTGTGTGTATTAGTTTCCCAAGGCGCCCTGGTGGTGGAACTGTAAAGTGCTCAGCTGCTAACTGAAAGGCTGGCAGTTCAAACTCGCCCAATAGCTCCATTAGGTAAAGACCTGGCGACCTGCTTCCATTAAGATTACAGCCTAGAAAACCTTACGGGGCAATTCTATTCTGTCACATGAGTCAGCTCGACAGCACCTAACAACAACAACGTTAGTTGCCTAGCACTGCCGTAATAAAATACCACAAACTGGATGGCTTATGAGAACAAAAATTTATTGTCTCACAGTTCCGGAGTCTAGTACTTTGAATTCAGGGGATCGGCAGGGCCATGTTCCCTCCGAAGACTCTAGAGGAAGACTGTTTTTTCTCTCTCCCAGCTTCCTGTAGCCCCAGGCGTTCCTCGGCTCGAAGCTGCCACATAACTCCGTCATTGCATAGCTGTCTTTCCTCCGTCCATCTCTGTGATCTCTTCTCTCCTTTTATAGGATACCACTCAGTTTGGATTAGGCTCCACCCTGCTCCAGGGTGGCCTCACGTTAACTTAACTGATAACATCTTCAAACACCCTGTTTCCAAACAAGGTCACGTTGACAGGCACCAGGGGTTAGGACTTCAACATATTTGGGGGGGGCGGGGGGAACACAATTCAAACCATAACAAGGGGACTAAGCCTTAGGAAAAAAAAAAAAAAAAGCCTTAGAAGGGTTAAATAAATCTCCAGAGTTGGATTACTATTAAATGGTAGAGTCAGTTTTGATCCTGAATCAGCCTGAGGCAGGGCCTATATACTTTAATCCACTGTATTTTTTTTTTATTCTTTTACCTGTCAGGTGCCGTTACAGTTCTGCTAGAGTGGGAACTTCTGAGGGGAAAAAAGATGTGTATTCCTCCAAACGGTATTCATATTTTAAGAAGTCAAATCTGTTGGTTTTCATGTATGCATGTTATCTGTACAGTAATAGATGTAAAAATGGTAAAAACTGTAAAACCTTTCCAAAAAGTAATTTTTAGTCACTGCTACCCAGTCTCTTATTTTTTCAGTGCTCCTTAAATCCTATCATTTAACATTCCAAAAGGCACTCAAGATTCAACATATTTAAAGCAAAGTCCACTGTTTTATCTCCTAATAACTTTTCCCCCTCTCAATTCCGTGATAAAAATCATCCTATTTCTAATTATTCAAGTTTGAAAATCTTGGCATCATTGACATCTCCCTCTCTCGCGCTTCCTACACACCATCCGTTGTCAAAAATCATTGCTTCTGTCTTCTCGTTACTTCTTTCTCTTGAATCTGTTCCTTTGCATTCAAAATCTCACCACCCTAATTCAGCCTCTTGCTACCACTGGCCTGAAATATTGCATTGCAGAAGTGCCTATTCTCTTTCTTCTTTCTGCCCTCTCTCTTCTTTTATCTTACACATAGGCCCAGACATATTTTTACAAACAAGATTTATTCTTCGACATCTTTTAATAGCACACCCCATCAATACAAATGCTTGCACATGAATCCCTAGTGTGTATTTATTTATTTCTAAACAATGTACACATATGACTAAGTGTCTTAGTTATCTAGTGCTGCTATAATAGAAATACCACAAGTGGATGGCTTTAACAAAGAGAAATTCATTCTCCACAGTCTAGAAAACTAGAAGTCCGAGTTCAGGGTGCCAGCTCCAGGGGAAGGCTTTTTCTCTCTATTGGCTCTAGGGGAAGTCCTTGTCATCAATCTTCCCCAGTCCAGGAGCTTCTCAGCCCAGGGACCCCCGCTCCAGAGGACATGCTATTCTCCTGGCTCTTGTTTCTTGGTGGTATGAGATCCGCATGTCTCTCTGCTCGCTTCTCTCTTTTATATCTCAAAAGAGACTGATTTAAGACACAATCTAATCTTGTAGATTGAGTTGTGCCTCATTAACATAACTGACTCTAATCCTGCCTCATTAATAACATAGAGGTAGGATTTACAACATACAGGAAAATCACGAGATGACAAAATGGTGGACAATCACACAATACTGGGAATCATGACCTAGTCAAGTTGACACACATTTTGGGGGGACATAATTCAATCCCTAACACTAAACGTGTATGTATATCCTAAAATGTACTCCAAAACAGAAGTTAAAAGGAGATAGAAGTAAATGAATATCTTTAGTTTAAATCTGTATTTTTATTTTTATTTCTCTGTCTATAATTGAATACATTCCATTGTCTTTTTAAAATCTTGGTTTAACCATTTGTGTTAGAGTGATTCAAAAGTATGTTTATAACTTCATTTTATTTTGGAAATAGATTTTAATCGCTGTCATGTGCTGACAAAGATAGTCACCAAAGTCCATAGTACCCAAGGCACCCGAAGTGTATTACTAAATCCTAATATTCGTTTTCATTCACCAATTACGCAAAGGTTTTGTGGAAATTCAGCCAATAAATTTACTGGTAACAAAGAGTTATTCTTGAAGCTAATTGAAAGACTGTAAATCTATGTTTGGAAGGTTGATTAAGGGGTTAAAAGACTGTTTCCCAGTTTTTGAAGCATGCAGATAGAAATGCTTCAGAGGTAATGATATAGTTACATAGTTTTCAGGAATAAAATGACATAACAATGGAAACATTTCTGAGCAGCCATTTTCAAAATGCTTTCTCAATAACAAGGGCTTGTTTTCAAAAGCAGTTACTTTTCACTCACTGTTAAACACCACTTTTTCCTTAAAAGGTATAAAAACAAAAAACCAAACCAGTTGCCGTTGAGTCGATTCCAACTCACACTGACCCTATAGAACAGAGTAGACTGTCCCATAGGGTTTCCAAGGAGCGCCTGGTGGATTTGAACTGCCGACCTTTTAGTTAGCAGCTGTGGCTCTTAACCACTACGCCACCAGGATTTCCCTCAAAAGGTATAGATAATATTTATTAATTTAGTATCTGCTAGGTATGAGTCAGAATAAACTTGAAGGCACACAACAACAACAACAGGTAGCATAGCATTGACAATTACTTGTTATAATAGAAAAGGTCAGAAATTTTGGAACACTAAAAAAATTTTTTTTTAGTCTTTTTAGTAAAAGAAAAATATGCGATTCAACTTTAAATTGACAATTCTTTTAAGTCCTTTACCCCAAATGACCTGTTAACATCTGTTTGATTCAATTGATTTTTATGCTTATTTCTCATCTCATTGCACAGTATAATAAAGATTCTACTGTTTAAAGGGCTTGTTTTGATAAAAATAGTCTTAACAATGACATTCTGCATTACACAAATTCCTCTCAGGAGATCTCATCTACCATTAATGAAACTCTTGACTCATGTACAGACAAGTATGGCTGCCAACATCAGCTCACATATTAGATACCAGTAAAGCTTTGTTGCTAACCATAGGGTTGGTGGTTTGAACCTACCCAGCCTAGACAACCCTATAGGGTAGCTCTATTCTGTCACATGGGGTTACTATGAGTTGGAATCGATTTGACAGCACCCAGAAAAAAAGCTTACCTATATTAAATAAAATAAATATAAGTTCTAATATTTTTTCTCTACCCCAGGGCAGCATCTGCCAGGAATGAACACTGCTCCCCACCCGCATGAAGACTACTGTCATAAAGCTTTGATCCTATCACTTTTCTGCCAGGAAACCCTCATTATCAGTCAACAGCATGACCAGGACTACGAGTCCAACACCAAGTTCAATATAAGGGAGCATTGCATCTGAGTGCATCAAATACTCAAGTTCAGAAACACTGGCACTGGTTGGGAACCAAGACGTGAAAGAAGACTGGGAGCCAGAGATGGCTCAAAAGTTAAGAGTGAAAAACAGAGACTGTAGTAGATTCCAAGGAAAATGACCTGGTAGCCAAGAAATGGGTTGAAGGAGGAATATGAGCAATAGCAACCAATGATTAATGCTTACTCTCTGCCAGGCACCTTATGTTATGTTATTCACCTCATGTTCATCACTTCTTTCACCCTCACAATGACCTTGTAAAGAACGTACTATTATGTCTCCATTTTCTAGACAAACTGAGGCTTAGAACATGTAAGTAATTTTTCTAATCTCATTTAGCTAAATAAAGTGGCTCAGCCAGGATTTGAACCTAGGTATGTCTGAATTATGTATGCTTGGCGTAGAGGGAGGCTATAGCTGCCAGCTTATTAACTTCCAAAATACCCAAACTCACTGCCATCGAGTCAATTCCCACCCACAGGCAGATCCTATAGAACAGGGCAGAACTGCCCCATAGGGTTTCCAAGGAGTGGCTGGTGGATTCAAACTGCCAAACATTTGATTAGCAGCCGAGCTCTTAACCATCACACCACCCGGGCTCCAACTTCCAAAGGCACCCCAAATAAACACACAAACTAAGAAAACCAGTGCGTTAGCTCTGTAAACACAACTTTCACATAAGACCTCCTTCCAGCCAGGTTGCTGCATTCTTGAGCTGCCCCAGTTTATTCCAAAGATGGGCTCTTGATGATGAAGCTAGATGCCTCCTCACCACTGAAAAGCGTCAACAGGTAAGAAAGACAAGTGTGGAGGTACATTTGTAAGGTGGCCAGGGAGCAGCTCAGTGGAAGATGGCCATAGCCTATAAAGCAGGGAAGAACTGAGTGGCCTTGGAAGGAGGGTGTATGTGTACACATGTACATACGTATAGATCTTGCATGGGAGCACATGTATATCTCATGCTCTACAATCTTCACTTCGGTGATGTCAAAGTTCTGTTTCTCTGCTTGGCATGTCGTTAGTGCTGATTGTTTGACAGGTGTGGGTCAGAGTACAAATAGTTTCAACAATTTGACAATATGTAGAAAAAGTCTTACATACCTTCTGACCCAGAAATACCAGTCCTGGAAACTTGTCCTAGACTGTAGAGGCCACACAACTACAGTTGATCCATTAAATTGGAAATCAGGTAGGTGGGTAGATGAGTGGGGTAATGGCTTTGAATAGTCATAATGTTTAAGGTCTGTTAATCATTGCACAGATAAACCTTCCAGATTTTCACTTTTATTGGGGGAGTTAGTGGAAGAGATTATTGATTCAATCTCTGTTGCAAGCTTTTTTCATTGGATTTGTTAACCAGCATTCTTCTAAAGGGTGGTTCCCCACAACCTGCTAAGTGGTCTATAGATAGTTTATCAGTTTCAGAGGAAAAACAATTTTGTTCACATAGACTTCATAAACTTGAAATGCAAGATGAATTATGACTTGCACATACGTACAATTACCCTCCTAACAACCATGGCATTCGTAAAGGATATACAAGCCCTACAAGGGCTGCATTCAATTTGTTTTGGCAAACATTCAGTTAACAGGTTGCATTTGCCTTGGGCTTATATAAGTCAGGTCGTTCGCATGTTGCTGGCTTTCATAGTGGTATAATTGTTGTTTTGAGAAGTCTGGCATCTGACCCCTTCCTAAGGATTTCCCAGCTTAAGGGTTTTATAGGGAAGAAGAGCTAGACACTTGCTTCTCAGAGTCCCTCGAGGAGCTAAGTGTTTAGGCAAATAGCCTAAGCTGAGAAAATCATATATAACCTCTCTCCCCAACTTTGAACTGAGAACAATGACACCAAGAATCAGGCGTTCATTCTGATGCCTCGTGACAGCAATGACACAGAAACATCAATTTCTAGGGGCAAGGGTTTCAGCAGTGGGGCAGCGTCTGATGCTGCCAGAGACCTGGTCCAAGCTATGGAATCCAATGCTGAAGCAGCGGCACAGGCAGTGCCTTCCTTGCCTGATGTATGGCAATATTTAGAATGTGCTCCTGGTTGCTGTTGGGACGCCCTATGCTCTGACCATTTTCAGAGCCTGTTTCTCCATCCTTCACAGTGCTACCGTTTTTGTGCTTAAATCAGGTAGAGTTAGTTTCTGTTATTTGCAACTAAGAACTGTGATTGAACAATTATTAAATTTAGCCTGTTCATTTTTACTATCACAGTGCATCATATTTCCAAAATTCTGAAAATACAAGAAGAAGAATCAGTTGCTGAAAAGTGGTTCATTAAAATATGAATATAACCCACAGCTAACATATTTAATGGTGAAAGATCAAACACTTTTCCTTTAAAATCAGGGACAAGCCAAGGACATCTACTTTTGCTACTTCTATTAAACATTGTGGAAACCCTGGTGGCGTAGTGGTTAAGTGCTACGGCTCTTAACCAAGAGGTCAGCAGTTCGAATCCACCAGGCGCTCCTTGGAAACTCAACAGGGCAGTTCTAGTCTGTCCTATGGGTTTGCTATGAGTCGGAATCAACTTGATGGCAGTGGGTTTGGATTTTTTTTGGGTATTAAACATTGTACTGGAGGTTCTAGCCAGGGGATTTCGGCTAGAAAAAAGAAATAAAAGGCATCCAGATAGGAAAAGAGGAAATGAAACTATCTCTATTTGCAGATAATATGATCTTACATAGAGAAAATCTTATGTAATTCATTAAAAATTGTTAGAACTAATAAACAAGTTCAGTAAGGTTGCAGTATACAGGATCAATATGTAGAAATCAGTTGTATTTCTATACACTAGCAATGAATATTCTGAAAAGTAAATTAAAAAAATTCAATTTACAACATCACCAAAATGCTAAAACATCATTGAAAGAAATTAAAGAAGACCTAAATAAATGGAAAGACATCCCATGCTCATGAATCAAAAAGACTTAAGATTGTTAAGACAGCAATATTCCCCAAACTGATCTACAACGTCCATGCAATTCCTGTCAAAATCCCAGCTGGGTTTTTTGCAGAAATTGATAAGGTGATCCTAACATTTCTTTAGAGATACAAGGGACCCAGAAGAGCCAAAATAACCCTGTCAAAAAAGAACAAAGTTGAAGGACTCATACTTCCAATTTCAAAAGCTGGTAAAAAGCTACAGTAATCAAGACAGTGTGGTAACAGCATAAAGATAGCCATATAGATCAACGAAATAGAATTAGGTGTCCAGAAATGAATTCTCCCATTTATGGTCAATTGATTTTTGACAGGGGTGCCAAGACGATTCAATAGGGAAAGTATAGTCTTCTTAACAAACATTGCTAGGACAACTGCATAGCCACATGCAGGAGAATGAATTTGCATCCATACCTCTCACCATATACAAAAATTACTCAAGACCAGTAGAGACTAGAGGAACTCCCGAGACTGTTGCCCTGGGATACCCTTTAAACTTGGAACTCAAATTGCTCCCAGTGCTCATCTATCAGCCAAAAGATAGAGTGGTTCATAAAATAAATAATATCACCCATGAGTACTGTGCTCCTTTAAACAATCATTTAAATGAGACCTAGCAGTCAACATTTACCCTAAATCAAAGATGAGAAGATAAGGAAGCTATATTAGTAGAAACAGAACAACCAGAATGGAAATAATGAGAACGCTGACACGTTGTGAAAAGTGTAACCAATGTCACTGAATAATATGTATAGAAATTGCTAAGTGAGAACCTAATTTGCTGTGTAAATTTTCTCCAAAATCACAATAAAATATTTTTAAAAAATCGACACAAATGGATCACAGACCTAAAAACAAGAGCTAAAACTAAAATTCTTAGAAGATAACATAGCAGTAAATCTTTGTGCCCTTAGATTAGTCAATGACTTCTTAGATTAGACATCAGAAGCACAAGTGATGAAAACAAAAACAGATACATTGGACTTCTTAAAATTAAAGACTTGTGTTTCAAAAGACACAATGAAGAAAGTAGAAAGACAATAATGCATAATGTGATGAAGTTTTTGTGAATCATATATCTGATAAGGGACTTGTATTCTGAATATATAAAGAACTCTTACAACTCAACAATGTAAAAGACAAATAACCCACTTAGAAAATGGGTAAAGAATTTAAATAGACATCCCTCCAAAGAAGATGTACAGATGACCAATAAACACATGAAAATATATTCAACATCATTAGCCATTGCCCATTAGGGGAATTCAAATCAAAACCACAATGAGATTACTAAAAGGTAAAAGGTTTCTTTTGGGGATGATGAAAATGTCCTAAAATTGTGGTGATCTACATCCAACTGCAGTGAGTAGCATCTGGGGTCTTAAAAGCCTGCAAGCGGCCATCTAAGATACATCTACTGGTCCCATCCTGGCTAGAGCAAGGGAGAATGAAGAAAACCAAAGACACAAGGGAAAGATTAATCCAAAGGACTAATGGACCACAACTACCACAACCTCTGCTAGACTGAGCCCAGAACAACTAGATGGTGCGTGGTTACCACCACTCACTGCTCCTACAGGGATTACAATAGAGAATCCCGGACAGAGTGGGAGAAACATATAGAACAAAATTCAAATTCATAAAGAATTGACCAGACTTGCTGGTCTGAGACTGGAGAAACCCTGAGAGTATGCCCCCGACACCCCTTTAACTCAGTACTGAAGTCACCCCCGAAGTTCACCCTTCAGCCAAAGATTGGACAGGTCTATAGGGCAAACAATAACACACGTGAGGAATGTGTTTGTGTCATAGTTCAATCACGTATATGAGACTAAATGGGCACACCAGCCCAAAAGCAAAGACGAGAAAGCAGGAACGGATAAGAAAACTGGACGAATGAAAGGAAACAGGGAAACCAGGGTGGAGAAGGTGAAAGGTTGACACATGAGGTTGGCAACCAATGTCAGAAAACTATTGGTGCATTGTTTAATGAGAAACCAATTTGCTCTGTAAACTTTCACCTAAATCACACACACACAAAAAAAATTGTGGTGATGGTTGTACAACTCTGTGAATAAACTAAAAATATTGAATTGTATGCTTTAAATGGGTGAATTGTATGGTATGTGAGTTATATCTCAATAAAGCTATTACCAAAAAAAAAAATTATATGCTACTTTACATCTATAGACCCACTAACTAAAATGTTGCCATCAAGTAGATTCTGACTAATAGCAACCCCATGGGTTACAGAGTAGAACTGCTCCATAGGGTTTTTTTGGCTGTAATCTTTACAAAGGCATATCACCAGGGCTTTCTTTCATCGGGTTGCTGGGTAGGTTCAAACTGCTAACCTTACGTTAGTAGTTGAGTGTGAACCTTGTGTTCTGCCCAGTTACCTTTTATGCCCACTAATCAAAAAACAAAAACAACAACAAAAAAACCCTGTTGCCACCACTCTACGAGACAAAGCAGAATTGCCCTATAGGGTTTCCAAGACAGTAAATTTTTATGGAAGCAGACTGTCTCATCTTTCTCCAGTATAGCTGCTCATTTATTTGAACTGCTGATCTTTTGTTTAGCAGCCGAGTGCTTAACCACTGCACCATCAGGGCTTCTCTTACACCCGCTAGAAGGCTAACATAGAAGAAAGAGACAGTAATAAATGTTTAGTCAACAGATGACCACCCTGACAGGGAACACAACAGAGAATCTCCCTGATGGAGCAGGAGAACAGTGGGGTGCAGATCTCAAATTCTCCTAAACAGACCAGGCATAATGGTCTGACTGAGATGAGAGGTACCCTGGAGGTCATGGTCCCCAGACCCTTTGTTAGCTCAAGATTAACCATTTCTGAAGGAAACTGTCCAGACAGGGATTGGACTGGACTATAAGATAGGAAATGACGCTGGTGAGGAGTGAGCTTCTTGGCTCAAGTAGACACATGAGACTATGTGTGCAGCTCCTGTCTGGAAAGGAGGTGAGAAGGCAGAGGGGGACAGGAGCTGATTGAATGGGCATAGGGAATACAGGGTAGAGAGGAGGAGTGTGCTGTCTCATTGGGGGAGAGCAGCTAGGAGTACACAGCAAGGTGGGTCTAACTTTTTGCATGAGAGACTGACTTGTAACTTTCACTTAAAGCACAATAAACAAAATATTAATAATAAATGTTAGTGAGGATAAGGAGAAATTGGAACTCATATATTGCTGGTGGAATTATAAAGTGGCGCAGCTACTTTAGAAAATAGTTCAATGGTTCCTCAAAATGTTAAAATATAGAGTTGCCATATGACCCAGCAATTCCACTCACAGGTATAGTAGGTATGGTCTGTGAGTTCTGTGTGGCCTTTGCAAGATTATTGAACCCAGCAGAGAAGTAGAGAGTGCTGTAGGAGGGAAGGCTGGTGTCAGAATTGGTAAAAAGGTTGGAGAGCGGGAGTATTTCTGGCTTCAATCCCATAGGAATCAGCTTTGGGCTGATTTTGATTCTCATCCTTCCCCCTGAAGTTAGACAATTTCTGAGGCCACTACTACCACCTTTTTTACAACCACGTAGTGTGTGATTACATTTATGTGAAATATCAGAATAAACAAATCCACAGAGACAGAAAGTGGATTAGTGATTTCCAGGGACTGAAGGTAAGAGCGAATGGGAGGGGACTGCTAACGGCCACAAAGTGTCTTTTTGCAGTAATGAAAAGTTCTAAAATTAGATAGTAGTGATGGCTGCATAACTCTGACTGTACTATAAGCCACCTAATTGTATAGTTTAAAAGGGAGAATTTTATGTTTGTGAACTGTATCTCAATAAACCTCTTATTAAAAGTTTTTTAAATCATGAACAATAAGGTAAACAGCACAAACCAGAATAGCATCATAAATTTAAATAGTGAACGGGACTCTAGTGAAAATACAGTGAGACTCTATATGTTATAGGATCATAAGCATCTGAAAATATGATTATTTTGTACAAGTAGTCAAAAAATAATGGTGCAAATAGTAAAAGGGATGATAAACTCATTGCCATCGAATTGACTCGGACTCATAGTGACCCTATAGGACAGAGCAGAACTGCCCCATAGGGTTTCCAAGGCTGTAAATCTTTACGGAAGCAGGCTGCCACATCTTTCGCCCGTGGAGCAGTGGGTGGGTTTGAACCACTGACCTTTCAGTTAGCAACCAAGCACTTAACCACTGTGCTACCAGGGCTCCTTTAAAAGAGATGATAAGTATCTGAAAATTGGATTTTACTGAGCTAGCAATTTATTCACCCCTACTCCTCAGTGCATTGTTTGTAATGAAATTTGTTCACATATGAGAATAAAGCTATCCATGCTTTAGTGTCATTTTTTAAACAAAACATAGTGATCTCTCTGATAGAGAAATGATATCTTTCTAGAAGAGGAGCAAACTGATACTTTCCAAACTGATGAATTTTGTTTTAAAGGTGGAGAAAATTCCCAAACTCTAGTAACATCATTCAAAACTGCTCTTCTTCAGCAAAACAAGGATATAAGTCACTCTATTGCCAAAAGGGTATAAATCCAATACAAAGCTAATGACACATTTTATGCTTGAAAAGAAAGCAAGCACCGTCCTTTATCTAGTGACAGTTCTAGGCTGCTGCAAAAATGTGACAGCAAACAATATAGAAGAGCAATTACCATCATGTGTTCATACCAACAAATACTTCCTTTCACAGATGAAAGAAATGGCTGGTGTGTTGAGTATAAGTCAGCCCTCGGCATTATGTGTGGTATATACATAATGGAAAAGTGCTCAATGACAATCTACCATCTATAACAAAATGAAGAGACTTTGCATTTATAACAATTATTTTGTGAGAAAAATGTATGTTGGAGTCCGTACTGAAAACCATATGTTTAGCAAAGAAGGGTGTTACTATAGGAATAAAAGGGTTTGTACCTGAATGCCAGCCCACACACTGCTTCATTCACAGAGAACACTTAGCAGACAACATGAAACTTGACCTTGAATCAGGGTTGAAGGAAATAGTGAAGATTGCAGATATGATCAGGGCATGCCAGTGAGTGAATGTCTTTTCAATGTGTTGTGGGGAGAGATAGGCAATGAGTCCAAGCCCCTGCTTTTCTACACGGAGGAAGTGATTTATAGTATTTCTCTGTGGCATTCATAATGTCTGTAAAGATACTCCTTTGTTTTCTTGCGGCATATCTCTGCTCTGTATTCACAGTCTTGCATGGCCTGAACTTGTCACTTCAGGACTGACAGAGCAACAAATTTAAAAAATTGAGAATTAGAATAAGCTAGCAGCATTTCTTAAGAAGATATAAATCTGTATTTGTTATCTATTGCTGCATAACAAATTACCCTAAAATTTAGTAGCATAAAACAACAAACAAACATTATCTCAGTTTCTGTGACTCAGGAATTCAGGCACAAATTAGCTGGATGCCTCAGGCTCAGGGTCTCTCAAGACATTGTAATCAAGGCATTGGCTGGGGCTGCAGTCATCTTAAGGTGTGGCTAGAGAAGGAGCTGCTTCCAAGCTCACTCATGTGGCTGTCGGTAGGCCTCAGTCCCAGCTGGCTGTTGGCCAGAGAAGTCAGTTCCACACCACATGAACCTCTCCTAGGGCATCTCACAACATGGCAGCTGGCTTCCCTCACAGCAAGTGAGCAAGAGAGTGAAAGCGGGTGGACAAGATGGAGGCCACAGCCTTTTTTATAACGTAATCTCAGAAGTGATGTCCCATCAATTCTACCTTATGCTATTTATTACAATTAAGTCAGTATATCCAGCCCACACTCAAGGGAAGGAGATTACACAAGGGTATGAATACCGGGAGGCAATCGTTGGGGACTACCTCAAACGCTGCTGTACCATAGCCATATACTTACATGGGTGTGGTTTTAGCTGGACCAGGATGCCTCGTAATTCACCAGGCCTTGCCAGCGAAGCTCTCTAAGGCTCTTCCATCTGGTATGGCCTAAATCTTCAGCATACTGTGATCCAGAAGGCAGAATTGACCAGCTGAGTTAGGTGTTGAAGATGGGTGCAAAGTCTAAGTGGCATCCTGACTTAAAAGTCTGGTACCCCAGAGTACACATTTATTACAGAGCTGGTTGGTTTCTTTTCTTCCTCTTCAGCTGGAATGGCTGTTTGATGGGATAGCACTAGGCTTACTGTCCTTCCTTCCATGACAGGGACAAAGGTTGTCTTTGGTTAGTATATCCTCTCAGCCAGAAAACACTGAGAAATTAATTCACCCTAGTTGTAATAGAGAGGGTTTGACCTGAGAGGACTCTCCATCTTTTATGGCTTGGGAGAGTCTATGAATTCTCTGACTCTCAAACTTTAAGCATTGTTTGTTTACTTCTGTCAACCCAAGTAAGAGTGGCCTGAATTGGGGCAGTGAGTCTCTTATTAATCTGCTCCAACCAGGGATTAGAGACTGCTGGTTGATCAATGATTTTCATTTTCCTCTTTGTCCTTAGTAACAGAACTCCCAATTATTACTTGGGTACATGGCTGCCTGGAATAAAGACAACAATTACCAGCTTTCTTGCAGCTAGATGCAGCCATGTGATTATGTTCTTCAGTGATACATAAGCAGTAGCTGATATGCACAATTTCTAGGACGTGTCCTTAAAGGAAGCCAGTATGCCCTGCTTTGCCCTTCCTCCTTCATGTTGGCTGGAATATGAATGCAATGACTGGAGCTCTAGCAGCCATATTGGACAATGAGGTAACCTTAGATATAGCCATGCAGGGTGAAGCAACATGAGAGAAGGACATTATGGCATGCCATACCAGTCCTGAACTATCTCTGAACTTCTTAAATGTGTGAGAGAAATATATTTGCATTTTTGTTTAAGCCACTTCTATATTTTTCTGCTGCTCTTAGAGAAACCTGATGGTAACTAATGGTGTGGCTTTGTCCAAGCCCAGATCCTAAACTTAGGCAATTCAAATTTAGTCTTGCCATAAGATGCCTCACTACTTCCTAAGGTCCTTGTCTTAGTTATCTAGTGCTGCTATAACAGAAATACAACAACGGGATGACTTTAACAAACAGAAGTTTATTCTCTCACGATCTAGTATGATAGAAGTCCAAATTCAGGGCGTCAGCTCCAGGGGAAGGCCTTCTCAGTAGGCTTTGGAGGAAAGTCCTTATCATCAGTCTCCCTCTGGACTAGGAGCTTCTCTGAGTAGGAACCTTGGGTCCAAAGGACATGCTCTGCACTCAGCACTGCTTTCTTGGTGGTACGAGGTCCCCGTATCTCTGTTCCCTTCTCTCTTTTATAACAAAAAAAAAAGATTGGCTCAGGACACAATCCAATCTTGTAGACTGAGCCTTGCCTCATTAACATCATAGAAGCAGGATTTACAACACCTAGGAAAAGCACAGCAGATGACAAAATGGTGCATAATCATACAATATTGGGAATCATGGGACTAGCCAAGTTGATATACATATTTTTGGAGGACACAGTTCAGTCCATGACAGTTCTCTTCTAATAGGCAGGTACTGTCTCTAAGTACAAGGCAAAAAGTTATGGCAAACATGCCAGGTTCCCACTGGAAATGGGTGAGGACCTAGGATGTGCTATCTGCTATGTCTACAGTACGGGGCAATCTGTAGGGAGCTGGGTGCTCCTGATGAACCTCAGAGATGGGGCTAGGACAGGGCAGGGGCTGGTCCTGGAGGTGGAGGTGGGGAATATTTTCTTCAGGTTTCACGACCAGACCAGCAGGAGGCTGTGGGGCCCTGAATGGCGTTCTGTCATCTGCCCTGGCTGCTGCCTAAGTCTAAAGGCCTGATAGGCTCAAGACCTATAGGTCAAAAAAAAAAAAAAAAAAAAAATCAAATCTCTACCTAACTCAGATCTGCAGAGCCAGCAGATACCTTTAAGAAGGAAGAAGGGTGAGGAGTGGCCAGGGAGGAGGAAGTACAGATAAAAAGACAACTGAAGCTGCTTTCTGGAAGTAGGCAGGGAATATACACACACAAAAATCTGTAAAAAGCGCCTACGTGGACAGTGTTTGCGTTGTATGTGCAATGCCAGCCATAGGCCCCTGGGAAACAAAGGGCATGTCTGTTTTCCTTTCAGGGCCTCTGCTTCACGGTATCGATGACTTTCTCTAGTGAAACCCACACCCAGGCTTACACCAGGGCTGTGCTGGGCTCCCGCTCCACCTTTTCACAGCCTGCCAAGGAAACTACCAGCCTTGGGGCACACATATGGGATGTTTCTGGGGTATTTTGAGCAGGTGATAACAGTGGAGAACCCAGGGCATGCACCAGTTTCTTAGGCTCCAGATATTCCTGTTGTAAAGTTCAAGTCCTGCACTGTGGAAGGGGCAGGAATTCACATCAGAGAACAGGGATTTTCAGCAAATTATAACCTGCCATCAAAAATCTGGACTCTGGATACTTTTCCAAGTACTTCTAACTAAAATTAAGTTTAATTTGATGAACTACCTAGGATTCACATCATGGTTTTCAGCCTGTTCTCCCCTGGTGTTAGATATAATGACCCAAGAATGCCTCCAGTTCAAAAACCATTTCCCAGTGCCTATTAGTTTTATTATTAGTTTAAAGGAGCCCTGGTGGCGTAGTGGTTAAGAGCTCGGCTGCTAACCAAAAGGTCAGCAGTTCGAATCCACCAGCTGCTCCTTGGAAACACTAATATATTTCCCCAGATTAGGCAGAGGGATACTTGCTGGCCCAGAAATGACCAGTGTGGGAGGCTCAGTTTGGAGTGGAAGGGCGTGTGCTCTCGAATTGGGCAGACCTGCACTGAAATCAAAACTTCACACTGTAGTCCAAAGATACTATTTGTAGTTGTAGAGCAAGAAATAAAGATGTACATGCATTACCTACAGTTACACAAAGGTGACCAGGTGAGGAACTAAAAATATTGATTAAACAAGAAATAAAGGTGTACCTGTATTACTTAGAGTTACAAAGGTGATCAGCTGAGGAACTAAAAATACTGGTAAAGCCTTAATGGGACGCAGTCAGAGAGCGAAAGGGAAGTGATGTTGGTGCACTAGATTCTCATCTATCAGCAGGAGGTCAACAGGTAGATCAAGAAATAATGGCTTTTTTTTTTTCCTTTTTAACATTTATTACATGCCAAGCACTACTAGCCGTAAAATAACCAAAACAAAATTCCTTCACTCATTAGTAAAAAGTCTATTGGTTAGCTATATACCAAAAAAACACACCCTTTGCTGTAGAGTCGATTCCAACTCTTAGTGTCCCCATAGGGTTTCCAAGGCTGTAATCTTTACAGAAGCAGACTGTCACATCTTTCTCCTACACAGTGGCTGATGGGTTCAAACCACTGACATTTTCGTTAGCAGCTGAGCACTTAAACACTGCACCACCAGGGCTCCGTGGTTAGATATATACATACTATATATATGTGTGTGTGCATATCATATATATATGTACATACGTGTGTGTATATACACACACACACACGTATATGTGTGTGTGTGTATATATGTATATATATACACACACACATATATATCCCCCACGTGTCTGTCAGTTTGTCATACTGTGGGGGCTTGCGTGTTGTTGTGATGCTGGAAGCTATGCCACCGGTGTTCAGATACCAGCAGGGTCACGCATGGAAGACAGATTTCAACTGAGCTTCCAGACTAAGACCAGGAAGAAGGACCCAGCAGTCTACTTCTGAAAAGCATTAGTCAGTGAAAACCTTATGAATAGCAATGGAACATTGTCTGATGTAGTGCTGGAAGATGAGCCCCCCAGGTTGGAAGGCACTCAAAAGACAAATGGGGAACAGCTGGAACCAGGGATATCATTGCTGATGTCAGATGGATCCTGGCTGAAAGCAGAGAATACCAGAAGGATGTTCACCTGTGTTTTATTGACTATGCAAAGGTATTCAATTGTGTGGATCATAACAAATTATGGATTAGCATTGTGAAGAACGGCAATTCCAGAACACTTAATTGTGCTCATGAGGAACCTGTACACAGATCAAGAGGCAGTTGTTCAGACAGAACAAGGGGATACTGATTGGTTTAAAGTCAGGAAAGGTATGCATCAGGGTTGTATTCTTTCACTATACCTATTCAATCTGTATGCTGAGCAAATAATACGAGAAGTTGGACTATATGAAGAACGGGGCACCAGGATTGGAAGAAGACTTGTTGAAAACCTGCATTATGCAGATGACACAACCTTGCTTGCTGAAGGTGAAGAGGACTTGAAGCGCTTACTAATGAAGATCAAAGACCACAGCCTTCAGTGTGGATAGCACCTCAACATAAAGAAAACAAAAATCCTTACAACTGGACCAATGAGCAACATCATGATAAATGGAGAAAAGATTGAAGTTATCAAGGATTTCATTTTACTTGGATCCACAATCAACAGCCATGGAAGCAGTAGTCAAGAAATCAAAAGACGCTTTGCATTGGGTAAATCTGCTACAAAGGACCTCTTTAAAGTGTTGAAGAGCAAGGATGTCACCCTGAAGACTAAGATGCGCCTGACCCAAGCCGTGGTATTTTCAATCACTTCATATGCATGGGAAAGCTGAACGATGAATTAGGAAGACCAAAGAAGAATTGACGCCTTTGAATTGTGGTGTTGGAGAAGAATATTGAATATACCATGGTGACTGCCAAAAGAATGAACAGATCTGTCTTGGAAGAAGTATAATCAGAATGCTTCTTGGAAGCAAGGATGGGGGACTATGTCTCACATACTTTGCACGTGTTATCAGGAGAGATCAGTCCCTGCAGAAGGACCTCACTCTTGGTAAAGTACAGGGTCAGAGAAAAAGAGGGAGACCCTCAACAAGATGGATTGACACTGTGGCTGCAACAATGGGCTCAAGCATAACGATTCTGAGGATGGTGCAGGACTGGGCAGTGTTTGATTCTGTTGCACAAAGGGTTGCTACAAGTCAGAACTGACTGGTGGGCACCTAACAACAAACAATGCGTATGTATATATGTATGTATATATGTTTATGTACACTTATATATACTTAGATACAAAGTTAAAAAAAAAAAATAGAAATCTACTACATACTAGCTGAATATCCTTGAATAGATTGCTTAAATTCCCTGAGCCTCAGTTCTTTCGCCTGGTTGGGGATAATAACGTCTCTCTCAAAGAGTATTTGTTACAGGAGTGAAGTAGGCACGCAACTTTCAGTCCCTTCCTCTGCGTCTTCCATGCAATATCCTTCAGCTCAAGGTTTTCAGGTTGAGAAGTGACATTCATTCTTGAGCCTGGTCTGTGACTCACCATGTGAGCCTGGACAAGTCTCAGGAATTTTCTTTGCCTGCTTCTGCTCATTTGGCACAAAGATGCTCATGTCAAACTGCTTCATGTGCCAGGGGAACTGGACGCACATTGGTGAGAACTAGGAAGGGCTTTGGGGTTCTTGAAAGAACACTGACAAAATACTAACATGGTTTCCATTTTGATGATACTGTGAGGTTGCCGGTATGGTCTTTGTGGCTGAGTGTTTATTGCCTCATTTATGGACAGATAGGATAATGCTGCTGTCCTGAATGTATTGTTATCAGAAGGTTTCACAATCGGGTACTTAATCCCAAAGGCACAGAGGGCCTCATGATGTAAGGGCAAGAACAATTGTGAATTCAAGAGAGAGAGAGAGCATGAGCTCAGGAGATAAAGATCACTGTCCAGATCAAGATGTGAACAGTAGAAAAACACTAAAGATGTCAGCTTGACAGAGCAAAAAGAATTGCTGACATCCAAGCTGGCTATAATGGGAAAGTGTACATATGTGATCCTCTGTGTGTTTATGTACACATGAATGTACACAGAGGGAAGTGCTTGCACGTTCTGCCATGTGTGTGGAGAGGGGGGTAGGTGTGCAGGCTGATGCGCAGGTGATGTCCTGGTAAAGGTTGAGCAACCGGCTCTGGAAGGCAAAGTCCTGATTTGTAGTTATTGCCAATTTCAATGGTATAAGTGCTCCCACTGTGGTTAAGCCATCAAGTTGAAGTCAGCGAATACAGAGTTGAGAAGAGATACACCGGTCGGTGCTGGTTGCTGGTGTCCAGCACTGCCCTTCTTCAAAAACCTTCCAGCTTCTTCCACTCATCTACAGTGCTTCTGAAGTGTGGATATTGCTTTAACTTTTATTCCAGAATCCAGCTATACCTCCCAAACAGGCTTGTTCACTCAACCCCGATTTACACCTTCGTAAAGTTCATGTCTCAGCACAATTCAGAGGACTTCAGGAACTGTAGGGTTTCCCCCCCGCCCCCTAAAATTTACACAATGGTTGGCAAGACCATTTGTTTATTCAGAAACTCGCCAACAGGATGCTACTGGTCTGTCAGTGAACCAACCTTCCCCTGAAGATTCAACAAACTCCTGCTGGCCAAAGAAAGCTCCAAATAGACAAGGGCGAGGGGCTCCCTCACTTCTGGTGCACCCACAATTCCAGTTCTTTGGAAGTTGCGTCCAGGGCGGCTTCCCTTTGAAGCTCTCCCCACCTCTTTCCTTTTCTGAAATCCTGCATCCTGGAACCAGAAAGTGCCAGACTGAGGTCCTTCGGGGCCTGACGTTTGTATACTTTGGAAACCCCTCTTTAAGGAAAAGAATACAAAACCATAAATGTAAACGTGCTAGGGTCAGGGCCAGGAGTCCCTGGGTGGTGCAAACAGTTAAACGCTTGCTACTGATCAAAAGTGATCTGCTTCCGAAAGGTCGCAGTCCTGAAAGCCCCAGGAGTGCAGCTCTGGTCTGTACACGTGGGGTCTCCATGAATTGGAATGGACTTGACAGCAACTTTTTGTTTTTATTTTTTTAGGGTCAGGGCCTTTAGAAGGGGCCTGTGTCTAGGAGGGGCCCTGAAGCTGAAACTTCACTCACTTCCAGTAAACCCACCCCTGGAGCCAGACTATACTCAGAAGGAAACTGGATGTTTGCCTGGTGACTGTGGGTGGTGGAATATCCTGTGTTTTTCTTTCCTTCTGGAGGTGGAGGAGGCTCCAGAGCCCTGCTCCCTCTTGAAAACTCTGCTATCAGGTCTGATACTGGAGGCCATTATCCAACTTCTTCTGAGGAAGTCATTTTATTCTGCATCACTCGTGCAGTATCACATGGCTACCCCCACTACTTGGTACAGAATAGAGCGGGTATGCCTGTAACAGGCAGAGACCTGCCCCACTGGCCCAAGGAAGTATCTTCTCTAAGCCCTAGTGAAGTCTCACTTCAGAATCACTGTGGATGAGAAGGGACCTCTAGTGGTCAGTCTCAAAGGTCACATCACTGCCACCTTGTACCTGTTCTCTTACAGGTGTTCCGGCCTGTCAATTCTGGCTTGTCAGTTCCAAGAGATGGAGGAAGCTTGGCTAATAAAAACCCACTAACACAGTTTCTAGCTTGCTATCAAACTGGAGGCTTTGGAAAAAGGGCACAGGTTTTAGAAGCATTCACACGTGAGTTACTATCCTAGTTTATCTTCTTCACCTGGAGGGAGTGCTAAGCCTTAGTTTGCTCATCTGTAAAATGGTGATAATCATAGGCATTTTCTAAGCTGGTCTGAGGATTGAATGATACAGCATGTGTTAAAAGCTCAGCACATAATAGGTGCTCAATAAAAGTTAATTCTCTTACCCGTCACTTCAAATCAAAGATTCACAGACAGCAAAGAAAGAAGGAGAATATAGGATAGATCAGAGGGTCTTAAAAAGATATATAGGAAGTCTGTGAAGGGTGGGGTAGATTCTGCTGCCTGGTGTGTAGAGGATGTCATGGGTATTTTCCTGTATATTCACAGATAAAATCCATCCATCTCCCAGGTGTGACTGGGCCCAGGGCTATGCCAGGGACTGAGGGGATATTGGCAAAGCTGAAATGTGATTTCAACCCCAAGTAATAGATGCTCTGCATTTTGAAGGCAGAGCTTAGTACTGCGATACAGTGGATTTTATTTTATTTTTGGATCAGGACTCCTCTGAGAGCTAATTTAAAAATTAGAGATCTTCTCCTCCCAGAAAAGTACACATAGGCACATACACATAGATTTTTACCTCTAATTTCAGGGAGTTTACTAGCATTCTAATCCCTGCTGGGTGGAGCAAATGGTTAAGCAATTAACTACTAGCCTAAAGGTTGGTGGTTTGGACCCGCTCAGAGGTGCCTCAGAAGGCAAGCCTGGCGATCCGCTTCCAAAACGTTGCAGCTTTGAAAACCCTACGGGGCAGTTCTACTCTGCACACATAGGGTCACCGTGAGTCGGAATTGACTTGACAGCAGCTAACAGTAAATAGCGCTCTAAAGCTCATCTGTGGTGGTTCAAGAACCCGAGCTAAGGAACTCTGATGGGAGGCATTTGGGAAAGGGTAGACTGTGGCAGCCAGGAATCTTGAATCTAAACCCAGCTCTGCTACTAACTAGCTGTTTCACTTTGGACAAGGCCCTTTACATCTCTAAACTTAATTTCCATATGTATGTATGTATGTGTATATATATATGGTTCAACAGTTTGCCAGATGAAATAAAAAAAAACCAAACCCGTTGCTGTCGAGTCAATTCCAACTCATAGCAACCCTATCGGACAGAGTAGAACTGCCCCATAGGGTTTCCAAGGAGTGGCTGGTGGATTTGAACGGCTGACTTTTTGTTTAGCGGCCGTAGCTCTTAACCACTGCACGACCAAGATGTCAAATATAGGCTTTGTCATGAATTAGTTGCAGGGGACACAATTATACTAAAATAATTACCTTTTTTTTTTTTTTTTTTTAACAGGGTATCCTGTATTCTTATTTGTTAAACCTGGCCTTTCAGGTCTTGATTTAAGATATTTGGTGCTGGAAGAATCCTAATACCAGAGAGATGTGAAGTTAGAGGATCATCGATCACTATTTAAGCTGGAGCCTATGAGGCCTTATGAGCAATTTTAAGCATTTTAGTGAATACTGTGTTGGATTCTGGACAGAGAAAGTACTACACTGGGTCCCTATATTGTTCAAAGAACCTCTCTATCATTGCTAGACTGTGACTGCCAAACTTCTAGCTTTTTGTGTCACTCTAAAACCCTCAATGGCATTCCCAGTGACCTGGCCAAATGACCCTGCCATCCAGTGCTACATACTATCTGACTGAAAGCCCACTGACACCTCAGCCATCACATCAAGTTTGGTCACAGCAGATGTGAAGGCTGCAGCTCCAAGGCCTTTGGGGATGATGGTACTCGTCAGACAGCTACGCTGCCCTCAGGCCCATTCCTACATTCTGATTGCTTGTTTCCCTCTCCTGTCCTTTTTTCCCATACAAGAAGAAGTAGTGAGGTCTGTGCTACAGAGCCAGTCTCCCATAGGGCAGCCTGGTGCACATACCCTCTTCTGGGAAGGAGCACTGACTTCCAACTCTAATTTCTCTCAGGGTGGAGGACACCTTGCCTATCCCTCCCTTTTTCTCTCCTTTTCTTTCTTCCATCAGCTAATATTTCTTGAGTACCCACCATGCATTAAGCTCTGAGCTAGGCAATTTCCTTTAGCCGAAGGGCTTCCATCTTCATCACCCTCATCAATACCTAGTCCCATGATCAGTGTTTCTCACAGTGAGATTCATGGACCACTGCATCACAGTTACCTAGAAGGCTGGGTAAAGATGAGGATTCCTGAGTTCCTCAGAACTGATGAAGGAAAGGCGCCTGGAGACGTGCCAGGTGTTTCTTATACTTACCTGAATAAGAAAGCCATGGCTGAAAGTTCCTGGAATCCCTTCTAAGTACCTTTCTAGAAGGACATGGGCCTGAAATCTGTGTAACAGGTTGGTCTTGGATCTCAGGAATTTCCAGACTCGAGACAGACTTTCCTCTTTCCCTCTGGGCCTAAGCTACTTGTGGAAACTGTGGAGTATTGGGCTCTGTTAATATTCCCAGTAGCCAAACTACTTAGGCTTAATGCTTAACTACTAGGCTTAACTACTTATAGCAAAATGATTTTTCTCCTCTGTCAGCTCTAGGAAAGACGAATGTTCCAGGGACTTATTATATGACCTTAGACAAGTCACATCACTTCTTTGATTCTCCAGAAGGGGCGCCATGATACCATTTTTCTTATCCATGGGGCTTCTGGCCATCATTCACCTTTCGCTCTACAATGTCAGGGCCTGGAATGTCAGGAGCTTTGTTTATTCATCTCTGTATCCCCCAGGGCACCCACTTAATGTTGTGAAGTTCAGGGAGCACCATTCACCTTGTAGTCGTTATAAAAACAGAAAAGTAGGCATATTTGGGAGTATAGGAGTGTGTAGATAATCTATTCAATTTGGTCCATATCATGTTTGGGGTGCCCACAAGACACTCAAGAAGAGAAGTCTAGAAGGTAGATGAAAATATATCTAGAGCTTAGGTAAAACATAGTTTATACTTGGAAACACGTGAGCCAATAAGGTTGCAGAGGGAAGGAAAAAGTTGCCATTGAGTCTATTCCCATGCATGGCAACCCCATCTCATATATGTCAGAGCAGACCTATGCCCCCCAGAGTTTTCAATGGCTGATTTTTCAGAAGTAGATCGCAACGACTTTTTTTCTAGGTGCCTCTCAGTGGCCTTGAACTTCCGACCTTTCAATTATCAGCCTGATGTGTTAAGTATTTGCACCAGCCAGAGACTACAAATCATTACAGATTTGTATAATTATAATAACAATTTTCCACAGATGGCAGTAGAGTGTCTTGAGAAAGCCATGCCTTTTTCTAATCTGTGACAAAGCCACCATATTGGCTTGTGATGGGGCTGGCATCCTCAGTGCTTAGGGTACTTAGCACACAGTAGACACTCAGTAAGGAGCTCTGGTGGTGCAATGGTTAAGCACTTGGCTGCAAATCAAAAGGTCAGCGATTTGAACCCGCCAGTGGCTCTGCAGGAGAAAAAACCTGGGAATCTGCTTCTGTAAAGGTTACAGCCTAGGAAACCCTATGGGGAAGTTCTACTCTGCCGACTATGGTCACTATATGGGTAGGAATTGACTCGACGGCACATAACAACACTCAATAAATATCTGTTAAATATATTTTACCAACTTTTTAGTTATGAAAAATTTCAAATGTATGGAGAAGTTGGAAGAACAGTACGATGAAACTCTATACACAGCCTAGATTCAGCAAATGTTAACATTTTGCTGTATTTATTTGCTTTATCTTTCTCTGTGTCTGTGTGTGTTTATTTTTTTATTTTTGCTGAGTCATTTGAAGGTTTGTTGCAATCATCATGACACTTAACTCATAAATATTTCAGCAAGCATTGCCCAAGAAAGAGGACATCTCCTACATAACTGCAATACCATTATCACACTGAAGAATAATTAGCCATTATTTGTAATATCATCTGATACCCAGTTGTAGATGGTATTGTTGGTACCCTACCCTTAATCCCTTGGCCTACACAGAGGTTACCTGCAAACAATTTCCATATAACTGACAACTTCCTGAGTATCTTTGCCTGGGCATTCTTGGCCTGAAAAAGTGTCCTGCATCCTCATAGGACAGGCCAAAAGTGCTGGGGAGTCAATACCCCGGGAGAGACCCTCAACCAATGATGGACAGAAGTTGATGGATAAATACCCAAGCTTTCATCTCCCTCAGTGAGCCATTTTTTTCTTTCTTTTTTTTTTTTTTAATTGTACTTCAGATGAAGGTTTACAGAGCAAACTAGTTTCTCATGAAACAATTAATATACATATTGTTTTGTGACATTGGTTGCTGATCCCACAAAATGTCAACACTCTCCCCCTCTCGACCACAGATTCCCCATTACCAGCTTTCCTGTCCCCTTCTGCCCTCTTGTCCTTGCCCCTGGGCTGGTGTGTCCATTTAATCTCATTTTGTTTTATGGGCCAGTCTAATCTTTGGCTGAAGAGTGAACCTCAGGAGTGACTTCATTACTGAGCCTAAACAGTGTCCAGAGAGCCATACTCTTGGGGTTTCTCCAGTCTTTGTCCAACCAGTAAGTCTGGTTTTGTTTTTTTTCTTTTTTTGTGTGAGTTAGAATTTTGTTTTACATTTTTCTCCAGCTCCGTCCAGGACCCTCTGTTGTGATCCCTGTCAGAGCAGTTGGGGGTGTTGGCCAGTCACCATGTGGTTGTGCTGGACTTTGTCTGGTAGAGGCTGTGGTAGTTGTGGTCCATTAGTCATTTGGTCTAATATTTCCCTTGAGTCTTTGGTTTTCTTCATTCTCCCTTACTCCAGATGGGGTGAGACCAGTGGAGTATCTTAGAAATCTACTTAGTGAGCCATTTATGAGGTGTGTTCCACAGAGCTTCTCCAAGTGCCCACAGCCATATTGCCTGTAGCCTGTGAGTTGACATACTCTTTGCTAGTTTTCCTGTCTTTCCTGTCTTACTTCCTTACTGTGCTTCCTTAGATCATCTCTTAAATAAACTACTTACACCCAAAGCTTTGTCTCAGGTCTGTTTTGAAGGAAACCTGAACCAGGACACTAATTCATTGACAAATTCATTAAAAAATAATAATAGTAAAACACACTGCTCCTGGATCCATAGAGAAGCAGCCAACTCAAAACTCAATCCAGCCAACAAGAGCTATGATTCTTTCTAGCAAAATGCTATAGTAAGGCTGTGTTTATTTATTAGGTCCTGCCTATTGTTGTTGTTGTTAGGTGCCATCGAGTCGGTTTTGACTCATAGTGACCCTATGCACAACAGAACGAAACACTGCCCAGTCCTGAGGCATCCTTACAAACGTTGTTATGCTTGAGCCCATTGTTGCAGCCACTGTGTCAAGCCACCTTGTTGAGGGTCTTCCTCCTTTCCGCTGACCCTGTACTCTGCCAAGCATGATGTACTTCTCCAGGGACTGATCCCTTCTGACAACATGTGCGAAGTACCTAAGATGCAGTCTCGCCATCCTTGCCTCTAAGGAGCATGCTGGCCGCACTTCTTCCAAGACAGATTTGTTCGTTCTTTTGGCAGTCTATGGTATATTCAATATTCTTCACCAGCACCTCAATTCAAAGGTGTGAACTCTTCTTCGGTCTTCCTTATTCACTGTCCAGCTTTCACATGCATATGATGTGATTGAAAATACCATGGCTTGCGTCAGGCGCACCTTAGTCTTCAGGGTGACATCTTTGCTCTTCAACACTTTAGCAGCAGATTTACCCAATGCAATGCGTCTTTTGATTTCTTGACTACTGCTTCCATGGCTGTTGATTGTGGATCCAAGTAAAATGAAATCCTTGACAACTTCAATCTTTTCTCCTTTTATCATGATGTTGCTCGTTGGTCCAGTTGTGAGGATTTTTGTTTTCTTTATGTTGAGGTGCAATCCATACTGAAGGCTGTGGTCTTTGATCTTCAATAGTAAGCGCTTCAAGTCCTCTTCACTTTCAGCAAGCAAGGTTGTGTCATCTGACTGGAAGAGATCCATATTTATGCCTATTCCCAAGAAAGATGATCCAACCGAATGCAGAAATTATAGAACAATATCATTAATATCACACACAAGTAAAATTTTGCTGAAGATCATTCAAAAGTGGCTGCAGCAGTATATCAACAGGGAACTGCCAGAAATTCAGGCCGGTTTCAGAAGGGGACATGGAACCAGGGATATCATTGCTGATGTCAGATGGATCCTGGCTGAAAACAGAAGATACCAGAAAGATGTTTACCTGTGTTTTATTGATTATGCTAAGGCATTCGATTGTGTGGATCATAACAAATTATGGATAACATAGCAGAGAATGGGAATTTTGGAACACTTAAATGTGCTCAGGAGGAATCTGTACATGGATCAAGAGGCAGTCGTTGGAACAGAACAAGGGGATACTGCATGGTTTAAAGTCAGGAAAGGTGTGCGACAAGGTTGTGTCCTTTCACTATACCTATTCATTCTGTATGCTGAACAAATAATCCAAGAAGCTGGGCTATATGAAGAAGAATGGGGCATCGGGATTGGAGAAAGACATTAGGTCGTGCCTAAAAACCCAGTGCCGATACATTAATAACAGTAATGATCACTAAAAAACTTATTAAAAGCTTACTGTGTGGCAGCTTGACATGCTTTCTTCATTTAATTCTCACAGTGACTCTATAGGGACGGCACTATTATTATTCTCACTGCGTTGATAAAGAACCTGAGATTCATAGAGGTTCAAGAACTTTTTCATAGTCACACAGCAAGTAAGTGGCAGATCTCTGGTGTGCTTAACCAGTGTGCTAAAACGTAAGGATAGCCATAAATATTCTTCTGTTCTCTTCTTGTACAAATGGAAGCAATAGTACTTGCCAGATAAAATGTTAAGATTTGCATCATTACAAGATACATATTTTTTTAAATAATTTTTATTGTGCTTTAAGTGAAAGTTTACAGATCAAGTCAGTCTCACACAAAAACCCACATGCACCCTGCTACACACTCCCAATTACTCTCCCCCTAATGAGACAGCCTGCTCTCTCCCTCCGCTCTCTCTTTTCGTGTCCATTTCACCAGCTTCTAACCCCCTCCACCCTCTCACCTCTCCTCCAGGCAGGAGATGCCAACATAGTCTCAAGTGTCCACCTGATCCAAGAGGTTCACTCCTCACCAGCATCCCTCTCCAACCCATTGTCCAGTCCAATCCATGAGGATATATATTTTTTACCCAACAAAATGTTATCACCAATTGTTAATTCTTGCAAATGCAATAATGTAAGGATTCCCTAACTGGGGCGGGGGGCCTCAAGAGGATAAAGCTCCCCCCTGCCATGCCTGCCTTGTACAGCTTACATGCTGGCCTTGGGTTACAAGTAGTAATACTTTTCCAGCATTATTAAAGTCGGGTGGAATCTTCCAATGTTTTGGCTGCTGTGAAAGTCAAACCTCTCCTGAAACATGCCCCATCATAATTCCCAGGCTATCAGATTATCAAAGCACAGTCATTGAACTTGAGAAAGGCAATGTTCAGTGAGATGTGCTATACATTTTTGCACAAGGTCAGGCTTTGCTGGAACAATTACATCCTTGTTAGTAATATCTGGCCCCACCTAGTAACCTTGGTACGCAGGAAATCTTAGACCTGAAGATGTCTTTCCCAATTACTGTCTTCTCTGAGAATCCATAAAGGGAAATAAACTTTGAACCCAATCTATCTTGTTCACTTGACTCTGCTGTCATAAAGTGTTTAAATACATGTACTATAAAAGAGTAACAGAGAAAGGGTTCAGGTTCTCAGATGGAGGAAGAGTTGGCCGAGTAAGTCAGCTTTTCAGAGCTCAGCCGGTAAGTGGTTAAGACCTTGCCTTGGATAGAAAGTAGAGAGAATCATGAAAATTAAAGACAAGGCAGGTGAGGGAAATTTATTTTTGAAAAGTTGCTATCTTGGTGGATGGAAGGAAAGGGGAGACATCAGTCCTCTCCCTTAATAGGGTGGGGAGAGGTCTCAGTTTTTATGGAGCACCTGTAGTGTACACTGCCTAAGACAACGCTATTGACAGCCAAATTCTGAAACCTTTACTGTTACAACACTGTGATAGAAATCTTTTTGGCTAAAATTTAAAATCACAAAAGAATATCAGTGGTAACTGCATCTCATTGAAAGATGGATGCAGGCTTGCCAGCCAGAAAGGGTGAGCCTGGTGGGAATGAAACTCACTCCTGTCGGAACAGGCCTGGGATAGGGGAAGAGTCGAACAAGGCCAAGTGAGTCATAGGTATGCTACAGCTCTTAAAACTTAGCACTTGTGTTAAAGGGAAAAATTCCAAGTTACTAATCTCTGTGGAGTGATCAGGGGTTGAAAGGGATGAATAGTAGCCTCTCAAAGGAAGAGAATATTAACCTAGACAGTAGGGTTTTAAGAGCACGGTCTTAGGAGTCCTGGGTTTGAACCCTAACCTTGACATGTACTGTCTTTGGGACCTTGAGCAAATTATGTAATCTCTCTAAATCTTTGGAAGTTACCTCAATAGGGTTGTTGTAAGGCCTAATTGAGATTGAGTTAAAGTCTATAAAGTGTTTAGCACAGTGCCTGGCACTAGAAAGCATTCCGTATGTGTTTCTTCTGTAGTTCATAGTAGTAATCTTGAAAGGAAGCGATGGAAGTATGTTTTTCCCATGAGGAAGTAGAGAACATCTTAAGAGAGGGATGGCAGGAACAAAGGCACAGAAGAAGGGAGAAAGAAGGTCTTTATTATTTATTGTGTTTAGTCCATACTATGTCAAAAGGAACGAATGTCCAGAGAAGGATACAGTGGAGAGATAGGGGAAAGTGAAGAGATTAACATGGTTTAAGACTAGAGACCAAATAGAGATTCAATCTTTTCTAAAACACACACCATCTGAATCTTCTGGATTGGGAGGAGTCTTAAAAACTCTCCATTATCAGAGAGCAACTTTATGAAAATGACCCAGAAGGACTTGCAAAACATGGATTACTTTCTTCAGTAGGGCCCCTATGAGAATGAAGCACGTCTCATTTCTATGTCTGCTAAAATGACCTATCAATTTCTCTGGGGAAAACTAGCTTATCGGTTGCTCTATATCTTACGGTCTATTTCCCTTAGTTTTTACCTTCAACAAATTCCTTAATACTAAAGCTCTTTTTTTTTTTTAAAGTACTTTGAGCTCAGTAGACAGAACAGGGTTGTTTAATTAAAAACTGGAAGCAACACTGTTATAGTTGAGTTGACTCATCTGGGAATTGATTTAAAATGCATAATAGACGGGAGAAAGGTTCATACACTCAGTATAGACCAAAGTACAGACCCAGCTGCACTCTTTTCCCCTGACAGAGTCAACCCGAATTCGTTAAAGATGGCATGCAAGAGGAGCTGCCTAATGGAAGTATACAAATTTCTTCTCTTTGTGACTTTATTTCTGCCACGTGAAATGACAAGTAAGTAGGCATTCTTTATGATCACTTTTTATGCAAAGAAAATTATTAGATTAAAAAATGATCAGTGGGCATTGTGTACATCATAGAATCCAAATCGGAATGACAGCACTTTGGTATGGCTCAGAGTACGGAAACCAGATAACATAAAAAATTGAATGAAGACATATTGGGGTTTTTTGTTCTGATACCACAAGACAGAGTGAAGTATTCTATTCTCTCCAGAGGCACAGGCAGAATTCGCCTACGTTTTAACGCGTTTCATTACTATCTTACCCAAAATAATCTTCTGCCATTTAAACACATCATGTCCAAGAAAATCTTCCCACCAGGGAAGTAGACCTCCCCCCATTTGAAAAGTAATACATAGTCATTGTATAAAATAAATTAGGCAACATAGGAAAGAAGAAAGAAAGGTAAAAAGTCGCCCAAAATCCCATCAACCAGAGATAATTGTTGAAAGTTTTGATGTATATTCTTCTTTGTTTTGATACTAGAGCCGCTGTAAGTTGAAAATTGATTTGATGGCACCTAATGACAAAATTTTTTCTTTTTTTAATGACAAACAACAGCAATCTCATTATCTTCACCAGTAATTTGTACTTTTTAAAGGAAAACTTTATGGGTTTATACAACATATTAACAAATGTTATCTGGTGTCTGTATGTGGTGGTGGGGGGGTATGTGTGTGATGGCAGCCAAAGTTATTTTTTTAGCTTTGTCACCTGCTTCTGACCCAGGAAAGTAAAAACTGAAATTCAGGTATATTACTAGGCAGTAAACAGATTTCTAAAAAATCAAGGATGAAAATAAACTGCTATATATTCTAGCCACCCACAACAACTTGTTCACCCCACAAACCACAGCCATTTAGACACTTCTTTACTTCACTACACTGCAAAAACGATACTGAGAGATCAGAAATTCAAGATCTGATTTGTCCATAATCCCACCATCTAATCAAAAAGTGTTTCCAAATCTGTTATTGCCCACGTGTATATTCAACTTTTATATATTTGCAGTAATTACTAGAGATGTAATTTGTTTTCTGCCTTTTCACTTAATGCTATGCCTTAAATAGTTTTCCATTTTGCTATAGTCCTTTTCCTTTTTAATTCACTGACCTACCCCCTTAATTTCCTCCTTCTAGCTGTTTGAAGTAATCAGTTTAAGCCTAGTAAGTATTTCTTCACTCTCTTCTCTATTTTTTATCAATCCTATTCAATGTACAAGGACCCTAGGTGCTGCAAAAGGTTTGATTCCTACTACTAACCTAAAGGTTGGCGGTTCGAACCCACCCAGTGGAACCTTGGAAGAAAGGCCTGGCAACCTGCTTCCACTAATATTACAACCAAGAAAACCCTATGGAGCAGTACTACTTTGTAACACATGGGGTTGCTGTGAGTTGGAATCAACAGCAATGGGTTTTGGTTTTGGTTTTACTCAATATATATTTTTCCCCAAGAATTTTTACACACACATGCACACACACACACACTCACACACACACACACACACACAAAGGGATTGTTCTCTACAGCTATTTTTTTAACCCAGTGGTTCTGAAATTTCACTGCACATTAGAATCATCTGGGGTGTTTTGTAAACAATCTGATGCCCAGGTTGCACTCACATCAATTAATTTAGAGGGTCTGGGAGCGGAAGCCAGGCCATTAGTACGCTCTTTTTTTTTTTTTAAGATCGACAGGTGACTCCAATACGAGTCTGCATTGACTCAAGGGCAATAGGTTTTTTTGTTTTTCTATTTTAACCTTTTTCACTTTTTAGCTAATAATATATTATGGACCTTTTTCCTTGTAAAATCATATTGGTTAATATTACTATTTTTAATTATTGCAAAGTATTTCATTATATTGATGTAATAGAATTTACTTAACCAACCTACTCTTGATGGACATCAGGTTGTTTGCTCTGTATTCCCAGGCTCTGTTTTAACGGTGAATGGTGAAACTGAGAACTATATCCTGCACACTAAGCCTGACTCCCACGAGTCTCTGACATGTGCTGTTCAAAATCACACCAGAGAGGAAGAACTTCTCTGGTACCGAGAAGAGGGAAGAGTGGATTTGAAATCTGGAAACAAAATCAACTCCAGCTCCGTCTGTGTCTCTCCCATCAGTGAAAACGACAATGGAGTCACGTTTACCTGCAGGCTGCAGAGTGATCAGTCGATGTTCATCTCAGTGGTGCTGAATGTCACTTGTGAGTTAGGGGAAAGAAACTGCTAGTCAGTCTGTGCTGTCTGTATGATGTTATCTGCGTGATGTTTAGTGGTTGAAATCTAGGTCCAAGGAGTATGTGCATTTGAACGTTTGCTTGGTTGCCAAACTGACTAATTAATACTCTCCCATAAAGCATGAGGGGGCCTGTTTCCCCACACCCTCACAAGCACTCAGTATCCTCAGACTCTAAGAATTTGTCAGCCTGATTGGAAATGTTACTTTCATTTTTAAAATTAAGAGTGAGGGTGATCACCTTTTCATAAATTTATTGGCTATTCACGTTTCTTTTCTATAAAATGTCTGCTCATGTCCTTTACTCATTTTTCTATTGGGTTATTTTCCTTTTTCTTATGGATTTGTAAAAGGGCTTTGTAAATTAAGGAAATTAGCCCTTTGTCATTCAGATTGTAAATATTTCCTCATTTATTTTTGACATTCTTTATAATTTTTTTTTTTTTTTTTTGCCATATTGAAGTTTTAAACATTTATGTATTTAAAATTATCAATCTTTTCCTTTGTGGCTTCTAGCTCTTGTGTTCTACTTAGAAACACCTTCCTTGGGGATCTCTTAACATCATCTTTTTTTTAGAAACAAAAAAAAGAAAACTCCCCAGTGGTTGTATGCCAGGTATTGGTAACACACCATCGGAACTATGTGTATTAGGGGTTGTACGAACAACTTTAAATATAAGTAAGAATCACCACGAAGACAATTCCTATGAGGTGGAGGTCAAATATTTTATTTTTAAGCAAATAACGTGTGCCTTCTACTTTTGTTTGCCAACTGCACCCTCCCCCCCCTCACCAGAGGGGGGTTAGCTGGGTAAAATTACAATATATCCCAGATTTCCACATTCTCCAAGCTGCCGAACCACTCCATCTTTGACATCAGCCGCTCTCCCCCTACTCAGCACTCTTCCCTTCCCCTTTTGGGTTTGGCAATTTGCTGCAACGTATCACAGAACTCACAAACTGTACTTACAGTTAAGTGGTTTATTAAGGAACAGGGTACAACTTGGGATCAGGATTACAGGCTACAATTCAGGATCTAGATCAGGAAGCATGTAGGCAGTCTCCATTCTTCATTGCACGACAGCTCTCTCAGCCACGGACGTGCAGGCCTCTTTCTGGCCCCTTAGGATGGGCTCCTCTTGGCCCTGCCATCTGTCATTGCCAGCTCTACCAACCGGCCCCTTCCGGGCCTCTGGCTGTCTTTAGTGTTACAGCCCTTAACCCATGTTAAAACTCTTTTAGTAGGTTCCTAGCCTCCTTTCTCTCTCTCCTTTTTCTTCTTGCTTTCTTCCTTCTGCTTCTCTCTCTGCTTCTTTCTGTCTGAAAAAAACCTCTGTGTGGCTAGTTGCATGTGTGTGTATATATACATATGTATATACAACTCCTTGTCAATTTCAAGGGATGGACCCTCCCAACAGGGGCCACAAACTGATCAATCCCCTCTCTGTAGGCCACAGACACTTTATTTGCATAGTAGGCTATAGTTACCTCATTTGCATAGTCCATAGTCACTTCACTTGCATGGGGAATGGACAGTCCCTGCAGGGCATATACCAATCACAGGGCAGACTGCAGACCAGGGCCAGACAAAAAGTCTAGCTGTTTACATTTTACCCAGAAAATGTCAGTCAACCTGGACAAAAGTAACAAACCTCCTGGGGTAGAAAACTAGGGCGAAGGTAACTCCTCAGGCTTTAGGGGGAAAAGTCTCTCAAGCTGTTTTTCCAAAGAACCAAGGTAAAAGGCCACATAAAGGTACTCATTTCACCACAGGGTCCTTCAAATCATACTACAGGTGATCAAGTAGGTGTTTCGGGTGGAAGGTAGGTTTTGCATGAGTGAGGTATGGTGTGAGTGGTGTGGGGTGTCGTGGGGTAGGATGATGGTGTGGATTGATTTGGTAGAAAGACATCTGGACTTGGAATGTAGTGATAAAAATCAAAGCCGTTTTGTTACCGAGGGCCCCTTCCTCAGTTGAACCCAACTGGATTAATGCTGCCCAATAAAACTGTTGAGGCAGCCTGGAGTCACACAAGCAAATTTATCTTGCCAGCAGCTAGCAAAAGGAGACAGTAAGGGCTGGAACCTTCAGAGACACTGTCTCACCTATTTGCCCATGATCCAAGTATTTAAGGGTTTCAACAAGGAGGGGAGGAGGGGTTTTGATGTTTATTCATGAGGTTCTTGGAGGGCGGAAGGGTAGAGATTTCTGAGAAAAGGTTGTGTTGGGCAAATGCAGGTGTGCACGCAGGATTTCTTAAAGATGGAAGTCCTTTGGTTCACCTTGACATAACTCATTACGGGATGTGAAGCAGGCACACTGGTTCCCTTTGTCACACCGCCCCCTTCAGCGGGCATGGGCAGGACAAACAATAGTCGCTTTTACTTCTTTTGCACATGCTCTGAACCCTGCAAGGACTATATTAACAGTTTATTTGCAACATCTTGGAACATCTCAGTTAGCCAGAACAGTTTGCCCACAGGGCCTGCATGTTCTGTTCTACTTTCCAGGAGGTGGGTTATGGTTGTACCAGGTTGTTTATTCCACTCTCTGTCCTGCTCAACTTTTTCCTGGCCTATGTGCAATAAGGCAGGCCGGGGGTGGGGGGGTGGGGGGAAGAGGCAACCGGCCCTGCTCTAGCCTAGTCCTATCTCAATTTGACTCCAGTGAGCTCAGCAAACTTTTCTGCCAAAAATGTATGCCATTGCTCCTGAGGTATAAGGATGGAGAAAATGCCCAGAAGCCTGTCTCTGGAGACACCCGGCCCACCCTGCAGCTTGTGTTTCCAGAGTGAATTATTTTCACGTTCCTGGGAGTTTGGTTTTTCATTTTCCATAAACTGAAAAAATGTGATTTTTATCAAGCTACCTTCTTGGCTACATTGATAGAATCCAGAACTATCAGGGGGAATTTGGAGGTCTCTTAAAATGCCAGACGAGAAAACTAAGGCACAGACTGTGGACCCAAATCACAGTTGGAGCTGAGGACAGAACACAAATCCCCAGGCTCCTAATCCAGTGTTCTTCACACTAAAAGAGACTTGGCAGCCATAACCCATGGTATAATTTAGTGGCTTAAAGAAACTGTCCAGTTCTCCAGCCTGAATCCACTTTTCAAATCATCTTTATAACAAACTCCTAAACAGCATTGCTGCTGAGGACATTCATATAAACTACCATTGGGTCGTTGATTCACAGGGGTAATAAATGGCAATAACTCATCATCGGTAAATCAAATAAGCTCATTAAACTGACAAGAATATTACATACAATCTAAAGAGGATATTATTACTATAAAATAGTAGATCAAGAACTAAATGGAAGTTTGATAACAATATACTGCTTGGCAGAGGGTGTGAAGAAACAGATTCTTTCATGCATTGTTGCCGGAAGTGTAAATTGGGACCCCCTCTTTTGTAATATCTATCAAATTTTAATGTGTGTCTACCCTATGATGCAGCATTTGTACTTTAAGGTATTAACCTTGGAGAATCACATGCTCATGTGCATAAAGAGACATATACAGGATGCTTGTTATAGCATCGTGTAACATTTTAAAGACGAAAACAACTTAATGCCCATCAAAAGAAAATGATTCAAGAGTCATATACTATACTACATAGTACGCTAAAAGGAATGAACTAGATCTCTGTGGTTCAATGTGGGTAGATCACAAAAAAATGCAAGTTATTAGAGAATGAAGTATTTTATGTAAAGTCTTATCATCCCCCTTAAAGCTATACAATATATTTCCTATAAACAAACAAACAAAAAATCCATTGCTGTTGAGTCGATTCCAACTCATAGCGACCCTATAGCAAACTTACAGGACAGAGTAGAACTGCCCCATGGAGCTTCCAAGGAAAGCCTGATGGATTTGAAGTGCTGATCTTTTGCTTAGCAGCCATAGCACTTAACCACTACGCCACCAGGGTTTCCATATTTCCTATAGGTATACTATAAATACAGAAAAAATTTTTTTTAAGGTCTGGGAGGATTTACGCCAAACTCATAGCAGTGGGTATCTCTGGAGAGGTCAGGAGGTGACCAGGCTAGAGTCAAGAGGACTTTAGCTTCATCTGAAATATACTAAACTTAAGAAAAGAGAATATCCATGTATAGTTTATATGTTTAAAATTAATTGAAAATTGTTGTTATTGTTGTTAGGTGCCATCAATTTGGTTCCGACTTGTAGTGACCCTATGTACAACAGAACCAAATGCTTCCTGGTCCTGCGCCATCCTCACAGTCATTGTTACATTTGAGCCCATTGTTGCAGCCACTGTGTTGTATTTGGATTTCCTTCCAACCTGAGGGGCTTATCTTCCTGCACTATATCAGACAATGTTCTGCTGCTACTCATCAGGTTTTCGCTGGCCAATTTTTCCAGAAGTAGACTGCCAGGTCCTTCTTCCTAGTCTGTCTTAGTCTGGAAGCTCTGCTGAAACCTGTTTACCAAGGGTGACCCTGCTGGTATTTGAAATTCTGGTGGCAAAGCTCCCAGTAGCACAACAACACGCAAGCCACCACAGTATGACAAACTGACAGATGCATAGTGGAAAGAGTTAAATGATAAGGAAAAACTAATAGGGCCTGTTCACAAATGGAACTGGTGTATTTGGGAATCACGTTCTCTATTCTAGCCGCTTCCTGTGTATCTGAATGCCATATACATCCTTGTTGGATATGGATACAGGATTCAAGCTCATTCTAGAAAGCAACAAAATGTCATTCTTCTGAGAGAGTTATTAATAGTGCAGCCTACTCAGGGTCTAATTAGTCAGTGTGCAGATTATACGAGCTACTTTTTTTCCTCCTTATCAACCTCTTTCTCTTTCCTACTAACTACTCTTCAATCATTTTATTACTATTTTGCACCTTTGCCAAAAAATGGAAGGGGCAGGGAGAAGAGGGGAAAGTTAGTCCAGCTGTTTCTTTCCCTTGATGTTGGAAAACCTTGGTGGGGGAGAGGGTTAGAACTATTTGGTGATGACAATGTGTTTGACTATCTGTGGGTCTACCAGTTGCCTTCAAGTTGATTCTAACTCATGGTGGCCCCATGTGTTTCAGAGTAGAACTTTGCTTCATAATGTTTTTGATTTTTCAGAAATAGAGCACCAGGCCTTTCTTTAAAGTTGCTTTTAGGTGGTCTTGAACTACCAACCCTTTGATTAGCAGGCAAGAGCAATTAACTGTACCACCCAGGGATTCCTATCTATGAGTCTACAGCTATCCTAATCATGGAAGGAGTAAGAAGTTACTTACATGGAGGGATGTGAAGGGCTCAGAAAATCATGCTTACCTGCCACAGATGCCAGAGTTGCCACAATTGGAACACTTTCTGGGAGGGGGACATTATTTCTAGAGAATTATCGAGGAATGCGAATATGCATTAGTAAATATGTAGTTAGGGAAAATGTGGTTAGACGAAATGCAAAAGGAGAGGGCCTGAGTAGCCCTCAAAACAACCACCACCGCGACCCCACAATAATCATCGCAGCTTTTTAACACTGTGATAAGTTCTTTACATATCCTACTTACAGATAAGGAAACTGAGGCCTTAGCAGTTAAGTAACTTTCTCAAGATCACAGCGAGTGGTGAAGATGGAATTGGAGCTAACGGCAATGCCTGCATTCTTAATATTATACCGTTTCATCCAACACTACAGAAGAAAAATATGGCAGTCTGCTTCCGCAGAGATCATAGCCTTGGAAACCCTATGCGGCAGTTCTACTCTGTCCTATAGGATCACAATGAGTCAGCACTGACTCAAAGACAAGGGGTTTGGTTTTGGTTATCCAATACTAGTACAGGTTGGCATATTAACTCTCAGAGAGCAAAGACCCAAGGCTTATACTCTTGTATTTCTTAAAAATTGACTACTTGGTACAGATTCAGTATTATATGTGTTTGTGTTTGTTTCATGGTTTTCCTTCTCTACCACAAAGTTCTATAATGTTTGGAACTAATCTTATTTCCCAATTACATCCCCATATGCTAGCCTAAAGCTTGGTATGCAGTAGGTACTCAATAAATAGTTGTCAAATGAATGAACAACTGCATGAGATAGACTGAAGGAAGACCTTGAACGCTGACCGTGAACTACGGCTTATCTGCTGTTAAACATAAATGCTTGCCTTGCAGTTCCTCCTCGCTTAAGCGGAGATGACTTCCAAACAGCTGAGGAAGGGAGTGATGTGCAGTTGGTTTGCAACGTGAAATCCAACCCCCAGGCTCAAATGATGTGGTACAAAAACAACGGCAGCCTGGATTTAGAGAAAAACCGTCACCAAGTCTACCAGACAAGTGAGACTTTTCAGCTGTCAATCACCAAAGTCAAGAAATCTGACAATGGGACCTATAGCTGCATTGCAAGTTCACCTCTGCAAACAGAGACTAAGGACTTTCACCTGATTGTTAAAGGTAACTGCTGTCCAAAAAAAAAAAAAAAAAAAAACAACTCTAGGTAGTCACAAGCATAGTGCAAACCTCAGAATAGATGCTCAGTAAATATTTTTGATGACAACAAACGATGATGACAAGTGTAATTAATAGCTAGGATTTTCTTTGGCAAATTATCCCATCCTGGGGTTTTCCACTAAGAATTCAGGGAATTATACCCATCTCAGAGAGGATGCTGCTTTTTGATCCTTTTCTACATCAAGGGGTAGGAAAACAAAAAAAAACCCTGTTGAAATTTATCAGTATCAGTTACCATAGGGCCAGTTCCAACTCATGGCAATCCCACACCTGTCAGAGTAGAACTACGCTCCGCAGGGTTTTCAGTGGCTGGTTTTTCAGTAGTAGATCACCAAGCCTTTCTTTCAAGGCACCTCCAGATGGACTTGAACCTCCAACCTTTTGGATAGCAAACAGCACACTAACTGTTCGCAGCACCAAAGGACTGTTCCATCGGCTTTTAGGGAGGACTGTTTCCATGAATTCTCCTGTGTAACAAGGTTTGTAGGAACTGGACTTGTAAGTTCACAGCCTAATGACAAACAGAAGTCAGAAACACATAGAGAAGAAAGTTGCTGGCATGATAAGAAAATGGATCTCTAAAATTACTCCTTGCTCTGCAATTCTAACCTGCAGGCGAATCAGAACAGGCAGTGGGAAAAAAATGAAAGGGGTGACAAAAAAAAAAAAAAAAAAAAACACCACCACCCTCTTTCTCTTGACTTCCTGTTTCATACAGCTAGGTTTAACACCTCTGCAGTAACAGGGAAAAAACCCAAGCTCTATGTGTCTTTACCTCCTCATAGTTCTTGCTCATACAGAGAGGAAGGGCAAGATACCTGGAACGGCTGATGCCGAAAATGCTAATCCTCACATTTCCAGGTCTTAGGCCAGCATGCTGGGAGCAGCCAAACAAGCTGAGGCTCTTAGATCCTGCTATAACACTATTCACTTTGCTATTTGCCTCCCTATGCCCACTCATTGCCATTCTTGCCAGTCTCCAGGAAGCCAGTTGAACCCCTGCCAGAAGCATTCAACTAATGTGCCCATAAAAAAAACAAAACCAAACCTATTGCCATTGAGTCAATTCCGACTCATAGCGACCCTATAGGACAGAGTAGAACTGCCCCGTAGGGTTTCCAAGGAGCGGCTGGTAGATTCAAACTGCCGACCTCTTGATTAGCTGCCGAGTTCTTAACCACTGCACCACCAGGGGGCTTCTTATTTCCTCCCCCTCAGGGGTCTGGTGACACCAACAGAGTGGCTAGTCAGGAGTTAGAGCTACCAATTGAAGCCATGACTGTGATTCCTGGCATGTTCAGTAATTTGTCCTGCAGAGTGGTGACATGTGCCCAGGGGCGACTTGCTTTTAAAACCAAAACCACAAATGATCTAAGTACCCATGGAAGGAGCACCACATTCAAGTTTGTGGCTAGCCACCTCTCCCAGGACTGCAAAAGCATGCTTGATGTGGCCTCAGGCTATGCCACTCTAACTGGCTGTGAAGACCACACTCAGACAGACAAGGAGATTATACCCTCCCTCTTGGTTAAGGGGATTCATAATTGTTCTATGTTGCCTGAAAAACATACATCTTGTGTGGCAGGCAGGATGCCAGCTTGGCAAACTAACTTTCAGGTGGGCAGGATCCTCTTTTAGGTGGAACTCTTCCAAACCAACTTGTTTTTCTGATTTCTTCCTGCTTTATTTCTTCCCTGTCTGTTGGCCATCTCACGTCTCCGCTCTACTGCTGGTAAAAAAAAAAAAAAAAAGCACCGGCTAAATGCCGAGTTTGTCGTGAACCTCTCCTAGCCTCCCCCTGCAGTGGGGTACTTTCTAAATGAGGTCATGCAAAGCTGGAAATGACATCACAGATCTTTTCTTGAGCACAAGATGCAGCCCACATGTTGGAATTATTTTACCACAATGCATACGGGGGAAAAATACTGGGTCTGGTTACAAATGAGAGTGTAAAACAGGACAAGGAGAGAGGTGCATTACATTTAGTGGTGGCAAGTGGCACTTGCAAAAGTCACTTTCAGCAGAAACTTGGAATCCA
The DNA here is from genome assembly GCF_024166365.1 of Elephas maximus indicus. Classification (NCBI taxonomy): domain Eukaryota; kingdom Metazoa; phylum Chordata; class Mammalia; order Proboscidea; family Elephantidae; genus Elephas; species Elephas maximus. The sequence continues at coordinate 21,700,059 of NC_064837.1, forward strand.
AAGGGACCAAATGGGTCAGGCAGTTTATTTCAGCTTGTTTTTTGGAGTGACCATCACATGGGCCTTCATTTTATTCAGCCTGGTCAGAATGGTCCAGCCCTTGACTGAACTCTGATTTATGTTCCTTATTGTCCCCCCTTTGCTTCCCCTTTGTTTTGGCATCTCTTTTTGGCCTGCAAGTGGATGGTGTCCCCCAGTAAAGTAAGCCTTTTTGGGGTGTCCCAAGGCTGACGATTCGGAGCTTACTGGAAGAAGGCTTGCTAGAAGAAGGTCCGTTGAGCAGAGATTCTCCAGAGGGTTGGTGCATCCCAGGCCTACATGAGAGTAATTTTCAGGAACAGCCAAGAGAAGGCAAGAGCAGAGGATGCCTAATCCACTCACTCCCCCAAATTATTCTGGTCAGGAGCTGGACAAGAAATGGGGAAGAAAATGATGGAAAAAATAATTGGTTAGTGTGTCATCCAGTTACGGGGGAGATAAATCCTATTTCATAATCTTGAGGTAGATAAGGCTTGGGCTTTGAATTAGACTTATCTAACATCATCTCTGAGTCAGAATCGACTTGACGGCACTGGGTTTTGTTTTTTTTTTTAACGTCACCTCTTCCCTTCCCCATCTTTTGCCCCTTGTATCTATCTTGTGATCCTGTTTCCTTTATAATATTTATCTCGATCTATATAGTTTTTGTTTGCTTAATGTCTGTCTCCCACACTAGAATATGAAAGCAGGGACCATGTCTGTTCTATTTTTTTCAGGGCCAAGTACGGTGCCTGACACACAGTAGTCTTTCAATAAATATTTGTTGACTGCACCTAAATCTACAAACTCAATTGCACAATAAAAAGCATGCTATTTATTTCCTTTAAATTAACTTAATTCTGATTCCATAACCCCAGCCTCTGTGTGGGTGGAAAATTTCATTTAAGTCATCATGGGAGCCCCTTGTCTTTCCATGGGTGGCACCAGAACGCAGGAACTTAGGCAGAGTCATTGTAACACTTGATTGACCTTAAGCACTCTTATTTTTGAAGGGTCGCACTACATTGTAGCAAACACATTAAAATGAAGCACGTTAAGTATACTTTTTTATTTAGAAGTATTTTTATTAAAACTCTTATGGGAGAATATGTAAATCAATCACAACACATATTAGAAATCAGAGTTTGCTTCTCAATCATAACCAAAATAAGTCTATAAGCCTAGAGGCACAATACCATTAAGTATACTTTTTACTATAAAAATTTTGAAAGGATTTGTATAAACTGTATACATTTTTAATCTTGTTATAGATAAGTTATAAGTTTAGTTCTTGAGATATAACATTAGTATTTAACAGTTGATTTACAGTTGGCACAAGGTTACATTTTGGAGATGTTTAATTAAACATTTATTAATTTTGACTTTGCCACTTTTTTTTTTCATATTTTGGAGCCAATAAAATTTTTCTTCAAAGCTCAGACAATTTCATAGGCCCTTGGAAAGCTCGTAAGCATGGGCATTGTGCTCATAGTGCCTGATCAATAAGACAGTTTGAGCTTACCTGGTGTTCAAAAAACAAGGAAATGGACTTCCATTTCCAGGCTGGCATGGCTGTTGCTAGTCTCTTCCTAGGCCAAGTTACCAGTAGGCTCTCTGACCTTCCATGTCATTCAGGGAGGTATGGAAATCTTTGTGTGTGTGGCGAAGGCTGGTGCTTAGCGTCCTAATTCTCCTGGGACACCATGCAGCCACCTCCTATAATGTCATAGCATCTGCTTGGGTACAGGTATAAGGCCCCCCACTGATGCTGGGAGGCACAGGCCTCTCTTCCTTCTCAGTTCAGCAGATTCTCCACCTTTTCTCTTCTTGCCCTCAAAGCCCCTCCTCCCTTTTGTTCCCCTACTGGAACACCTCTCTGTATTTTTTGGGCTTTTCAAGAAGCAGAAGGAACCATGACGTCAGTCCTTCTCTTTTCTGCATGGCAAAAATTACACATAAAGAGACACAAAATGGTCTGACTACCTGCCTGGGAGAAGTTTTTCATATTTCAATAAATTATCCTTCCACAAATGGATTCAAAACCTGCCTCTGCCAATTGCTAGTTCTGTCACTTTAGACAAGTAACCTCTCAAAGCCTTGCCTGTATTATGGGGATAATAATACCTACTTTTTGGGGTTACCGAGAGGATGTAATTAAGAAAAAGATGTATTTAAAGTGCAAGGAACTATGATTGAGACATATTAGAAGCACATAAATTAGAAGCATAAAAATGTTAGTTCTCATTCTCTGTGTTTGCATTTCCAACAGCTAAAGGGTGGACCATACCAATAGAACCCATTATTGCTGCATGTGTTGTCATCTTTCTGACGTTGTGCTTTGGACTGATGGCTAGAAGAAAAAGAATAATGGAGGTATTTTAGTATTCTAAGCTATTAGATATAAAGCCATCTAATGAATCTACTAAATTTGCTAAATAAAGGCAGAGAACTGGCTATATAAGTGACTAGAGTTAGGAATGATTCTTGGGCAAAGTTGAATCTGGTCTTTCTACCATGGGATCTAAAAAGAAGTTAGTTAAGGGAATAAAAATTGCACTTGTATTATGCGTATAGCTTTGCAGAGAATACAAGTGCTTATGTGCACAACCTGAAGGCAAATAGCTGTGGTGTTAGGGTTAGGGGATTTGGGACTGAGGAGTTTTCTTCCTCTTGGAATTTCGTTTATTGTCGCTATGGTACCTGTTGTACAACAATAAATATTGGGAGGAACATCTGGTCTGGATTCAGAGATCTGCATTGAAAAGATGGCATTTGCTGCTTATCTCTTGGGTACAGCCACGTGCTTCAGCTGCAGTAGGACTGGGGTTTGACTGGAGGAATGGTTAGCCTTGTTGGTTAGCATGATTCAAAGTATATGCATACGTAGGTTAATGCCATCCATACATTTGGCTCTGCCAATAAATCCAATGCCAAAAAGGGCAAATACGGCAAAAAGCCTCTAAGGAAAGTCCACTGTGCCCTGGGCAGAATTACTAATCCAGCAAAGGGCATTCTCCTTGGAACACGTGGAAGCTGGGTGGTATCCCAAGGGACAATGTCTCCCAAGAAGAAATTCACTCCATCCCCTTCCCATCCCAAGCAAAATTTTCCTACAAAAAATGTTCACACTTATACGAAATATCTAGAATAGGCAAATTATAGAGACCAAAATCTAATTGTGGTTACCAGAGATGGGAAAGAGGGGAAAAGAGGGCATCATGGCTTGAGGGACACTGAGCTTCTGTTAAGGATGATGGAAAAATTTGGAAACAGATAATGGTGATGGTTGCAGACATGACGAATGTAATTAATGTCACTGAATTGCACATACAAAAATATTGAAATGGCAAATTTTTTGTTACATATATGTACTCATCACAAGTTTAAAAAAAAAAGAAAACAAATGCTCAACTACCTACGAATCCTGGAGGCATCCTGATTTAAGAATTACATCTTCTCTAAGTTGAATGGAAATCAGCCATGTGGCCAAACAAATGAGACCTGGGCCAGTACAGAGGCGTCTGCATTTCCACAGCACCTGTCCTCTGAGTCACCTTGATGCAATCAAAATGTTTACCCATGGGCTTTGGAAAAGCAGGCAAACCTATTGCCCTTTTGTGTTTGCTTTTAGCTCTGCATGAAGGATCAAGAACCCCAGAGTGGAACTCCTCTGTAAGTACCCTGGGCTGGGGTCAGTGATTTTCCGTAAGCAGATGGGTAGCAGTGTCGCATCATAAAGTCCATTCCAGGCAAATTCCTATTGAGATGGGAGGTGCAGGAAGGTGAAGGGGTTCAGAGGAGAATGGAGGGAGGGGGAGAATCTGCCTCCACTTTAGAAAAAGAAAGGTGAGGCTATGTTGGGCAGAACTGAAAATACTTTTGGTCTTAAGCCTGCACTCTAAGCAATTTTGGGCTAACACTTATGCGACTGCATTTTATTGCCACACAGTATCAATGACTGAGAGGGCCTGCTCTGGGGAAAGTCACTGCTGCTGTCCTCCTTCCCAACAAGACCAGGAGGCACAGTCTCCAGCCTAATACTGCCTCCTCTCTGGACCTTCCTTTAGTCTGTTGGCTATAGTACATCAAGAGGACAGTGGATAAAAAGAACAAAGACGTATTTCCTGAGAGTGTGAATTGTGTCTTCAAAAAAATTTTTTTTTATTGCTCTGATTTTCATTGTAATTCATTTCTTGGTCCATTTCAGATGAGAAAGCTGAGATGTCCATCGACTGCAAGAAGAGTTTTGTATCAAGGCCTCCTTAATTTATGGAGCTCCATCTGTATTTATTGCTATTCTTAAATTCACTCTTATCAGGTTGTTAGAGGTTATGAGAAGAGTTTCATTAATCACTTAACAGTATTTATGACTAACCTGATAAACTTTTGGAATATTTTTATGGAGAGAGCTATTGTCAAGAATGAAAAGTAAGATTTTATTGAGTCTTCTCCTAGAACGTTATATTAATTAATTGAGATTCATTACCAATAGGTTGGTAACCTTTTACCATTTAACTTGTGTTTTACTCCATCAGAGATTAGCAGACATTCTTCTTTCACAAATCAGCGCAATACCCCTCCCCCCCAAGAAAGGGGGGCATTACTGGGAAGTGGAGGAGAAGAACAGAGAGTGCTCAACTTTTTAAGTTACCAAGGAAGCACATAAAAAAGTCAGTGATCATCTACTTTCACCGTCATTTCATAAAAGAAATATTTTAGGACTACAAAAAGGAAGTAATCTCAGAATATAAGACATTCCTTTAAACTGAATAAATTTAGTATTATGAAAAACTCAGCATATGTGCTTATTTTCCCCATCTCATCACGGTGGACACAGTCACAGAATGTGAGAGTTTTTTTGTGAGGATGAACGTGAGAAGAGCAGGAGAGGGAAGCTGGCCAGCATAGGCCTTTACAACCATCTCTGGCTTCTCTGTGCGTGGTCATAGTCATTTGCATAGATCTATCTATATTGTGGAGCCCTAGTGGCAGTGCTTAAGAGCTATGGCTGCTAACCAAAAGGTTGGCAGTTCAAATCCACTAGCCACACCTTGGAAACCTTATGGGGCAGTTCTACTCCATCCTATAGCGGTCACTATGAGTTGGAATTGACTTGACAGCAATAGGTTTGGTTTTGTCAATATTGTGAGCCAGCCTGTTCTCTCCTCCTATATCTCAACTTTAAATTATAGCTCCCTTATAATTTGCCATTGACTTTTCCCACCTCCATTCTCTGTATCTTTCCCCCACAAGAGTCTCTGCTTCTCTTTCCAATACAACTGGGGTGGGAGTTAGGGGGAGAGGCTGCCCTAGTCAGAACCACCTTAGATGTCTCTGCTGTGATCCCCCTTTATTTAGGAAAAAAAAAACAACCCTTTTTTTCCTCTAATATCGCGATAGCTAAATTTGCCACATCTAGAGAGAGAGATCTGCTGTCAGACCAGTGGTAAAAAACCCCTTATTGACATAAAAGCAAAAAGAAGAAATGAGCAGAACATATGAAATCTCAACAGACTTGTTTCTCAGCAGAGCAGACACAAGCCTCCTGTGAGGGTTCTCCTTGCTTCCTTGGGAACTTCGTCATGGAATGAACAGAGAGAGGGAGTTAAAGACCATGCTTTACAGGTTTCTCTGGCTTCTTGGAGGCCCCAACCAGTGTTTGTGGGGAAGTCTTCAGATCACACGCCTCATTTGAGATTTCTCAAATTAGGATTTGGAGGCTTTGTGAAAATGCTGTAAAAATAAAGTAGGAGGATTATGGAAATCTGAAAGTTTGGGCAATTAAGTAGAAGCCTGAAGACTGTGAAGAAGACGCCAGCTGTCAGGCAATGGCCGACTGGGATGCTTGAAAATGGAAAAGACAACAGAGAAACTTACATATCAAATTGGACTTGGAATCAGGAGACGCGAGTTCCAGTCTTGGTTGTGTTACCTCTCTTGGGCCTCTGCAAAATCAAGAGGTTGGATTAGAGGATCCTTAAGGAATGTGGTGGGAACCTTGGTGGCACAGTGGTTAAGCGCCCAGCTGCTAACCGAAAGGTCAGAGGTTCAAACCCACCAGCTGCTCTGTGGAAGAAAGATTACCTCCTTGGAAATCCTATGGGGCAGTTCTACTCTGTCCTATAGGGTCACTATGTGTCAGAATCGACTCAATGGTCATTGGTTTGGTTTAAGGTACACGGTAGTTTTAAAATGTTATGATTCTCAAAAAATTCCCATATAGTTTAGTTAACTGTGTTGGAAGGAGTTGGCAAGAAAGACTGAAGATGTAATACCTTTCCCCCACCTAGTAGAACTAGGGATCAGCTTTGTCCTAGGGCATGTAACAATTCCTTAAGAAATTACAGGTCATTAGGAAAAAATTTCTTAACCCTTATAGAATAGAGTGGCAGTAACTCATTTTGAAGAGCATAGCAATATCATAAATGGTCATAGTATTTCACTTTGCCTTGTAGTTTTGAAAAAACAAGGCTTATATTAAATATTAATGTCTATTATTAACTCTAAAATCAAAAGTCAGCCCGGAGCCTGCCTTCGAAGGAGATGAGACTCCAGGCCTTAAAAGAGGACTCCATCACCTTTCCCCAAAAGTCTTCTCTGCCTGCTATGAGACACCTGAAAGTCTACCATTCATTTTTCCGGTTTTGACCCTTTGAAGCTATAAATACCAGTGGAGAAGTGAGACGACAAATCCGGTGGCTCCTTTCTCAGCTTTTCTACCAATAAGGACACCTTTTATTATTACTATTTTTCTCCTTCTTAAAAATCCAAAACCAAACCCACTGCCTCTGAGTCGATTCAGTCTCAAAGCAAGCCTGTAGGACAGAGTAGAACTGCCCCATAGAATTTCCATGGCTTTGGATCTTTGCAGAAGCAGACTGCCACATCTTCCTCCCAAGGAGCGGCTGGTGGGTTTGACCTGCTGACCTTTCAGTTAGCAGCTGAGTGCTTTAACAAATTGTGCCACCAGGGCTCTTTTTTTTTTTTTTTTAATGAACTGACTTATCAAACAAACTTTATTGAATGTTAATAATATGTTTTCCCAATGTTTAAAGCATCTGTCAATGACATTTACTTACTAGTCTATACTTCTTTTATGACAGCACAATTACCCAGTTGATGCGTTGTTGTTAGCTAATGCCATTTGACTCATGGCAACCTTGTGTACAACAGAATGAAATGTTGCCTAGTCCTGAGTCCTCATAGCTCCTAGCATGTTTGAGTCCATCATTGTGGCTTTTGTGCTAATCCATCTCACCAAGGGTCCCCCTCGCCTTTTCTGGCCCTGTATTTCACAAACATAACTTTCTAGCAATTGATTTTTTTTTTTTTGATGACACATCCAACGCAAGAGAGTCTGACAATGTTTGGTTGTGATCCATAAAGTTTTCATTGGCTGATTTTCAGAACTAGATCACCAGGTCCTTCTTCCTAGTCTGTCTCAGTCTGGAAGCTCCACTGAAACCTGTCCACCATGGATGACCCTGCTAGTATTTGAAATACTGGTGGCACAGCTTCCGGCATCATGGTAACATGTAGGCCACCACAGTACGACAAATTGGCAGATGAGTGGTGGCCAGTTGATGTAATTCCACTTAAAAACAAAGAAATCTGGTGCTTTTGTTAGCTTATAAGGTCCCTGAGTGGCACAAATGGTTTACACTCAACTACTAACCTAAAGGTTGGCAGTTTGAACTCACCCAGTGGGACTACAGAAGAAAGGCTTGGCAATGTGCTTCCATAAAGATCACAGTCAAGAAAACCCTATGGAGCAGTTCTATTCTGTAATACATAGGGTTGCCATGAGTCAGAATCAACTCTATCGTAATAGGTTAGCTAGTCTATACAGTCTTTTAGAGGTTAAGAATATATCCATTACCATAAGGCTTTTTGAATCATTGAAAATAGCTTATAGACCCCCTTTTCCCACTACCTTTAACCCTGTCATCATCATCATCATGACGACCTTCCTGAACCTAATGGCCATGGGTCATAAACTCAAATGCAAGTGTCAAGCAAATAAATGTGTGAAGCAGGTCAGATGTAAAACCATAAGGAGTGGTGGAGACTGTGGCAAATGGAGAGCACAGCTGTGTCTTAGAGAGGGCTGAAAGTTAACACTGGGGACAGGCCTTCTGATTCTTTAAGAAAAGTGAGAAATCTGTTTTTGTTTTTTTAAAACATGTAATTCTCCTAACTTTAAAATGTATGCCCCCAATCCAAAAGGTTTATTTATTTATTTATTTTAATCCTGTATGCCTAGGAGCAAAAGAATCTTCTCACCCTAATATACACCATTCTCAGATTGATAGATTTTGTTCCAGCTCTGGCATGAGCTTTGTTTTCTCATGGAGGTTTTTGTGAAACAGCTCTTGTAGTTTTCACTCATAGCCTCCTCTCCCCCAAAATTCAGGCATGATCAACAAGGAACTAAGCCAGAGGGCAGTTAGTTATACTGTGCAGCGGACTTTACCTATATTATTTGATCCTAGAAACAGCCCTGTGAAGTAGATGTGATTGTCCCAACTTTTAAGATGATGACACTCGGGCTCAGAATGCCTGAGTAATTTGTAAAGAGTGATTAAGCTGGGATTCATACCCAGGCTGATCCAAAGCCCAGGGTCCGGGGGAAGGGAAGGGGTGGCACCGAAGGGGTGAAGGTAGGATGATGAACATAAACTTTACCTCTCCAAGGAATTCGCCAAGTGTGACGCCTGTATTAATTCTACCCTTAATGACCTGTGGAGTGTTATATTCACCAGTCAAGGGAATTCAGAATAATCTTAGAGACCCATTTGAAAATGTTACAACACTCCATGAGATGATTTGAAATATCCTGGCGGGTTGCAGGACTGGAGCTGAGGATTGCTGCCCTAAATACGTGCTTGTCCTACCATTGATAATCACCCCAATTGGTGTACTTGGTGATTGTTATCAGTAGGAAGAGACGCAAATATTTAGGGCAGCAATCCTCAGCTCCAGTCCTGCAACACTCCAGGATATTTCAAAGCATCTCTAGGAGTGTTGTAACATTTTCAAAAGGCTCTCCAACTAAGATTATTTTGAATTCCCTCTATGAGTCAGATGGCAATGGGTGTTTGTGAATATAATGCTCCTCGGGTCGTTAGCTGTAGAATCAAGAGAGCCATCACTCTTGGCAAATTCACTGGAGAGTTAAAATTGATGTTCATCATCCCATCTTCACCCTTTCTGTGCTATCCCCTTCTTTCCCCCTGGCCCGGGGCTTTGGATCGGCCTGGATGTGGCAGTCTGCTTCCGTAAAGATTCATAGCCTTGGAAATCCTCTGGGGCAGTTCTACTCTGTCCGATGGGGTCACCGTGAGTCGGAGTTGACTCAACGGCAAGGAGTTTAGTTTGGTATTTGCTCTTTCCCAAAGGGTTTGCATAGATTATTTCTCACCCTCACAACAATCCTAAAAGGTAGGTGTTGGTATCCTCATTTTACAGGCGCAGAAATTGAGGATTAGAGAAACCAAGTAACTTCTAAAAATCTTACAACTAGCAGTACGTGGAGCTAGAATTCAAACTCAGGGCAGTCTGACCCCACAGTCTATGCTCTTTCCTCTATACTACACTGACCTGGGATTGGGGGGTGTGTGTGTGTAATAAAAATACTTGAATGTGATTGACAGCATCATACTGCTTTAGAAGTTTGGAGATTGTGGCAGAGATATTTATCATTCACAGAATATCCTTGTGCTCTTTACATTTCCCTGCCCGCTTGCCACTAGGCAGACCTTGTGACTATTTACAGTCAAGAAGATACAAGCACAAGTAAGTGGTATCGCTTCTGGAAAAAGTGAAACCGAGTGGGTGCATGTTCTTTACGCTCTTTCTTTTCCTGACATGGAAATTGTGGAGAGGTTTCAAGGCATCTGTCAGCCTGGGTCCCGAATAATGATGTGGAGCAGAGCCTACTGCTAATGTATGGTATGTATGTGAGAAATCAACGTTTGTGTTAAGCCACTAAATTCTGGGGTTAATTTGTACTGCAGCGCAACTTGGCCCATACTGACTGATATAGGTATTTTCGTTAAAATAAGAACTGAAGAGAAAGTTCCTTCTAGTTCAATAAAAACAAACAAACAAAAAAAGAACTTTGCTGTCAAGTCGATTCCAACTCATAGTGACCCTGTAGGACAGAGTAGAACTGCCTCATAGGATTTCCAAGGAGTGGCTGGTGGATTTGATTTGCCAACCTTTTGATTACCAGTGGATCTTTTAACTGGATCTTTTAACCACTGCATCACCAAGTCTCCTGTAAAGTAATGCTCAACTTCAGGGGCGATTTCCTAAGTAATCCCTAACCTTCCTACCATGGACCATGAGTCATATAAAATGCTGAAGAACCTGCCACAAAAGCATGTTTTTCTCTTCACATAGACTCATTGACAACATGCTTTAAGGGAATACGGCAGCAATAGTGCAAGCCAGAATAAAATTAATTAGTTTGTCATTTTATTAAAAAAATCCAAAGTATGCTTAACAAAAGTACACTAAACAAAATCTACACATTAAGCACAGATTGCTTAACACTCAGGTCATCTTTTCTCAAGAGTTTATCTGTGCAATGTCAAGGTTGTTCTGTAGCAAACAGCTTACATCGTGCCTAGTTTTTACTTCCATAGTACTGGAAAACATGAAGGATGCTACTGTGAGTTCCCAAAAAACAAGGGTTCTCAGAGCATTGTACGTGTAGAAAGAAAAAAACTGGAGACCTGAAGTTTCTTCCAGTAGACTCCCGCAGTGAAGCACTGTTGTGGAAACTCATGAATTGTTCGTCTGTATTTCTTCTGACACTCCTGATAGCAACAATGTGTCAGCCTCTCTTTACATTATAGTTATTAACAGCAATCTCTTACATTTTCATGCTGCCTTATAGTTTTAAAACATTTTTACTCATATCTTGTTTGAGCCTCACAGCCACTCTGTGAGATAGGTAGTGCTGTCCTTATTTATGATTTGCAACTGGAAATAGTACTGAAGTTCAGAATGGTTAAGGGACCAGTCCAAGTTCACACAGCTAGTAAGAAGGGTCACTCCACCCATCATCCTGCCCTTTGGCCCTAAGTAAGTACTACAATTGCTCTCAGTTTTGAACAGGACAATCGCTCGGCTCTTTTGCTTTGTGGGTGATTGCTATATGACAGGAAAAATGGAGGTAGGACATAAAAAAATTAAAGTATCAGACACAAATACCAATTGTTTCCATTGATTATTATTAGAAATTAAAAAATTGAGTTCTCTGAGTTACCCAAAGTATAGTGATACCACTTAAAAACAAACCAGTTGCCATTGAGTCGATTACAACTCATGGTGACCCCATGTGTGTCAGGGTTAAACTGTGCTCAGTAGGGTTTTCAATGGCTGATTCCTTCAGAAGTAGATCGTCAGACCTTTCTTCCAAAGTGCCTCTGGGTGGACTCAAACCTCCAACCTTTCAGTTAGCAGACAAGCACGTAAACTCTTTGCACTGCCCGGGGACTCCATCACATAATAATAAACTCCTTTAAGCACTTACATTGTACTGTTCTAAGCACTTTAAATATTTTATACCTCATTTAGTCCTCATAACAATCACAATTCAAGGGTTCTATTTTTATCACACCCATTTTATAGGCGAGGTGTAAAATAGCAGTAGTAATTATAATAGCATCAGAACTTGTCTAACTTCAGGGAGGATAATGACCAGGATCTGATTCCCATGAGGTGGAAGGAGGTCAGGCATATCTTCACTTTTCACCCTTTTTACCAGTTCTGACACTAGCCATCCTTCCCATGGCACTCTCTACTTCTCGTCTTGTTTCAATAATCCATTGCAATGGCCACATAGAACTCACAGACTCACAGTTAAGTGGTTTATTAACAAACAGGGTACAGCTCAGGATCAGGATCAGGATCAACAGGCTACAACTTGGAATTAGGATCAAAATCAGGAAGCGCATAGGCAAAATCTCCCTTCTTCAGTGCAGGACAGATCTCTCAGATCCTCTTGGTCATGCAGGCCTCCTTTCAGGCCCCTGAGGAGGACAGGCTCCTTTCAGTCCCCTCAGGACAGGCTTTGAATGGCCTCCTGTTGCTACCAGCTCTACCAGTGGGCCCCTTCTAGGCCTCTTGCTGTCTTCAGTGTTATAGCCCTTAACCAGTGCTACAGTTCTTTCAGGAGATTTCTCATCTCCTCTCTCTCTGCTGCTTCTGGTTCTCTCTGCTGCTTCTCTTCCTGCTTCTTTCTGTCTCCAAAAACCTCTGTGAGGCTGGCAGCTGCACATGTATGTGTGTGTGTATGTATAGGCCAAAAAGCCAGTGCCGTATGTATATGTTGTTGTTATTAAAAAAATACATATTTTTTAGGTGCCATCAAGTCGGGTGTGACTCACAGCGACTCTGTGTACAACAGAATGAAACACTGCCCGTTCCTGTGCCATCCTCACAATCATTGTTGTGCTTGAGCCCATTGTTGCAGCCACTGTGTCAATCCACCTCACTGAGGGTCCTCCTCTTTTTTGCTGACCCTCTCCCAAGCGTGAGGTCCTTCTCCAGGGAGTGGTCCCTCCTGATAACACGTCCAAAGTATGTGAGACGAAGTCTCGTGATCCTTGCTTCTAAGGAGCTTTCTGGCAGTACTTCTTCCAAGACAGATTTGTTCATTCTTTTGGCAGTCCATGGCATATTCAATATTCTTCATCAACACCACAGTTCAAAGGCATCAATTCTTCTTCGATCTTCCTTATTCATCGTCCAGCTTTTGCATGCATATGAGGCAATTGAAAACACCATGACTTGGGTCAGCCGCACCTTAGTCTTCAAGGTGACATCTTTGCTTTTTAACACTTTAAAGAGGTCTTTTGCAGCCAATTTGCTCAATGCAATGTGTCTTTTGGTTTCTTGACTGCTGCTTCCATGGGTGTTGATTGCGGATTCAAGTAAAATGAAATCCTTGACAACTTCAATTTTTTCTGCATTTATCGTGATGTTGCTTATTGGTCCAGTTGTACAGATTTTTATTTTCTTTATGTTGAGGTGTAATCCGTACTGAAGGCTGTGGTCTTTGATCTTCACCAGTAAGTGTTCAAGTCCTCTTCATTTTCGTCATCTGCAAAATGCAGGTTGTTAATGAGTCTTCCTCCAATCCTGATGCCCCATTCTTCTTCGTATAGACCAGCTTCTCAGATTATTTGCTCAGCATACAGATTGAATAGGTATGGTGAGAGGATACAACTCTGACATGCACCTTTCCTGACTTTAAACCACGCAGTATCCCCTTGTTTTGTTTGAACAACTGCCTCTTGATCTGTGTACAGTTTCTCATGAGCACAATTAAGTGTTCTGGAATTCCCATTCTTTACAATGTTATCCATAATTTGTTATGATCCACACAGGTAAATGCCTTTGCATAGTCAATAAAACACAGGTAAACATCTTTCTGGTATTCTCTGTTTTCAGCCAGGATCCATCTGACATCAGCAATTATATCCCTGGTTCCATGTCCTCCTCTGAATCTGGCTTGAATTTCTGTCAGTTCTTTTTTCATGTACCGCTGCAGCCGCGTTTGAATGATCTTCAGTAAAATTTCACTTGCGTATAATATTAATGATATTGTTCAATAATTTCAGCATTTGGTTGGAATAGGCATATATATGGATCTCTCACAGTCGGTTGGCCAGATAGCTGTATTCCAAATTTCTTGGCATAGATGAGTGAGCACTTCCAGCTCTGCACATACATGTGTAGATATATGTATAACACACACACACACATATATATACACACAACTCCTTGTCAATTTCAAGGCATGGTCTCTCCCAGTGAGGGCCACAAATGACCAGTCCCCTCTCAGTAGGCCACAGACACTTCATTTGCATAGTAGGCTACAGATACTTTGTTTACATAGTCTATTGACCAGTCCCTGCAAAGTGCATACCAATCACAGGGCAGGCTGTAGCCCAGGGCCAGAAAAAAATATCAAAATCAAGTTGTTTACAGCTTACCCGGGAAATGTCAATCTACCTGGTCAAAAGTAACACACCCTCTGGAGTAGAAAACTAGGGCAAAGTAACACCTCAGTGCTTAGAGAGAAATTTCTCAAACTGTTTTCCCAAAGAACCAATGACAAAGGCCACATAAAGGAACTCATTTCACCACAGGAGAAAACTGAGGCACCAAGAGGTTAAGTCATGTGCTCTGGGTCACACATCTCATTAGTGGATGAACCAGGTTTGAATCAAGGAAGGCTGAATCCTGGGTTCTTAACTACTAAGCTAAGTTGCCTCTTACAGTAGGAACTAACACTTATTTAGCGCTTCCTATATGCCAAAAACATACATGTACAGACTCATTTAATCCCCGTTGCTAACGTATTTAACTTTTGAGTTAAAATAGAAAGCAGATATAGAAAGACAAGGCAGGAGGGGAGAATGGAAGAGAAAGAAGACGAGAGAGAAAGGGAAAGAACAGCTTAGAAGTGCCACAATAAGGCCTGCCACTCAAAGAACAGGTGCCGGAAGTGAGTATGAGGGGAGAAGGAAAATCAGCTCGCCTGGTCAGTTCTTCTAGTTCCTTCATGGCTCTCAAGTGTTCAAGGATTTTTATTTGTGTTACAACATGACCTCTAAATCCAAGCCAACTCTTCCATTTGGTTTTCAACCAAACAGCGATCTTTTCACATACTGGAGTAAAAACTGTCTCTGCTGTGCTTCCTAAGAGGAAGTATTTGGGTTTCTAAGGTGATACCTTCCCAAGGAATTTCAAAGGATAGTTTTGACTATAATCCATTTTTGCCCAACTTTGGAACTTAGTCTTTGAGTAAGCCACAACTCTACCTGTATGTGTGAACACGGTCAGAGCTGAAGTGGGTGGTTGGATTCCGGTAAGTTGAATGACTCTGCTGTGCATATTCAACATTGCTCATGAAAAGCTTTAGTGACCAGATGTTCACGTAGCTACCAGATGTATGAATAAAAAAAGTGGTTTGAAAAAAAAAATGTATGAATAGTTGCTTCAAAACTCTCGTCTCTGATCCTGGTTCAGCCATTAATGAGCTGCTTAACTCAAAACTGAGGGCCTGGGTCAGAAGATAATCTCTGAGATCCTGGGAGCCTTCCTATTGTATGATTGCCATTAAAAAAATATTTTGTGATGATCAAACAACTCTTAAGTGCCTTACCACCTCCTTGTGTGTCATTTTGCAAACCGTATGCTCCTTTTGAAACAGATTTTCAGCCCCAAACAGGTCATTTTCTACTCCAGCTGTTATTTGTAGGTTTTATAGGCAGCTCACGGGCATTATTAAAAAATTCCAGCTGAGAGGATATAAACTTTGTTGCTGCTAAAGAATCACAGCCTTGAATTCCTGAAATGATTTTTATAGTTATGGTACTTCATAAAAGTGTTTAATAATAAACTTGGCTCACTTGGAAATCAGCAGTCTAAAGGACTTTGCCCCAATTTGAGATGTAGGTCATATGTGTTTGAAAGAATATATCTAATGATTTATTAACAAGTTCATATTTCTACTAAAGATTCGCCATCTTTTTATCACTCTAAAGGTAGATATAATTCTTTTATGAGACCACAGATGAATCATAATTAAAGCTTCTATCATTGATTCCTTGTGTGCCACATTGCATGCTCATCATTGTTTTCTACTCATATCAGACAAATTAAAATGGGCCAATGTGAAAACTTAGCAGTTGTATATCTTTGTGCTTAAGAAAAACTTCACGATTATGTTTTATTTGCCAAATCTTAGAATAAAAGAACCCATAACCCAAACCATCCACAAATAGAGTATTCACAAATGGTTGCTTTGTGGCAAATTGAAAAATGACATACAACACCACCCAGCATTTTATAAATCTGCAGGTTAATTGTTTAGACTGGCATGTCTAAAGCACTGGAATTTCAAAATGCTTTCACTTACATTATATCTTTTGATTCTTAGGCTTAGAGAGCTTAAGTACTTAATATCTGGAGTCAGAGCGACTACCTGGATTTTTATCCTGACTCTACCACTTTTACTACTGTGTGATCATGTGCAACTCACCTAACCTCTCTGTTCCTCCATTTTCTAATCTGTAAAATGGGGATAGTGATAGAATCTACCTCCTGATTTTGGACTATTGTGAAGATTAAGTGTGCTAAAACTTGTACAGAGTTTACAGCAATGCCTGCGGCATAGTAAGCACTCAATAAATTTTAGCTGTTATAGCTAGTATTATCAACTCTACTTTTCAGAAGAAGAAACTGAGGCTCAGAGATTAAATGACTATATACGCCTGTAAACAGTAGATGGATAGAGTCGAGTCTGACTCATGACAACTGTACGTGCAACAGAACTAAATGTTGCCTGGTCTTGCGTCA
Source organism: Elephas maximus indicus (assembly GCF_024166365.1). Classification (NCBI taxonomy): domain Eukaryota; kingdom Metazoa; phylum Chordata; class Mammalia; order Proboscidea; family Elephantidae; genus Elephas; species Elephas maximus. The sequence continues at coordinate 21,716,457 of NC_064837.1, forward strand.
TCCTCACAATTACCAGCATGTTCACATCCATCATCTTGGCTATTGTGCCAATCCATCTCACCAAGGGTCTCCCTCACCTTCATTGACCCTCTACTTCACCAAATACGATGTCCTCTCCAGTGATTGATCCTTCCTGATGACGTGTCCAAAGCAAGTGAGTTAGACAATGTTCTGTTGTGATGCATAAGATTTTTATTGGCTAATTTTCAGACACAGATCACCAGGCCTTTCTTCCTAGTCTTAGTCTGGAAACTCTTCTGAAATGTCTCCACCATGGGTGACACTGCTGGTATTTGAAATACTGGTGGCACAGTTTCCAGCGTCACAGTAACACGAACGCCACCATGGTATGACAAACTGACAGATGAGTGGTGGATAAACAGTAAAGTTAGAACTTAAAACGAGGTCTAACAGACTTCAAACTCCAGTCTCTTTTCCTAACTCCTACGCTGTCTTTCTGATTTAATGTATGAAATCTGTTTTTCTACTTGAGAGTTCTGGGTAAGAATTTTTTTTTTTTTTCGGTCCTAAAGAGAAATCAGTTTTTGATCCAATTTCAGGGTGAGATGCGTGCTAGGTTTTTTTGTTGTTGTTGTTCGGATTTTCATTTGCGAAAAGTGTGTTTAGTTTTACTTCTACCTGATGAACCATTCTTCTTGGAGTGACAAAGAAAGAAAAGTAAATGAAAGAAAAGTAAGATGAGATTAAAAAAATGGAAATCTGATGACAAAATATTACAAAGGATATGCATTGGATAAGGTGGAATCGAAGCACCAATTCCCGCGCGTTAACTATATCCGAGATTTTTATGCTCTGTCTCCAGCTCTGACAAGAAGGTAATGATGCCATAATTATTACACTTATACATTTGCTTAAGACAGTAAAGAATGTAGTTCATCAACAAAAGAAGAACTGAAGATCGCTCTGGTTTTACCTGTTGCAACTTCAAGAAAAGCCAGTCAAACAGCATTCCTAAAAGGAAAAAACCAGGATCTATGCTCTCCAATGGTATTTAATTATTTTCTCTCAGATCCAGTTTCTCCTTTTTTCATCTGTCTTTTTCTCTTCCATTTGCCCTTCTTTTCCCTTTGTCTTCATTTCAACCTTTCTTCAACAAAATTTAGGTTTTGGTGATCATGGCTGATCATTTCATAAAAGTGATTAGGCCAAAAAGAAGCATTTTCTGACCAGGGTCTCTTTGTAGCTAGATCCTTAGAACATTGTATCTACGTCTTATCATCTTGTTTTTCACAAGGATACTCCTTTCTCCCCAGCAAAAGGAAAGAAAAATGGAGGCAATTTCCCCAAACTTTTCAGAACGAGGTCTCAGTTCTTCAGGGGGCAGACTTGGTCGTGTATGTTTGGCCCCGGATCACCCTCCACTCTGACTCTAGTTCCAGCTACATTCAGTGTCTTCAGTTTCCAAACAGAGACTTGCTGCCTTAAGATCTTTTTTTTTTTTTAAGTTATGGTAAAAATGTATGTAACAAAAGATTTGCCATTTCAACAGTTTTTTCATGTACAACTCAGTGACATTGACTAAATCCATCATTTTGTGCAACCATTAAAAACGATTACCGTCAAGTCAATTCTGACTCATAGCAACCCTATAGGACAGAGTAGAACTGCCCAACAGGGTTTCCAAGGAGTGCCTGGCAGATTTGAGCTGCCAACCTCTTGGTTAGCAGCCGTAGCACTTAACTACTATGCCACCAGGATTTCCGTGCAACCATTACTGCTACCTCTTCCAAAGTATTCCACCACCATTAAGAGAAACTCAGTGACCCCTATGCCCTAAGATTTTTGTGTAAGTCGTTACCTAGAACTAGAACACGTTACCCCCGGCCATTCTCACCTGACAAGCTCTTTAATGGCACTTCAAAACTCATCTGATCTGTCACCTCTTCCAAGAAGCTTTCCCTACAGCTTCCAGTTTGACTGAGATATCCCTCCTCCCTTCTCCATATCACCAGGTGCAAACCTCTACCATGTTGTAATGATTGAGGTTAAGGTTAAGGTGATCCACCCAGATTCATTCATTTCTTCTCATTCCCACTGCTGCCTTCCTGATCCAGGTGACCATTCACCTTGGCTGCTAACCAAAAGGTCGGCAGTCCAAATCCACTGGCTGCTCCTTGGAAATCCTATAAGACAGTTCTACTCTGCCCTTTAGGATTGCTGTGGGTCAGAATCAATGTGACAGCAATGAGTTTGGGGTTTTTTTTTTTTTTTGTAACTATTGTGAGGATGGCTCAGGACCAGGCAGTGTTTCGTTGTGTTGTACATAGGGTCTCTATGATTCAGAACCAACTTGACTGCACCTAACAACAACAAAATAGGTCTCCTGTTTCCACTCCTGTCTCTCCTCAGTACATCACTTACATAGCAGCCAGAATGGTCTAATAAAATAAGATATAAAGAAGAGGATAAACACCCACGTACCCACCAGCTGAAGAAATAGAATACTACCAATATCTTTAAGTTGACTGTGTGTCCCTCCCAGACCCCATTTCCTCTCTCCTCCCCTGGTGTTTAGTATTCTCTTGTTTAAAACACACACTCACACACACAACAACAACAACAAAAACCTTTTACCATCTATGTTGTTGTTGTTAGGTGCCATCAGGTCTGTTTCAACTCATAGCGACCCTATATACAACAGAACGAAACATTGCCTGGTCTTGCACCATCCTCACAATCGTTGTTATGCTTAAGCCATTGTTGCAGCCACTGTGTCATTCCATTCCATTGAAGGTCTTCCTCTTTTTCACCGACCCTCTACTTTACCAAGCGTGATGTCCTTCTCAAGGAACCGATCACTCCTGACAACATATCCAAAGCATGTGAGATGTAGTCTCACCACTCTTGCTTCTAAGGAGCATTTTGGTTGTACTTCTTCCAAGACAGATTTGTTCGTTCTTTCGGCAATCCGTGATATTCAGTGTTCTTCTCCAGCACCACAATTCAAAGGTGTCAATCCTTCTTCAGTCTTCCTTACTCATCATCCAACTTTCACATGCACAGGAGGTGATTGAAAATACCATGACTTGGGTCAGGCGCACCTTAGTCTTCAGGGTGACACCTTTGCTTTTCAACGCTTTAAAGAGGTCTTTTGCAGCAGATTTGCCCAGTGCAATGTGTCATTTGATGTCTTGACTGCTGCTTCCGTGGGTGTTGATTGTGAATAAAAGTAAAATGAAATCTTTGACAACTTCAATCTTTCCCCCATTTATCATGATATTGCTTATTGATCCAGGTGTGAGGATTTTTGTTTTCTTTATGTTGAGGTGAAATCCATACTGAAGGCTGTGGTCTTTGATCTTCATTAGTAAGTGCTTCAAGTCCTCTTCACTTTCAGCAAGCAAGGTTGTGTCATCTGCGTAACACAGGTTGTTAATGAGTCTTCCCCCAATCCTGATGCCCCGCTCTTCTTCATAGAGTCCAACTTCTCGGATTATTTGTACAGCATACAGATTGAATAGGTATGGTGAAAGAATACAACCCTGACAGGCACCTTTCCTGACTTTAAACCACACGGTATCCCCTTGTTCTGTTTGAATGAGGGCTTTTTGATCTACGTACATGTTCCTTATGAGCACAATTAAGTGTTTCGGAATTCCCTGCCAATATACCGCTGCAGCAGCTTCTGAATGATCTTCAGCAACGTTTTACTTGGGTGTGATATTAACGATATTGTTTGATAATTTCCACATTCGGTAGGATCACTTTTCTCGGGAATAGGCATAAATATAGATCTTTTCCTGTCTGTTGGCCAGGTAGCTGTCTTCCAAATTTCTTGGCATAGATGGGTGAGTACTTCCAGCACTGCATCCATTTGTTGAAACATCTCCATTGGTATTCCATCAATTCCTGAAGCTTTGTTTTTAGCCAATGCCTTCAGTGCAGCGTGGACTTCTTCCTTCAGTACCGTTGGTTCCTGTTTATATGGTACCTCCTGAAATGGTTGAGAGTCGACCGATTCTTTTTGGTAGAGTGACTCTGTGTTCCTTCCACCTTCTTTTGATGCTTTCTGAGACATTTAATATTTTCCCCCATAGAATCCTTCACTATTACAACTAGCGGCTTGAATTTTTTCTTCGGTTCTTTCACCTTGAGAAACGCAAAGGGTGTTATTCCCTTTTGGTTTTCCATCTCCAGGTCTTTGCCCACGTCATTACAATACTTTATCTTCTGGAGCCACCCTTCGAAATCTTCTGTTCAATTCTTTTACTTCATCATTTCTTCCTTTAGCTTTAGCTACTAGACTTTAAAGAGCAAGTTTCAGAGTCTCTTCTGACACCCATTTTGGTCTTTTCTTTCTTTCCTGTTTTTTTAATGACCTCTTGCATTCTTCATGTTTGATGTCCTTGATGTCATTCCAGAACTCATCTGGTATTTGTTCAAAAAATTTGATCATTAGGAGAAAGGAAAATGATTTCTTATTTGCAAAAAGTAGGACCTTAAAACATTAGCAAAGTAAAAACTTATCTGCAGATGGCATATCTTAATATGGTCATTATTAATTTATAAACATAATACTCTAAATTACAAAAATTCCATGTGGCTTGGTTTTTGACTAAGGAATTTTATTCTAATGATAGGCTGAACCTTTGTCTTTGAGGCAAATTACAGAAAGAATAAATTAATCTTCCTACTCAGAAATCAAAGAAAATTTTGTTATTTTAACAGTGAGAAACCTAATTCTTTGTTTTATATCTAATTCATTGTTTTATATATTAACATTAGACCTCCTAAAAATCTCATAAATTAAACCATTAAACTTTAGTCAGACATAAAACTTTCGACCATTTCAAATAAGCTTCTTTTTAATAAACCTCTTAAACGTTGTCTTTGTTCCATATCTCTTACAGTAATACATCCTTTTGAAGTGGCAAAAACAAACACACTCATTCGCAGACCCAAATATATATATATATATATATATATATATATGTATATCCTTTTTTGTGCCATAAAAAGCAAAAGTATATAAACTTAAATGATGTTGAATATCTATTCACTCAATTTAATATCTATAAGTTACCTAAAAGGTCTTGGAAATTATTTTAAGCTTGATACCATAAAACATAATTGTTGAAATGAAGTTTGTTTGAACATTTCAAGTTTTTATTCACTTTTTCCTATTTCTTATTTTCCTCAATCTAATTTTAGCCCTTAAATAGTTTATCAGGGGGCAGGGCCAAGAATGGCAGAATAGACAGGTGCTTCCGGTGAGCCCTCTTTACAACAAAGACCTGAAAAAACAAGTGAAACAAGTATATTTATGACAAGCTAGGAGCTCTGAGCATCAAAGGCAAGCTTAGAAAATGAACCGAGGGGCAGGAGGAGGAAGAGATGGTTCAGAAGCGGAGAAGAGTTACCGGACCTTAATCGCGGGGAGCCCTCAGGCGCCATTCCCAGAGTGGCGGCAGCGGGCCGGTACTAGCATTCAGCCGCAGTTTCCTCAGGGAGAAGCAGCCAGCCACACAGCCTACTCACACCTCTGGAACCTGAGAAGAACAGCGCTCTCGGGGAAAGCTAAGTACTTGCATATACTTTACCGTGCCCCCCCACCCCCAAGCTGGCTTCAGTAGCTGAATTCCCTGGGCCTGAGATAGGTCCTGTCGAGCACCTAGAGCCATCCTCCCAGCCTTGGAGAAGGAATAAATTTCATTTGGAGGAAAAGATAATTTGCCAGTGCCACTAACCAGGGGAGCTCAGGACAGAAGCGGCTCCTGTCAAGGCATAAATGGTCCACGGACTTTGAGTACCTTTCCCTCTGCATGGACCTGTGTGGGCCTATTTCAGAAGAATAGGCCCTTGTTGGCAGACTCCAACCATTTCAGCTGTGCAGTGGAGAGGTGGGTGTTTGATGCTTGACATTGCTTTGCCTATTAAACAGGGTCCTCACCTACCCACATCAGGGGCCTAAGGACTGGTGGCTCCACTCAGGTCACCCAGCCACCCATGACAGGGGTCCAAGGATAACTGGTACCTCCCAGTCCTTACAACCAAAACACTGGGTGCCCATGGTCCGTCTGCAGAACCCACGCACCTGCATGCTCTAGGGAACAAGAACATGTTTTCCTCGGAGATGCTCAGGGGTCAGTTCTCAGCCCCCTGCCTTGTTCAGAGCATGACCCCCTGCTGAAATCAGATACTGGTACATACACCAGTCACCCCTGCTGCTCTAAGACTGTAGGACAGAACCTGTACCACGCATTTGGTGATCAGCTACCTGGACACCTGAGCTGAATTCATACAAGAAAAGTGAATGGACTCCTAGACTGATATACCTGATAACAGCTCTAGCCATCTGGGGACAGGACGTCAGAGCTCCAACGGTGAAAATAATCAAGCTAGCTCACTCAAGCAACCCATTTGGGCATATCAAAACAAAACAAAGCAAGAAGCTACGACACAGTGAGCAAGCATAAACTAATACAGTAACATAGACGCCTAGATGACAGCAGTCAGTATCAAGTCACATAAAGAAACAGACCATGATCATCTCAACAAGCTCCCAAAGCAAAGAATCCAGGGATCTTCTAGATGAAAGTGCATTCCTGGAATTACCAGAGGCAGAATACGAAAGATTAATACACAGAACCCTTCAAGACACCAGGAAGGAAATGAGGCAATACACAGAACAAGCCAAGGAACACACAGATAAAGCAATTGAAGAAATTAGAAAGATTATTCAGGAACCTAATGAAAAATTTAATACGCTGGAAAAATCCATAGACAGACAGCAATCAGAAATTCAGATGGTTAACAATAAAATTACAGAAGTAGACAACTCAATAGAAAGTCAGAGGAACAGAACTGAGCAAGTAGAAGCCAGAATTTCTGAACTTGAAGACAAATTGCTTGCGCACTAATATATTTGAAGAAAAATCAGATAAAAGAATTTTAAAAAATGAAGAAACCTTAAGAATCATGTGGGACTCTATCAAGAGAAATAACCTACGAGTGATTGGAGTACCAGGACAGGGAGGGATAACAGAAAATACAGAGAGAATTGTTGAAGATTTGTTGGCAGAAAACTTCCCTGATATCGTGAAAAATGAGAAGATATTTATCCAAGATGCTCAGCGAACTCCACATAAGGTAGATGTAAAAAGAAAGTCACCAAGACACATTATAATCAAACTTGCCAAAACCAAAGATAAAGAGAGAATTTTAAGAGCAGCTAGGGATAAATGAAAAGTCACCTACAGAGAAGAGCCACCTGGATCAAAGGAGAATGACGAACACCAAGAACACAAGGTAATTACGAGCCCAAGAGACAGAAAGGGCCACATAAACCAGAGACTACGTCAGCCTGAGACCAGAAGAGCTAGATGGTGCCCGGCTACGACCGATGACTGCCCTGACAGGGAACACAACAGAGAAGCCCTGAGGGAGCAGGAGAGCAGTGGGATGCAGACCCCAAATTCTCATAAGAAGACCAGACTTAATGGTCTAACTGAGACTAGAAGGACCCCAGTGGTCATGGCCCCCCAGAGCTTCTTTTGGCCCAGGACAGGAACCATTCCCAAAGCCAACTCTTCAGACAGGGGTTGAACTGGACAATGGGTTGAAGAGGGATGCTGGTGAAGAGTGATCTTCTTGGATCAGGTGGAGACTTGAGACTATGTTGGCATCTTCTGCCTGGAGGGGAGATGAGAGGGTAGAGGGGGTTAGAAACTGGCGAAACGGACACAAAAAGAGAGCGTGGAGGGAGGGAGTGGGCTGTCTCATTAGGGGGAAAGCAATTGGGACTATGTAGCAAGGTGTATAAAAGTTTTTGTGTGAGAGACTGACTTGATTTGTAAACTTTCACTTAAAGCACGATAAAAATTTTTAAAAAAGTTTATCAACCAGTGTCAGAAGTCAAAGTCTCTGCTCAATCCACCAATTCGTTGATATGGATATAACCTTAAGTCTCTGGCTAGGGGTGGAGACATTTTTTAGGCCATTTTAGGTGTGTCTCATAGCAATTCCTATTTTTTTGCTTCTTAGAGTTCCCCTACAATAGAGAGAACTTAATTACAGTTCTTTTATGATTGAGATCTACCTAATTTTTGGTACAGTTGTAAGGCAGCAATTTTTTCTTATTTTCTCTTGTCTTAAAAAGTCTCCACTTAGTTGGAAGAGGTCTTTCAAAAGCTTCCCTGGAGCTATGTGACTTCAGAGACTGGGTCTGAGGAGGCCTGATCCTGCCCTGCCATTTCCCTCTTGATCATGGAAGATGAGATTGGGTCATCCCAGTTCATTTAGATGTGTGTAAACTGACCTAGGTATTTTGAAGAGCTATCTTCAAAAAAAAAAAAAAAAATTTTTTTTTTTCAATCTACCCAGTAAATACCAAAGCTCTTCAGCAATTTTGTAATTGAATCCATCAATTCTTGGCTAGCAAGACTGGGGGCTGGGGAGGCCTGAACCTGCCTGTACTCGCTCTCTCAACTCAATTTACAAAAAAAAAAAAGACAGGCTCTAGATAAAACCTATTAAATTGCCAGAGCCTCAGATGGAGGAATATTAGACCTTTTGACAAAACCTGAGCATCAAGCAAAAGTTCCCCAAAAAGGAAAAGACAGGACAACACAAATGGAAGCTCACTTTCCTGAAGTGGTCACTGAAGTTTCAAATTGTTTCTAGTATATTAAGTTTATAGTGTTTTTAAATATGAACTTTAAACCAGTGTCTCAGTAGTGGGGCGGGGTGGATCCAGGCTCATTTATCAGAAATGTTAAGTTCTAAGGTTCAAGCTTTTGGTTTTCTTTCTTTTGAACTTAATTCGTCCTCCTGGCTAGAGACCTAGTCCCTTATTTTAGACCTTAAATATACTAGTTCCTTCAGTTGGAAAGTATTTTAAAGTTGCTACTGATGATTTTAATTTTAACATCGTGATTCTTTATTGAGAAACTATAAAACAGGTATGGAGATCCCACTTCTCCCTTCAAATTTCATAAAACAGGTCAGGAGCTATCACCTCCCCCTGAGAATTTGGCAAAACAAAGCACCATTTCCCAGGTTTTCTCTAGTGCGCTAGCCTGTCTCAAGATCACCTTACCCTGTCATGGGAGTCTTTAACACTCATGATGTATACCAGCAACTGCCCTCATGGCTTTTACTGGTCAACCTGTCCCTGAATTTTGCAGGTTGTAGTGACCCAGAGCTCTTTGGAAATAAAATTACCTCTTTAATGTTTCAAGCACCTGAATCCAGACACTAAACTGCAGTTCACCAAAAGTTAGTAAATGTCACTCTTAACTAAATGATCAAGCAAAAACCTAAGAAAGATTCTCCTTAATCAAACAACTCGTTTTCAAAAAAAAAAAAAAAAATGCCAAATTAAACTTAAGAAAACATGAGAAAGAGAGCAAAAAGAATAAGCAAATCTTGTTTCCCGAGAGCAGTCACCCTGTTGGTGTTGAAGGGACATGGAGTGCAAACGTGTGGGTCCAGAAGATAGGACCTTTTTTTGCCAGCTTCTGCTCTGCAATCCAGGTCTCCTCGAGGTTGACTGGATTTGTGGTTTTAGAATCCCTTCAACAACTACACCATTAACTGTTGTGTGATGAAAACACCACAAAGTTTAGTAAAGCAAAAAAAAAAAAAAAGGTTTTATTTGGCATATATTTAAAGAGACTAAAGTAGGAAAGGGACAAGCATGCTGCCAGAGCCATGTCTGTCTGTTCCCAGTCCTTAAGGATGCATCTCACCGGGCCGCATTCCTGGATGCCTTGAACATTTCTCATTCTCCAGATACACACACTTACACAACCTAATCCAGTGCACCAACCTAACAGGTACCTAGAGCCCTCATCAGTCAATTCTTCCTACTTCTTGGAACTCTTCTAAGGCCTTACATAGGAATTACCCTGTTATTTATCAAACAACCTAAGATACCTAATGCCCTCAACGATCAATTTCTCCTGCTTCTTGGGACTCTTCTAAGGCTTTACCTAGGTACTTACCGAACAACTCAGGCACGTTTTGTGCCTCCCACAGAGTCATTTTTTGGGTCCAGGGTGGATCTGCTTTCAGGACTGCTCCAAGGTCTCCAGGAGAAATCACCTGGTGGTGCCAGACATCGGGGCTGGTGTGTTGTCTGATCCACCTCAGGAACTGAGCGGTTGACTCTTGGCTGGTTCGCCAGAAAAGTTACCGGGTGGAAACCCCAGATTGTTGCTTGGCATGACTCCTATTGACCAATAAATGAGCGATTGAGGTAGGAAGGCAGAAATGCACCTTTATTTCATTGCACAGGGAAAGGAGTCAATCGAATCTTCCACCACCAAGCCTGCTCCCCAAGGGTGAGGGGGAAAGTTAACTTTTAAGGGGTTTACAAGTAGGAAGTTCATACGAGTTAAGTCAGCAACACTCTTAAACATACTACGCAGGTGCGATGGAGTTTATGTACAACTTCAAAGCTGTGGGGGAGGTAGCCAATCAAAGGAAACAGGATTCTGATGCAAAGCAGCCTGAGGCTCTGCCTTAGTAGAACTGCCCATAGTGTTTCCAAGGTTGTGATCTTTAGGGAAGCAGACTGCCCCATCTTTCTCCCATGGAGCAGCTGACGGGTTCAAACCACTGACCTTTTGATTAGCAGCAGAGTGTTAACCACTGGGCCATCAGCACTCCTTCTCTCTAAACAATACATGATTTAATTTTACTTGTTTTTGAACTTTTAAAAAATGGCCTTATGGAGATGAGAAGGCAGAGGGGAACAGAAGCTGTTTGAATGGACAGGGGGAATACATGGTGGAGAGGAGGAGTGTGCTGTCTAGTTAAGGGGAGAGTAGCTAGGAGTATATAAGTATTTGTATGAGAGATTGACTTGATTTGTAAACTTGCACTTAAAGCATGCACACAAAAAAACGGCCTCATGCCATTACGTTCTTCTACAACTTGCTTTCTGCATTCAACATTGTTTATGAAGTTCATTTTTGTTGATTTTCCCTTCTGCATAGTATTCTATTGTATGAATATGTCACAATTCATGCAGACCCCTGTTAATGAATTGTTGGATTTTTTTCCCCAGCTTCTATGCAATCACCAACAATGCTGAAATAGTCAGCCTTGACCCTGACTTCTAGTACATATATTGAAGAATTTCTCTAGGGCAGCAGTGTCCCGTAGAAATTGCTGCAATGATGAAAATGTTCTATATCTGCATTATCCGGTATGGTAGTTACTAGGCACGTGTGGCTACTCAGTACTTGAAATATAATTACTACAAACTACAAATTATTTTAATTAATCTAAAGTTAGGTAGCCACACGTAACTAGGGGCTACCACTTTGGACGGAGTAGCTCTAGAGCATATACTCAAGAATGGAGTTGCTGGTTGATAGGGTATGGGCGCCTTCAACTTTACATTGACAAATGTTCTCAAAGTGGTTACACTAACTGATACTCCTATTTGTCTACATAAAAATTCCCAGTAGTACTGTTTAATGTCTGCCTTTAAAATTTTTGCCTATCTGGGTATAAAGGGGCGTCTTATTTTATAGTTTTAATTTGCATTTCCATCATTACTGTTTATTTGCCATTTATGCTTCTTTTCTTGTCAAATGCCTCTCTAGGTCATTTGCCCATTTTTCTATTGAGTTGTTTGTATTTTTCCTATTGATATTTAGGAGTTCTTTATATATTCTGAATACTGTTTTTATTAACTAGCTGTGTTACAAACATTTTCAAAGTTATCCTTAAAAACGTAAATCAGATTATGACCCTTCATACCTTAAAACTCTGTAATGATTTCCCATTGCATTTTCAATAAAATCAAAACTCCTTACTATGGTTTAGGGAACATTGTGGTTGTCTCCCAAACATTGTCCCACTCCTCCCCCACTGAGGAGAAGCAACGCAATTTGGGAAATTGACCACTGTACTAGGAATGGGCCTGACTGATAATAAGGGTAATCCCATTTTCCTAGCCAATGATTGGTTCAGGAAAAGGCACATGACTTCATTTTGGCCAGTAAGATTTAGGGAATGATTTGCAGGAGGCTTCCTGGAAAGTTCATCTTCACTCTCAGGAAGGAGTGATAGAAAGTCAAACTTTCCTCCATTGGAATTGAAAAAAGGAAGCACGAGGGGAACAAGGCCAGGGTGAAGCTAATACTAGGAAGGGCAGGTCACAGCGCTAGGAAGAAGCAGAGTTATTTACGACATTATTGGGTACAGGTTGTTCCTGTCTTAAGACCCTGTGCTTGCTTTTCCTTTTTCTTAGGACTTTCTCCCCAGACTCTCACATGGCTAGCTCTTTCTTGCCATTCCCCAATGGTCACCTCCTCAAAGAGGCGTTTATCCCACGACTGCCGGGACCATCACTATCACATCATGCTGTTTTACTTTCTTTATACCATGCAACACTTATCTGTATTTATTTGTCTAGCATTTGTCTCCTCTACTAAAACTTAACCGTTCTTGAATCACACTGAAGCCCATTCACACCTCGGAGCCTTTGTGTGTGCCACCTCCTCTGCCTGAAATGCTCTGTGAATTGCTAGCACCTAGCAGGGCCAGATTAAGGCATGTGAGGGCCCTTAATTCTGATAATCTGTGATTTCCCCTCCTCTGCTTACTCACACACTCAAACAGGGTATGTGAGTTATATACTTACATGTATAAATGTATATGGAGCCCTGATGGCGTAGTGGCTAAGAATTTGGCTGCTAACAAAAGGTTGGCAGTTCAAATCCACCAGCTGCTCCTTGGAAACCCTATGGAGCAGTTCTACTCTGTCCAATAGGGTCACTATGAGTTGGAATCGACTCATCGGCAACAGGTTATGGGTGTATATATACATACGTGTGTGTCTTAGCTATCCATGATATAACTTCTTTTTTAAAATATTAGCAAGTGGATAGAAAAGTGATGTATGCCATTTTAGCAGGATGAGATGAATAGGATTATAAAATTTTTAGCAGATGTGGGGTACTAAGATTTTTACTATATACCACGTTTTCTACAAAAAGAATATTCCACATATTCTACAACAGAGAAAATGAGTCAGTGAACTTAGTTATTTCAACAATCAATGTAAAATTCTGTTAACCTCCCACAATGAAAAATTGGCTTTCATCGGTTCTGCTTTTAATAGCTCATACTTCAGTTTTGATGCTTGTTTTGTAATAAATGCTATAATTACAAATGAACAAATGAAAAGACATCATAAAAGAAAATTTGATATCAGAAAACAAACATTACAACAAATTACTACATTTTATTTTTAGATAGATCTTTCATCTCTAACATGTTATAATTAAAGACATTTCTTTCTATTCTTTGCTCTTACAGACTCTTCAATGATTTCGTCACAATTCAACTGCCCAACAATATCTACTTCCATACATAATAAGGATAATGAATTGAGTCTTTCTTGAATCGTCGTTGTACACTGTGGGTTTTTGAGTCTCTTTAGGGACAAAAGTGAGCTTTCTGTTGTGTGGTTTGTGATCACTGAAGTTAGGAATATGTGTAAAGCAATTTGAACATTTGGAAATATGCATTGTATTTATCTTCTGTTATGGAATCATGCATGCTACATGGGTAAAATTTGTCTTTCCTAAATCTGTAAACTTAGTCCTCATGTAAGAATGAAATTGTTGCACTCCTCCGTAAAGATTTGTATTTAAGTCATTGGGATAAGCTTGCACTAATTTCTTCGATGCCTTCATACATTCTTCATTAGGCATATCCATACTGTTTAAGAAGGAAAATGTATCTGAAAGAACTTCACACACTTTCACTTTTCTTGTATGCAAGATTCAAGTGTTTCGATGATGATGTAGCATGTGGTTACATGAAATTGATCTCTGGCACTCAACACTTCCGGAGCAGTTCTGTCATTTACATGTTTCTATCTAATGCTTCTGCAATTGTGAACTGTTGATAATTAGTATTTGTTTTGTTGTGTTTACAGAATTTTCAACGACTTCTCTGAAATTATGTAAATACCCTATTTTTTTTTTTTTTTTTTTTTAGAGATCTGCGCATGCCTTTCAATTTACTTCTGAATCTTGGGGAGCTTGATTCATCTGGTGAAAATGCTGCAATATATTATTCCACATAACCAACATAAAAACTAGAGTAAATTCAAAAAGTATTGCTGCAAAATTGGAAACCTTTATTAAACAAAAATATCAAAATGTTTCTTAAATATCCTCCATTTAGGTCTATATATTTCTGAAGTTGGTGTTTCCATCTCTCTAACCCTTCCCCGACAAATTCTGTGCTCTTTGATTTATACCACGTCAAAACGGCAGTTTGGGCATCCTCAAGGGACATAAATCCTGTTCCTTTTAAATGTTCTTTGAGTTTGGGAACAAAAAGAAGTCTCAAGGGGCAAGATCAAGGCTGTAGGGTGGATGCGGTAAGGCTTCCCAATGAAATTTTTCCCTGGCTACCCTTAAAGAATGAGCAGGTCCATTGTCGAGATGGAAAAAAATTCCTCAGAGCAGCTTTCCTGGCATTTTCTCACCAATGCAGTTTTCAGTTTTCTTAAAACTTCTTCATAAGCCCCCATGATCATCTTGTGTCCTTCAAGAAAAATCTATCAAGATTACCCCCTTGGAATCCCAAAAAAAAAGTAGCCATAACCTTCTGAGGGGCCTCTTGGCTCATCTTTGAGCTCTTCCTGACCTTCCTTAAAAAGCCTGATCCATCTAAAAACTGTTGTTTTATGTGGGGCAACATTCCCATAAACTTGTTGCAAATCTTTAACGATTTGGGAAGATGTCCACTTGAATTTTGTTAAAAATTTGATATTAGCCCTGACCTCAAAATTGTTTTTTTTTTTCCCCTGATACAAAAAGTATCCTTTCTTTTGAATGTGCCCTAAGGAGACTAAGACAAGTGTATTAGTGAGAGAACTTGTCTGCAGCCATCCACTGATCACAGAGAAATATTTAAACATGTTTTGTTTGGAATAAACCCATGCATATATGAACTGGAACCCTAGCAGCAATACTTTTTTTGACTTACCCTCGTACATACTCTGGTGTTTGCATTTTGCTGGGGATGTTTTCAGCTTCTCTTTCATGTCTGGTCTTCAGCAGTATTCTCTAAGGCATCTAGAATTTGTACGATTTCAGGATTGGAGTCATTACTACAGCTCGTGTTTCCCAACAGGTATTGGAAAGACATTTTAATACTCCATCATTGCCTAAATATGTTTTAAGAACTGCCATCAACCCAGGACAGGAACCATTCCCAAAGCCAACTCTTCAGACATGGATTGGACTGGACAATGGGTTGGAGAGGGATGCTGGTGAGGAGTGAGCTTCTTAGATCAGGTGGACACTTGAGACTATGTTGGCATCTCCTGCCTGGAGGGGAGATGAGAGGGTAGAGGGGGTTAGAAGCTGGTGAAATGGACACAAAAACAGAGAGTGGAGGGAGGGAGCAGACTGTCTCATTAAAAAAAAAAAAATTTTTGGGGGGGGGAAGTAATTGGGAGTGTGCAGCAACGTGCATATGGGTTTTTGTGTGAGAGACTGACTTGATTTGCAACCTTTCACTTAAAAAAATTTTTTTTTGAAGCACAATAAAAATTAAAAAAAAAAAAACAAAACACCACCATCGATGAGTAGACCCATTGCCGTTGAGTTCATTCTGACTCATAGCAACCGTACAGGACAGAGTAGAACTGCTGTATAGGATCTCCAAAGAGCAACCGGTGGATTTGAACTGCTGACCTTTTGGTTAGCAGTTGAACTTTTAACTACTGTGCCACCAGGGCTCCTTGGTGATTAGAGGCAGCAAAAAATGTGCACAGTAACTGAACAGTAGAAAAAAAATCAACTACTTCCAGACAACAATCTACTGTGCTATGTCCTAGAAGATTAAGCAAATGTGCAGCACATGGTATGAAATACGCATGTTCATTACATTCTAAAATTTTTGGTTGCATTCCTTTATATAATGCCCTGACATATTGGCATCATTGTCGTAGAACTGACCTCTGCACTTAGAAAAATCAATTTTGCAACTTCACATAAATAGTGAAGTACTTGATTTGCAATTGTTTCACCTGTATGACTTTTCAAGCTAATAAATGTGATAAATTGCTTGACAAGTTTTCCATCTCTTGCCGATATATATCTTAAAATAATATTTAGCTGATTTGTATGAGAAAGATCAGGAGTGGTATCTACAGACAAACTGAAATATCAAGCTGTATTTCACTGAATATGAAATATTCACTGAAAATAGTTGATTGAACTTTATCACTTATTAAGTTTATTAATTCTTTACACGTTGTTTTAGGCATACACAATGGGTTGCCTTTTCCTGTGTTACCATATTTTCAGATGTGACTTGCTGAAAATGTATCGAACTGAGCAACAAGCTCAAATAAACCCTCTAAGTTTTCAAGAATACTTCAGTTCTTCCTCAAAAAGATAGTTTATGTTCAGCGATTGTTATGACAGCAACAATGCATTGCAAAACAGCTTTCCAATATTGACGTTCTTCATTAATTTGGGTTTCCAGTTCCATCTCAAATGAGGTAAGCCAAAACTGTGTCCTCAGTTTAAATATGACAGCACACAATCTCTGTGAATTGAACTGTTTTCATGATTATTAGTCATGTTTGAGTTGCGCCAATCACTAAATTCAAACCAAAACACTCCAACCCATTGCCGGTGAGCAGATTCCAACTCGTAGTGACCTTTGAGGACAGAGTAGAACTGCCCCATAGGGTTTCCAAGGAGTGGCTGGTGGATTCGAACTGCCAACCTTTTGGAAAGCAGCCAAATGTTTAACCACTGTGCCACCAGGGCTCCGAAAATCCATCTGTAGCAAATTGAGAATTAAATGATCACAGGACTAAATAGTTTGCAGACAAAACAATATACAAAGCCAACTGATGGAGAATACAGTAGCCACTTCCGCCTATAATTTTCACCATTAGCTTTGAACCCAAGAAATATATTCTGGCTACAGAATCTTGTTTGTTTGCCATGCAGAAAATTCCAACATGAATTTTCAAATGGTCTACTCTAATGTTGACAATCGCTTGAACTCACCATCAGCTCTAGGGGAAGGCTTTCTCTCTCTTTTGGCTCTGGAAAAAGGTCCTTGCCATCAATTTTCTCCTGGTCTAGGATCTTCTCAGCGCTTGGACCCCAGATCCAAAGGACATGCTCTGATCCTAGCTCTTCTCACTTGGTTGTAATGAGGTCCCTCTCCTTTCTGTTATATCTTCTCTTTTATATTTCAAAAGAGATTGACCCACCATACAACCTAATCCTGTAGATTGAGTCCTGCTTCATGAACATAACTGCCTCTAATCCTGCCTCATTAACATTTTAGAGGTCAGGTTTTATAACACATAGGATAATCTCATTAGATTACAAAATGATGGACAACCGCAGAATACTGGTAATCATGGCCTAGCCAAGCTGACACACATTTTCAGGGAACACAATTCAATCCATAACACTATCTCATTGTAGTTTTGATTTGCATTTCTCTAATGGCTAATGATCACAAGCATTTCCTCATGTGTCCGTTAGCTACCTGAATGTCTTCTCTGGTGAAGTATCTGTTCATATCCTTTGCCCATTTTTAATTTGGATTATTTGGTCTTTTAGTTATTGACATATTGAAGTATTCTGTGGATTTTAAAGACTAGACCCTTGTCGGATATGTTGCAACCAAAATTTTCTTTCCCAGTCTGTAGATTTTCTTTTTACTCTTTCAGTGAAGTCTTGATGAGCATAAGTTTTTAGTTTTCAGGAGCTCTCAGTTAGCTGACTTATCTTCTGTTGTTTACACATTATTAGTTATGATTTATATTGTGTTTACATGTACTAAGGCCCCTAGCATTATCCCTAATTTTTCTTCCATGGTCTTTATCATTTTAGATTTTATATTTAGGTCTTTGATCCATTTTGAGTTCGTTTTTGTGCGTGTTGTGAGGTATGGGTCCTGTTTCATTTTTTTACAAGTGGACATCCAGTTCTGCCAGCACCATTTGTTCAAAAGACTGTCTTTTCCAAGATAAGCTGACCATAGTTGGGTGGATTCACATCTGAACTTTTGATTCTGTTCCATTGGTCTATGTGTCTGTCACTGTACCAGTACCAGGTTGTTTTGACTACTGTGGCTACATCATAGTTCAGAGATCAGGTAGTGCGAGGCCTCCTACTTTGTTCTTTTTCTTCAGTGATGCTTTGCTTGTATTCTCTTTCCTTATACAGTTGGTGATTAGTTTTTCTATCTCAGTAAAGAATACTGTTGGTATTTGGATTGGGATTACATTGTTTCTGCAGATTGCTTTGGGTAGGATTGACATTTTCACAATGTTGAGTCTTCCATCCATGAGCACGGTATGTTTTTCCATTTATGTAGGTCTCTCGAAATAGTGCTTTGTAGTTTTCTTTGTATAGGTCTTTTATGTTCTTGATTAGATTTATTCTTAAGGATTTTATCTTTTTAGGGGCTATTAGAAGGGGTATTGTTTCCCTGATTTCCTTTTTGAAGTTCTCTTTGTTGGTGAATAGGAATCCAACTGATCTTTGTATGTTGGTCTTATATTCTGATATTCTGCTGAATCTATTAGTTTCATTAGTTTTCTTGTGGAATCTTTGGGGATCTCGATGTACAGGATCATATCATTTTCGAATAGGGATAGTGTTACTTCTTCCTTTCCAATTTGGATGCCATTTATTTCTTTTTCTTGCCTTATTGTTCTAGCTAGGACTTTCAGCACAATGTTAGATAGGAGTGGTGATAAAGGGCATCCTTGTCTTGTTCCTGTTCTTAGGGGGAATGCTTTCAGTGTCTCTCTGCTGAGAATGATGTTGGCTGTTGGTTTTGTATAGATGCCATTTACTTATTATGTTGAGGAATTTCCCTTCTATTCCTATTTATTGAGAGTTTTTATCAGGAATGGGTGTTACCAAATGCCTTTTTGGATCAATTTAGATGATCACATGAATCTTTTCTTTTGTTCTATTTATGTGGTGGATTACATTGATTGATTTTCTTTAAAGTTGAAGGATTCTTGCATACGTAGTATGAATTCCATTTGGCCATGGTGTATTATTTTTTGATATGATGCTGAATTCTTTTGGCTAGAATTTTTTCACCTATATTTATGAGAGATATTTGTCTGTAATTTTCTTTTACTGTGGTGTCTTTGCCTGGCTTTGGTATCAGAGTTATGCTGGTTTCATAGAGTCAATTTAGGAGTATTCCTTCCTTTTCTGTGCTCTGAAATAGTTTGAGTAGTACTGGTGTGAGCTGTTCTCTGAATGTTTGGTAGGATTCTCCAGTGAAGCCATCTGGACTCAGACTTTTTTGTTGTTGTTTTTGGGATTTCTTTCTTTCTTTTAATTACTTTTTTCAATCTCTTCTTTTGTTATGGATCTGTTCAGATTTCCTATATCAGTTTGTGCTAGTTTAAGTAAGTAATGTGTTTTTAGAAATTTGTCCATTTCCTCTAGGTTTTCAAATTTGTTGGAGTATAGTTTTTCATAGCACTCCATTATGATTTTTATTGCATTTGGGTCTTTGGAATGTCCCCCATTTTATTTCTTTTTGAGGTTATTTGCTTCCTCTCCTGTTTTTCTTTTGTCAGTTTGGCCAATGGCTTGTCAATTTTGTTGATCCTTTCAAAGAACAAACTTTTGGTTTTGTTGATTCTTTCTATTGTTTTTCTATTCTCTATTTCATTTATTTCTGTCCTGATCTTTATTATTTTCTTTCTTCTGGTGGCTGTGGGCTTCTTTTCTGTGCTTTTCTCTTCCTATTCGTTTGCGTTGTAGAGCCAAAGTTTTGATTTTGGCCTGTTCTTTTTTGATGTGTGCATTTATTGCTATAAATTGACACCTGAGCACTTGCCTTTGCTTTGTGCCAAAGGTTTTGGTATGGTGTTTTCATTCTCATTTGATTCTAGGAATTTTTTGATTCCCCCTTTGATTTCTTCTATTACCCAGTTGCTTTTAAGCAAGGTGTTATTCAGTTTCCAGGTTTCTTTTTCTTTTCTTCCCCCTTGATTTCTACTTTTATGGCATTGTGATCAGAGAAGATGCTTTGTATTATTTTGATGTTTTGGATTTTATTGAGGGTTACTTTGTGGCCTGAAATGTGGTCTATTATGGAGAATGTTTCAGGTGTGTTAGAAAAGAATATATACTTTGCTGCTGTTGAGTGGAGTGTTTTAGATATATCTACGGAGTCAAATTGGTTGATTTAGGCCTTTAGATCTTCTATATCTTTGTTGAATTTTTTCTAGATGTTCTGTCCTTTACACAGAGTGGTGTGTTGAAGTTTCCGACTGTAATTATGGAACCGTCAATTTCTCTTTTCAATGCTTTTAGAGTTTCTCTTATGTGTTTTGGAGCCTCGTCATTGGGTACATAGATATTTATTAAAGTTATGTCTTCTTGGTAATTGTCTCTTTAAAAGTTATGTCTTCTTGGTAATTGTCTCTTTAGCCATTATATAATGTCCTTCCTTGTCTTTTATGGTCAATTTTGCCTTAAAGTCTATTTTATATGAGATTAGGATTGCCACTTCTGCTCTTTTTGTTTGTTTGTTTATTATTTCCTTGATATATTTTTTCCATCTATTGATTTTTAATATATTTATGTCTTTGTGTCTAAGGCATGTCTCTTATAGACAGCATATTGACGGGTCGTGTTTTTTTTATGCATTCTGCCACTGTCTGTCTCTTTATAGACACATTTAAGCCATTTACATTCAGCGTGATTATTAATAGGTATGAGTTTGTTGCTGTCATATTGTTCTGCTTTTTTTGTGGTGCTGATGTTTTCTTTGTTCCTCTTACTCTCCTGTGCTGAGTTTCTTTCGTTTGTGGATTTTCTTTAATTTTTATAGATTTTGTGTTTACTGAGACTTTGTTTTTTTAATCTGTTGAGTAGGTTTGTTAGCTTTTTTTGTGGTTACCTTGAAATTTACCCTTATCTTCCTAAGTTTGAACCAGTCTTTTATTGCTTTGACTTCCTCTTTGCTTCAAAGCTGTGTGCCTACACAGTTTAGTCCCCCTTTTATTGTTTTGACATTGTCATCATTTACAGATTATCATCTCTGTTTCCCTGTTTTTAGTCTTTTAGCTTTGTTTTATTACTGAGAGTTCTTTACCTAGGCTGGTATCTGGCTGACACTGTCCTGTGTCCTAGACTCCAGCTATTGTCTGATGTTGTTGGTTCTATAACCAAAGGACTCCCTTTAATATTTCTTACAAGTTTGGTTTGGTTTTTACAAATTCCCTTAATTTCTGTTTATATGGAAATGTCCTAATTTCACCATAATATTTGAGAGAGAGTTTTACAGGATGTTTATTATTCTTGGTTGGCATTTTTTTTTTTCTTTCAAGGTTTTATATACGTCATCCCATTGCCTTCTTGCCTGCATAGTTTCCACCAAGTAATCAGAGTTCAGTCTTATTGTTTCCCTTTTTTTAAGTGGCTTTTTGTTTTTCCCAAGCTGCTCTCAGGGTTCTTTCCTTGTCTTTTATTTTGGCAAGTGTGATTATAATACGTGTTGGTGACCTTCCTTTAGGGTCTATCCTATGTGGGGTTTTTTGAACTTCTTGGATGGTCAGCTTTTCTTCTTTC
Source organism: Elephas maximus indicus (assembly GCF_024166365.1). Taxonomy (NCBI): domain Eukaryota; kingdom Metazoa; phylum Chordata; class Mammalia; order Proboscidea; family Elephantidae; genus Elephas; species Elephas maximus. The sequence continues at coordinate 21,738,044 of NC_064837.1, forward strand.
ATGATCCTTGGGAAGTTTTCTGCCAGCAAATCTTCAACAATCTTCTCTGTTTTTTTTCATTTTCTCTTCCTGTTCTGCAACTCCGAGGATTCGCAAATTTTTGCTCTTGATTCCGTCCCACATAGTTTTTAGGTTTTCTTCATTCTTTTCTCTGATTTTTCCTCGAAGTGGTGTCTATTGATTTGTTTTCAATTTTGCTGATTCTGTCTTCCATTGTTTCAAATTTGCTCCTAAAATCTTCTATTGAATTGTCTATTTCTGAAATTTTGTTGTTTATCTTTTGAATTTCTAGTTTCTGTTTTTGTGTGATTTCTAATTGTTTATTTATTTTGGCATTTTGTCCTTGCATTGTTTTCCTGAATTCTTCTATCACTTTGTCTCTGTTATTCTTGATTTTGGCTATGTTTTCTTTGGTTTTGTCTATGTTTTCCTTGGTCTCTTTCCTAATCTCTTGGATCCCTAAATATTAGTCATTTGAGTTCCATATTGGCTAATTCCATTCCCTTTTCTTGTACTGGAAGGTCATCTGATTATTTTTGTCACTTGCTAGAGCCATCTTGTCCTTTTTTTAAAAAACATATATTTTGATATTGTCTGCTGTCTCCAAGACAATAAGGTACTATTTTCAGTATTTATTGATTGTGTGTTCATTTGTTTCATCCTGCTTCTTTATTTTGTTTTCATATGCCAGGGTGGGCGGGCTGGGCGTACTTTGCTACTTGCTCATCTGTGGGCACAATAGCTCTCACTACCCTGTCCAGTTGGGTAGGGCAACAGCAGGCAGGGTGAGCCCACTTCAATGTACACTGGTTTGGTGAGGTGGCTGAGGGCAGACTGGGTGGGCACTGTCTACCTCCTGGTGTTGGTCCAACAGTGTGGGAGCATTCATAGTCCTTCTCTGGAGAGGCGGGGGTGTCAGACAGGGAGTGGTAAGGGCTCACTTCCCTCCATTCAGAAGCTGGTGGAGTAGTGGGAGTGGTAAAGCAGTGCAAGCCTGGTGTGGTGATGGGCCTGAGCCAGGGACACTCTAACAGTGGCATCACTGGGATGGCCAACAGGAAGGGGGGGGTGTCACACAGGGCTAGATAGAGGGCATAAAAACAGAAAAGAGAGAAAGTAAAAAGAAAAAAAGGGTAGCTGGCGAGTGGCAGCAGGATGGGTCTAGGAGCTGGTGGAAGGGGCCATGAGGTGTCATACAGGGCTAGGCAGGAGGGAGAAAGAAAAGGGAAAGAAAAAAAGGGGGAAATGGCTGGGGGGAACATGGCAAGTGGTGGCAGGCTGGTGACTGTCTAGCCACGGCAATGCAGCGTGGCCTGACAGGAAGAGGTAAAGGTGATGTGTGGGGCTAAATTGGAGGGAGAAAGAAAAAGAAAATAAATAAATAAATAAAGAATTGTGTGGTGGGAACTGGCAGGTGGGGGCAGGCCAGACCTGGGCTGGTGGTGTGCTGGTGGCTCTCTACCTGTGGCAGTGCGGCATGGCCCAGCAGGAAGAGGTAGAGGTGGCATAGGGGGCTAGGTGGGAGGGAGTAAAGGGAAAAAATGGCATGGTGGGATCTGGTAGGTGGAGGTGGGGGAAACGCAGGGTGACAGCAGGCTGATAGCTCTCTAGCCATGCAGTACAGCATTGCCTGTTTGGAAGGGGTGGGAATGGTATATGGGGCTAGGTGAAAGGAAGAAAGAAAAGGGAAAAAATGGCACAGCAGGAGCTGGCAGGTGGGGGCTGGGCTGGAGTGGACCCAGCAGACCAGTAGCTCTCTAGCCAAGTGTCACAACATGGCCCATCAAGAAGGGCTGGGGGTGGTGCACAGGGCAGAAGGGTGAGGGGTGGGAAAGTGTGTTTCTCTGGCTACCAGGTGCTCTGTCTCCTGTTGGGAGTTCTGTGAAGTTGCCTTCCTGTACTTCCTGTCCAGGGTCGTTTCTGGCTCTGCTCCAAGATGGCAAAGCTGTGCCATGTTAGTTGGCAGGTGATCTCCACTCCTTATCTCACCCTGTTCTCTGTTTTTGTTCAGTATTTTCCATTTGGTATTTGATCTAGTTCTTTATCCCTTCCTTTGATACTTAGGATTCTAGGATTGACATTTGTACCTGTTTTGCATAATTTTCTGGGTCTTTGCTGCAGTGGGATGGCACGATGTGTCATGATGTGTCTGTCTAGGGTGCCATATTGGCTCTGCTTCCCCCTAATTTTTTTACTACAGGAAAGAATGGATATTATTAGTAATTTATTAGCAATTCATATTGCTATTAGTAATTTCAGCACTGGCAGTACTAGTACAATGATTTGCACCCATTAAACTCAAACATTCAACGGAAGAAATCTCTTCTCATTCATTACATTTTAAAAAGGAAGTTAATTTTGGATTGTCTTCGGGGATTCTTTTTTCTTCTGTGAGCTTTTTTTTTTTTAATTGTACTTTAGATGAAGGTTTACGGAACAAACTAGTTTCTCATCAAACAGTTAGTGCGCATATTGTTCTACGATATTGGTTAATAACACCTCATGTCAACACTCTCTCTTCTCAACCGTGGGTTCCCTGTTACCAGCTTTCCTGTTTCCTCCTGCCTTCCAGTTCCTGCCCCAGGCCTGGTATGCCCCTTTAGTCTTGTTTTGTTCCATGGTCCTGTTCAATCTTTGGCTGAAGGGTGAACCTCGGGAGTGACCAGATTACTGAGCTGAAAGGGTGTTCGGGGGCCATATTCTCAGGGTTTCTCCAGTCTCTGTCAGGCCAGCAAGTCTGGTCTCTCTTTTTGAGTTAGAATTTTGTTCTACGTTTTTCTCCAGGTCTGTCCAGGACCCTCTATTGTGATCCGTGTCAGAGCAGTCAGTGGTGGCAGCCAGGCACCATCCTGTTGTACTGGACTTAGTCTGGTGGAGGTCGTGATAGATGCGGTCCATTAGTCCTTTGAACTATGTGAGCTTTCATTTTTGCGCTCTACTTAGTTGTTGCCATTTCATTCTACCTGGTATCATGGATTGAATTATGTCCCCCCAAAAATGTGTATGTCAACTTGGCTAGGCCATGATTCCCAGTATTGTATGGTTGTCCTCCATTTTGTGATTGTAATTTTATGTTGAGAGGATTAGGGCCCTCACTTAGATCACCTCCCTGATCCAAGGTAAAGGGAGTTCCTCTGGGGTGTGACCTGCACCACCTTTTATTTCTCAAGAGATAAAAGGAAAGGAAAGCAAGCAGAGACCTCATACCACCAAGAAAGCAACACCAGGAGCAGAGCATGTCTTTTGGACATGGGGTCCCTGCACCTGAGAAACTCTTTGACCAGAGGAAGCCTTTCTCCAGAGCTGAGAGAGAGAGAAAACCTTCCCCTGGAGCCAACGCTCTGAATTTAGACTTGTAACCTACTAGCTGTGAGAAAACTAATTTCTCTTTGTTAAAGCCATCCACTTGCGGTATTTCTGTTATGGCAGCACTAGATGACTAAGATACCTGGATATAAGATTATGTGACTTTTAAAATTTGACTCTACCATAGCAAATGAATTTCAATAATTGAAAACAAATAAAATTTATAAAATATAATTTACATTTGGATTTGAACATTAACACCAAAATTTATATTTGAAAATCAGTAAGTACAAAAATTGGTTAGGAACATGTAATTTTGTTCTTCAGGTCTGAGATAGTTAAAAGAAATAGTACTTAGAGGGCCGTTGGAAATAATTTCATTTGTTTGTCATACGATTTTTTTTGGCAGGCCCTTTGCACATGTCTATGAGTGTTTTTTGTCTTGAAGTAATGCTAAAACCTTGCACACTCAATTTCCATCTTTTGATGCTGCGTCTTCACATTGTATTGGACTACTGCTGATACCCGACGGGGCTGAGAGCAATTGCAAAGAGCATGCTACAAATACAAGGGTATGCTCAAGCTGAAGGTGTGTTTTGGTTTGCTTTGTGCAGGACAGGTTCAGATACACCATGAGTCACGTGATCATAGTGTCACTGATGTATTCTTACATGGTTCATGAGAGAGAATTGAATGTAACTTTATACCCGAACAGTCTGAAATGAAAAGGAAAATATAATTGTTATCGTATGCAAAATTTATGAAATGTACATTTTATTTCTTTGTGAAATTGTTCAACTCTCATTTTCAGAAATATGTACATAATTGATGTAACAATAGCATCTCTTCTTGACAAGCAGGTTTGTTTTGTGAGGAGTCATAACAATATCAATCAATTTCTTAAAAGAAAGTCAGTCTGAAGGGAAATGGAAAACAAAACACATTTGTATAATTTTTATTATCCAAATATTCATTTAATTTAATTTCTCAAGGAATGCTCAGTTTTATTACATGGAGATAAGTAAATATTCTGATAAAATATAAATGTAATGTACTGATAATCACTCTTTGTTGCTTTCTTGGAAAACGAATTTAGAAACACTCATTGCTGCAAAACAGAAACGTATTTTCCATGATAAATATTGAATTTTGCACCCTCTTAATGTGCCTAACACCTCATTTATTAGCATATATAGAGTAATATCAAGCGCTATGTCCCATGCAACAGACAATAAAAAACAAAGCTCACTTGATACATAAATTAAAACTTAGTGTTAGAAAAATACTAATATTTCTGGGTTTTTTTTTTATGTTTGCTATGTTAGTATTATATTAAATTATTACCCATGCTAGTATTATATTAAATGTATGCCAGATTCCATCTGTGTGTATACCAAATGTATTTCAAAGTTATAAGTATTATCGTTTACAAAACTTAGGACATGACTCTGTACATAAATGCTATACAGTTAAAAAGTAACTTGATTGGATTCATTGCAGTGGTTATTTGACTTCTCTTGCTTCTGCACATCATCTGGGACTAGGGTTTCCATTGGTTGTTTACAAGGATGTGCTCAAGAACATGCCTTTGTGTTTATTTATCATGGCAAAGGGCATCACTGGCCCTCCTGACTGGAGTTGCTGGATCTGCAGACATGGATGTACAGATGGTTCTCTCAAATTGGATTAGAGACCTGTTATCTATTAATATAATCCATCCTTGCCCAGTAACTGCTCATGTTGGATCCAGTTGCATATTGGGTAAATGTAACAAGAGTTAGGCTCAACAGCCCATTCCCACCTCTTGTTTATTTGAAATAGTATACTCCCAAGAGATCCACAGAGATAAGGAGTTTCAATTACATGGGAGAGGACTGTAGGATGCCAGTGAAGGTGTTGAGGTGGCAGGGGCCTCATAGCTTAAACAACTTTGCCAGTGGGTACCCTCATGACCCTGTGTGAACTTTATTTCTGGCTAGCACATTCTCACACACTGGAGCTGGTATCAGTTTCATTTAGTGCCCTGCCAGTTCCCTTCTACTGTGGCACTCACTTTTCCTTGTGCCCTGTCTGCTTGGCATCTGTGGGTCTTTGCTTCAGTGCCCCGTTCTGTTGATGCCCTGAGCACGTCTTTACCTTGCTTATGGGGCACCTGTCCCTGCCTAGCACCTTGACTGGCGGAAATGTCATATCCAGAACTTTACGCAAGGGATATATTCCTGAAGGCAAAGACCTTGTCTTTCAGGTTTTCCTCTGTATTTTAATGCCTAATGACACACAAAACCCATTGATTCCAACTCACAGCAACCCTGTAATGACACATAGTACGTCTTCAACAAATATTTTTTGCATAATCAAAAAAATAATGATTAATTTTGTCGTCCATTTCCCCCACTAGACTGAAGTTCCTTGAAGTCAAGGATCAGTATCTTATTCATTTATGTTTTTTGGGTATTTAGTACAATCCCTTCCAAGCAGTACATGCTCAATAAACTGTTGAAAAAAGAAAGAAGGAAGGAAGGAAGGAAGAAAATTTGGGAGAAGTAAAGTGCCAACTTAGTGCCTTCATGGGCAATATCACTTGGAGGTGATTCTCTCTCACTTTTATGGGGGATTTTGTGTATATAATAAGTCCCCATGAATAAAGGATGCATGTCCCTCAAAGTGCTTCAGAATCTGACTTTAAACCATCGTTTCAACCTCATTTCTCATCTCCTACATCCTTTCTTTTGCACCATCATTTACTCTATTCTCCTGCCACATTAAATTTTAGAACAATCGAATTTTAGGAAAGGGATACATTCCTGGAGTCTTCACACAAAATTACAAACTTCCATAATTCGAGACTATTTTTCTCATAGCAATAAATGCAAGTTTATTGAAGGGGAGATACTATTTTACCAGCCAAAATGGCTCCACCATGTGGCAATAGCATAAACAGTTTCTAGTTTTTTTTAGTTCACTCAGCCACCACCACTTTTGAAAGTATGCAATTCCTGCCAAACGTTAAACATTGTGAGGGCTTCCCATTGCTTCTGTGTACATACGATGAGATCTATTTAGTTTATAATGAATCATTTCAAATTTGCACGATTCAAATACTCATAAAACTTGACCAGACTGCTCACTGTTTTTGAATCACACTCAAGCCCATTGACGCCTTGGAAGCTTTTACGTACTTTTTCCTCTGCCTGGAATGCTCTGTGAATTGTTAGCACCTGGTCCTTTGACTGGCAGAGATGTCATATCCGGAGGTAGGAGTTATACTGCAGGTACGACAGTGCATTTCAGAACACCAGACAAGGTTTAAACAAACAATTCACAACTAATGTCAACTATATCCAAACACTTAAGATCTGAATTTGGAGTTCTTTGGGCAGAGAGACAGGAGACAAGGGTTGGGTTATATCCACACGGAGTTAGGGAAGGGCAGGGAAGGTAGTGGAAGGCCTGAAACTGCCACCTCACCTTGGCACAGATGGGTGTGTGCCACAGTTGGGAGGAAAATTGTGATGAAAGGATATAGGCTCCCTGGGGCCAGGAAGTCCAGGGATCTTTCGCAGGGTCAGCTCCTGCTTGCTTTGCTCATTCATCCCAGGGAAGCAGGAATTATGGGAGGAGGGTGGGATGAAGGTGGAAAAGGAGAAATAGCCCTCCTAAACTCCATCCAGGTCACTCTAAGTCAGGAATTGAAAAACTCAAATAACTCCAGGCAATATTTATACATAACAGAAGCAAGCTAGATATAAGAGAAAATTATGTGATGCGCCTTGACTTGATTTTCATTTTCTCATTTTTGATGCAGAAATAACCAGCATAGGAAAACAACAATGCAAAGCAAGCCTGGTGACAAGTGGCAACAGACACTTGGCCTCACTGTTGTGGAGATAGTGGAGAGGGGTGGAGGGGTAATGAGCTGTAGAGTGCATGCCCTGTCTAAAGGAGGCAGCTCCTGCTCAGCTATAGCAGGCCCGGCGCAGTCAAGTCTCCTGTTGTTTTCCAAAAAGAAGCCAGAAGCCCAGATTTGTATACAAAATTTCCCAATTTTAAATACTGGCTCAGAAATTTTAAAACACCTTGCAGAATGAACAGAACATCCAGGAGCTGAATTTAGCCAAGCAAGCCTCTTCAACTTGTGAACTCCGAAGTTCACCTTCAGCTATGGTGAGATTTCACGGGGTTTTCTGACCAAAGCGAATTTCTGAGTTAATTGTGGTGACACTTAAGTATGAATATTTTGTAGAATCGCAGAATATTATTCTTAGATTCTAGTCCAGCCTTCCATCCAATATAAAAATCCGGTCTTTTCCATTGAAGCAGAACCAGTTGACCAGCAAGTGTCAAAGACTGATGGACATCAGAGGAGGTGGGCCCAGGATGGAGAAAGGCTTCACAATTTGCCTTGAAACTGGCCCTGATCACTTGAACTGGGTGGAGCCCAAGGAAAGCAATAGGCAGAAGGCCTATCTGCAATGGTAGATGGCTCTGCTTCACAGGATTTATAAAGATTTTCTTTTCTAATATTGCTGATTTCATACTGGAATTCTCTGTCCCATCCAAATATCACTGGACCTTGCGATATCTCTACTAGCTGGAGTTACAGGGGTAGATCCTAAGAGTTCTCTTCTTGGGGAAATGTTTTCTTGGCTGGGTGATTTGGGTTGGACACACTGGGAAACCAGTTTTCTCATGTACCTCCTTCATACCCACATGGGGGCTGAGTGTATGGGTGTGAGTTGCTGGGTGGAAAGCTAGTACTGAGGGTGACACCCTGCCAATCAGGGCAGAGCAGGAGACCTGGTAAAGACATGATGATAGAAATCTCTGGGAACGGGGTGGGGAAACACAGTCACCGGCATGAAAAGGGTGGGAGTAGCTGCAAAACTGGTCCCCTCCACCTTCCCAGTGATTCCATGCTCACCTGTTTTCCTGGGCTCTTATTCTCTCAATTGCAGCTTCTCTGGCATACATTTAATTTCCCATCTCTCCTGGTTCCCTCCTCTCATCCTCCAGGTAGACACATGTTTCCCTTTCCCCTAAAGGAGCTGCTTTGATATTTGCCTCCCTGTCAATTTACTGCAATGTGGCTTCTGCGCCACCCAGTCTACACCCCACCCCCTGCCCTTCCACTGAAATTACCTTTTCTAAGGTCACATCTGACCTAATTGCCAAACCCATTCCTACCTGACTGCTCTGCAGCTATCAGTACCATTCACCATCTTCTCCTTGCCTTCCTGGGACTCCAGGATATAATTCTCCAGGTCTTCTCATATCTTGCTGACTTCTTTCAGTCTTTTTCTCCTGGCTCCCTTGTCTTCACTATTCTTTAAATGTCTCCCTCTCCAAGGCTAAAAGGTGCAATTGGTTAAGAGCTAGGGGTACTAACCAAAAGGTTGGCAGCTCAAATCCAGCAGCTGTTCCTTGGAAACCCTATGGAGCACTTCTACTCTGTCCTATTGGGTCACCATCAGTCAGAATCGACTCGACGGCACACAACATCAACAACATACTCTGATTGGGCACAGTCCTGGGCCAGGGTGCAAGGCCTGGCAAGAAGACCCTGGACTGGATTTCAGCCCCCTCAGCCCACTCAACCTGGTGTCCTTGAGCATAAACACCCTGTACAACTGTATACTGCAGCCCATAATCCTCATCTCTTTTTTACTCTACCCTCTCTTCCTCTGCAACCCTGTTGATGTTCTTGGATTCCAACTATAATAACCTAAATGTCTTATTACCTAAGCTCTAGACATCTTTTCGTCTACCTTCTGGGCTTTTCTTCCTGGGTGTCCTGTGGGCACCTGACAGGGCCCAAACTGGATTGATTATCTACATGCACTCATGTTTTCAAACACACCCACTTTTCTGTACTCCCTTTCTTGGTTAATAACACCACCATCCATCCTCTCATTCAACTGAAAATGCTCAAGATTATCTGTGCCTCTTCTCCTTCTAGAATTTAAGGCTTTCATTTGCTCCCAAGTGCACTAGTGGCATAGCCTTCTACCTCGTTTCCCTATCTCCAGAATCTCTCGCCTCCAAGTCACCTTCCCCACTGCCACCAGGTTTTTTTCTTTACATCGATCAGAGCACATTGCTCCTCTAATTAAAAACATATTTTGGCTTCTAATTACCCGTAGGATAAAGTCCAGGTGCCCAAGCATGGCATATAAAACCTTTCAAATCCTGGCCCAAACCTACCTTTCCAGTCCTACATCTTGCCGCTGCTCCAAACATGTTCATTGCTCTTAACTATGTCAGGTTATGATGCAGCTTCTTAACCACGATTTTGCTGCGTGCTTTAATGTCTCTATGCCTTTGATGGTGCCTCCAGTGCACTTCTGCCTCTTTGCCTTATAAAATCCCATGTACTCTTCAAGGTGATATTTACTTGTCATCCCTCAGGAAGTTTTTTCAGGCGCCTCTGATGCTCCTCATTGATTTTACAGCACTAGTGGCATGATAGTATAGATTGTCTAAAAGTTGTTTTGCGTCTCTTTCTCACTATTTTGTGAGTTTCTTAAGGGTGGGATTAAGCTTTGCTAGCCTTTATATCAGCAGCTTGCCCAGTGCCTAGTGTATGGTAGATATTGAATAACACTTTTATGGAGTCCCTGAGTAGAGCAAGTGGTTAAGCTCTCCACTACCATTTGAATGGTTGGCAGTTTGAACCCACTCAGAGCCACCTTGAAGATAGGCCTGGAGATTTGTTTCCAAAAGGTCATAGCCTTGAAAATGCTATGGAGCACAGTTCTACTCTGTAGACATGGGGTCACCGTGAGCCAGAATTGAGTGGACAGCAACAAACTATACATGCGTTGAATTGGGCAGCATGCTTGAACATTATTTTGTGGAAGGGCCAATGATTTATTTTAACATAACTGTTCATGCTACTCCTTTTCTTCAGTGGTTAAGAGCTCACAGTTCAAATATACTAGCTGCTTCTTGGAAACCTTATGGGGTAGTTCTACTTTGTCCTACAGGGTCACTATGAGTCGGAATCGATTTGATGGCAGCGGATTTGTTGTTTTTTTCTTTTTTAATTGGAGATAGTTGCTATTGTTGTATCCTCAAACTTTAGCTAGGTCTTTTTAGGGACACGACTGATTTGTCAAATGACTAACTGGCATCTGAGTGTGGATTTTTCCAGATATCAGAGTTCTTTAGAACCAATGATGATTTTCAATTTAGGACCTAAATTCTAGCTCCCACAAAAGACTCTCGCTGTTCTAAGTAGCACAGTCAGGGTTTTTGGTGTTAAAGCACATAGGTTTGTGGTTATCACCTCTGTGTTTATCACCAAGGGTTGAGATTTCAGGGCATGAAAAACAACGCAAAAGGGTTTCACAATCTCAAAATTTAGGAAACTGTGGTTATCTTGAAAGCCTGGAGAGGGCATCATTTATAAGTTTTGTAGAGGGCCCGAGGCCTCTGTCATTCCCCTTATGCATATGCTGGGCTAGCTAGGAGGCACTCAAGAACTCCATGAAGCCCAGAATGGGTAGTTTTCTTGAAATGTTATTGTTGTTATTTGTTGCAGATTCAGCTCCAACTCATGGCTACTTCATTTAGAATAGAATGAAATGTTGCCAGATCCTGTGCCGTCTTCACAATGGTTGGTATGCTTAAGCCCATTTTTTCAGCCATTGTGTATTTTGAGGGCCTTCTGACAACCTAAGGGGCTCATCTTCCTGAGCTATGTTGTTGATGTTGTTGTTAGTTGCCATCCTGTTGATTCTGACTCATGACAATCCCATATATGCAGAGGAGAACTGCTGCACAGGGTTTTCAAGGCTGTAACCTTTCAAAAGCAGATTGCCAGGCCATTCTTCAGGGGCACCTCTGAATGGGTTAGAACCGTTAAGAGTTCAGCTAGCAGTGGAGAACGTAACCGTTTGTGCTACCCAGGGACTTCAAGCACAATGTCTGGCAATATTCTATTGTGATGCATAGGGTTTTCAGTCACTAATTTTCAGAAGTAGATACCAGGTCTTCCTAGTCTGTCTCGGTCTGGAAGCTCCAATGAAACCTGTTCACCATGGGTGATCCTGTTGGTATTTGACATACCTGTGGCATAAATTCCAGCATCACAGCAACACTCAAACCACCACTACTACCACAAATTGAGATGTATATTTGTAGAACTATGGTAGTAGCTTGGGAGTAGGTGGTGGAGAGGCTGGTTCTCATTTCTTCTCAAATACAAGAACTTGGTTCTGATTAAAAGACAAACAACAAGTTGCCATTGAAAATACAGTGATTGGTTAGCAACGGATGCGCATAGGAAAAGCCTTTGGAAGCTTTTTTTGTGACTTGCCGACCCATCCAAAGCCTCCTATTTAGTTACGGGCCCCTTAGCTTCATCCCCGACACTAGAGTTTTCCTAATCTGGACCCAGCCTGGAACCCTTCGGCTCCCTCCCAGGAGCGAGGTCACAGCTGGCCGAGAGCGCTGGCGCCGCCAAGGCAGACAGTCGACAACACGGGACCACCCTGCAGGTCGTAGCCGGGGCACCAGCAGCCTCGAGTCAGGCCCTGCGCAAAGGCGCCAAACCCGCTCCGCGCCTCCCCGAGGCCGCCCCCATTGGCCCTCCCCGGGGCGGGGCTCGCCCCGGGTGCTGACTCAGCAACGCGTGGGGGGAGTTTTGTCCCTCCGCGGACCCCGTTTCCGTCGGCCTCAGCCTGCCCGCCGCCCCCGGGCCGCTTTCCTCTTTCCGGCGTCGTGGGTGAGACAGGCAGCCCGGGCCGCCCAGGCAGCGCGCTGCAGTGCCGTCCCGGAGCTCGCCCGGACCCCGAAGGCTGCCGTTACCTCGCCGGGCACTGCGGCGCCATGAGCAGCGCGGGTGAGGCGCCGCGTTTCCCTGCCGCAGCTCTGCCGAGGTCGTCTCGGGGACTCCGCTCGGAGCGAGGCCGGGCAGCGGAGAAGGGCCGGGGCTGGAGCCGGGGACGGTGGCGGGGATGGAGCGGGGCCGGAGTGGCCTGGAGGGAGGCAGCCTCTGCTGCAGAAGTCCCTTCAGGATGCTCTTGAAGTTAGACCTTGAGTGGGGGAGCCCCAGGTAAACACTCCTCTTTGGCTCCTTTTTAGGTGTTATAATCCCGTTTGACTTTCCAGCAGGACTGAATTCGGAGAAGGTAGCCGCTCTGATTCAAAAACTGAATTCCGACCCTCAGTTCGTACTTGCCCAGAATGTCGGGACCACCCACGACCTGCTGGACATCTGTCTGAAGAGGGCAACGGTACACGGTGTTCAGCATGTATTCCAACACGCTGTGTCTCAGGAAGGCAAACCAGTCACCAACCAGAAGAGCTCAGGTGAGAGCATAAACTTGGGAGAACAGAGAGTTGTACTGAAAGAACTTGTAGTAAATTCCTAGAAGACAGACACAGGTATGGACAGGTCTAAGAACATTATCCCTGTCGCTTGTTTGGATGCTCTGTGGCGGGGCAGCACATTCAGTTTGAGCACTAAAGGACAAGTTCTTGGTCATCTGCTTGAGTGTTATCTATTATCCTGTCTTGAAGTTAAGTGATTGCAGCCTCTTGTCTTGCAGATATTTGCTTTTGGTCACAAACAGACCACAGGAAAATGTTCACATCCTAGAGGACTCCCTACATACAAAATTGCCCTGAAAAAAAAAAAAGGGCCATATACAAATGTATGAAATTGGAAAGACACAGTGTAATTGCAGCAAAATGTTATTTCTCAATACAGTTCTTGGTTACAACTTAAGCTAACGTGCTAATGGGCTCTGTTTTAACCCCCCTCCCCCATAGGCCAGGTTCTAATAGAGAAAAAAATTTCAGTTTTTACGCCTTACTGGTTAAGAGCTCCTGCTTTGCTATGTACTACCTGGTGCCACTGTCAGAAAAACAGCTACTGGGAAAGATTGTTCACTCAGGAACCTAAATAAGGAGGGCGGCCTCATAACCAAATTGTACCTAAAGAATTTTTTTAAGTCATTATCCATTTAAAAAATCACTTCCAGTTTATCTTTTGACAGAATGCAGACCAGTGCTTGCTTCAGGCCAGTCAAAACTCAAAATATGCACACTTAACATGAGTATGTTTTATTATATGTAAAATTATAACTCAGTAAAGTTGGTTTTTAAATTTTAAGGAAAAAAAACAAAACAAAACATGCCCTTGTAATAATTGTTTTGCTATAGTAGATGCATTTGGGGTGGTGTCGCATGTTGGGCTGCAAATGACTCTGTAATGTCACAATGGTCGTATGTAAGGTTACAGTGACCTCTTAGGGAAAATCCTTGAAGTGTTAATCTAGAACTGGTCAGGCCTTGTACATTCTGTAGTGTCCCCTTTATGTACAAAAGAGGCAAACAGCACATGAGCTATGCAGTTTATTTTCATGCAGTTTTCAGATTAACAGTTCTTCCAGATTCCCTCTGCTGGATGGGAGAGAGGTGACATGTAGGTAAACCCAAGTAAAGGTGAACTACACTAAGACAGGCCATTAGTGACTTTCAGAGAATATAGTCACTTTAAAAAAATTTATTATGAAATCATTGTTAAGTTAGAATATTTGAAAAAGCCAACAAGGAAGTATTACCACCCAGAGATAACATTTTTCTACATATACATTAGGTCTTTATCCTGTGCGTGTGTGCACGTATATGTGCATACGCACTTAAAATGGCTTGGTACTTTACACATCGTTAGGGAACCTGCCTACCTTTTTCACTTATCAGTATATGATGAACATATTTTCATCAGTAAAAAAGTTTTACCCAAATAAAAGGCGAGGTTTTTCTTTCAGAAAAGAGTTACCCTGTATTTGAGGCATTACAAAGGCTCATAACAGTCACTCTCGGTTAATTTTTTTGAAACAAAGTACAGTTTGGCAAAGACATTATTCTGAAATGACCTTGATCTATGCTTGTTTGGATTCTTGATAGAATTGTTTGATAGAATTGGTTTTTAAAAAGGTAAACATTTTCAACACAGTATATTTCTAGGACATGAACTCACAAATGGAAATGTTGGATGTCATTGTAAAAAGGCCTTTTAAAGATCACTTAAATCAGTGCACTTGGAGGACAAATGAGGAATGTTCTTTTATCTTTGAGGCTTGGTATACAGTTTTCAGGGACAACATCATGCACAGATTCAAAACATTTCTGTGTTTCAGGCATACTAGATGGAAGAAGTAGATACACTCTTAAGATGACTGAAAAGTGGATGTAATGATAGCAGAGGCACTGATGACAATAAGATGAATGTGAAGAGTACGAACCAGGGTATTTAATTAAATGTGAAAATGGAAAAAACGGCGTTCCTAAATTTATTATTTTAACATGATTTTTAAAATGTGTGTGCTTTTAAATTGCTATTTCACCTATGTCTTTAAATGTTCACATAATCCAAAACCAAAACCAAACCCATTGCTGTTGAGTTGATTCCGACTCACAGTGACCCTATGGGACAGAGTACAACTGCCCCACAGGGTTTCCAAGGTTGTAATCTTTATGGAAACAGACTGCCAGTTTCTTCCACAGAGCTACAGGTGTGTTTGAGCCACTGACCTTTCGATTAGCAAATGAGTGCTTAACCACTGCACCACCAGGGCTCCTCTACATAATCCATTTAGCCAAAATCATCCTTCTTTTGGCTAGTCCCTGGGAGAATGGGGGATTGAGTTATATTAGGGTCATCTTATGTTTAAACACGTATATTCTAGATTAAAAGGTAGAGACTTTTTAAAGCTTTTGCCGTGTATTGCTGGAGCCCTCTTGGCACAGTGATTAAGAGCTCAGCTGTTAACTGAAAAGTTGGCGCATCGAATCCAACAGCTGCTGCTTGGAGAGCCTACGGGGGCAGTTCTACTCTGTCCGGTAGGGTCGCTAAGAGTCAGAATCAACTCGACAGCAACAGGTTTGGTTTTGGTTTTATGTATCGCCAGATTGCCCTCAGATGTTTTGTACCTATTTAGATCCCTGTCCCCTATCCTGAGTATAACAATGCTTATTTCCCCAAATCCAGTATTGGGTTTTGTTGATTTAAAAAAAAAAAAAAAAAAAAGATGTTTTGCCATTTCTGGGTGTCTTATGATGAACTTTAAAAAATGATTTTTTGCCATTTGTATCTCTTCTGGCCATTGAATGATCTATTAATGATCCCTGCTCATGTTTCTCTAGCAGTATTTCTTTTTTCTAACGTGATTTTCTTGGGTGATTTGTAATGTGATTATTTGTGTGATACGTAAAGAGATTTTTTTTTCTAATATGTTAAGGATATTAAGCCTTTGCATGTATATTGAGGATAGTAATTACTACCTTTCTTGATTTTTATTTTTTTAATCTTCCTGCTCTTTTTGATTTAGTCTTAGATTGTCCAAGATCTTATCACAGGTTCAGTGTTGGGAAATACACTGGGAGAAACGTAATCTATGTGAACACAACTCATCTTCATTTCTTGGTTTGCTTTCTTGTTTCAGGGCGATGCTGGATCTTTTCCTGTCTGAACGTTATGAGACTTCCATTCATGAAAAAATTAAATATTGAAGAATTTGAGTTTAGTCAATCGTATCTATTTTTCTGGGACAAGGTATGGGACTGATCTTTCAAGTTTCTTTTTGTTTCAATACCAGCCTTGGCAGGGACTGCCTCTTCATTTCTTGCTTCTTCAGTTGTAATTTGTTCTTCCGTTGTAGATGGAATACCATTTATTCTGATTTCCAAAATATCAAAAGGTGACTTTTTCCAAAGGCAGGACTGCTTTTGGTTGATACTTGGCTACTTTTTGCAATGAAGTAGTAAGTGTACTGACTTACTCTGCTGCTTACTTGTTTTTTTGTTTTCAGTAATTTCCTTTTCTAGTATGTTTTTTTTTAGTATGTTTAGGTTATTTGTTTTTTGAGGATCTAATTCCTCTTCTCTAGGTAGTACTTGTCTGAAAAATAGTGAATTATTTTATTCTATTTTTTAATCTTTATACTAAGTGTCCAGTAAATGTTTATTGTTTGAAGACTCAAGTATCATATTTTATTTCAAAACAAAGCAGTGTTTTGTTCTGAATAAACCATTGGAATATATACACAGATATAAGAAGAAATTCAAGTATTCTCATGAAATCAGAAAAATATTTAAATTTCAAATTTGGTTAAAGAATACCTATTGTGTCCATGATAGTTCCAAGACTCTTGTTTTGTTGATATTACCAATTAAGCTATTGACTCTCTTTTCTTCTAATTTTATTTGACTTCCCTTATTCTAGGTTGAACGGTGTTATTTCTTCTTAAATGCGTTTGTGGACACAGCCCAGAAAAAGGAGCCTGAGGATGGGAGGCTGGTGCAGTATTTGCTTATGAATCCTGCAAATGATGGTGGACAATGGGATATGCTTGTCAATATTGTTGGTAAGAGCCTTTCTCTAAAGGAGCTGAAGCTCAGCATGATCAAGCAAGGCTGTGTAGTTAGGTGTAAGCCATTTCATTTGTGGTTATGTACAGAGTAGTATTGGTTTCCCAGAAGGAGAACCTTTATCTCAACCCTGTTTTCACCCTCACTTTCAACTGTAAAGTATCTTTCTTACATCTGGGGTAGGCAGATAGGTATTGTGAAGTTGCATCAGAGAGGAAAAGGTAGCATTAAGTAGACCTAACTTTCCATGGAAAAACCTATTGCTTATCCATTGATGTACTTCCTGAGAAGTGCATTGAAACTGCAACTGTCTAAAAATATCCTCATTCAAAAAAGGGTCTTCTTTTGGGGAAAACTCATCATGCTGAGCATTTTACGAAGTATAACAGATAAAAAGAACAGAATTAATTCTAAGATGGATAAATACACCCACTCCTCACTTATTGACAAGGTTGGGTTCCAAAGACCATGTTTTTATGTGAAAATGAGCATTACATGACAATGGAGGAGGACTGCATCATTACATAACTGCCAGATCGCATCGTTACATAACTGCCAGACCACTGAGAATCATGGCCTAGCCAAGTTGACACAACACCTTAACCATCACACCTCAGCCTTCATTACTGCCAGGTGTATGTTAATGCACGAAATAGTCGGATAGTAGATTTTTTACTGTCGTCAGAATCGTGACATGCCGGATAACGAGGTAGTTGATAAGTGAGGAGAAGTTGTACACAGATTAAGTAACCTGTTTAATAACGTGAAGCTTAAATTTTTAAATTTTCTGAATTAGACCAATAAAATGTGGCCTTTTTTTTTTTTTTAAGCAATAGGTACTTTTGTCCGGGTTTCTTATGCTGGAGTGTATCTGAGCCTTCACTGAACACTACAGTTTTTTTTTTTTTCTTTTAGAAAAATATGGTGTTGTTCCCAAGAAGTGTTTTCCTGAGTCTTACACAACAGAGTCAACCAGAAGAATGAATGAGATTCTGAATCACAAGGTACAGCCTGCAGAGCAGAGTGGGGCTGAGTTCCATGTGCTCACCATCGTTACATGTATCTGACTTTCAAAAGGGGTTCCCGGGCCTTTCATTGTACACAGCTTGTATACCAGATAGCAACTAATGTTGACGTCTGTCAATAGTAACATAGCTGGTACATATTAACTTTCAAAATAATTGAGATTGGGGATTTTTTTTTTTTTTAATCTTCCATTTAATACCTAGTGATTTTCATGTTTTCTAATGAGTACTTGGGAAAGAAAGTTCCAGTATAGTATAATATGCTCAATTAATGTAGGCCACAAGCATTTTTTTTTTTACAAGCATACTGGGTGCCATGTCTCTCACTTAGTTCTTGTGGAGGTGGGCTGGGACAGTTTTATGTGCTAATAAAACTGAAAGGAATTGTTTGTGAGACTTCCTTAAAAAGCATGCTGAATGTCCTAGGCAGAAGAGAGACTTCTCCAGACCACATTTACGTGTATCCACTCTTTGAAGTTTTGATGTAATCACTGCACTCCGTTTTTAGTTCTTCAGTTATCTTAATGAATCATTTTTCTCTACATAACTCATTCTCCCGAGGAGGAATATAAATCCTGTAGAGTTGTCACTCTACCAGTCAGATACCCTTTTTGCGAGCTAGAATTTTGCCAGAAGTTGCTGTCCTGATCTCTGAGGCAAAAATTGAATTTGTCGACTCCAGGAGAAAGATTACATTTTTTAAAATAAGCTATAGATTTGTTTCCTCAGCCTTAGAATTAGGTTATTTCCACCCAGGAGACTCGGGGGATTCTTATCCGAAGGCTAAAAGATCATTAAAGTACAGCATTGGGTTCCATTTTGAGTGGAGGCAAGATCCTCCTTAGCACTGTAGATGAGACTCATTTTTATTTTAGACTTTGCTTATCCTTCAAAATTAAAAGCAACAAAGATGAAAACAATCACTGGGGGTTGGCATAGTTATGTGGCAGAGAAAGAAGTGGACAACTAATAAAGATCTAAATAAAAACCTCCTAGAGTGACTTCGTGGCATTGTTATCTTAATGAAGTCTCCTGTTTTCTCTAAGGGCAAGAGGCATGGAAAACCAAGTTGCTGTTGAATCGTTTCTGACTCATAATAACCCCACAGATGTCAAAGTAGAACTGTGCTCCTTAGGGTTTTCAATGGCTGGTGTTTTTTTTTTTTGGAATTAGATGGCCAGGCTTTTCTTTCAGGGTGCCACCAAGTGAACTTATACTTTCAACCTTTCCATTAGCAACCAAGCTTGTTAGCGTTTTGCACCACTCATGGACTCCAGGCCTTACGGAATCAGCTGTTTTTCCCATACCCAAGCATGTATTGTCACAAAGCGTACTCTAAGTCGCACCACAATGCCTGCTTGTTCAGGAACAGTTCCATCTAGTGCTCTTGGGATAATCCATGTCTTTTCCACTTATGAGAAGTGTTTGCATCTATGCATTTAAGTGGACTGGTTGGGGAAAAACACATTTGCTTTTATGAACTTTGCCCTGGGTCCTGACTTAGGTATACTTCAAAATAGAACTAGCATTAGCCTCTTAGTCTCATTTATAGTTGAACTCGGGTAATATTTGAGTGCTAAATAAATTTCTGTCGTAGATGAGAGAATTCTGTATACGACTACGGAACCTGGTACACAGTGGAGCAACCAAAGGAGAAATCTCAGCTGTACAAGACGTCATGATGGAGGAGGTAATAATTATTTGGGTTTTTGTGACTTCTAAAGAACTCTCAGAATATTCCCATATATTAAACTGCTTGGGAAGCATAGTCATTGCAATAAATGAATTGAATTACTTATTTTACAGCTGAAAAAAACTGAGATATAAACTGACTTTTCCCTTTAGTGTGAAACTTATACTTAGGCCTTCTATTTCCCAGTTTAATGATCTGTATGCATGCAGTCCCCGGGTTACGAATGTCCAACTTACGGACAACTCATACTTAAAAACAGACTGCCATAAAGCCTATTGTATTAAAAATTTGAGTTAAATACAATGATTTATAGTTAACAAATGCATGCATTATTTTGTGACACTCGTGAAAACATTGCATAGTTTGGAATTGCTGCTTAAGTGTTTTATATGCATAGAAAGGTGTCAAATATATACTACATACTAAGACAAACATTTGATTAACTGACCCTAAGTAAGAACCGTATGTACCTATTCCAGCTTACCTACAAATTTGACTCAAAGACAGACTTAGGAATGGATCTTGTTCCTAACCCGGGGACTGCCTGTAATTCATTTGTTCATTTCATAAATATTGAATACCCTGTATGAGTTTGGCACTGGGGATAGAAAGGTGAGGAAAAATATAGTCTGTACTGTCAAGAAGCTCACCCTCTTGGGGAAAAGAAACACGTAAATAATTACATAAATTTATGCTAGAGAAGTGAAAAAAAATTAGGGAACATAGAGGAGGGAGTGACTAATTCATGTCCTCAAGGCCTCACAGGGATGATATCTGAACCAGCATCTGAAAGAGCAGTAGGAATTCACCAGGTAGCTAATAGGGGAACTGTATATAGTAGCATAAATACAGGTGGAGCCTGCAGAAAACAGTGTTGCTGAAGCATGTGTTTTATGAAGTAGCAAATTAAGCTAGAAAAGCAGAGCTGTGAGGATCTCAGGTAGATGCCAGAACTTTTTGGCTTTATTCGATACCTATTGGTGGTTTTATCTGTTAAATTAATGTATGCAAGAGCATTTTGAAAAACTTAAAGCATTAAATAAATATAAGGTGATATTATTTATTATCAAAGCAATGAAGAGTCTCCAGAACCCAGAATGAATCTGCATAAAACTGAAATTGCTTTGAGAAAAGAGCAAACATTTCCCTTTATCAACCAGTGGGCCCGTTAGCAGGAACCGTTCAGCTAGTAGCCTCTTTTCAAGATGGTTTGTGTGTAATTAAAATGGCCTAATTTTTTTCATTGCAGTGGAAAACACTGACGCGTCACTATGTTTTCCTTTAAATTCTTGAGAGGCAGTATAGTGGAATAGTTGAGAATGTGGGCTCTGGAGGCAGACTGTCTGAGTTCTAATCTTCTCATTACTTAACAGCCATGTGTCTTCAGACAAGTTCCTTAAACTCTCAAGTCTTAGTTTGTTCATGTGTGACATGTTTAGCCCAATGCTTGACACCTAGCCATTGCATAAGTATTTGTTGAGTGGATGAATACAGTAGTTTCATTTTACCAAATACATTTAAAGAATCCCATATTTACCCTTTCTTTACTTCTTAAGGAGCCCAGGTAGTACAATGGTTAAGCATTGGGCTGCTAACCAAAAAGTCGGGAGTTCATTTTTTTTTTTTTTTTTAACTTTTATTGAGCTTCAAGTGAACGTTTACAAATCAAGTCAGACTGTCACATATAAGTTTATATACACCTTACTCCGTGCTCCCACTTGCTCTCCCCCTAATGAGTCAGCCCTTCCCATCTCTCCTTTTGTGAAAATTTTGCCAGCTTCCAACTCTCTCTATCCTCCCATCCCCCCTCCAGACAGGAGATGCCAACACAGTCTCAAGTGACCACTTGGTATAATTAGCTCACTCTTCATCAGCATCTCTCACCCACCCACTGTCCAGTCCCTTTCATGTCTGATGAGTTGTCTTCGGGCATGGTTCCTGTCCTGTGCCAACAGAAGGTTTGGGGACCATGACCGCTGGGATTCCTCTAGTCTCAGTCAGACCATTAAGTATGGTCTGTTTATGCGAATTTGGGGTCTGCATCCCACTGATCTCCTGCTCCCTCAAGGGTTCTCTGTTGTGCTCCCTGTCAGGGCAGTCGTCGATTGTAGCCGGGCACCAACTAGTTCTTCTGGTCTCGGGATGATGTAGGTCTCTGGTTCATGTGGCTCTTTCTGTCTCTTGGGCTCTTAGTTATCGTGTGACCTTGGTGTTCTTCATTCTCCTTTGCTCCAGGTGGGTTGAGACCAATTGATGCATCTTAGATGGCCACTTGTTAGCATTTAAGACCCCAGACGCAACATTTCAAAGTGGGATGCAGAATGTTTTCATAATAGAATTATTTTGCCAATTGCAAAAAGTCGGGAGTTCAAATCCAGCGGCCACTGCTTGGAAACCCTGTAGGGCAGTTCTGCTCTGTCCTGTGGGGTCCTATGAGTCAGAATCGACATGATGACTACGAGTTTTTTTTTTTTGGGGGGCGGTGGTTTACTTCTTAAACACTTCTACTGAAGAATGGTGTCTTAGTGTAGTAGAAAAAACAGGCTTTGGAGCCAGATAGATACGGGTTTGAATTCTGGCCCTACCATTTAACAGTTCTGTAATATTGGAAAAATAGCTTGATCTGAGATTCAGTTTGGAATTTAAAATATATTCCTCATTGGATTTTTGTGAGGCTCGAATAAAAAATTAAATTAAGAATGCCAGTTATAGTGCCTGGCACCTAGCAGGAGTTCAGTAAATATTAGTTCTCTTCCCTTCTTGTTTTGTAATGATCTCACTTGCTGAGATCATATTTTGCCTTCATTTATCATTAGATAGGGTGTAGTTGGGATGAAGATTCTGTAAACAGTTACAGAAAAGGATCCCGGCATAAGCATCCTGTTGGCCTTTGAGGCTTGCCTTCGTGATCTGTGGATTAATGATGTATCTTAAATCCACATCCTGACCTTGGGATTGGTAGAGGATGGTAAGAGACTGATAAGAATTAGGGCTGGAATACTTCACATGTCTTTCCTCCCCTAACCCCACCTGGGAGAAATAGGGCATCACTTTACTAAGTCCTGAGTCAGGATGTTTTATAGAATCATTTACTTAACAACTTTTCCTAAACTGTTGACTGTAGAGTCTGTGCGGTAGGTTTACAGGTTTTTACAGCCGCCTGTACGACTCCTATTTATTGAACCTGGCTCTTTGGTAATGAAGAGTCTAGCTTTGGTTTTAAAACCACAAAGTAATATCTGTGATTCGCCTAGCCTTATGGGCAAGTTAAAATGGTGGCTTAAATCAATAGCCATGAAACTTAGATAGCTTTGAAGGAAATGTGTTTATGCTAAAGACATTCTTTCTGAGGAAAGAGAAGTGCAGGTTGCTTGGTAAAATGACATACAGGGCAGACCTGGAAATGCAGTGATTTTCAGTGTTTCTACTCTTTTAGTCTTTAGATCTCTACGAAAATGCCCTCTCTTAAAAACAAAACAAAAACATTATTTGTCAATGCCATGAAAAGGGACAGGAAGCCATTATGATTGACTTAGGAAATTCTATAGCAGTAGCTCTCAGCTTTTACAAACAATTTATAGGCCTATTCTTGCACCAGACCTACAGATTTCCCTAAAATGGCCTCTAGTTATCTGTATTTTTATGTTAAAGGCTCCTTCGATTTAAAAAATTCTTTAATTTCTTGAATAGGTAACGGTAGTTCAAACATCTAAAAGGTGTAAAAAGTCGTCCTGCCCTGTTTTCTCTCCTCCAGTTCCCACGCCCCAAACTGACTCATGCCAATCCGTGTGTGTCGCAGTAGAACTGTGCTCCATAGAGTTTTAAATGGCTGATTTTTTCAGAAGTAAATTATCAGGCCTTTCTTCTGAAGTACCTCTCGGTGGACTCAAACTTCCAACCTTTTGGTTAGTAGCCAAGCATGTTAATCATTTGCAACACCTGGGGACTCCAGGAGAGGAAACAAGGACCAGCCTGTGAGCCCTATACATATGGTATGGAGTTTGGATTTTATTTTGAGTGAGGTAACCTATTGAGGGTTTTAAGCTGAGGAGGGACATGGTTAAATTCTTATTTTTTAAAATTTACCCTGGCTGTTTTGAGAAGAATGAATTGTAAAGCAAGAGAGGAGCGGAGACCAGTTAGATGACTAAGGTGGCAGTCAAGATGAGAGATTATAGTGGTTTGGACCAGGCTGGTGAGAGTGAGGATGGAGAGAAGTGAGTAAGCTCTGGGGTATATTTTGGAAGTGAGACTGTCAGAACTTGTTGATGAAATGGAAAAGAGAAGAATCAAGGTGATGTCATGATATCTTGGAGAAGGGCTTGCAGGTGTGAAGGGAGGGCTTTTTGTTAGCAGTATTGTAGAAGGGAATAGCAAGCGTGAATGAGAAAACCAAAAAACCAAACCCACTGCTGTCGAATCTATTTCGATTCATAACGACTCTGTGGGACAGAGTAGAACTGCCCCACAGGGTTTCTAAGGCTTAAATCTTTACAGAAGCAAGACTACCATATCTTTCTCCCATGGAGTGGCTGGGGGGTTTGAACCACCAACATCTTGGTTAGCAGCCAAGCTATTTTAACCACAAGCCACCAGGGCTCCGAGAGAAGTTAAAATGGAAGAAGTTCTGGAGGCGGGAACTAATAGATGTGGTGTACAGTAGTGCTGTTCAAACTTCAGTGTGCATATGAATTACCTGTAAAGATATTGTTAAAGTGCAGATTGATTCAAAAGGTCTGGGTTGGGGCTGAGAGTCTGTATTTCTAACAAGTTCACAGATCAAAGAACCACGCTTTGAGTAGCAAGGTTTAAAGCTGTTGTGGTTGTTAGGTGCCGTCGAGTCTGCTCTGACTTGTAGCGACCCTATGCACAACAGAACAAAACACTGCCTGGTCCTGCGCCATCCTTAAAATCGTTGTTATGCTTTAGCTCATTGTTGCAGCCACTGGGTCAGTCTACCTCGTTGAGGGTCTTAAAGTAGTCCAGTATATTCCCTGTCAATAAGAATGGTTGAAGGATTGACATATTCTGGTTAAGCACAGTAGAATAACCCGGTAAGAATTAGGATATGGAAAAATACTCTCTATACTTAAAACTATTTCTTTCCCTTGATTCAAACATCACTCTAGAGGTAGTCTCAAGATCATTAGTGTGATTATTAGTTTTCATTGCACTGTAGGTACAGAATTGTAAGTATTGGTTAATACAGTTTCAGATTACAGAATAAAAAAACCAGAGCTTACTTGTTTTATTTATTAAGAAACTACTTTGAAACTTAAAGGTGTTCTCTTGGTTGAGGTGTGCAAGGATTTGATGAAATTTTTGCCCTGACCATATCTTTGCTGACTTCATAGGCTTTGACTAAGTACCTACTTGGGATTTATCTTTTCATATATGCCTTCTGTCTGAGCTCTCTGAGTTCGTTCCCATAGGCATCACTGAAGGGCACATACGTTTTAAATGTACCTTTTTATGTCTTTCCCTGCCTGAAAGTATATTTAATGCAGTCTCAGGTTTTTTGAGTTTGACAGATCCTGCCCTTCTTTCATTCTCCACCAGAAAACAGTAGAGAGCTGTTTACCCTTCTTTCCCCTTTCTCTGCATATCATCAGTCACCAAGATTTATTACTCCTTCTCTCCTGTAACTAGCTCCTTTATCCTGTCAAAAAAAAACCTAAATGCTTAGAGAAACACCAGAAATTATTGTAACAAGATACATCTACTGTGAGTAGGTTCAATGTGAATCAGGCACCTGTCAACCCAAGTATAGGGAAAGCCCTCCAAAAAGGGGGCTATATAAAGTTATTGTTATGTTAATTTATCAGAAGATAACGCCAAACACAAGCAGCGTTTCAGGGTTCTGTTGGTTATTGAAAGATAGTCACCAAGGGCACGCCATGCATCCTAAAACACAGCCTCTAGTACAAACCTGTAGTTCTTGCTTCTCAAACAAAGCTGGCTGCAGGTAGATAATTTTCTAAAAGAACCCAATGCCTAAAGCCAAATGGTCTCACTAAGCTGCTTACTAGGCTTATTGTTTGACCTAAAGGTGACTCCAGGGAACCAGTCCCTTCAAAGTTGAAAGGACACCTAAGGGCAGATGGTGTGGGTAAAAAAAAATAGGTCATCCCAATTCCATGAATCTGGAAATCTGGATTCCAGGAGAATCAAAACGATTTTGTCAGCCATCAGCTATTTTCTCTGGCCACTTTAGTGCCAGTCCCCCCTCTCCCACCAGCCGTTCTACTCTGTGATTAATAGGTCATTTTACTTTTGAACCTAGTTTCCCCATCAATAAAATTGAAAAGTTGGATAGATGATTTCATAAGGGTACTATAGCTTTTGGTTTTTATAGCAGTGGAAATAACTCCTATTTCTATAGTGCTTTATACTTTACTGGATGCTCTCAACAGTCTAGTATTCTGTATACAAATGAGGATTCTAAGATTCTGTCACTTCTGCAGTGGTTCTAAGTGCTGAAATTGTTTAGTCTTAGCTGTTTTGCTCACTTACAGATAGGTTGGTTTTATCTTTGCACTTCGTTCCATTCTCACCCTTCCGTTTACTATGATCGCCTCTATTCCGTGTCTGCCTGTAGCTGCCTTTAAAGTCCTTAAGGATCTCACCTTTCTAGGTGTTCATGACTATCAATGGTTGCATCCTCCCTTCCTCCCCTCCCTTGACATCTGTGCCCGAAATTTAGCCGTCGGTAGAACTGACTCAATCCCACATCATTCAGCTTCAAATTGGGGTCAGTACAGCCTTCCTTGTATTCCTTGTGTCACACTTTCTGTGTCCTTTTTTCTTTTTGCCCTTTTCCTTTCTTGATTCCGTTATTCATCATGTTAGGCTTGAGGAAATCGTTTAAGACAGGTCTCTCCATTAGGGGAAAATTGTTTTAGAGATCAGTTACAATGGGAGTCCTTTACAAAATTACACTTGAGAGGCAAGATCCTTATTTATAATTCACACTCTGCTTACTTACAAAATGGATTTAAACTGGAAATAGGACTCGGACCTTTCTGACACGAGCTGCAGCATTTCCGATGGGGATATAGATTGGCTGGAAGGGACTGCACGCGCCCACACTGTAAGGTTAGTTTAAGTTCCCACTTTAATTAGTCAGGAATTCAAAACCTCCCTCAGAAGCCAGATGGCCCCAAGAGGCAGATACAGATGCAGTGTATCTCAGTGCAGCTTCCCTTGACCACCTCCTAAGTGTACAAAGGAAGGGTCTCAGTGAATCTAAAAATTGAGCTCAATTTTTGACATACCGCTGCCGTTTTATACTAAGGATTTGTATCACCATTTTAGGAGAACTTTCTCTAATATCTATGTGTAAGGGAATAATTACAAACACTGGAGTCTCCTATTTTTCTAAATCAAATTCAGAATCAGGACAGCCACGTCATTATTGGATTGAGGAGTTGGAGGAAAGCATAATCATTTCCCAGATATCACTGAGCTGCCTTCAGGAAGTCCATATTCCCAAAGTCCACCCCTGTGACTCTGTTTAATACCTTTTATCTAATTGGTTCTGATTACTAAGCTTGGTCTAAAATCACAATTACAAGTCATGTAATCAGTAAATATTTCTGTAGGACCTGCTGTGTACCTGGTACTGTTCTAGGCATTGGGAATTCAGCAGTGAACAAAACAGCCAAGAATCCATGCCTTCATGGAGTTTACATTCTAGTAGAGAGAGATACATGAAATATGTAAAAAATATAATATACCAGAAGGTGATAATAAAACAGGAGAGAAAGCTAGTGGTAGGATGGGGGAGTCGGGGGGGAGGTTTCAGTTAAAGTCCCAGATACATTTCCCTAAAAGGGCCAGTTGTGGTTTTGCAGCGTGTAATTATATTCTGAGGAGTGCGGTTGTGCTCTTACTTTATTCAGTTCTAATAACTTACGTTTAGTGTACAGGATTTTTGTGTGTGTGTCCTGAATGTCAAGTGCATCTTGTGAGAAGCAGGCGACACTCCTGCATTGTCCACCAGAGAGCAGACTTGGATATCCAAAGCTTACTGTCTGCTGCTTGCCAGTTTTGTACCTTTGGGAACAGGGAATGTTATTTCAGAACAGCTTAATCTTTAATCAAGAAAATATAGTATCAGGGATCCTGGAGATTATACTTTGGAGAGTTTTTTTTTTTTTTTTTTTCTTCATTAGAGCTCATTTAACTATTATTAGTTTACTCAGAGGCAGTTATTCCCTCCAGAGTGTTACAAACGGACTTAAAAGTGAATGGCTTTGGTAATAATTTGTAGTCGTGGCAAACAACATAAAAGCAGCATGTCTGAAATTACAGAGGTTTGCTGGAATCTAAGGGAAAGAAATGTCACCCCATCTTTATTCACGCCTTATACATACATTTGATAGAAACTCAGATTTATAAAATATGCAGTAGGGCATATTTCAGCATACAGTTCATTTAGATGGTGGAAGTGCATATTTCCTCTCATTTTTTGGAGTCAAGGATTTTTTTTAAAGAAAGAGGGAGTGATTTAACACTTTATTTTTACTCAGCTAGGGAGTCAAGTGCACAATTAAGATACTATATAAATTATAGTGTAAAACATTCATGTTTACCTTTAGATGTGTTTAAAAGTAGACAAATTCACTCAGTTATCTTAATCTTCCCTGTGCCTGGTCCTAGCCTCCCCACTTTTTTTGGCCAGGGCCTGGCTGAGCAGGATAAACTACCTTTGGATAATTGAGAATATCGAAATGGTCCCACTGAAATATAGCACAGATGTGACAACAAATACCAGTTGGAAAAAAACACATCGTTGAATTCTATAAAACATTCCTAACCTAAACGTGTTCTAACAATACACCTTTATCACCTTGACCATGGTAGCAGTGTCCTCCTCATGGCATATTCCTAAAGTTGCCATTTGTAGCCTTGGAGCTGAGCAAATATAAAATGACTCTCTGGTCCATGTGAATCCCAAACAGAACTCATTAATCCATGGCTAGAATAGCTCAGTTACTATTGCTAATATGATGCCCTCTTACTTTTTCTTTTTTTTATTAATGCCAGAAACCAACCGTCAGAGTGGTACAACGTTCAAGAGAGGTGGTTAAAGACTAGCTGTTAAGACTCACAAAACATACAATAAAGCCTAGTAAAGGAAGATTTAGAAAACAGAACAAAACAAAATAAAAGGCAAGCATAACCTTTTCTGTAGGCTAACCTGCATCTGTTAAGATAGTAGAAACAGGCTCTGTTTCCCATAATAATACATGACTAAGAGTCTCTTTATTCTTAATTATAGGCCTAATGTCATAAAAAACCCTATTTCTAGTTTCTAGTTTTCACTCTCAGAATAAATTTGAACCCTGCTATGAGGAGTTGGCGTAGTGGTTAAGTGCTACAGCTGCTAACCAAAGGGTCAGCAGTTTGAATCTGCCAGCCGCTCCTTGGAAACTCTATGGGGCAGTTCTGCTCTGTCCTGTAGCGTCGCTATGAGTCAGAATCGACTCGACGGCACTGGGTTTTGGTTTTTATCAGGAGTTGTGTCTCTTCCGTTCTGTCCCAGGGCTTTTGAGGCCTAGAATATCCTGGGGATGGTGAGAAATAAATACAGGGCAGTTAGAGTGGTTGATGATACGTGGTTACAGCCTGAGAATTGAGGGGATCTTGGGTGTGTGTTCCCAGATGGATGAAGAAGCCAGGTAGGGACTGGGGAACTAATGAATTTTCCTATAAGTCAGTCTGGACAAACTCTGGCCACTCAACTCCTCAGATATGGCTAGGGAATGTCAAGAAATAAGCTGCTTAAATGGTCTTTCATCAAGTGATGTGGATAGAGGTGTTAGGAAGGCAAGCAGGCAGGCATAAAAGATTATTTGGTGATTCTAGAACTAAGGAGGAGACAGAAATCTCTGAAGGGAGAAGGCAGCGAATTGGGGAAGAGGGTGGGTTCTGCCAGTTTAAGAACAGCAGAATTCTTAGAAGTGGGGGCCAGGAAGGGGAGGGGAGGGAGAAGTGTGTTTCTTTATAGGCAGTAGCTTTGTTTTCATCCCTAAGCCTTCCCTTTTGACTGTTTTTAGGGTGCCTTTGGGATTTGGCTCACGTCATCTGAGATATTTATCATCTTGCCCTGATTGAGACCCTAGGGACAGAGGGAGCTCATAGAATTAGTAGGATATCATTTGAAGTAAATAGCCCCACTGCTTCTAAGAATAACTCTGTAACATGGGTGGGTTTAGCTGCCCTACCTAACCTTATCCATATTTCACACACCGCTTGAAATTTAGAAATAAAATGTAACTAATGTGCCTCGATGGCAAAATTGGTGTGTATAAGCAGAGAAGTTGAGGGAGAAGATCAGAGAAAAACAAAGTTGAGAGGTCAGTCCATTTTAAAACAGAATTTGCCAATGTTTAAGTTTTTTAACCTATTACAGGGAGCCCTGGTGGCACAGTGGTTAAGAACTAGACTGCAAACCAAAATGTTGGCAGTTCAAATCCACCAGCTGCTTCTTGGAAACCCTATGGGACAATTCTACTCTATCCCATAGGGTCATTATGAGTCGGAACCAACTTGACAGCACATAACGGCAATAGTCTATTATGTGAGAAAATTAATAGTGTATTTTGGGAGTCCTTGTTCTTGCCTAAACTAGAGGCAAAGTAGAGAGAAATGTCCTTCATTATAAATGGAATTGGTAATGATTTGCTGTGATTATCGTGTGGCAGGTTTGAATCCATAATGTATCAGTTAGAGATGATACATTGTTAGAGCTGGCATGTTTGACTTAAATTCCGAGTTCTGGATGTTGGTATGTAGGAGAACATTGCGTAAACATATGAGTAAGACCTCCCCATTAGAATGTTTTTGTTTTGTTTTGAATATTTTATTGTGTTTTAGGTGAAAGTTACACAGCAAATTAGATTCCCACTCAGCAGTTCATACAAAAATTGTTCTGTGACATTGGTTACAACCCCCATAATGTGTCGGCGTGCTCACCATCTCTACTTCACCTGCCCTTTTTCCATGCATGCAGTTTCCCTGCCCCTCCTTGCCTTCTCATCTTTGCTTTTGTGTAAATGTTGGCCATTTGGTCTCTTATGGTTGATTGTTTAAAGGAGCACATTCCTCACAGGTGTTAGTGTTTATTTTATAGGCCAGCCTATTATTTGGCTGAAAGATGACCTCTGGGAGTGGCTTTAGTTCCAAGTTAAAACAGTATCTTAGGGTAATAGTCTCGGGGGTTTCTCTTAATCTATCAGTCCAGTAAGTCTGGTCTTTTTTAGGAATTTGAATTTTGAAAAGTTTCTACAGTTTTCTGCTGTTATAACCAGGACCTTCTATTGTATCCCTGGTCAGAATGATTGGTAGTGGTAGCTGGGCACCATCTAATTCCTCTTGTCTCAGGCTAGAAGAGCCTGTGGTTTGTGTGGGCCATTAGTCCTGTGGATTAATTTCTTCCTTGAGACTTTGGTTTCCCTCATTCTCCTTTGCTCCAGATGGAAAGAGACCAATATTTGTATCTTAGTTGGCTGCTCGCAAGCTTTTGAGACCCCAGATGCTACTCATCAAACTAGGGTATAGAACATTATCTAGAATGTTTTTAAAGAAAGCAGAAACCTAGTTTGAACTCCTAAATCCAAATTTCACAGCAGTCACTGGGCAAGGACATTTGATTTAAGAAAACTGTTTTTAGTGTGGTTCTTCTAGAGTTTGTTGGGGGTGTGGAAGAGGTCTAAGAGGGGCTCCTCCTCTCCTTCATAGATCAAGCCTAGCTGGAGAGACATTGAAGAAGCATAAACGGCCCTGTGAAATCAAATATTGAATTTTTATGCCAGAAGTGTTTAGAGAATGGAGTGTTTGGTGTGAGCTAATCAGTGAAGGCTTTTTGGACTGCTCTGAGCTTTTTAAAGCATGGGGATAAGATTGGGATGTAAGAAACAGAGAAGACAGCAAAGTTATGAAGGTGACAGTGAGCTGAGTGCATTTGGCAGACAGTAAGGAGAGACAGAAAAGTGACTGGAGTGCAAGGTCTGTGATAGGAAATAAAGTTGGATAACTAGACTGGGTGAAGTTATAGAGAGCCTTGAAATCCAAACTATGCTCATCAGGGAAATGTAAGTTAAGACCACATCAGGATGCCATTATATGCCCACCAAAATGGTAAAATTAAAAATACAATGCCAGGTATTGGTGAGAACACAGAGCAGCTGGAACACTTAACATTGCTGGTGGGTATTTAAATTACTTCAACCCTCTTGAAAACTGGATAAAAATGTTCTCAGTAGCTTTATTCATTATAATCCCAAACTGGAAACAACATACATATCCATCAACAGAAAAATTGTAAATCCTGGTATATTTATACAGTAGAATACTGTATAGCAATAAGCAATGAATTATTGATTCCCACAGTAACATAGATGAATCTCACAGACATTATGTGGAACAGTGAGAGCCAGAAACAAAAGAGAATATACTGTTCTTGACAATAGATTTTTAGATATGACACCAAAAGCACAAGTAACAGACGAAAAAACAGATAAATTGAAATTCATCAAGATGAAAAATTTTTGCGCATTAAAGGACTTTATCAAGAAAATAAAGAGACACCCTACAGAATATTTGAGAACCATATGTCAGATAGGGGTTTAATATCTAGAATATATATATAACTCAGCAATGAAAAGACAAACCCAATTAAAAGACGTTCAAAGGACTTGAATAGACATATAAATGGCCAATAAGCACAAGAAAAGATGCTTAACATCATTAATCATTAGGGAAATGCTGTTTAAAACCACAGTGAGATACCACTTCATCCCCACTGAAATGGCTATTATCAGAAAAAATGAAAATAACAAATGTTGGTGAGTATTTGGAGAAATTAGAACTGTTGTGCATTGCTGGTGGGGATGTAGAATGTTGCAGCCACTGTAGAAGACAGTTTGGTGATTCTTCAAAAAGTTAAATGTAGAATTACTGTATGACCCAGCAGTCTTACTTGTAGTTATATATCCAAGAACTTGAAAGCAAGGACTCAAACACATAACTTGTACACCAATGTTCATTGCAACATTAATCACAGTAGTCAAAAGTTGGAAACAACCCAAATGTCCATCAACAGATGAATAACCCAGATGTGGTATGTACGTACAATGGGATATTATTTAGCCGTGAAGAGTAATGAGGTTCTGATACATGATACAACATGGATGAGCCTTGAAACATGATGCTGAGTGAAATAAGTCACACATAAAAGGAGAAATACTGTATGATCCCACTTATATAAAATATCTAGAATAGGCAAGTGCATAGAAACCAAAGTTTACTAGTGGTTAATAGAGGCTAGGGGGAGGAAAGAAAGGTAGGTTCTTGCTGAAAGGACAATGAGTTTCTGTTAAAGATGATGAAAAACTTCGGAAGTGGATAATGTTGATGGCAACATAGCATTGTGAATGTAATTAATGTCCCTGAATTATACACTTAAAAATGGTTAAGATGGCAAATTTTGTTATATATATTTTACCACGATGAAAAGAAAAAAAAAAAAAAAACACATTGGGGAAAAAAAGAGAATATGCCATGTGAATACCAGTCATATGACGTTTAAGAACAGGCAAAATTAGACAGTGGTTATAGAAACCAAAAGAATGATTACCTTGGGGCACGAGGTTATTTACTGTGAAAGGTATCAAAAGAACCTCTTGGGCTCTGGAAATGTTCTGTGCCATCTGAATAGTGGCTACATGGATATATACATATGTACAGATACCACAAGATTAGTGCGTTTTACTTACTGAATGTATGTAATGCATCAGTAAAAAGTAAGAAAATCAAGCCATAGAGTTTAGATTTGTTGTGGGAAGTGATAGGGAACCATTATTGGATCTTGAAAAAAGTGGTGCTTCTACAACTCTCCATCCTGTAATGGTGTGGAGGATGGATGGCATAGAACAGTGTTCAGATCCACCATTGCATACAGGTCACGTGCCTAGCACTATGCTAGATGCTGCTGTGAGGACCACAGGATATCCATGACCTCGTCCTAATCCTTAGGAAGTATATTATCTTTTGGAGGAGACAAGTTACCTGAAACTCAGAAAGTTACAGCAAATGATAAATGGTTAGTTCATGGTGTCATAGGAACAGCACTGAAGTCAGACTTGAGTTCAAATCCTAATTCTGCTGTTTTAACTGGCTTTGTGATTTCAGGCAAGCTGTTTTATTTCCCTGAACCTTGGCTTTCTTATCTGTAAAATGGAAATAATATCTACTGCCTTTGTTGAGAGCTTTAAGAGATAAGGTATTCAAAGATTGCAGTACAGTCCTATAGACACTGGGTAAATATTTCCCCCTTTTTAACCCTATAACTATAGAGCTGTACTTTTTTTTTTTTAAGTGTCCGACCTCAGTTCAGTTCATGGTTCTGTCACTGCCTAGGTGACCTTAAGTAGGTTACTGATTTTTTTTAAATCTTAATCTCCCCTTGTGTGGAGAAAAAGGGTGAAATTATACCTTGAGAAAGTGTTAGGAGAATTAAGTGAACCTAGCAGATACGTATTTTCTCACATAAAATAGACACAATTAATGTAAGATTCATTTCTTTTGAATGTAGTCAAGTATACAAATAATGCAGATAATAACTGATAAGGTTGAATCAAGGTGGTGTCTGGACTGGAGAAAGAGGGGACAGATCCTAGTGTTATGCTTTTAAAAAGACATAATAAACAAGTGTGATACAGGAGAGACAGTGCTGTCTACACTGTGACATTGTACAAGGCGTGTGTCTTTATACTTCTATTTTTGTCTTTCTATAAAAGGAGAATAATAAAAATATACACTTGGATTATTTGAAGCTAATTTGGAGGTGTAACATCATTAGAAAATATGTTATGGTCTCACAACCCAAAAAAAGACAGTACCTTACTACTAAAAGCTATCCCTCTTCTAATAATGTAGTACTTTACTACTAAAAGCTATCCCTCTTCTAATAATACAGTACCTTACTACTAAAAGCTATCCCTCTTCTAATAATACAGTACTTTACTACTGAAAGCTATCCCTCTTCTAATAATACAGTACGTTACTACTAAAAGCTATCCCTCTTCTAATAATATAGTACCTTACTACTAAAGGCTATCCCTCTTCTAATAATACAGTACCTTACTACTAAAAGTTATCCCTCTTCTAATAACTTTTCACAGCCATTGTTATCCAAGTTCCAACTGAAAAGTAAATAACTTTTCTATGAGTAGAGACCCCTTTCACAATCAAAGGAAAACCTAGATGCATAAAGGGAAGGAAATCTATTTATGTCATTATTTGTCACTTGGAAAATAATCAACAGAGCAGCAACCCAGATCTTGTTAGGTATCAATGGTGGGTGGTTTCTTGGCTAAGGAATTTTAATTTACAGGGTAAATACTAAGTAGTAAATATTAACATTTCAGAGTCACATTGTTCAGAGTGTTTATTTGAGAATCACAAATTGACTGATACCAAATCCTGGACATAGCCTTCTAATTTTTGGAGCAAGATTTGATTTCCAATGAAATTTCTGGCTTGGGTTCAGCATCTAATTTCTTGTTTCCCAAGCTTGGAAAAAATAAGGTAAAGAATAACACTTCCCCCTCACCATTGCTCATCTGTCCTCCTTCTCTTTTCCAGATAGTCCGAGTGGTGTGCATCTGTTTAGGTAATCCACCAGAGACATTCACCTGGGAGTATCGAGATAAAGATAAAAATTATCAGAAGATTGGCCCCATAACACCGTTGGAGTTTTATAGGGAACATGTCAAGCCACTCTTCAATATGGAGGATAAGGTTGGAGACTGGCACTGACAGCTGTTTACTGTTTACTTTCAAATGCCTGTTGGCTATAGGGAGGGCCAGAAGGCTCCTGGGTTAACTTGCTTGACCATCAGACTAGACACTAAGCAAACTTTTTTCCTCTTTCTCTTGAGGTATTTTATGTACCTAGTAAAGTTGGTTGTATCAAGATCTACCACCTTTCCCAGTGCTCCAGTTCAGAGACTTTTCTAACTCTAGGCCAGCAGTCAGTTCACTTCCCAAGTGCTCCCCTACTTTGGGCCTAGAATCATTCTCAGGTACAAAGACAATGAAAGCGTATTGAGTGATTATAATCATGTGTTCAGAGCACTCCTGTACTGTAACCCCTTTGGGGACTCCCCCCAGAGAAGGAAGCAATGTCCTATTTTAGTTTTTTCTGCTTCCTTCAGGCTTTCCCCACTGCCTGGCAAGATGATCAGAGCCTCCTTCCTTTATTGGCTTCTTGACTCTATTCTGTGCAGTTGATGTTGTTTTATGATTGAAGCCCCAGTTCTGTTGAAGTATTGCCAGGCGTTGAGCCAGTCTTACAACTTGAGCGCAGGCGTTGTATAGTGATGAGATCTCCATCTAGCCTTACGCAGTGTATGCAGTTTTTGAGAATTAGTTTTTGGAGCAATTCTTGCCAGTAAGAGAAACAGGTAGATGCAGCTCCCACACGTGTCCCACTTAAGAGGAGTAAGTCCATTTGTCCTTGTGCTAATTGGAACGTTCA
This sequence comes from Elephas maximus indicus, assembly GCF_024166365.1. NCBI lineage: Eukaryota > Metazoa > Chordata > Mammalia > Proboscidea > Elephantidae > Elephas > Elephas maximus. The sequence goes on from NC_064837.1 coordinate 21,773,991, forward strand.
GGGGCCTCTCTCACATGTATTGTACTGCCTGTGGTTTCTTTGTTTTGTAACGGTGTGGTTGTAGTGCTTTATTCTTAAGGTAGAGGTGATGAGCTTGATGTAATCGTGTGAACCTAAAGTAGAGGTACTTGTCTTGCTTGGCATTCCTAGTTTTATGTTCTAATCAGCATATTCTTGATCCCAATAGATTTGTTTAGTGAATGACCCTCGGCCCCAGCACAAGTACAACAAACTTTACACAGTAGACTACTTAGGCAATATGGTTGGAGGGAGAAAAACACTATACAACAACCAGCCTGTTGACTTCTTGAAAAAAATGGTTGCTGCCTCCATCAAAGATGGAGAGGTTGGTATTGTTTTTGTGTCTTTCTCATTGGGATTAAAACCTCCTCTTATACTTCTTTGGCGTATAAGAAGATAGAGTTTATGTTGATTTTCTTTCTTTCTCTCTCCTTTATTTCTAGGCTGTGTGGTTTGGCTGTGATGTTGGCAAACACTTCAATGGCAAGCTAGGCCTCAGTGACATGAACATGTGAGTACGAGAAATTTACAATAGAAGTCATTTGTGGGTTGTTGCTGTTGGAGTGCACGGTTGGTAGGAAATGACTACCGAGATTCATCCAAAGATTTAAGGTTGGCCTAAGGGTCTCTTTCTTTCCATCCTGTAGAGTTTGAGGGTTCACAGCAGAAACTCCACCTACCTAAATGCTCTAGCCAGGGAAGATCAGGCTTCCTATCTGAGTTAGAATCTTCGTATGTCCCTAAAAAGCCATCCTATATGAAAAAGACACACGCACAAATAATTGATTACTGTGTAAATCTGCTCAGTGCGTTTGGGAGTATAATGAAAGGTTTCCAGAGCTCTTGTTTGCTATTTGTTCCTCCTTAAAGTGCTTACCTTACTTTGGTGCCTCATATATTTTGAGTCTTTATGACAACTGAGGCTGATTTGTGTGCTCACTTTGAAGCAGTTCTCCTGATCTTTTATGGCACTGAAAGTATATTCACGATCTAAATCATATAAGATTCTTTGACTGTTAAAATATTACCGTTTTAGGGTTACTTATACGTTTTTTTTGTTAGTTATAGAAAACCAAACAAACCTGTTGTCATTAAGTCAGTTCCGACTCATAGTAACCCTATCAGTCAGAGTAGAACTGCCCCATAGGGTTTCCAAGGAGCAGCTGGTGGATTCAAACTGCCGACCTTTTGGTCAGCAGCCTGAGCTCTTAACCACAATGCCACCAGGGCTCCTACTTGTAGGAACTTGAGTAAATATCTTAAAGGTTAATAACAGGAGAAGAAATCTACTAAAAGAGAGAATTAATGAGTGTTTTTTGTTTTTTTTAACTTTGAAAGTGTTCTCCAATATTTTAGGCATTATTTGCCTTGAATTTCACTGTTAGCAGTGGTCTAAATGAATTCAGAAACTGGGTGGTTCTACCAGCTCTGAAGGGACCATTTTTTAAAGAAGCTACTTCAAAAGCCGTTTTCATTATTTGTTATAGTTCTCTTTTTTAAGGTTTTCTGGCCAAAATGGCAGTGCAAACTCCTCAGCTTTTTGATGTGAGGAATTTATATTTAATTGTTTTATATTTTCCGGAGTACTCTTGTGACGTATAGAGAATGGAATCCTATTGAGAGACTAAATTTTGCATGTGTGTAACCCAATGGGAATGAGTCCTGCTGGATGCGACCCCTCGAGTCAATTGAGAGACACCAGGCCTTTGAGAAAGAGAAAGTGGACTTTATTGCAAGCCGGCCAAGCACGGAGCTTGGAGACTAAGTCTCAAATCAAGCTCCCCAAGGTTGGGGATTTTAGGGTAGTTATAGGGTTCAAGGTAGGGAACTTATATATAGTTCATAAAGTTTCTGGGAATAGGCGGGCAATTTCAGGACCTAATTAACATGTATGGGGGTACAATATCATAGCTGGAGGATATGACACATGAAGTTTATCTGAGGCCAGTTTTGTGGCTTGTTGCTCATGTCTGAATGGGGAGGAGGGGTTAAGCAGAGAAGCAGTAAGACAACTTTGTGTTGTTACACAGAAATGTCTTATCAGAAACTCACAGGCTGGGGCGTAGTGATGGGAGAAGGGGGAACAGTTTAACCCTGTCGGTTACATGTGCCATATTATCTCTGAAGAGTTAGAGTTGGAGTCCATATTTATTTATTTGGAGCTGTTGAGCCCCTTCAGTTTCTTCGGTGTTCATTTTATAACAGAAGCCAGTTTTCTGCCATGATTATACTCCCTTTATTTTGTACCTTCGTTCTTTTTACAGCTATGACCATGAATTAGTGTTTGGTGTCTCCTTGAAGAACATGAGCAAAGCTGAGAGGTTGACTTTTGGTGAGTCACTGATGACCCATGCCATGACCTTCACTGCTGTCTCAGAAAAGGTATGACCCTCAGCATGACCGCTGCAGTGTTAGCACAGATGAAACCATGTTCTTCTGCACACTGTCCAGCAGAGCTTCATTCATGGTGTTTGTGATTTCTGTTAAAAGTCAGCTTCCAAGCAAGACGTTGTACCTGTGTTGCTTGGGAGTTGGCTGTGTGCTCAGAGGTAATAAAAGTAGGAACTTTGGGTGAGGAGCAGAATTTGGGTCAGCAGGGAGTAAGGAAGTGACTGCTTTTCTCTAACTTTGGAAGATCTTGGTGTGAAGAGAGGTCTGCAAGGGAACTTGGGAAAAGTTAACCTCTATTTTTTAGGGAGTTGAAATGTGCCCGGAAAAGTGTCAACAGTGTTCATGTCCTGATGACCTGTATTCAGACTTCCTTTCATTTGTCATTCAGACTCTTCTGCAGTAGAATGTGAGCAACAGTAATTTATGGACTTCATGTTCATTTCTGGATTTATATACTTTGAATTTCCTATAAAATACTCTGAATAGTAATGTCACTAATTCTGGGACACAGTGTTAGAAACAGCAACTGGAATTTTGTCTTTCTCAGTAAGCCTCCCACTTCTAGACTGTAGGATGGATATTTTACAAATGTGCTCAGGGATCATAGGGAAGAGAAGACTTTGAACTACTTTCGTTTTTAATTTCATTTATTTTGTTGTTGAGAATATACATGGCAAAACATACACCAGTTCAACAGTTTCTACATGTACCATTTAGCGACATTGATTACATTCTTCAAGTTGTACAACCATTCTTGGCCTCCTTTTCAGAGTTGTTCCTCCCTTGTTAACATAAAATCACTGCCCCCTAAGGTTCCTATATAATCTTTCAAGTGCTGTTGTCATTTTGATTACATATAGGTCGTTCTTAAAAGAGCATAATGCTCAAGGCAGACATTTTTTACTAGTTAAGCTAAACTATTGTTTGGTTTTAAGAAGACTTCAGGGGATATTTTTGGTTTAAGGCTTAAGGTTATCTCAGGGCAATAGTTTTCAGGGGTTCATCCAACCGTCATGTCTCCAGAAAGTCTGGCATCTATGAGAATTTGAAATTCTGTTCTGCATTTTCCCCCTTTTGATTAGGATTCTTCTATATAATCTTTGATCAAAATGTTCAGTAATGTTAGCTGGGCACCATCCAGTTCTGGTCTCATGGCAAAGGAGGCATGAACTACTTTCGTTCTTTATCACCGTAAGCAAAAATGTTCTCTTTCTAGTCTGTAATGACTAGAAAGAAAAATCACATATGCCTTGTATAAATTATTAGAAAATAGTTTGATAGAGAATTGTTTTTGCTATCCTATCTACTAGATTTGTGATCATTAAAACATTTAGAAATAGCATATTAATTAGGCCAAATTTTTCTAGATAGTGTACCTAGAAGTCCTGATTAGTTTTTGTACTCCTTGGCAAAATTGTGAATAGGGTGGGTTTTTTCTTTTTAATACTTCTTTCTGTACCTCTTTCTCGTGTTTCTTCTAACTTTCTCACTTGCAGGTGTCCCTTTGATCCCATAGTATCCAAGAGCCTCATGCTTTCTCCCCATTCAATACCAAATCTTAAGGAAGACTTTGTTACATGCATACTGATGATAGGGCTAGGGCTTTAAGTTGTAGTTAAGAAGTATTTGCAGTTTGAGATTAACCATGGTGTAGTGTTAAAAAGTACCCTGAACTAATAAGGCAGTCCCATGCAGGTATTCATGATTCTCACGTAGTTCTCAAATACAAAGGTTGAGGTCGTGTAAGCGAGTGAACTCTTTCCCTTGTCTTTCCATTCCTTGACATTTTCATCCTAGAGTTAGCATGACTCCAGCACCAGGTGGCAGATAGTGATTGTTCAGAGTTACTCAGAAGAGTAAAGGTGTGAAGTACGGTTGGTATTACTCAAGTGGATCAGAGAAAGCCATTTGAGGATAGCAAAACGTGATTTAGAAGTTTTATCACCTAGATTTAACAAAATTCTTGCATTTGCATTATAAACAAAACATAAGATTAAGTGATGAGAAATTATTTTAAATAAGGCTGCCTTTCGACATGAACCAAAACATTAGCAGTAACTTTTCGTGAGTAAAAAACAGTAAGTTGTTTATGTTTATATGTTTGGGCCTGCTGTATAGTAAAATTCAGTGAATTTCTAACTAAACTAAAGCTTCTTAAAGTGAAGCTTTTTAGCTATTTAGAGGTCTATAAAGAAACAAAAAATACCTGTTTTAATTTGAAAGGCAAGTTTTGCTTTTTATCATTTCCATCTCTGTTGTAGAGTATTCCTGTTTTTCGGGAATATAAATCATGCATACTCCATGTCATTTTCTCTGAAACGCCTCTTCTTTGACTGGCATGGTTTATGAACATGCCATTTTTCCTCAGGGAAATGGAGCTATACTTACATGCTAATAGTATAAAGCAGAATTTATACAATCATAACTGGAATTTTGTATTGAGATTTTTCTCTTCTTTCCACTTCAAGTTTTTGACCACTGAAATTAGTTTGAACTGCACTTGAATAATAATGCAAAGATGAATGCATACTAGCAGTTGTATTTCTAGAATATTCTTTCCTATTGCTGATTTCTTAGAATCCCTCTGAGGGAGGTCCAAGTATTATCCTAAATTTGTAGATGACACAGAGAACAATTTTATCTAGGTCTTGTAGGAATTACTTGACAAAGAAAAGAATAGGAAAACTTTTAGACTTCTAACAAGTAAATGACTGTAGATGCTATAGGTTCTACAAGTGCTATGTAAAAGGAGAGTAAAGATGGACTACAGTAGGGGAATAGGAAGCCTCAACAGGCATTTCATATGCTAGCCTCAGGATGTATAGTTCAGTGACATGGTTTTGAAGGTTCCTGGGCCTAAAATTAAGGAGTAGTACAGGTAAGGGTGTTTCAGACTTGTTGGTGACAGATTGTTGCCTATCACTGAGACTGAAACATTACTGAGGTCCAAGAAAACTTACGAGAGTATTCAAGTCAGCAAAGCCAAAGGGAACCAAATCCTACATAGATGAAGCAGTTATATATGCAAGTGGGAGTTGATGGATGAAATCATTAGGAGATAATACAGGGGCCCACTCTCTTCTCATGCTTTGAGGATTTAGTTGTTTGGACATCAGCAAATGCCTTGGGTAGACATGAAAGAGAAGTCTTCTCCCAAGTGGAGCCTTCCTCTTATCCCTCTCTGTATCAATAAAGGCTGCAAATGAAGGCTGTCATAATGAGATCACTGTTCTTTAAGAAGATGAAAATCGAGCTTATTTTATTAATGAGGATGAAGCAAAAGAACAGTAGAACTGCCTGGGTTTTGTTTTATGAAAATGATCTTTTTGGTTTTGCTTTGCTGTTCATTCTCTGTTGTATTAAATTCCATCTTTTTTGTAACTAAATCAGTAAAAGAACACATTTGGAGAATACCATTACTTAGTTTCCCTAATTAGAAAATCAGACAGCATGATAAGAATGTGGTTTTAAAAAAACAACAAACTCTGACCAGGTCTTAGAATCATTCCTAAAATAAATACAGTGGGTGCCTTTGCAAAGAATGCTGATTAATTAAAAGCAAGAGTTCCTGTTTTCAAATGGTATTCATGGTTTTTAAACATCCTTATTTTCTCTGTAGAACAGAATGGAATGTAAACAAAAAGGTAGTATTTATTGTTTTGTTAACTATATTGCATTTTTACCCCAAGACATTCAAACTCCACTTCTATTGGAGTATCCCTTTGGTGATGGTGGGAAATATATGTCCCTAGTCACATATATCATGGCTGTAAAGAGCAGGCTCTTTCCTCTGAGTGGCTTCAGAAGAGCTGAAATTACATGAGACCTCATCAGGGAGAGCCTAGTTTCAGACTATGCAGTATTGCCCATTCTTTTGCAGGATGATCAGGATGGAGCATTCATAAAATGGAGAGTGGAGAATTCATGGGGTGAAGACCATGGCCACAAAGGTGAGCTTAATTAGGTAATACTAACTCAGGATGACTGGGGTCTATTCTACTCTGTGCCTCCCAAGAGATATGGATGGAAGGCTGCTCTAGTGTGGAGGATTTTTGAGTAACTGGTCCCATTGGCTAGACTATTGTAGAGAAAAATCCAAACATCTGGTTTGCTCTGAGAATCCCTATGACCAAGATGGCATGCCTGAACTCCCAAGTTGACTCTGAAACCAACATGTGCTGGCCTGAATCTGGTCTCTTAGATTCATTCCAGTCCGTGCTGATCTGCCAGTTCTCTTTGTACCAGAGCTGCCTTGGCTGATGAGAAGGTGGGGTGCCCTTTCCTGGGACATTTGCTGTGTAGCGTTTGGTATATTTTCATCTGCTGCACGAACTCTCTAGAGAAATCAGAAGCCTAAGTGGTAGAATGGGTTTGGCAAAAAAGAAAAAAAAAACTTTTAGATATTTATTAAAGACTCACTAGGAGCTGGGAAGTCTAAAGAGGAAAAGAACGCCTTGGGTACCATTTAGAACCGTTTTATGCTGATGAATCAAAACTCTGGCAGAAGTCATAAATTATAGTAATTAGGCAAAAAAACTATGAAACAGGCAAGAAATGAGTCATAGAAAAATAAAAAATATATATAGGTAAACAAAAAGAAACCAAAAACCCATTGCCATTGAGTCGATTCAGACTCATAGCAGCTCTGTAGGACAGAGTGGAACTGCCCTATACGGTTTCCAAGGCTTTAAATCTTTACAGAAAGCCGACTGCCACATCTTTCCCTGTGGAGTGGCTGGTGGGTTCAAACTGCTGACCTTTTGGTTAGCAGCCAAGCACTTAACTACTTTACCACCAGGGCTCCTAAACAAAAAAGAAGAAAACAAAAATATCTCATAATCTAGCCACCCAGAGATCACCACCAATTCACATTTTAGAGTATATTCTTCCAAATTTTTGAGACCAGACTTCTAAAGATTGCTTTGAATAATAGGGGAAACCCTTTTAATTTAATTTTCAGGATTTCAAACTAAAAATGGCAACCACCATGGAGTATGTATGCACGCAAGCATGTGTATGGATATGTGCTGTGTGGTGGTGGCATTTTGGGGGCGTTTAATCACCCCACTCTTTCCCAAAGCCTATATTCCTTCTAACCAGTGGATTCTGGCTGGGAAAAACACATTACCCACTGCTTCCTAGACCAATTAGAAGGCTGGGAGGAAGTAGGTAGGAAAGCCAGAAAAATGGGATACTTAGGCTCTTGGAACCAAGCTTCAGCATACATCTCATCCAAGCAGGAATCAGTCAGCCATTTTCTTAAAAAGAGAGAAGTAAACAGAAAGAAAATAAAAAGAAACTGGAGCTCTCACCAATAAATCTCTGTGCCCACTGCCTCCCTCTGTGTTTGGAATAGTGGCTTTCCGGCTGCGTTCTTCAGAAGCCTAGGGATTCCAAGGGTGGAAGGTGGGGAAAGAGGTGTGGAGGCTTGGAAGTGAACAGATGGGACTTTAGTCGCTGATACTTGAAAACTGTCCTAGAAGAACCTATTTACCTGAGTTTTGACCTTGACAGGGCTTGAGTATGCTGATTGAGCAGCACAAGCCAGTATATGACGGTCAAAATCTGAAGACCATTTAATCCTTCATTCCCATTTGTTTCATCTCCCCATAAAATTGACCACTGATGGGTTTTGGCTGACTGAATTTTTGCATGTAAACAAATACAAGTGCTTGTAGTGTGTTTCTGTTCATCAGATAGTTGCATGTCTCCCCGCGGTGATTTCTGTAATTGTTTCGTGATTACAGGAATGCTGGTTAAATTAACTATTAGGAATTAAAGTACAACATCATCTTTAATTGGTAATTTTTTCAAAGATGAATTTCATTTTAAGACAAATACACATTAGGGTCAGATAGGGGTTCAGATCTGCACAAAGTGAGCAGAAAGATTTTAAGAAACTCTTAACTCACAATTGAGTTATATCTGTAAATAGGTGGTAGTTAAGAAATGGAGTGCAAGGGAATAGGTTGTCTTAAAGTTGGGAGGATTTGTAACATATTTTAAAATGTAAGGTACTAGGTTAAACCTTTTCCATTGCTTCAGGTGAAGCTCTATAGCGTCTATTTCATTTCTGGTCTAATTTGGTCCCTGTAATTGAGCTTCTTGTCACATAGGTTAGTGTCCAGGAAAAAGACCAAAATTATGGTTTGTGTAGACGAGCCTGGATTCGTTGGTAACTCTTTGTTCCATCTTAATAGTCACTAAGTTTGTAGATAACGGTGATATCCACTTAAGGGAGGGCAAACGTTTGTAAAGTCAGGAAAATGCTCTGTTTTATTTGGTCTGTGTTCATGTCTTACTCTGAACCTACATACGTACTCTTAAAGAGGATTCTGGGCTGCTTTGCTTTTTTTTTTTCCCCTCCCTTTCAGCTATACCTTTTTTCCTACAAAATAAGCATTTTGCTTCTGTTACCTTACTCATTTCATTATTGTCTTAAGAGAACTGGGGTCTTGATCCCTGTGATCTGCTTGTAATTCTTCTCGTGTAATCTGCAGCTATCTAGTTAAGATTAAACTAACTGTTTTGTTGTTGTTAAATAACCGAAATGCCAGAGATTATCCAAAGCAAAGTATTTCAGTGGAGAGCCAAAAGATAAGAAATTGAACTGGAGTGGGGGTAGGGAGTATTTCATTGAAAGCCAAAGTAAATTATTCTGGTGTATTTCTTGGTAATGTTCTTTCTGACTTAATAGGAAGGAAGGAAAGAAAACATGATCTAATTTAATTGGCAGACTTGGCCTGACCTTAGGAGAGTGTATAGTGTGTCATGATGATGGCGGTGTGTGTTTACCCCAGCAGGGCCCTCCTGTCCGCCATCCTGGTGGGCATGCCTGAGGCAGGACCTCTGTGCTCTCTTGGAGGCAGGACAGCTGTAAGCTGGGATTTTGTTTCTGTAGGTAACACTGTTAACAGTCTGTTACCATTCGCTTTGGAGGTGAGGGCTTCTGAAAAAGCATCAGTAATGATACAAGATGGAGGTAAACAGAGCAGAGACACCTGGGCAGGCTGCGTTGCCCATTGCCCACTCCTGGCTTTGGTCTCTCCCATTGGTCACGTTCATGGCCCTTCCTGCCAGAGACTGTTAAGTAAATCAAATATCCTGACGTTTCACAAAATGGACAAATGTTTCTCCTGACCAGGGGAGACATAAAAGGAGAAATTAGTTTTTGCCTTACTGTACCCATTGGGTTACTTCGTGTTGGTGAATTCTGGTATTCATAGTCAGCTGGACTGAAAATCAGATGCATATCTAACATGTGTACCATCCTGACTTCTTATCTCACCAGCTTCTTGAAATACTTGACTGTGCATTTTGTATCTCATTTGTGAATCATATCAGAAACGAATCTTATGATAGGGTAAGGGAACACACCTCATTCTTAGTCAGAAGTTTGAAAAGCAGCATCACCTTTAAGCCAGAGTGGCCTGTAGATCACCGTGTTAATAAATGTTAGAGCCAGAACTATAACCCACACAGCTTAACACTAGAACATCTTCTAACCACTAAACTGTGCTTCCTCGCAACTTCTCTGTTCCAGTAGCATCTAGTCTATTCATGGACACAAGTCAATTCATGATCATTAGTAACCAAAAACTAGTGGTTGAGAGGACATAAAACTGTATGAAGGATCTGGAGACATGTAAATGTCTGATGTCAGGAGAAAGGGCCCTTAGAGTACCATTTATGGCTGGGAACATGAATAAGGAGAGGAAGATGGGAAATCTTGTGTGAGTATGTGTCCAAAATTAGCACATTGTGAGGTCAAGCAAGTAAAAAACTATACAACCAAGTTTCCCTGAATCATTTTGTCCCTGCTGCTTTATAACAAGGTTTTTTTCTTTTTAACTTTTTATCACAGACAATTTCAAACATATGTAAAGTAAACGGAGTAGTATTAAAGAACCTTCATGTATCTGTCACCGAACTTCAACAGTTACCAGCACTTTGCCATGCATGTAATAAGGTGTTTTTAATAGTAAATTAAGTTCTGGGATGGTTTCTGTAATGAACCAGTCTTACTACAGAACTTCTTTGTGGTTTGTCATGAAATTTTATTCTAGTTCTCAAGCCTGATACAACAGAGCTCTGAACTTGGACTTAACTGTAGCAGACTTCTTAGTGCTTGTTTAGTCTGGTGTCTCAATATGCTCTGTAACCCAACTTTTAGGCGGGGGTAGGGGGAATACTATTTTCTAATTGTGCAGTGTTCACTGAAGGAAATTTCTATATCTTTTTAAAAATTCCGTGTCTCCTAGTTTTCAGCTTGAACCAAGATTAGTTTTTCATTCTTCAAATTGCTTTTGTGCCTTTCAGATACATGAAAATTTACAATTGTTTTTAATCCTTATTTTTCATCTTTTCTTACAATGAACGTCTCTGTTCCTGATTTTTAGTGAAGGTTCCAGACTTTCTCATAAAAAGGAGCCTCATGATGATTTCCGTTAAAGAGACTTTGGCATATTAGCGAGTAATCTGGAAAGAAACTTACAGGGCCTGTTCAGATTACATCTGGACTTTTGCCACATCCTGAAAACCAACATTGTGGCCTTTAATTTCCTCACCAGCCAAACTCCCACGTGTGGTTTTAGAGACAGTATGTCCAAAGCTAATCTCAGAACTCACCATGTCCGTCACACAATGTTATCTTGTAGAACCAGGTGAATTGTGGAAAGAGAGGCAATACTTTCTTGATTATAGATCCTGGAGAGTAATTTAACCCTTACGGTTTCACATTTCTCTGTCAGCAACCCGGGGGATAATCACTCTGTTTCCTTCTGACGCCCTGTGGTTTTCTGTATGTAGCCATGAAATGAAAGCATTTTTCAGACTGTTTACTGTTACATAAATCTAAAAGAGTTAAATAGATATTCCATATTTCTGCCAAAGGTACTTAGGACAGGCAGTTACATAGTACCTTGCTTCCTAAGTATTCAGAGCTTATTAATACATTTATATTTATTTCTCCTTGTGACATCAAGGTAGAATAACTCAGGATGTGAATGTGGGTGATTACGGTATACCTATGTTTCTTTGTGTGATGAAACCGAAAATCATTGAGAGGTTTTGAATTATTTGGTATCACACAGTGTCAGAGATAGAATTGGATGGACTTCAGATCTCTCATTTTGACAGAGCAGCTTCCCTAAAAATGATAATCACTTATAAAAGACTATCAAATATTTGCAGATCTGCTTGAGATTCAATTCTGAATTTCTAGTCAAATAATATGAAAGACGTTATTGAGCTGAACTTGTTGAAACAAGAGAAAATTACCAGAGGCTTTTGATTTTCTGGAAAGGAGACAAGATGCAAATTTGTTATGTCACCTCAGAGGGTTTACATCTCTCTCTAGGCTTGGAAAAAAAGGAGTCTGCTTGACTTGGGCTAAAAAATAGTGCGTGTGAGGGGGACAGAGGGAGCACGTGCTCTCAGGCAGACCAGTGGCTCCTTATCAAAGTGTGTGACTAGGAAAGGGAGACTCTTGTCCAGGGGACAAAGCATGGGACACAGGCTCCTCCTAACCTGCAGCCAGGCATAAGCTTCAGGGAGACATCCTTTCAAGTTTAATAGAGAGTTTTGTGTGTAAATTTGCTTTCTCCTGTGGAAAGAGTCTGTTATTTTTACCATATTGTCTCCAAGGTGTCTATGGTACAAAAAAGACTAAGAATCATTGGTTTGAGAAGGATAGAGGTTAAGCACAGAATCTGAAGCCATACTGCATGAGTACACATCTTGGTTATGTGCCACTTAACTGCCGTGCAACATTGATCATGGTATTTAACCTTTCTGAGCCTCAATTCGTCATCTGTAAAATGGGGATAATAATTGTACTTACAGGGTTGTCGTGATAACAGTGCCTGGGACTTAAGTGCTCAAAAAATATTAGCTGTCGTTGTTACTGTTGTTAACATTACTAATGAGGGAGGAGAACAAGAGCACAGGCTGGCTGTCTAACCTTCCACTTGAAGAGAAGGGCTGTCTGACTTGCCCCCGTGGTTCCAGCTTGAGATCTCTGTAAGAATTCAGGGCCCTAGCATGACCACTGTGCTCAGTCACCAGTTTATTGGATGAATGGCCTTTAATGTGGGCCTAGTGTTGTCAGAGAAATCACTGGCAGTCGATAGACCTGTGGCTGAGGAAAAGCCATTTTAACAGTCGCATCACCCCACATTTATTGATGGGATGCAGGGAACCGTGCACAGGCCATGGTGAAATGAATGTCTCTGACTCTTAGAGGAATTTATACTGACTCACCTGGGACACAGGAGAGGGATTTGAAGAAGGCCGTGATGGGACGGAAGTGGCATTCATGGTGTGCTCCTCAGACTGTAAGTTATAGGGTAAGTAGACCGAGAAAAGCAAGAGAAGAAATGATGTCTCCAGGAGGGCAAACAACAGAAATAGGAGGAACCAGAGAAGGCCCCCCTCAGTGGGGCGACAGTAAAGACATCGAAGCTGAGGTTAATGAAATGGGTGGAGGGCAAGAGAGCAAGCCACAGAAGCCAAGGGACGAGACAAAGGCAGGGAGAACATGTAGTAAATAATGATACAATGGAGCAGTCGGAAAATGTGTCAAGGAAAAAGGCTTTGGGGGTGGACTTTGAGGCAGTTTTTGGAAACTTAGGAGTGGAGGTGATATAAGCCTGATGGCTGCATCACATCGGCAACATTTTTGTTCTTAATTCTTTCAAATGCTGGGTTAAGTGGGGTGGGTAGGAGTAGCAGGAATTGAACCTGGGACAATTGAGGCTGTAATTCTTGCTCCGTGTGATGTTTGTAGGAACAAATACATAAGACATAAACCCAAGAATAACTGCAGAATAATATAAGGGGTAAACTGCAAGGGAGATGGTGAGTGATTGGAACTGTGAGGGCTCCTTAGGGATTCTTCAAGGATGAAAGGCATTTTAGGAAGGATGTTAGGGGTATGGCTTTTGGGGGGGGCAGGGGGTGGGGGGAGCATGGTGGCAAGGCCAGCCAGGGAAGCCATAGCTGAGAAGGGTAGCCTTTGACATGTGGGGCATGCTTCAGACAGGTCAGAGGAATGAGGCCAAGAAATAACGGAGCCTGCTGTCCATGGAGCTTTTGAAGAATGATCAAAACACAGACCTTGCCTGAAACACATGGGAGTAGTTTTGGGATCAGGGAAATCATTGAGTTTCAGTGGGAAAACAGCCCTTTGGATGACATCTGCACCTGTGCTTCCCTCTACTGATCTAATGTCAGAGATCTTGGCAGGAGCACGTGTGTGTCCAGGCTTGCCTGGATAGTAACCACTGGTCTAATAAGAGGGGGATCTGGCTGGTGTGTTGCCATCTCTCCTCAGCCCAGAGGTGAACAGGTTTCTGGGCTCCTGAGTAAAGGGTACTTCCTCAGGAAGTGTATACTTCTGCTGATTATATACTTTGTTGTGGTTTGATCGTTTAAAAAATAAAACCCACAAACCAGAACAACCCTCTTTCCCTGCTTCATTTTCCATTCTGCATTTTCCCTGGTCTTCTTTCATCAGCAAAAGGTCTGCAAGCATCAGTGTGTCCTCACCACAGGGCCAAATTTTTGTGTTTATACTCTTGGCGGGAAAAGAACCTGTCAGATCACTGTTAAGATGTCAGTCTTACAAGTCGTTGTTTTGGTTCCCTTTCTTTTTTTCTTTAACGTCCATTCCATCCTGTTCCCCATCCTTCAAAATACACTTAGAACATGTAACATGTCTTTGCTTGCTTTTGAAGGTACGAAATACATTGTAAATGGACCCTGTAAAAACTGTGTGCCTGATTGTTGATGTGGAATATAAGTAGATGACCTGACTCCAAACATTTAGGAACCCAAGCTGGACTAAAGGCTGTATCTGTCGCCTCAGTCGTAACTCCTGCCCAGTCTCTGCCCACGTGCCCTATGGGAGGAGGCTGAGTCCTGTGGAAAGACTCTAAGTGTGAAATTGAGACCTGGGTTTCAGTGCCAGATTTACACTTACCCACTCTGTGACTTGAACGACTTACACCAACCCTATCTGCCTCCTAGGGTTGTTGCGAGGATTAAAATCAAAACAAGGGTAGCGTATGTGAAATTGCATTGTGAAGTGTAAGCTCCCTGTGGTTTTTTCATGAATTTTTTGTTTTGGTTTATTTTCTAAAGTATAATTCTTTTAATAGATAATAAAACTACGTTGCTCCAAAATCAAAATAAGAAAACCATGTAGAGAGTAATCTTGTTTCTCTCTGTGTCACTACCTACTCTGTTCTGCGCCAGCCTCACAATAGTTGCTGTGTTTGGGTCCACTGTTGCAGCCAATGTGTCAGTCCATCTCTTTGAGGGTCATTCTCTTTATTGCTGACCCTTTACTTTCCCAAGCTTGATGTCCTTCTCCAGGGACTGGTCCCTCCTGATAACATGTATAAAGTGAGGCAAAATCTTACCATCCTTGCTTCTAAGAAGTATTCTGGCTGTACTTTTCCGAGATGGATTTGTTTATTCTGTGGCGGTCCACGGTGTATTCAGTATTCTTCACCAGCACCATAATTCAAAGGTGTCAATTCTTCTTTGATCTTCCATATTCATTGTCCAGCTTTCGCATGCATATGAGGCGATTGAAAATACCATGGCTTGGGGTCAGGTGCACCATAGTCTTCAAAGTGACATCTTTGCTTTTTAACACTTTAAAGAGGTCTTTTGCAGCAGATTTGCCCAGTGCAATACATTGTTTGATTTCTTGACTGCCGCTCCCATGGGCATTGATTGTGGATCCAGGTAAAATGAAATCCTTGACAACTTCAATATTTTCTCCATTTATCATGATACTGCTTATTGGTCCAGTTGTGAGGATTTTTGTTTTCTTTATGTTGAGGTGTAATCTATACTCAAGGGTATATTCTTTGATCTTCATCAGTAAGTGCTTCAAGTCTTCTTCACTTTCAGCAAGGAGGGTTGTGTCATCTGCTTATCGAAGGTTGTTAACAAGTCTTTCTCCAATCCTGAAGCCCCGGTCTTCTTTTATAGTCCAGCTTCTCGGATTATCTGCTTAGCGTAGAGATTGAAAAAGCATGGTGAAAGAATATAACCCTGTTTTAAAATCAGAAAAAATGTGTGTCAGCATGTATGAAACACTTTATAATAAAAGGGCATGTGTGGTGTCTCATTTTTACTAAATGTATAGAGTCTACATGTAGAAGCTTTATCAAAGGATATATATAAAATCTTGGCAAGGCTTATCCCAAGGTGGTAGGATTATAGGCAATTTTTAAATTTGAATTTGTTTTCTTCTTTTTTCTTTTCCATGTTTTCAAAATTTTGTATAACGAGCATGAATTATTTGGACAATTTTAAGGAGTCAAAAAGCAGTATACCTTTTCAGAAACTTGGGGAAAAAATGATCTGCCCCATGACATAAAATTATCATTTTTGTTCATTTTTCATTTTTTTCATGTACACCTGTATTTCTAACACAGGGTATATAATATCTTTGTATACTTTTTTACCTAAAAACTTTTTCCATGTTGCTACATTGTCTTCATAATTTTATTAATGCTCTGTTAGGTGGTTTCTCAATATTGATTAGAAAGTTTGAAATATGGGAAAAGTGCCAGTGAGGTTTTTGCCTCTGGGAACTTCTCTTCAACCTTGTGGTATTGCCATCATGTGAGAGGTTGGCAGTGACCTAATGAGGCCTTGGTAGCCTGCCCACCTTAGGGCCATGCTGCCAGATGAATCCATCAGATTTGTTACACCTTGATTTTGTCACACCTTTTTTAAAGTAGCGAAGGAATAATTAACCACAAGTAGCTTGTCAGTGAGGTGGAATAGTCAAAGTTCTTCTGTTTCTGAGTGAATTTAGCCTAAACAGTATAGAATTATTTCCTCAAACCTTGTTTTTCCCATTACAGACTCTTAATACTACCCTTTCTCTTACAAGATACAGAAACACTGCCAGCTTGTGTAAGGGACTGTTCACTTGTTTCATTTCTTTCTTTTTACGTGTAAACAAGACATTAAAGTTTAACCAAATTTCATTTCACCTTAGTTTCTAAAGCTGACTTTCTTTATCTATTTATTTCCCTAAGTACAGCCTTTGGATCCCTGGAACAGTTTTTAGTTTTGTTTTCCTTTTTCCTTGGGCAGTACCTGTTTCTGATGGCCAAGAGCTGCAACTTTCCTCACATCAAAATGGTCACCTTAATCCTGCCTGAGTGAGTGCTTTTTTGCTGCCTCACACAGCACTCCCTCAACTCTCAGACACACTGATCCCAATCTTCTCAGTCAAACTCCAAGACACACAGTGTCAACAGTTCCCGCAGGCACAAGTTCATTATCTACTCAGAGTGCAATTACTTGGCCGCCACCTAGACTGTGAGGTTTTCGCGGGCCCCAAAGAACTCATATCCTGAAGAGAGAGACTAATCAAAGCAGGGCCTCTTGGCAGGAACTTTGAAAGGCTGGATTACAATTGATAGGAGTTTTAATTTGTGAAGACTTAATCTGATCTTTTGCTTTTGAACAAGATAGTGTAGATGTACTTATTGTCCATCTTCTCTGGGCATACATTGAAGATTCATTTGATTGTGTGATGATAGTGTTATTATAAGGACACAGAAGTTTATTATATAAATCCGCCTCTATCCTTCACCTGCCTCACTGCCCAGAGCTACTCTAAAGATTGATTCAGCCTGCATTATGGTAAGGGGAAGGGTGACTCACATCTCAAATGGTATAGGGTTAAGTCATCTGCCCTCCAGTTTGCTAACAGCTTCTTTTTTGGAAGGCATACTCGGAGTTTCTCAAGAAGTACTTAAGCAAGAAATGGCACTGGTGGGCTCTTGAGCCGACAAAGCTCAGTGGCGCTAGTGTAAGGTGACGTTAAGGACCACATTCTGACAGACCAGCCCAAGCAAAGCCAGGGACAGAAAGACAGAAAGCAGAGATGGCACAGGCGAATTGTCTCCGCTCTCCTTCCCTGTATCCCCTATTGAGAAAAGGAGCACGGGATCAGGGGCTGGCAAGCAGGGGCAGGACACCTTCCACCGTCCACCTTGGACTGCGTACTTGCCCAGGGCATTTCTTTTGAGGGTGAAGGTGCCGTACCACATCAGGGTGGGATGTCTGACTCCTCTCAGAGGTGGAAAGCAGAACCAGGCATGGACGACTCACCAACGCAATTGTGTTTTCCGGTTAAATAATGTCCTCTGTCACATCATTGTAGCTTACGGAATTAGACTACCACCATGTTATCTTTTAATCATTTAAATAGTCTTACCTTTAGACCAGCAGTTCTCAAAGTGTGGTCTGAGGACCCTGCAGGCCCCAGGACCCTCCTAGGTGTCCGCAAGGTCTTCCCTTTTCCAGTAATACGTCTGTGTAAGACTGGATTTTATCTACTTTATCCAAAGCAACAGATTGCAACAGATTGAGCATAGAAGCAGACATAAATATTCAGTTGTCTTTTATGAGGCCAGACACTAAATGTGCAACAACACCATTTTTCTAACTAAATTTTTTTATTTTGGAACACAGTTATTTTTTTCCTAAAAATTTATTATTTATGTTCATAGTACAATATTACTAAATATTTCTGAGTTTCTGTTTTAATTTCTAATATAGTAAATATTAATAGGTATTACCCACACAAACAATTTTTTGGGGTCCTCTCTGGTGGCGCAGTGGTTAAAGTACACAGCTGCTAACCAAAAGGTCAGCAGTTTGAACCCACCAGCCACTCCATGGTGGAAAGATGTGGCAGTCTGCTCCTGTAAAGATTACAGCCTTGGAAATGCTGTGGGGCAGTTCTACTCTGTCGTATGGAGCTCCCAATGAGCCAGAATTGACTCGATGGCAGTGGGTTTTTTGTTTTCTATAATTTTTAAGAATGTAACTTTTTGAGGTCCTCCGTAATCTTAGGAGCGTAAGGGGGTTCTAAGGCCAAAAGGTTTCAGAACCACCGCTTTAGAGGACTCCCTGGGAGAAATAGCTACACCTCTCTTTTTGTTGGTCCTATGTAGTAGGAGATTGTATAGTGTAGACCTAGATTCACACAAACACTTTCAGAGACAAACAGCTGTGAAACTTTCTGGCCGGTGGCTTAAAGAATAATAATACCTATATCCAGGAATTCTTAGAAGAATTAAATGCAATTAAAATCTGTAAAGTACTTGCGGTATAGCAGGTGCCAGATAATGGTGGGTGCCCATTTTTGTACTCTGTATACTCTCCCTGGCCCAGTAACCTGCTCTTGTTTTAAATACACACACCATAATCCCTCACTTAATCTTACTTTCGATATTAGCAGTAGCTTTGGTAAAACACTTTCCTGCTATTCCAGTTATTGGAAGTACTTTTCTGAAGGAGAATTTGTGTTGTCCTAGTGGAACCTGAGATACAGGTTAATCTTCCAAATGGAAAGAGGTAGGTTCCTAGGATGAGTACCTGCTGATACCACACTTTTTCTCTCAGCAGAGCTCTCAACCTGAGGTGTTTGGATTAGTACAGTTGTGCACCTGCAGCCCTGCCCACTGGAAAGGTCCACAAATCATAGGGCCTTCCTGAAATAGGCAGGTCGAGCAGCTAGCTCTGTGAGTTCTGCCTGAGGCTCATTATGAATTTCCTCCTAGGAAAACAAGGACTGTGTGATCATTTCACTTCCTACAGTATCATCTGTACATAACTGGGTATCTGAGAATGATGAAATGTCCCCATCCACATGCGTCTAGAAGCTTAGCTGGTTCTTTTAGGAGTTTATGGAAGGGAGGAGAGCAGCCAGTGATGCTTGAGAGGATAGGCAGGGTAAGAATGGAGTCTGATGTGCTTGCCCTTTCAACCCTGGAGATTGATCCCCTGGGTGTGGCTGTACAAACAAGAAGCATTTTCCACCTACCTTCTAGTATACAGGTCATCCACTCACCTTCAGCGGGGTGGCCTGGCCAGTAGAGCAGCACAGGATCTGGTAGTAGCCTTGGGTCCAAAGCCCAGCTCTGAACCTCACCCGTATACCAGGGCATGCCACTTATTTACTCTCGGCCCCCCGTTTTCTAATTGGTAAAAATATAGCCATGTCTGTTCTCTTTGCTTCACAGAATTGCTAATAAAACTTAGATTAAGTAAAATTACAGAGGGGAAAGCTGAAAATTATGTACAAATATTAGTTTTGTAGAATGCTTCTTTATAGTGCAGGTAGGGTTTCTGCTCTTTGGCCCTTGCCCTCTGGACTCATGAGGCTTGTGTTCTTTTCTCCAGGTTACCTGTGCATGACAGATGAATGGTTCTCTGAGTATGTCTACGAGGTGGTGGTGGACAGGAAGCATATCCCTGAAGAGGTGCTAGCTGTGTTAGAGCAAGAACCCATTGTCCTGCCAGCCTGGGACCCCATGGGGGCTTTGGCCGAGTGATACTGCCTCTACTTCCTTCCTCCTCCCATGGGACCTGAAGTAGCTGCAAAGGACAGATCCAGGGACTGAAGCCAAAGTTACACAGGTGACTGTGTGTTCATACAGGACACAGTTTTCCATTCTCCTCCAGGAACCTCTTTGAGGAAGTGTGCTTTATGCGGAAACAAAATATTCTTAAAGAGAAAAAAAAAAAAAAACAGGAAAGATAAGATCATACCGTCTACTCTCATCTCCAACAGCTCAGGATCTCTTAGCATTTTAATTACATGTAATTGTCATAACTCTGTCAAAAAGGTTTGGTTAAGTGTCTGTGTTTTAATAAGACAGGAAAAGATGAGCAATTGAGGTGTATGGAGAGAAAACGAACCTGCTGCTCCTTGTTCCAGGAGTGGAGTGGAAGAGGGGTGTTATCCGACGATTCAAGCTCTCAAAAGCACATGCTGCCTGACAGCATCACTGTCCTTCCTACATGGCAGTCACTGAACTGAATTTTTTCCAAGGCAATTTTGTGTGCTTCTAGTAGCTCGATGGTAACGGGTTTGTCTTGTTTGTTTGTTTGTTTGTTTGTTTGTTTGTTTGTTTAAGCCCAAGAATGAGAGGTTGATCAAGTCTGATAGGATTCCTTCCCATTGTCCTGAACTGTGGGGGAGCACAGCTCTGCTTGAGTCAGGTTTAAAGTTGGGTGAGAGAACAACCAAAAACCTTATCATGATCTGAATGATAAACATTAGGGGGAGCTCTAGCCAAATGGTTTAACTTCTGCCTTTGGAGTAGGAGGTTGGGTGGGCAGGAAAAGGTGATATCCATTCTTTCTGACAACTAGATGGTGCTGAGAAGCTTTTAAATAAAACACTTTGCTAAATGAGAATAAGCTGGCTTATTTGATCTGCATATGAAGTATTTCTTAGCTATAAAAGAAAACAACTACGTGCTGACTCGTGTTCTTCACAGTGTTTTCACAACAGCAAGATGGCTCAGGGCTTCTCTGCTTCAGCTTCTTTGCAGGTTATGGGAGCCTTTCCAGCCTGCACTGACCTCACTGGCTCTGCAGTGGACTTCCAAGGACCATATTTTTGTGAGGGCTTGTGCCCCTGCCACTAACCATTCTTCCACCCCTTGTAACTTCAGATCCAGGGTGCCTACAAGATGGGAAGTGAGGCTTAGCATGGCCCAGAGAGCATGTATTTTATTGAGACCGAGCCTCCCTTTTACTGAAAGCAAATAAGTAGAGCACCATGGTCAGTGCTTCCATCAGTGCCTGAGCCCTACCATTCTGGCTCTCCAACAATCTGCTCTCTCCTAGCAGGGGGTAGTGTCTATCACAGCACTTTCCAAAATAACATTAAGTAAAGGCACAGGCTTTAACCAAATTGTTTACAATATTCTAGTAATTCTGTTTCAAGCAGGATAAATTCATCCATTTCTCGACACCTGGTGAGACTACAGAACAGATCTTAAAAGCATCCAGGAAGAGGACGAATTACCTCCAAAGTAAAGACAATTAGTTTGACAGTGAACTTCTCATCAGCAGCTGTGTAAGCCAGAAGACAGTGAGATATGTCTCCAAAGTATTATGAGAAATTAACCGCGAGCCTAAAATTCTATACTTAATGAAACTGTCTTACAAGAACAAGAGTGAAATAAAGACGTTTTCACTCGAGAGCTTTTTGTGCCAAACAGAAGGAAAGTGATCCAATGTAGAAGGCTGGAGAAACAACAAAGAGCTAGAGAAAAGGAAGTGATAAATATTTGGGTCATTTAAATAAAAAGTGAATACAGAATAGCCTTACAGGGTTTAAGATACATGAAAATAGCAGATAAGTAGGGAAGTAATTGGAATTAATATATTCTAAGGTATTTGTGTCATTGAGGAGGAAGATAAATGTATTGATTAACGTGACTGTGGTAGCTGTGAATGGCCAGCTCTTCCACAGTATGCCGTGCACATGAACTGTGATGTGAATGGGTTTCCTGGAGTTGTGCAACACAGAGCCCTGGAAGAGGTTTTTTTTTTTTTTTTTTAAAAAAAAAAAGCATTACTAGAAACAGTCACACATACTGATATGTTTGTTTAATTCTCCAGAAAAATAAAAAGATTCTAAATTAGTGTGTACTTAGTAACATAGCCTTAAAATACATAAAGCAGAAATTGACAACTATATTGAATAATAAGTAGTCCAGCATAGTGGGAGATTGTTAACATATGTCTCAATCACTGATAGATCAAAAAAGATCAAGCAACCAAAAATTGGGACAGTATAAAATATTTACAAGTCCCTGGATGGCACAGACGGTTAAGTGTTTGACTACTAGCCATAAGGTTAGTAGTTTGCCTACTACAAAGCCACAATAGTCAACACAGCCTGGTACTGGTACCACAACAGACATGTAGACCAACGGAATAGAATTAAGAACCCAGGTGTAAACCCATCCACCTATGGACAGCTGATCTGTGAAAAGGAGCTCAAGTCCATTAAATGGGGAAAAGACAATCTCTTTAAGAAATGGTGCTGGCAAAACTGGATGCCCATTTGTAAAAAAAAAAAGGACCCATACCTCACACCAAAACGAATCAAAGACCTAAATATAAAACCTAAAACTATAAATATCATGGAAGAAAAAACAGGGACAACACTAGGGGCCTAATATATGGTATAAA
Organism: Elephas maximus indicus; assembly: GCF_024166365.1. Classification (NCBI taxonomy): domain Eukaryota; kingdom Metazoa; phylum Chordata; class Mammalia; order Proboscidea; family Elephantidae; genus Elephas; species Elephas maximus. The sequence continues at coordinate 21,796,440 of NC_064837.1, forward strand.
TAGAATACCAAACATAACTAAAAATGCACAAACAGCAGAAGATGAATTAGATAAATGGGACCTCCTAAAAATTAAACACTTAAGCTTATCAAAAGACTTTTCCAAAAGAATAAAAAGAGAACCTACAGACTGGTGGAAAAAAATTGGCTATCTCATATCTAAAATATATAGAAAACAGCTCAACAACAAAAAGACAATCCAATTTAAAAATGGGCAAAGGCATTAGAGAAATGCAAATGAAAACTACAATGAGATACCATCTCACCCTGACAATACTGGCGCTAAAAAAAAAAAAATGTTAGAGAGGTTGCAGGGAGATTGGAACTCTCATGCACTACTGGTGGGAATGTAAAATGGTACAACCACTTTGGAAAACAATATGATGCTTCCTTAAAAAGCTAGAAATACCATAAAATCCAGCAACCCCACTCCTAGGTATATACCCTAGAGAAATAAGAGCCGTCACACAAATAGACGTATGTACAACCATGTTCATTGCAGCATTATTAACGATAGCAAAAAGATGGAAACAAATGCCCATCAACAGATCAATGGATAAACGAATTATGTAACATACACATAATGGAATACTATGCAACGATAAAGAACATGATGAGTCCGTGAAACATCTCACAACATGGATGAATCTGGAGGGCATTGTGCTGAATGAAATAAGTCAATCACAAAAGGACAAATATTGTATGAGATCACTGTTATAAGAACTCAAAGTTTACACACAGAAAAACATTCTTTGATGGTTACAGGAGTGGGGAGGGAGGAAGAGGGGAAATGACTAACTTGGTAGTAGACAAGTGTCAACTTTGATGAAGGGAAAGACCACACAGTATAGGGGAAGTCAGCACAACTTTACCAAAGCAAAGGCATAGAAATTTCCTAGACACATCCAAACACCTTGAGGGACCGAGTAACTGGAGCTGGGGGCTGGGGACCATAATCTCGGGACATCTAGATCAATTGGCATATCATAGTTCATAAAGATAATGTTCTACATCTCACTTTGGTGAGTAGCATCTTGGGTCCTAAAAGCTGGTGAGTGGCCATCTAAGATACATCTATTGGTACCATCCTGTCCGGAGCAAAGGCAAATGAAGAAAACCAAGACACAAGGAAAACCTTATCTCAAAGGACTGAAGGACCACATGAACCAGAGCCTCCACCATCCTGAGCCTAGAGGAACTAAATGGTGCCTGGCTACCACCACCTACTGCTCTGACAGGAATCACAACAGAGGGTCCTGGTCAGAGCGGGAGAAAAATGTAGAACAAAATTCACATTCATGAAAAAAGACAAGACTTACTGGTCTTACAGAGACCGAGGAAATCCTTGAGACCATAGCCCCCAAAAACTCTGCAAACCCAGAACTGAAACCACTTCCAAAGTCCACTTTTCAGACAAAGATTAGACAGGCCTATAAAACAATAACACACATGAGGGAATGTGCCTCTTAGTTCAATCAAATGTATGAGACCAAATGGGCAACTCCTGCCCAAAAGCAAGGTGTGAAGGCGGGAAGGGACAGGAAATCTGAATGAATGGACACAGGGAACCAGGGATGGAAAGAGGGGGTGTGCTGTCACATTGTGGGGATTGCAACCAATGTCACAAAACAATGTTTATAAATTTTTGAATGAGAAATTGAGTTGTAAACTTTCACCTAAAGCACAATAAATTTTTCTTTTAATGAAGAAGTTTAAAAGAAAACAAAAAGGGCAAGGGATATGAACAGACACTTCACCAAAGAGAACATTCGGACATCTAACAAACAGATCAGGAAATGCTCTTGATCATTAGTCATTGTTGTCGTCGTTACATGCTGTCAAGTTGGTTCTGACTCATACCAACCCTATAGGACAGAGTAGAACTGCCCCATAGGGTTTCCCAGGAGTAGCTGATGGATTTGAACTGCTGACATTTTGGTTAGCAGCCAACCTCTTAACCACTGTACCACCAGGGCTACTCATTAGCTAGTAGAGAGATGCACATCAAAACTACAACGAGAGACCATCTCACCCTGACATTACTGGCAGTAATTAAAAAAAAACAAAATAACAAATGTTGGAGAGGTTGTGAGGAGTTTGGAACTCTTATGCACTGCTGGAGAGAATGTAAGATGGTACAGCCACTATGGAAAATGGTATGGTGCTTCCTTAAAAAACTAGAAATAGAAATACCATATGACCCCGCAACCCCATTCCTAGGCATATACCCTAAAGAAATAAGGGCCGTGACACGAATAGACATATGCATACCCAAATTCATTGCAGCATTATTCATGATAGCAAAAAGACGGAAATAACCTAAATGGCCATCAAAAGATGAATGGATTAACAGACTGATAGATACAATGGAGTACTACACAATGATAAACAATAATGACAAATCTGTGAAACATCTCACAACATGGATAAATTTGGAGGACATTATATTAAATAAGTCAGTCACAAAAGGACAAATATTGTATGAGACCAGTATTACAAAGAAACAAGAAAAGGTTTATACACAGGAAAAAAAAAAGTTACTTGGTGGTTACCAGGGATGGGAAGGGAAGGAAAGGAAAATTACTAAGTAGATAGAAGACACATGTTAATATTGGTGAAGGGAAAGGTAATACACTACATGGGGAAAGTCAGCAAAACAGGACTAAAGCATCGGAGGACACTGAGAGAAGCACAAGAACAGAGGGCAACATAGCAATTACTATAGCATAGACAATCCTGACCCTCGCCCGCCACGTGTCTGTGAGTTCGTTGTACTGTGGAGGCTTGCGTGTTGCTGTGATGCTGGAAGCTATGCCACCGGTATTCAGAGACCAGCAGGGTCAACCATTTCAAGAGGTGGCATATGATCAGGAACCAATGGTGCTGAAGGAAGAAGTCCAAGCTGCTCTGAAGGCATGGCGAAAAACAAGGCTTCAGGAATTGATGGAATATCAATTGAGATATTTGAACAAACAGATACAGCACTGGAGGTGCTCACTTGTCTATGCCAAGAAATATGGAAGACAGCTTCCCGACCAACTGACTGGAAGAGATCCATATTTATGCCTATTGCCAAGAAAGGTGATCCAACCAAATGTGGAAATTATAGAACAATATCATTAATATCACACACAAGCAAAATTTTGCTGAAGGTCATTCGAAAACGGCTGCAGTAGTATAGACAGGGAAATGCCAGAAATTCAGGCTGGTTTCAGGAGAGGATGTGGAACCAGGGATATCATTGCTGATGTGAGATGGATCCTGGCTGAAAGCAGAGAATACCAGAAGGATGTTTACCTGTGTTTTATTGACTATGCAAAGGCATTTGACTGTGTGGATCATAACAAATTATGGATAACATTGCAAAGAATGGGAGTTCCAGAACACTTAATTGTGCTCATAAGGAACCTTTACATAGATCAAGAGGCAGTCGTTCGGACAGAACAAGGGGATACTGATTGGTTTAAAGTCAGGAAAGGTGTGTGTCAGGGTTGTATTCTTTCACTGTACCTATTCAATCTGTATGCTGAGCAAATAATCTGAGAAGCTGGACTATATGAAGAACGGGGCATCAGGATTGGAGGAAGGCTCATTAACAACCTGCATTATGCAGATGACACAACCTTGCTTGCTGAAAGTGAAGAGGACTTGAAGCCCTTACTAAAGAAGATCAAAAACCACAGCCTTCAGTATGGATTGCACCTCAATATAAAGAAAACAAAAATCCTCACAACTGGACCAATGAGCAACCTCATGATAAACGGAGAAAAGATTGAAGTTGTCAAGGATTTCATTTTGCTTGGATCCACAATCAATAGCCATGGAAACAGCAGTCAAGAAATCAAAAGACGCACTGCATTGGGTAAATCTGCTGCAAAGGACCTCTTTAAAGTGTTGAAGAGCAAAGACGTCACCTTGAAGACTAAGATGTGCCTGACCCAAGCCATGGTATTTTCAGTCGCATCATATGCATGTGAAAGCTGGACAATGAATAAGGAAGACTGAAGAAGAATTGACGCCTTTGAATTGTGTTGGTGAAGAATATTGAATATACTATGGGCCGCCAAAAGAACGAACAAATCCGTCTTGGAAGAAGTACAACCAGAATGCTCCTTAGAGGCAAGGATGGAGACTGCCTCTTACATATTTTGGACATGTTGTCAGGAGGGATCAGTCTCTGGAGAAGGACATCATGCTTGGCACAGTACAGGGTCAGCGGAAAAGAGGAAGAGCCTTGACAAGGTAGACTGACACAGTGGCTGCAATAATAAGCTCAAGCATAACAACTATTGTGAGGATGGCTCAGGACCGGGCAGTGTTTCGTTCTGTTGTGCATGGGGTCGCTATGAGTTGGAACCAACTCGACAGCACCTAACAACAACAACAGAGAATCCTGCAATAGTAGTAGTAACAAACTAGTTTATGAATTGACAGCACTAGGGCACTAGGGAGGGACATAAGCAGATACATATACCAAGAGGTGTGGGAGGGGGTAAGAGCACACCCACCTGCAGACAGGGGTTTGGTGGTGGATAGTGGTTAAGTGCTACGGCTGCTAACAAAGGGTCAGCAGTTTGAATCCGCCAGGTGCTCCTTGGAAACTCTATGGGGCAGTTCTACTCTGTCCTATAGGGTCGCTATGAGTCGGAATCGACTCGACGGCCCTGGGTTTGATTTCTACATACACAACTGTAGGCACTGCTTATGCATTGACATAGACAATAGAGCATGCAAGGGCCACAGTCAGGGCACATAACCAGACACTTTGCAGAACGAAGTTTCTAGGTTTAAAGGCCAGGGACCATAGACTCAGGGATCATCTGTGTCAACTGGCACAACATAGTTCACGAAGATAAATTTCTGCATCCTACTTTAATGAGTAGGGTCAGGGCTCTTAAAAGCTCTTGAGCATCTATTGGTCTCTTGCCATCCAGAGCTAAGGAGGGTGAAGAAAACCAAAGGCTCAAGTGAGCAAATAGTCCAAAGGACTAATGGACCACAGGAACCACAGCCTACACGACCCCAAGACCAGAAGAACTAGATGGTGCCCAACTACCAATACCAACAGCTCTGATTATCAACAGAGGGTTCCTAACAGAGGGGGAGAAAAATTGTAGAACCAAAACTCAAATTCACAAAAAAGACCAGACTTAATGGTCTGCCAGAGACTGGAGAAACCCCGAAGACTATGGCCCTGAGACACCCTTCTGAACTGGAGCTGAAGCCATTCCCAGAGACCACCTTTCAGCCAAACCATAGACGAGCCCATAAAATGATAATACCCGAGAGGAACACGCTCCTTAGAGCAATCAATTAGATGAAATCAAAAGAATGACGTTTGCCTAAAAGCTAAGATGAGAAGACGGATGGATAGAAAATCAGGGATGAAAGGTAACAAGGAACCTAGGACAGAAATGGGAAGAGTGCTTACACGTTGTGGGAAATGAAACCAAAGTTATACAACACTTTATGTGAACCTATCAAATGGAAAAATAATTTCCTCTGTAAAATTTCACCAAATGTACAAGAAAAAGTTAAAAAAAAAAATACATCAGGGAACTTGTCATTAAAGAAAAAAGGTTATTGATTTGTTCCCACCCAGAGGTGCCTCGGAAGGCAGGCCTGGCTTCTGAAAGGTTACGTTCTTGAAAACGCTGTGGAGCAGTTAGTTCTGCTCTTCATACATGAGGTCATCATGAGTCAAAACTGACTCGAAGGCTAGTAACGACAGTATATTTAAACATTTAGTGAGTTTGGTGTAATGGACGTATCTAGAACAGTGCAGGGGCGTCGGTGGTTGAGTGGTGGAGTTCTGCTCTTCCATGTGGGAAAACTGGGTTCTATTCCAAGGCAGTGCACCTCATGCCCAGCCACCACCCATCTGTTAGTGGTGGCTTGTGTGGGCTTGTGTGTTGCTGTGATGCTGAACAGGTGTCAGTGGAACTTCCAGATGAAGATGAACTGGGAAGAAAGGTCTGGTGATCTACTTGCAAAAAACCAGCCCAAGAAAACCCTGTGGATCACAGCAGTCCAAGCCACACATGGGGCTGGTGCAAGACCGGGCAATGTTCTATTCCATTGTGCATGGGGTTACCATGAGTCTGGGGTTGGCTCTGTGGCCTCTGACAACAAAATAACATGGTACCCGATAACTGCCATTCTTTTCCAGCACACATGGAACTTTGACAAAAATAGACCACATAATGGACAATGCATTTCAAAGGATTGTTACCCTGCAGACCACACTCAAACCACAGTACGATTAAGTTAGAAATCAAAATTTAAAAGATAACTAGAAAACCCCTGTGTATTTAGAAATTAAGAAAATACTGTATTCCTAAAACAACTCCTGGGCCCAAGAAGAAATCATAAAGGAAATTTAATCTGAACAACAATAAAAAATACTATATATCAAAATGAAGGATGCAGCCAAAACAGTCAGTCCTTAAAGGAAATTTTAGAGCATTAGAAGTTTATTAGAATATAAAGTCTATTTTAGAAGTTTATTAGAATATAAGAAAAGCTGAAAATTATTGAACTAAACATCTGTTTTGAGGAATTAGAACAGCAAAATAAACCTAAAGAAAGTAGAGGGAAATAAAGATAGGCGCAGAAATTAAACATAGGGCAGACTGACAAAGCCAAGAATGGGTTCTTTTAAAATGAAGCAAATGAACTGATCTTTGGCGAGACTTACCAGGAAAAAAAGCAAGCACATGCATATAAAGATGCTGAAAAAAGAAAAACAAAACCCGTTGCCGTTGAGTCGATTCCGACGCACAGCCGCCCTAGGTGGCAGAATAGAAATGCCCTGTAGGGATTCCAGAGAGCACCTGGTGGGTTCTGATCAAGGAAAAACACACAAGTGCACACCCACACACATGCTGCAGGGACGAGGAAAAATAGAGGGTACAACTTTGTCTGAAGGGGTTTCTGTAGAGGACAGAAACCTACAAACTTGGGAAGAGCAGGCGAGGCAACAACACAATTTTTGAAGCTAAAAAGCTGATGGAGTTTTTATAAGATTGAGCAGAGCTGAGAAAGTGAATCCTGAACCACCTGTGGTAGGAAAGCCAGTGATAAGCAAACCATTTTTTATAGCACATTATCCCCCCAGAACCTCAGGTACCAAACCAAAAACCAAACCTGCTGCCGGCAAGTCGATTGCGACTCATAGCGACCCCATAGGGCAGGGTAGAACTGCCCCTAGAGGTTCCAAGGAGCGCCTGGTGGATTTGAACTGCTGACCCTTTTGGTTAGCAGCCGTAGCACTTAACCACTACTCCACCAGCGTTTCCGAAGCTCAGATACATAGTACCAAATAGCATTGCCCCTGTCATTGGGGGTAAAAGGGGGGTTGCTGAGCAGTTGCACAAGTCTGTTAGGGTCCCTACCTACTCCGAGCAGCAAGGTGACAACCCCCTACCCCACTCAGCAGATGAGAGATTTATTCTCTGGAGAGGACACCGTTTTATGGTCTGGAGGCCAGAAGCATAGCTGAGGGTGAAATTAGCGCAAGGAGATTAAGTAACCATTTACCTGTGTTCTCAATGTCCTTGGCCATACTGGGCTCGCAGAACTCTAGTGGCCGGGAGGTTGGAAGTCTTCTCTGGGGAATCTTGATTAGCACAAGAAGATCTATAGAACTATTTTATGGCATAAAAAACTATTTTTTTATGCCATAAAAGGATAGTAAAATAAAAAATTACAGGAAACCTTACTCATACATGCAAAAGTCCTAAGCAAAATACTAGAAACCAAACCCAGCAATGTACAAAAAAAGATAGTCTTTACAACGACGGCACGGGTTTTTTTTTTATAACCAAATGTTTAATGAAAGCCATTTTTCAAATACAGTTAGCATCCAGTGGGGAGAAACAACAAAAGGTGAGTACATCATCTCTGCTAAAGATGAAGGGAAATGGGTTGAGGTCGGTTTTAGCCAGAGACCCAAATTGGAAGAACTTGTTAATATTTGGGTGACGGCTGAGCTAGGAAAGGGGAAGGTGGAAAATGGCCTGTCAGAGCTCTGGTGTGGTGTCACACAAGACAAAGTCTATGAGCTCTGAAAGGTCTTTACCGGCCCTGGGATTCTTCGGGAGCGTGTACAGTTACGCTGACCCTACATGCCAAGAAGCCAAAGCCTGATAGTGAGATGCGCCTTCAGGATGTGGTTGTGGGCCCAGCTGCTTGCACTGGTTGGTCCTCAAAGAGCAGCTTAATTCTAATTTGCGGTTGGCAGTGCTGGGTGCTTGCACTTTAAGCCCCTTTCTTTCAATTTTTGCTGACTGTGGCGATAGTCATTTGTTAAGCTGGATTTTTTTTTAAACTAATTCCAAATGAGCATTCTCATATTTAAGACAGCTCATTCCAAACGGTAGTTGCTTCTTGTGAAGCTGATTGTTCTTTCTTGGGGTCTGTGATACAAATTGGTGGAAAACTAGGGATAAAGTGGCCACAGTGCTTTTACAGGTTACTGCAAAGGGAAAGCGGGACAGGGAAGGAGGGAGCATTGGATTCATACTTGCTGCAGTTACTTGGAAACGGGATTGTGTGAAGGTGAGAAGCCCTTCTGCACTCCTTTTTCTCGAATCCTTTAAATATTAATTGCTTTCTCTCCTGCTTACTCCTCTAGAGAAAAATCCAGTTCAATAGCAGATCTGGAAGTGGATGGAGTGGGCTCTGGAGCCATCAGTCAGGCTACCCCATGGCAGCTTTTTTTTTTTTTTTTTTCAATCAGCTGCTGTGCAGAAAGATAAAGCAGCTGAGGCAGGGCAGGAATTTGGTGGAAAGTACCAGAGTGTGCTTGACTTTGAGCGTGACCGCATCTCACCTGGCTACCCTGTAGGTTACCTAGTTCAAGAGGACGCCTAGTCCAGACTTCACCAAAACAGATAAGAAATCGTTGAAGTTCTACTTGGTTGGTTACATTCAATGGCAGCGATACACAGCCTCCTCATCTGTGGCCCTGCCCACCTCTCCCGACTCAGCTCACTCTCTTCCCTTCTTGTTCCCCCTTCTCCAGCCAATGGGCCTCTGTTTTGTCCCTCAAATATACCAAGCTTATTCCTGCCTCCTTGCTGTTCCCTCTACCTAAAGCTCTCTCCCAGGTCCTTACATAGCTGGCTTGTCATTCACGTCATGGTTGCAGGGTCAAGGCTGTCCCTGATCGTCTCACCTAGTAGCCATCTTCCCCCTCCCCACTGTCTCTACCGTCTCTGCGCCTGTTACTCTGTATACTGTCCATGGGGTCTAGTTTCTTCACAGCACTAACCAGTTTCTGAAGTTATTTATTTAAATGTTTATTTCTATTTTCTCCAAAGTCAGTACTCTCTGTCAATTCCCCAAGGGCAGGAACTTTGTCTTGCTCATCACTGTATTCTCAGTGCCTGGCTCATAGTAAATATTGGTTGGATGACTGATTGAAAATGCCATGTATTCTGACAGCTATGCTCAATTAAAAGTTTATACATAGACCTGAAGCCTGCTTCCTTATAACATGCTCAGTAGGAACAAGGAGAACAAGAACAAAGCCCCTTATGGATCTTCATATTTCATGGCTTAACATAAAGGTCTAGATTTCATGAAGATGGTAGGCATGAGGGGAACAGAAGAGGAAGAGAATAAAACCGCGAAGGGTTTACCTTACTTTTCTCACTGCTCGAATCCTCCTTGTTTCAGATCAGCCCAGCACAGTGGGAAGGGCAAGGCCTTTGGACTCAGATATTGTGACTTTGCCACTTGGGGTCTTTGTAAGAATGAACAAGTACCTTAACTTCTCTGGTTCCATATCACCTTCATTAAAAATGATTTTAAAATTTATTAAATATGAAAACTCCTAGCTTGAAAACAAGAGAAACTAGCTTATTTTTAATGACATTAAAAAATATTACAACCAAAGGATGTATATTGCATGTTAATGCCCTTGTTATTGTTGTTAGGTGCCAGCAAGTCGTTTTCGACTCATAGCTACCCCAGGTGACAGAGCAGAACTGCCCTATAGGGTTTTCTGGCCTGTAATCTTTATGGAAGCCGATTGCCAGGTCTCTTCTCCTACGGAGCTGCTGGGTGTGCTTGAACCTCTGGCCTTTTGGTCAGCAGCTGAGCTTAACTGTTTTCCCTTACCCATATGTTAAAAAAAAAAAAAGTAAGGACCAAAGCAAATGCATGTAATGTGTCTAGTACATGCTCAGTAAGCCGTATCTTTCATTGACACCCAGCTCTTGCTGAGCTTCTCCAGCGTGTCCAGTATTGTGCTGGGCCCTCTGGGAATCAAAGCAATTCCCCTCTCTCCAAAAAGCTTACCATTTACTGGGGAAAATCAAATGTATCTATATGAACTCGTTGAAAAAGAAGGTGACTTTATATGAATGTAGACTTCCAGGAAATGGCATCACAGTTGGGAAAGAGCTTGAAATCAGAGAAGGAAAAGAAATGCTGGCTAACTTCTAAGCACAGTGACCACAGACCACAAGAGTGAGGGTGATCAGCTTACCAAGAAGGAACCAAGGGAATCCACCTGATATGCAGAGGCATACGTCATCTTGAAGTCCATGGAGGGGAAGAGCCACAGAGAGAGCAGATGAAGGAAAACTGGAAGGAGGACGGCAGGACAGATAAAGAGCTTCAGGAGCAGAAAGCAGAGGACTCGAGTCCTAAAATAAGTCTGTCCCTCTTCACCTGGTCCTGGCTCACAGCATTCTTGCTAATAGAGAAAACATTTGCTTTTTCCTGCTCATTGTCATTGTTAGGTGCCGTCGAGTCGGTTCCGACTCATTGCGACCCTACGTACAACAGAACGAAACACTGCCCGGTCCTGCGCCATCCTCACAATTGTTGTTATGCTTGAGCCCGTTGCTGGAGCCACTATGTCAGTCTGTCTCGTTAAGGGCCTTCCTCTTTTTCCCTGAGAGTTCAACATACATATCAGCCTCTTAAAATCTCCCTCTCCTCCGCCGCCCCCCACCTGGCCCCGTTCTGTGCTTTGGTTTTTCCCCGTTTAACAATCTTGGGAACATCCCCCAAATCAGCACATATACAACTGCCTCACTTTCCTTAACAGATGTGTGGCACTCCGTTGTTGGATATGCCACAATCTCCTTACCAGTCCCCAGGGCCCCGGTTCCTAACACACTAAGTCTCTTAAAAGGGCCCACCCTTGTCTTTCATCATCAGTACACCTGTTTGTGGAGCCTGCTATGTGCTCATGCAGTGCTAGGTGTTGAGATGAGGAGAGAGGCCGAGCCCTGTCCCTCGTCCCGGGAGCTGAGGTGCGAAGTGGCGATGGGCATTTAGAGAAAGAGCAAAGTGCTGGAACAGATCTGCGTGTGCATGGGGCTTTGGGGGCCCCTCCTGGGACTCTGCTTCTCCTGGCTTCAACTTCAATGCCAAGTTGGAAGGAGAAAACAGCTGCCCTCCAGAACGTGGGGAAGGGGTGCTTATGGTCAGGGGAGGGAATCCTGTAGGAAGGAAATAAACAAAAACCCTGATTCAGAGACCTTACAGATAGAACATGGGATAGACTCAATACTTACAGAATCTGAGTAAGTCACTTACAGCCTGACTTCTCCTTCTGTGCAAATAACCTTTGAGCTGGGCCTTCCTACATCAGCTACACCCAGGTTTTTCCTCTTCAAAAAAAATTTTCCATGAAGTTTGAATATGCATTGAGCTAATTGTGGACTTCGACACTAATCAAACATTCAGTCATTTGAGTTAATTATTACTGTGTGTCTAGGTGGGGTGGGTGGAAGAAGCAGGGGCTGCTGTGAGGATTTCCAGAGTTAATTATGTGAAGCACTTATGTATGCGTGCCTGGCACATGAAAAGCAGTGTATTAGTCTTGGCTATTATTATTTGCCCAACAAATGCACCTGGGAGGATTTCGGGGACTATCTTAGTATAGGTTGGTGTGATAAGACTGCCTCTGTAACACTTGACTACGAGAAATGGAAAGAATACGGGAGTTCAAATGAAGTGGGGGGCTGGGGAGGTGACATGGTTTGAAGGGGAAGGTTATATAGCAAAGGCAGGGCTCCTAAGGGGTGGGGGAGAATGGGGCCAGGAAAAGACGGTGACCAAAGCCAAAATTCACCTACTGCCAAATGTCCTCTGCCTTCCCTGGGGCTGACCCTGACCCAGCTTCCCCCTCCCTCATCCCCTCCTACGCCCCCATGCAGGCACCCTCCTGGCACTCCTAAAGGGGCTTTCCTTGGGCCTTGCTTGACCTGGAGAGGAGAAGTGAAGTCTGGATTGGGGTGTACCTGCCACAGGGTGACTGGGACAGCAAACCCTCCCCTGGAGTTGCTGTCCTCTAAGCATGGTCGGACATGAAGCCTGAGGTACCAAACTATGCCGCATCCCAGGAAAAACAAATGGGGTGGCTGTGGAAGGGACAAGAAGACACTCTCAGGATGGGAAATACCATTGGCATTTTTCCAGGTCTGAGGAAGTGCCCACAGGAAGGGGCAGACCATGGTCTTCCATTTTTGTGTAAACAGAGCAGTAGTAGGACAGACGGATGGCACCAAGGGCTTCCTGAAGGAGCTTGCCCTGGCCTGGCTCCACAGTGGAACCGTTGCTGGACTCTGAGATTCCAAGGAAGTGTGTCTTCTTGTGGTGGTGGTGGTGCTGACAGTGTGTGTCTGTGTGCTATATAAAAACCCAGTGCCATCGAGTCAATTCCAACTCATAGCGACCCTACAGGACAGAGTAGAACTGCCCCATAGAGTTTCCAAGGAGTGCCTGGTGGATTCGAACTGCGGACCCTTTGGTTAGCAGCCGTAGCACTTAACTGCTATGCCACCAGGGTTTCCGTGTGCTATATAGGAAATATAAAAATTCAAATGTGTTCTTTACATCTCAGAATGAAAGACTGTTTATTCTGCAGCCTCATAGCACGCCCTAAACCTGGGCTAGAGCTAGAGGAACAAAGAGGAATTATTGCTAAACCACGAGCCCCAACATGTCTCTTCTCCCGTCACCCAGGTTCATGTCATCTTTGACATCTCCACTGTTTTACCGAGAAACCAAGCCAGTCACTAAGCTTTACAGGTTTCCGTTTTGGTTTCTGACTTCCATCTCTTCCCTCTCTGCCACCCTACCTCCCACCTGCACTCACTTCCTGTGGAACCCAGCTGCCTCAGCCAATCCCGTCCACCCCTCTCCGTCCCTCCAGCCCATGTTGGTCAAAACCCACTCCCTGAACCACAGCTTTCCCCCTGCCTCTCCCCTCACAGCTCTCTATGGCCTTCCATGTTCAGTACAACCCCTCTCCCTGGTGCCCAAGGTCTCCTAAAGGCAGGGGTTGTGTCTTCCACAGGGTCTAGTGCATAGTAGGCACTCAGGTTATGAAGGAGCTACAATGGAGGTGGACAGCTGGGAAGGGTGCCGGGCTGCCATTTCTTGGGTAGTGGATAATAAAGTCTGTCCCCCCTGAGTTGGAGGCAGGGGAGGGGCAGTCAAGTGAAGCTCCAGTGGCAGTGGGGTAGGGTGCCAGAATGGGGGATCTTCACAGGGAAAAGCCAGGACAGGACGGAACAGTTGTGGCAGTGACAATCAGAAGCAAGACAGGGGAGGGCTGGGTTCAGGGAATAGTGAGAGAGGCTGGGTTTGTTGAGGTGAAAGTGGGGATGGGGCTAAGTCCCCCCTTTGGAATGGCACTCGTGGGGGCTGGAGGAAGAGGCAACATGTGTTTTGTACTGAATACGCCAAAGAGGCAGTGAGGAATGAGAGAAGGGTCCTCTCTGTGATTTTCTTTCTCTAATAGTGCCCCTCAGCCAGGGAGCAGGAAGGGAGGAAAGGGGCCAGGAGGTTGGTTTGAGGATGAAGAGTGGGGACAGGTTGGAAGCCTCCCTTGCACAGTGGGAGGGGCCACACGAGTATTATCCCCTTCAGTCCTGGGTGGTGCCCACCATTATTACCATTCCTATTTCACAGTCGGGAAACCCTGGTAGGTGGTGGTTAAGGGCTAGGGCTGCTAACCAAAAGTTTTCGCAGTTTGAATCCACCCGGCGCTCCTTGGAAACCCTGTGGGGCAGTTCTACTCTGTCCTATAGGGTCGCTATAGGTCAGAAGTGACTGGAGGGCAAGGGGTTTGGGTTTCGGGTTTTTTTGTTTGTTTTTTGTTTTACAGAGGAGGGGCCCAAGGCTAGAGAGGTTAAGGAATTCGACCAAACCCACCAGCCAGTGCAGGGTCAGAGTCAGGATTTAACCCAGGTTCGAGTGACTCCCACGCTCTTTCTAGGACAGCTCCACACTGAGGAGGTCAGGACCTCAGAAGGAGACCCTGGGCAGTACCAGAGGGTGGTTGGCATGTCCAGGGAGGGGTAGATAGATATCAGAGTCTAGAAAAAAGGCCAGGAGTGTGAGGTCAAGTTCATGAGACTGCGGAATGGTGCTGAAGTCATGTTGAGACACCGTGGAGGGCAGACTGGGTGGAGGCAAGAGCCTTAGCCAATTCTAAACTGCTGCCCCCTGTAGCCCACCGCCTTTGTTCCCGCCTCCCAGCCCCTCTCTTCTCCTTCTGCCCCGTCACCCACCTCATAACCGAACCACACTCTTGTCCAGCCATTTGTTTATACAGGAGTCTCTGGATGTGCAAACGGTTAAATGCCCTCTGCCGCTAACCGAAAGATTGGAGATTTGAATCCACCCAGAGAAAGGCACGTGGGAAGAAAGTCCTCGTGAGCTACTTCCAGAGACTTAGCCACTGAAAACCTTGTGGAGACAGTTTTAACTATGACAACTCACCTGGGATCGCCAAGAATCGGAACTGACTGGACCGGCCACTGGTTTGGGATTTGTTTCTGTTTACACAACCCTTACATGTTAGTTTAAGAATGCCCTGCGGAACCTGGAATGCAACAGACAACCTTGTTAATCTGAAAGAAGGAGCCACCAGACATAGGCCCCTGGCACTCTGGGATTTAGCCTGAAGACTTAATTTTGCCGCGGTGAATGCAGGCTAGCTGCCCAAGGCGTCCGGGCCCTGAGAAGGGCTCCTTGCTCGCCTTGCAATCTGCACGCTGACTCTAGGTGGCGCCAAAACCTCAGACTGATTCCTCCGAGGTCCTGGAGCCGACGCCCTGGGACCGAGGAGTTGTACCTACTCAGACCTTCCAGAAACCTTCCATCTCAACCTAGCTGCTCGTTTGCTCAGCTCTTGGGGTTCAGTTACTCCGAACTCCAAGGGCAAATGGGCTGCAGCCTTTCCGGAGCTGCAGACCTGTACTTGCTATTTCTTCTTTTCCTTGTTCTGTGTGGTCCCTGACCTCCTTGTTGGAGACAGGTAAGTGGGTTGGCCTGCTCCCTCTCATGTCTGCCTCAGAGACATCCCAACAAGTACTGCATCTGTCCTTAATATTTAAAAAAATTTACTGAAGCCCTTCCCGAAGCCCATCTTTCAGGCAAAGATTAGACAAGGCCTATAAAACAAACAAAACACACGTGAGGGACATGCTTCTTAGTTCAATCAAGCATAGGAGACCAAATGGGCAACACCTGCCCAAGAACAAAGACAGGAAGGGACAGAAAAAGGACACCGAAACCCGGGGTGGAAAGGGGGAGAGTGCTGACACGTTTCAGGAACTGCATCTAATGTCACAAAATAATTTGTGTATACATTTTTGAATGAGAACCTAATTGCACTGTAAACTTCCACCTAAAGCACAATAAAATTTAAAAAAATTTTTTAAAGATAACATTAAATTCATTTTTAAACATTTTTTAAAGTTATCAAATCAATGTATGCATGTGGTTCACACAATAGCCTCCTATGGAACTGCCTCGCACAGTTAAAATATTGTTAACTCATCCACTGATTCCAGCAAGATAGGCTAATTACATTTTTGCAGATCACTCCCTGTCGTGGATTGGATTGTGTCCCCCAAAAGTCTCAGTCAACTTAGCTGGGCCGCGAGTCCGAGTATTGTGTGATTGTCTGCCATTTTATGTACTTTCCCTATGTGCTGTAAACCCTATCACTAAAATGAAATGAGATGGATTAGTGGCAGTTGTATTTGATGAGATATACAAGATTAGGTTTTATCTTAAGCCAATCTCTTGAGATATAAAAGAGAGAAGCAAGCAGAGAGACAGGGGGACCTCATACCAACAAGAAAGCAGCACCAGGAGCAGGGCACAGCCTTTGGACCTGAGGTCCCTGTGCTGAGATGCTCCCAGACCAAGGAAGGACTGATGACAAGGACCTTCCTCCAGAGCCAACAGAGAGAAAAAGCCTTCTCCTGGAGCCAGCACCCTGAGTTTGAACTTCTGGCCTACTGGACTGTGAGAGAATAACTCTTTGTTAAAGCCATCACTTGTGGTATTTCTGTTACAGCAGCAGTAGATGATTAAGACACAACCCATGTTGTTTTGACACTGCTTTGAACTGTGGCTGGTTAACAAAATAAGGGGGGGGGGACCTCTTCAGTCATTCATTCTGTGAGTATTGATTGTGTGGCACTAGGTCAAGCACTGTCAGAAGCCTAGGATGGAGAAAAATTAGACAAGGTCCCTGTGGCTGAGCTCCCATTGTAGCGGTGGAGCCAGATAAATGCCTAATGGAATGCCGGGTGCTGTTAAGTCCTATGAAGAAAGATAAAGCAGGTTTCAGCATCAAGGTGACAGGTTGGTGTCTGTGTCAGGAAAGACAGCTCTGAGGAGGTAGTATTGAGCAGAAACCTGAATAAAATTTGAGGAGCAATTTGTGGGGGAATAAATATACCTCTTAGTTTTGGGGACCCCACCCCCACTCCATGCAAGATTAAAGAGCAGGGCAGGAAAGTTTAAATTCTTCGTGTGGGTGGGGGGAATGACCTTCACCCCCTACTCTGGGTGTCGCGCGCGAGGGCGGGGTGGGGGCGCCGCCCCCGGCCCGGCCTCCCTCCCCTACCGTGCAGCCCCTCCCAGCCTAACGCACCCAGGCGGCCACCCATCCACTCCAGGAGGAAAGCGGAGCCGCGGCCGCGGTGAAACATAAAGTTTATTCAGCTCAAAGTGACGCAAAGATTCTTAAAGAGCTCTTTGGCGGCGGATATCTAGAGATCAGACCATGTGAGGGGCCAAGAGTACAAATACTGCCGCTCCGGCGCAAGCTGCGGCAGAGGCAGCGTCCGCACCCCGGTGCCTCGAGGGCGCGCGGGTCGCCGAGTCTCCGAGAGCTCCGGGGACCAGCCCTCCGGTCTCCTTCCCGGCAGGTGGGTCCATTTTTCTTTGTTGCTGCTAATCCACACTTCTTTACAGAACTTCATGCCGTGGGCGGTCTGCAGGGGACCTGTCAGCCCGGCTCTGCTTAAGCCAAGCCACTGGAGCTGTCTGCGCTTCCCGGCGGCGCGTTCCTGTCTCCTGCAACTCTGTAGTAAGTGTTGACAGCTTATGGGCCAGTGGGAAAAGATGAAAGTTGAGTGAAGAAGGGGATTCTTGAAGGCTCTGGAGGGCGTCTTTTCTCTGGCACCGGGGGCTTTGTGATGTCTTAAAACCTTGCCGAGATGATCCTAAACCTAGTGCTGTTTCTGCGCTTTAGGAAGTTGATTTCATTTCAACCCTTGTTTTCTGTGTTACCTTTACTTGTGCAATTCCGTGCAGGTGGCTTTATGCAAAGGCAGTTAGTTCTGCGGGAGAGTTGTGTTTGACATAAACGCTCAAATTATCTAGAGAAATCTCGGAGCGACCCTTAATTGGGACGAGTTCCCGAGCGCGCTTGAGTTGTTTTCACCGGCAGAGATGTTGGGCGCTCAGACTGGTCACAGGCCATTCAGAATTTATGTGAAACTCTGACTCCTTTGGGCTGGTTTGTATGGTTGAAGTGCATAACCATCAATTGCTTGAAACAAGGTGTACATTCAATTTTGTTTTTGAAAAAGCCAAAGAACACTAAGGAGGGGTTTTCCTGGGTCTTTTGCATATTGAATTGTTTCTTTTCCAGTTGGAGTTCTAAAAGAGAGGGGTAGAATTTCTCAGAGTCAGACATTTCCAAGTCTTGTGTGTATGTATTTTTATGATCAATTTTGTCCAGAAAAATGAACCAGGTCAATGGATTATTTACGAGTCTGCTAGCTCTCATCATAGTATGAAGAGATCAAATATTTAATGTGTTTTGCCTTCAGTTACATAGGGAAAATGTCTAAGAAAGCAACATTGGAATTTGAGTTTCATGAAAGGGAGAAGAGCTACGGGAGGCATTAGTGTTTGGGGTTTTAGGGGTGGAGGGAAATATGCAGCTTTGACTCTTGGTCCAATTATTAGCTTTTATGTGGGGCCATGGATACCCAAAGGTCCAAGTTTCCTACCATAGACTCTGGGCTAGGAGTGGCTGTTTGCAGCACGGATGAGAGGCAGGCTTTTATAGGGCTTGTGCAAATTAAGAAACCCTTTGGGATTTTTTTTTTTTTAAATCACTAAACCTGAATAAGAGCTAATTGAGACTGCATTACAATTAATCAAAAGTCCCTTCAAAACTCTAGTGACCCATCTAGCACATTTCAGGGATGTAATTACCAGGGCCAATATTCAGATCCATTCCTTTCAGTCTCCTTGTTTAAGACATATATAGACACATGCTAGGGGTGGGTCGCGGGGGTGGGAGGGGAATAGTGTTGACATTTTAATGGAATTGGCAAGACTTCAGAAATTCCTCTTTGAGGCATCTTTAGAGTCATCTCAGCATTTTGATGAAACTCAGAGAGGCATGTCGAAGAGTTGCCCATATGGGGGAAGTGGCTGGAATAAGAGTCCTTGGCTGCAGGACGTTAGGAGTGTCTGTTGGGCAGTCTCTTATAGTAGGTTTGCAAAAACACCCTGGATGTCTCCCCTGCCAAAGTGAAGTGTGGGTAATTCCAGGAACTCAGTCAGTACATGGCTGTTTCTGCTCCTTCTTCGTACTCATCAACTGGCATAATCTGAGAGCACACAGGCAGGGCTGCCTGAAGAAGTTTAATTTTAATACAGCGTAATGAATCAACAGGATATGGTCATGACTTGACTTTTTTTCTGAAGATGCCTAAATGGCCAAACAGAAAATTATGCAGTCAGTGTTATTCTTGGTTATACACGGGCTCTGACGGGCCTCTGTTCTAAATGGGGAGGGGGGTAGAGCAACATGATATCCAAGTGCCCCCCAACTCATTCTGTGACCATGACCCCAACCTCCCAGCTTTAAGCAACTTGAGTTGAAATGATGGTGCAAAATGCCCGAGGGCTGGAACTTTCTATCCGGATGTTGCCATCAGATTGGTCCTCTGGGGATCCCCCCAACCCCGGGTTTCGCTTTAAGCCAGAGAGTTTGCACACTCTGACATGCAAACTTAAGTGCCACAACCAGCAGGGCCCCAAGCCCCTGGACTCCCTGAATGTCCTTTGCAGGATATTCAGGACTAGTGTGGCAGAAATGGCCTCCAGGCAGTACAAACTCGGGCTGTGCTGTTTCTTTTCCAGTCACTGAGCTATTGCCAGTTGGCAGCGCTCACCTGAGGTTTGTGGGGTTCTGTGGAACAGGCTTGGGTATGGAGTCAGACATCTGATCAAAGCACTGTACGTACCTGGGGCAAGTGATGCTGACCCACCCTGCTTTTGTGGGGAATCAGTTGTGCTTAACTGAGCAAAACAGCACCCTAAGGAAAGAAAACTACCACCTTTCTAGGAGGGACCCAGGTACAAAATACACGAAACTAGCTTTTCAAAATACACGAAACTAGCTTTTCAAAGCAATGTGGTATAAATGACTTTTCCTGAATGGAAAGGTGAATTGCTGGCCATTGGCCGATGCAGCTGCCTTATTTCCAGGTGGAGCTCATAGCACTGACTTTGGTCCACATTCAGAATTGTCACTTCAGGTAACATGTCAGGTCCTACAGACAGCTCTGTGCAGGGGCAGTCCCTTCAGCCTGACCTTTGTTAGCTCTCGGTGACTGGGAAGATGAATGCTCATTTATGTCAATGTCAACAATACGCTTCTAAACTGGACGAGTGTTTTCCCAGCCCTGTGTTTAACGAGGTGACAAAAGGAGTGGAGATAAGGCTGGTTATGAGGCAGTCCGACTGCTTTATTATTATTTTTTCCTTTCCTTTGACTCCCCTGGAACCTGGCAGCAGCTCCCTAGCTCCCACCCAACCCTGAACCTAGGCTTTTTAAAACCAGGGCTGGATGGGCTCCAACACTGGGTACCCATTGACCCCAGAAGCCCCTGGACTGCAAAGTGAGAGATAAACCCCAGCGATGTGGGGGTGATGTCCCAGGGCCAGCTCAGTGGCCAGGGTCCTCAGGCACTGATAAGCGACAGATAGCAAGGGGGGAGATCTCCTGGGATCTCGAGGTCCAGTTTTTGGCAGCCAGTCAGAACCTGGTGTCAGTATTTGAGGTAGGGAGGGCAGAGGTCTGGAAACAAAAAAAAACAGGGGCGTGACAAAACCATATCTGGGATAGCACCTCTCAGCCAGTTGTCTGCTCTGAGAGAGTCCCTTGGCCGAAGATGGGGAGGTGGGCTCTGTGGGAGGAGGCAATCCTGGGTATTTGCCTCCTTGTCTTTTGTGTGGTCTTTCTGGGTGTATTCAAGGAAAAAGAGCATTTGTTTCCTTTGTTACTTCCTATGTTCCTACTGAAAGGCTTGTATAGTTCATTACCAGATACTGAGCAAAAATAAGATAAATTCTTATCTCTAACTAAGGGATTGCCCTAGAACTAGGGAGTGGCAGACCTGGAAGGACCTTGGAAGAGATCTGCTCAGATGAGCTGCACGGCCTGGTCAAGCTCTCCGAGGCTGTGAGGGCACAGCCACGACTTGAACTTGAGTCTCCTAAGTCCTTGGCTTTTGTTCTTTTCTCTTCTCCTGCTAACAGTGGGTTTGTTATTTTTAAAAAGCTAATCAAGTTAGCTGGCTTTTCTCCTTGTTTCAGAGAAAGGAGCCGGGCGGGAGGAAACCCCCGCCCAAAAAAAACCCAGTGCCGTTGAGTCGGTGGGAGGAAAGGGAGGGGAGAAACCGGGAGGGGAGCAGAGAGATATGCTATTTTGGGTGCACCACCAAGGGAAGGAGCCCTGGTGGCAGAGTTGTTAAGAGCTTGGATGTTAACTGAAAGGTTGGCAGTTCAAACCCACCAGCCACTCCTTAGAAACCCAATGGGGTCCCACTCTGTAGGTTTGGGGTTTTGTTTGTTTGTTTGTTTACCCCAGGGAGGGTTGACTGACCAGTGGTAGTAACAGGCATTCCCCAGCATCATCTGAGGGCTAGAATTATTTTTCTTCTCCTGATATTTTTTTTTTAATTTCAGTTGGAAAAGTTGTAGGAATGGTCCAGTGCACCCTCACCCAGCCTCACCAGTTGTTAACATTTTGCCACCAATGCACCCATACTCTCTTTTTCTGTCTAATCACACATGTATCTAATTTTTGTATATGTGATATATATAATTTTTGTATTATATAACATTCATGTAATGATTACATAATTTATATATGTAAACAAACAAACAAAAAAAACTAAACCCATTGCCATCGAGTCAATTCCAACTCATAGCAACCCTGTAGGACAGAGTAGAACTGCCCATAGAGTTTCCAAGGAACGCCTGGCGGTTTCAAACTCACTACCTTTTGGTTAGCAGCCATAGTTCTTAACCACTATGCCACCAGGATTTCCAATTTATATATATAAACAAACAAACAAAAAACCCCAAACCCGTTGCAATCGAGTCAATTCTGACTCATAGCAACCCTATAGGACAGAGTAGGACTGCCCCATAGGTTTCTAAGGAGCAGCTGGTGGATTCGAACTGCCGACATTTTGGTTAGCAGCCGAGATTTTAGCCACCGCCATATATAAATATTTTTGCTGTTGTTGAACCTTTGAGAATTTGCAGACATTGATATTCTTTACCCCTAAATATTCCTGTAGTTATCTTCTAAGAACAAGGACGTTCTCCTACCTAACCACAGTACCATTTCCACTCTTGGGAAACTTGTCACTGACACAATACTATTATCAAAGAAACGGCCCATATTCAAATTACTCCTGTTGTCTCAATGATGTTCTTTTTTAGCCATAGGGTTGTTTTTTTTTTAAGTAGTTTTTCTTTTTTTAAAGTTGTTTTATTGTGGTAAAATAGACATAACAAAACATTTGCCAATTCAACATTTTTTACAATGCCATTCAGTGACATTGATTACATTCATCATGTTCTCCAACCATCATGATGCTCAAAAAGGGTCACTTTTTGAGACCATGAACTCCTAGGGGCCAGAGACTGTCTCTTGCCCTCATCTCAGTGCATATCTGAGAACTAGATCAATACTAATTAATGGTGAACCAATTTTTCATGAATGTCCCCAAACTGTTACTCACTGTTTAAAGCACATTTTAGAACTTCTTGATTTAAGAGTACAGGCACCCCAAAGCAATAACACCCAAATCACAAACATCTACCAGAAGAACTAGATGGTGCCCAGCTACCACCACCGACTGCCCTGACAGGGAACACAACAGAGTGTCCCGGGCAGAGCAGGAGAAAAACGTAAAACAGAACTCAAATTCACTTAAAAAGTCCAGAAGGAGACTGGAGGAACCCCCGGACTCTCTGTTAACCCAGAACTGAAACCATTCCCGAAGCCCTCTCTTCAGACAAAGATTAGACAGGACAATAAAACAAAAAATAACACACCTGAGGAGTGTGCTTCTTAGTTCAATCAGATAGATATACGAGACCAAAAGGGCAGCTCCTGTCCAAAAGCAGGATGAGAAGGCAAGAAGGGACAGAAACTGGATGAATGGACACAAGGAACCCTGGGTGGAAAGGGAGAGCATGCTGTCATATTGGGGGGATTGCAACTAATGTCACAAAACAACATGTGTATAAATTTTTGTGTGAGAAATTAACTTGAGCTGCAAACTTTCACTTAAAGCACAATAAAAAAAAATCACAAACATTTTGTAGCTCAAGCATTGACCACACGTGGCCTCCACACCCCCTCCACGCTCTGAGCCCCCACCTCCAGCGGTTCGCTGCCCACCCAGTAGGATGGCCCAGTCCCCTCTTTCGTCTCTTCTTCACAGCTTGCTTTTTGTTTAATTCCATTTCAAACCCCTTCCTCCTCCCAGCCTCCTCTTCTACCTTGCTTGTGGACACAGGTATTCTGTCCTCACTTCATAACACCTTCTGCCTGGGTCTGGTTTTCTTCTCCTCTCCCTCCCTGGGCTCCCTCTGGGGGTCTAATCATAGCTGCTTCACGCCAAAGTAGTCTTAGTAATGTATTTGTACTGAGGAAAAGAAAAGCCATGCGTGGCAATTTTTCCACGTTTTTTATCTCGATTTCTATTCAGCGTATGTTGCTGTTGTTGCCGTCGTTAGGTGCTGCTGAGTTGCTTCCGACTCAGAGCGGCCACACGTTCAACAGAATGGAACACTGCCCAGTCAGGGTATAAATAACATTGCAACAAGAAAAGAATGTTTAGAAAATGTAAGTGACACTCCTAAACCTGCTTAGTCTTTGTCATCACCTGTTTGGAGTTTCCTAAATCTCTCTCCAGCCTTGTCCGTGTTCAAACATATTACAGCCACTGAGTGAAAGTGGTTTTGTTTCTGCAAAAAGTTTTAAGTTGTGAAGTTACCTGTAACATGGAATCTGTGTCAGCAACTTCCAAAGCCCTTATAAGTGTCTAAAAGGCCTTTCCACAGAATCTATACAAGTCTCTTTCCTTGTCCTTCTCTCCTCAAATTCAATTTTCCTCAAGAGCCAGAAAGAATGTTTAAAAAATTTAAAAATTAAAAAAAAAAAAAACCCGATAAATTCTAATCAGCCCCACCCTCCCCTCGCTGTTTTGTAGTACTTAATAATGCCCTGTTCTTCAGCTTTCATTTCTGTTGTTTTATTATTTTATGGTTAAAGTAGGATTTTGTACACTGGCTTGGAAAGCTAAACACCATTTATAGCATTTATTTCTGTGAGTAGAAAATATGTTCCAAGTTCCAGACAACCGACTCATGGTTTGGAGCACAAACCGTTGATGGGTGTGCCTGCCTGTACTTGTTTCAAAGTCTAAAAGCATAACATGGGCTCTTCTTTAGTCTTAGATAGGTCAATTTTCTCTGGTTCATAAAATAGTCCATTAAAATCACAGTTGTGGCAGCCCTTCCCCATTCCCAAGATGCACAGAAGAGCCTCTGAATGAAGGAGGAGAGAGGGGGGACAGGAGGATGAAGAAGAGAGAGAAGGGTCCCTGAGAAGGGGACCTGGATCCCATTTGCCTTAAGCCCAGGGAAGAAAGGTGCCTCACCTGGGCTCAAGCCTGCCAACGCCGCTGTGGATCCACCTGCCCTGCGCCCTGTAAACCTGAAGTAGACCCTTAGTGTTGGGAGCAAGTGCTTGGACACAGAGATGGCTAAGCCGTGGCCCTGCTTCCAGGCTAGCTGGGGGGCACAAAGCAAATATACACACAAAGCTAACTGGTGATACACATTTACCAATGATGACTGACAAGTGACTCCTCACACAGAGTAGAAGGTGATTATCCCAGGCCCGGGTGGTGAGAGAGCTTCATGAAGGAGGTAGACTGAAACCAGGCCTCCAAGGAGGCAGGACGAGCCCACAGGATGGGTTGGGGATGGATGCACCTGGTGAGCTCAGCGTGCAGGAGACTGGCTGCATTGTCCCCTGCTAATTGAGAGCCCCGATGCCGGGTGGGGGAGTGGTGGCCCGTCAGCCTTGCCCAGAGCACACATGCTGTCAACCAGCGCTCAAGGTAAGGCAACAAGTAACACACTGGGTAGATGTGTTAGCGATCCACGTTTCACTCAGTCACTGGTGAAATGCCTCATTGCAACTTGGATGGGTGGTTGAGTGAACTATCAAGAGAGAGAGCTGAGCAGTGTCCCTGGCTCACCTGTCCCTGAATCACAAGGCGGGAAGGGAGGTGTGTTTGTTTAAAATGTGTATCCCTAGGCCCCAGCCCAGATCTCTTGAATTAGAATCTCTGGGAGTGAACCCAGTACTCTACTCTTTACAAGTTTCTCAGGTGACTTCAAGACACTGATTGAGAGGAACAAGTGTGAACCAGTGAGGCCCCGTGTATGGAAAGAGATGAGGGCCCTAGGATCAGACCCAAACCACTCATTATGTTGGCTCCACGTCACTTAATCCTGTGGGTCTCAGTATCCCTGCTTGGGGTGTGAAGTAGGAAAGCAGAATGGATTGCATGTGTGTGGTAGTGGGAGTGGCCATCAACTCACTGTCATTTATTGTCGCTTTCCATGGGCTAGACACTGAGCCAAGCATTTGTCATACATTTATTTAATCCCCACAGCAGCCTTTATACAGTAAGAGTTTTAAAGATCTGCTTTTACACTGAGGAAATTGAGGCTCAGAGATGTTAAGTAACCTACCCAAAGTCACACAGCCAGTAAGTGGTAGATCTGGGATTCCAGTGCAGGCCTGTGAGACAGAAAGGAGAACTGCAGGTTGTGGACACACAGAAACTATTCAATGACAACTCAAGAAAGCCATGAGTCTAGGCTTGGCTGTTTAGCTGGAAGACATGTTCATCGGAGGAGGGGGCTGATCACACCTATCGATGCCAAATCTATTTTTATTAAAGTCAAAATAAATAAACCATTGCACTTTTAGCCAGCCTCTGGAATGATCTGTACCCCACCACACACAGCTAATCATCTAGATTTTTACACTCTGTGTGGAGAGAGAAGCTCAGGGCTGTTTTCTTCCAGGCAGAGAAAGCTCTGGCAAAGACCTTTTCCTTTCTCAGGGTAACTCACCCAAATGGCCCTAAGGGTTTTAGCCTATGTGATTCCTCTTCAGGAGATTAAACTGTCTGACTCCCTCATACGAGGAGTCAATCCTTTGGATAAGAAGATGATCCTGGAGTTCTTTTCTACCCCTTAAATGCAAAAAAAAAAAAAAAAGCAGATTTTCTCTGCCCCCTTCAGCTATATCATGGACTCTACTTAGTTTGAAAGACAAGCCAGGTGTCCCAGTGGCTTAGAACCTACGACACTGATACCACAGAGAGCTTTGTACCTTCAGCAGACGCAAATATGACCCACCATGGGAGTCTTCGAGCAAAGACTAAATCCGGGGTCCTGGGACAGCAGCTGAGCAGTAGCGCCAAAGGCAAGCTTTTAAATCCTGAGGGCAACTTGAGAGGTAGGAGCACACTGTAGCAGGTCGGCAGAAATCCCAGGGTATGGTAGGGAAGGCCACAGCACTGAAAAGGAGCTCCGACCTCTCCCTCCTTAAACCTATTACTGTTTTCCGTAGCAGTTGGTCTAACTCTTTCCAGATTTTGGCCTTGGATCATAAGCTCCATTAGGCAAGACTGTGTCCGTCTTGTCTCTGAAGTACCTAGCACATAGTCAGAAAAAACCAGTCACTGTTGAGTCGGTTCCAACTCATGGCAATGCCACGTGTGTTAGACTAGCGCTGTGCTTCATAGGGTTTTCAGTGGCTGAGCTTTTGGAAGTAGATCACCTGGTCTTACTTATGAGGTGCCTCTGGGTGGACTCGAACCTCCAACCTTTCAGTTAGCAGCCAAGCATGTTAGCCATTTGAACCACTCAGGGACTCCACCGTGTAATAGGCACACAGGTACCTTTGCTGAAGATAGATAGCGTTTATCCGTGGCAGAGAGCAAGCTCAGTGTCGTTGGGCAGCACCAGAGCTCTGTAATTCCTATCACCCCCGGTACTGCCTTGGGAACTTTAGACTCCCTCTGAAGAGAAAATGCAAATTACCACTTAGCTATATGACCTATAATTAATCTTATCTCAGTGGTAGATGCCTAACTCCTGCTGTTTTTTCCTTTTGTTTTGTTTTTGAAAATGAAAAGGGAGTACCCTGAGAAATGAACTTACTTAAATCTTGACACACGAAGTCCGAGTACAAAATTTCTGTGGTGTTTCGGCTGAGAATGTGCTGATGGACAGCAAACAGACAGAGTCACGGGCATTTCCAAAGGGCTGGGTGGTTTTATGACTAATTGTAATTACATGCTTGTTCAGATACTGGTTCCCCTGGCTACAGAGACAGAGTTTGTGGAAAGAGGAATGGAGCTTTGATCAAGATCAAGAGC
Source organism: Elephas maximus indicus (assembly GCF_024166365.1). Classification (NCBI taxonomy): domain Eukaryota; kingdom Metazoa; phylum Chordata; class Mammalia; order Proboscidea; family Elephantidae; genus Elephas; species Elephas maximus. Next base: position 21,823,504 of record NC_064837.1, read on the forward strand.
TGTTTAAATAGAAATAACTCTTTTGACTAGGGGGGAAATGGAGTGAATTAGCCCAGTCACAGGGCTGAGAGGAACCAGGAGTGTGAATAGAAAGTCAGTCAACCACGACTGTCAGCCCATCAAAGGTACCACTATGTGGCCCCTTGAGTGTGGAGATGGGGGGGGGGACGAGGCCCATGTGTGTTGGGTTGTCCTCCCATGGCAGAGCTGGCATACCTGACCCCACCCACAGCCTGTCACCTGCTCAACTTGAGATAATGGCACACGTTCAAGGTGCAAAGGAAGCTTCTGGAGCTTTTTCTGGCCATGGAGAGACTCAAAGGCTGCCTGGAGGAGGTCACAGTTGCAATACTGACCTCCTTTGCAGTTTTCCCATCCAGCCAGATAAAAAACCTTTAACAAAAAGGAAGGCTTTCAAGACAGCATTCTCAGAAACCAACTTTTTAACAACTCTTACTTCTGTATTCCTGGGCCAGCTCGCTCTCAACCGTTGTCATCTGTCAGTCTTAGTAGAAAAAGCTGGTCAGTGCTCTGCAGAATCAGAAAAGTGGGAACAGAGTCCAGATCCATCAGGCAGGATCTTGCGGACAGAAGGGGGCCCAGGCACGTCCATGCAGCTCCTGACCGACCTGACTGGTAACTGGGAGGAGCTTTCCTCCAACTGGGAGAGGTAGAGGGATGAGGAGATGTGCACCTCCTGCTACTTGGCGGCTTTGAGAGACGGTAGCTTGTCTGTTTGCACGCCAGGTTCTAGACCCAGGGGTGGAGCTGCAATAGGAGAACGCCTAGAAAGCAGAGCTGGGATGGAGAGAGACCAACCTCTGGAGAGAGACCTGAAGCCCTGGCTCTGCGAGGGATGCCCCCTACCAGGTTTTCTTCTGACTTGGCCATTTCGGCCTGCTGAAAAAAAAAAAAAAAAGTACTAGGGGGCTATTTTAGGAAACAAGACCTTTGTAATGGCTGAGAACAAAAATAGAGACCAGTGTATTATTCTTCCTGGAGCTGCTCGTCATAGTTGCCAAGAAATCAAGATCGGATGCTGTGGGGCTAGATCCCCAAGGACCTTTAAGAACACACCTGTAGTGCCCTCCAGTAGTCCACCTGCCTGCACACAGGTGTTCCATTCTCCCTGCAGGATGTCCCAGGGGAGAAAGTACAGGTAGTCCCCTTCTTAGGACGGGACTCCGTTCCTACAACCCTGTCGTAATTCGGTTCTGACATAAGTTGAAAACCTCTTTTTTTTTTTAGTTTTCTTTGTTGCCTGCTATATGGCAGTGTTTTGAACAGTAAATCATAACATCGAACACCTGTGAGTGAATGTCTGCAAATGATAACATCAGCAAACTATGAGCTGCAACACTATAGTAGGGCATATTACTAACGATAAGATGTACCAAAAAAAAAAAAAAAGGGACACTAGGTGGTAAGTGTTGTTCGTCGTAACTCGAATACGCTGTAAACGGAATCTGGAGCCAGTCACTCTGCTTCTGCGGAGGGAGGGTAGCGATCATTGTTATAACTAAGCTTATTCCCCAACTAAATGTATTGCTCCCGAGATGGACCTCGTTTCTCTTCTGTAGACCCCTCCTGACTTGGTGGATGGGCTGGAGAAATGTTGGGTAATGCAGTTATTCTTTGAGCTTCAATTTAAACAAGAGGAAAGTTGTGATTGAAAATAGGAAGACGTTCCTAAAGAAAACGCTGGGTAGAGTTTTGAAGGTAGAGAAAAAAAGATCAAGTGGAAAAGGGCCAAGGTCACAGGCAGGTATCTGGGCTGGGTGCCAAGGGCTACACGTGGTAAAGTTCCTTATACTTGCCATCTGGTAAAGTTATTTGATGTTTAATGTGCAAAACATGCCATTGGTATAGGCTGGAAAGAAGTACAGAGACCTTCCTCAAACGACACAACCAGAGATCACCAAATTCAGACAGTGTAGTAGCTGTGTGTTTATATATATTGACATCTCATTGTCTCTTATTAAAACAAAACAAAAAACTTTAAAAAAAAAAAAAGAGACCTTTGTCCTGAATAAGCAGTTATTTATGGTAGATGAGATCCCTGGGTGGTGCAAGTGGTTTGTGCTTGACTACTAACCTAAAGCTTGATGATTTTTAACCCACCCAGCAGTGCCGTGGAAGAAGGGCCTGGTGGTCTTCTTCAGTAAAGATTTTAGTCAAGAAAACCCTTTGGAGCAGTACTCTGTAACACATGGGGACACCCTGAGTCAGAATCAACTTGACAGCAGCAGCAGGCTTGGGTTTTTGTTTTGTCTTATGTGGATGTGAGGATGCGTGGTTATTTAAAAAGTCTGTCAATTCCAGTTAAGGTACCAGGAAAGGAGGAACAGAGAGAAGTTAGCACATTAAAAAAAAAAAAAATGAGCAGAATGAGGTTTTATCTAGATCAGCCTGTGAGAAGTTTGTATTCTCTTATAAGTGATTCTTGTATCCTTGAACTTGAGGTGGAGTTGGGGGTGGGTACCAAATAGTTGAATAGGGTAGAGCACAGGACACCTGCCTCTCTCTGCAAATACACATACCACCATCTCCACCAGCCTAGCTACACAGCACTGATTTCTTTCTTGTTACTGTAGGTGTTTTTGGCAACAACCAATCCCTTTAAAATTTTTATTATCCGCTTTACAGGAAAAAAAAGAACCCAAAGAACACAAACTCTAATTACTTATATCACCTGGTGTTCATGTTTAATCTTTGCCAATATTTATATACAGAGTCATCCATGTGTATCTACTACTTGGCGTTCTAATTTTCTACTCACTACATTATTGTCTTTACATTTCTATGTGCAGATAGTTAAGTTACAGCCACTGAGAGCTCCCAGATAGGTAGGAAACATACATTTGCCTTTTAAAAATAATATTTATTGTGCTTTAGGTGAAAGTTTACAGCGCCAATTAGTTTCTCATTGAAAAATTTATAGACAAATCATTTTGTGACATTGGTTGCAATCCCCACATTGTGTCAGTTCTCTCCCCGTTTCCACTCCAGGTTCCCCATGTTGGTTTGTCTGGGTTTCCTGACCCTCTCTGCCTTTTCATCTTGCTTTTGGGCAGGTGTTGCCCATTTGGCCTTGTATTCTTGATTGAACATAGAAGCACCTTCCTCACGTGTGTTATCGTTTGTTTTATAAACCTGTCTAATCTTTAGCTGAAAGGTAGGGTTCTAGAGTGGCTTCAGTTCTGAGTTAGCAGGATGTCCCAGGGATCACAGTCTTAGGGGTTTCTCCAGCCTCTGTCAGATCAGTAAGTCTGGTCTTTTTTCATGCGTTTGAATTGTGTTCTACATTTTTCTCCTGCTCTGTCCAGGACCCTCTATTGTGATCCTTGTCAGAGCAGTTGGTGGGGGTAGCTGGGTACCGTCTAGTTCTTCTGGGCTCAGGTTGGTGGAGGCTGTTGTTCATGTGGTCCATTAGTCCTTTGGACTAATATTTTCCTTATGTCTTTGGTTTTCTTCATTCTCCTTTCCTCCGGATGGGATGGGACCAGTAGATATATCTTACATGGCTGCTTAAAACCTTTTAAGACCCCAAGACACTACTCACCAAAGTAGGATGTAGAACATTTTCTTTATGTTATGCCAGTTGACCTAGTTGTCCCCCGAGACTATGGTGCGCAGCCTTTGTCTCCAGTAACTCAGTCCCTCAAGGTGTTTGGATGTGTCTAGGAAACATCTATGACTTTGCCTTGGACAAGTTGTGCTGACTTCCCCTGCATTGTGTATTGACTTTTCCTTCACCAAAGTTAACACTTGTCTACCACCTAGTTAGTAATTTCTCCTCTGCACCCCTCCCCTCCCTTGTAACCATCAAAGATTTTTTTTTTCTGTGTGTAAATGTTTTCTTGAGTTTTTATTACATTTGCCATTTTTATCAGTTACCAGTTCCTAGCCATCCTGCTCCTGTTGGATCTGGGGGTGGACACCAAGTCTTTGCAGTTATCAGTAGTGGAACCAGTCCATCCCTGGACATCTTTTTCTAGCATAGTATAATGTGATTTTAGCTAAACAGAAACACGTTTCAACTCACAAACTGTTTCAAGATTTTGAAAAGTTCAGGCCCTGAAGAAACGAAGTTAGCTGGACGTCTTGACTGCTTACGACTTTATAACAGGTCACAGGTATAAAGTCCAAAAGGGCTCAGATTTCTACCCTATGTTTGATGTCTCAGCCCTCAATCTAGACCCGAGGAAGGTGAGCTGACTTCCCCACAGCTCAGGGCAGTGATATGAAGGCGCTGTGGCCTGCGCCCAGCCCTCCCCACAAAGGCGCATGGTGATGGAGACACCAGCCATACTGCATCAGTAACTCCCATGCTTGTTCTCCTGACTCTCCCAGCCTGCAGGAGAGGTGACCCTGCCTGCCCCACAGTTGCAGAAGGACAAGGGGATTAGCCACAGAAGTTGCTGGGGGATGGTAAGAGCAGTGCTGTTTAAGTCCCATTGGGACTTTCAGGGGCAAGATGGGAACTCTGTTCAGCAGAAGGGCAAAGCACAGAGGGGTAGGACTCAGCTGCAGCTGGAGGCAGCTAGAATCTGCCCGAAATTTTCCAAGACCTGCGCTGAGGGAGAGGTGAAGAAGTCCTCAGCTAAGGCTAGGGCTGCCGCACAAGGGGCTGCCTTTCCCCCTCTATCCTTTGCTCTTTTACTTTTTTAATCATATCTACAGCTTATACAGCATATAACTTGGGGTATTCAGCTTAAATAATGGAGAAGACTGTCCTTATCTACTTACGGGAAGAAACGGCTTCTTTTTTAGGTTACTGTTTTCCCAGGACCTAGCACAGCATCCAAGACCAAGTAAGTGCTCCATGAAATGAGTCCTTGTCTTACACTCTTCTTAGTTACCGGTACTTAAAAAAAAAAACAAACCCATTGCCGTCCAGTCGATTCTGACTCATAGTGACCCTATAGGGTAGAGAACTGTCCCCTGGAGTTTTCAAGGAGCACCTGGTGGATTAGAACTGCCAACTTTTTGGTTAGCAGCAATAACTTTTTTTTTTTTTTTTTTAATTTTTATTGTGCTTTAAGTGAAAGTTTACAAATCAAGTCAGTCTCTCATAAAAAACTTATATACACCTTGCCACATACTCCCAATTGCTCTCCCCCTAATGAGATAGTCCGCTCCCTCCCTCCACTCTCTCTTTTTGTGTCCATTTCACCAGCTTCTAATGCCCTCTACCCTCTCATCTCCCCTCCAGAGAGGAGATGCCAACATAGTCTCAAGTGTTCACCTTATCCAAGAAGCTCACTCCTCACCAGCATCCCTCTCCAACCCATTGTCCAGTCCAATCCATGTATGAAGAGTTGGCTTCGGGAATGGTTCCTGTCCTGGGCCAAAAGAATGCCTGGGGACCATGACCACCGGGGTCCTTCTAGTCTCAGTCAGACCATTAAGTCTGGTCTTTTTACGAGAATTTAGGGTCTGCATCCTACTGCTCTTCTGCTCCCTCAGGGGTTCTCTGTTGTGTTCCCTGTCAGGGCAGTTATTGATTGTAGCCGGGCACCATCTAGTTCTTCTGGTCTCAGGCTGATGTAGTCTCTGGTTTATGTGGCCCTTTCTGTCTCTTGGGCTCATAATTACCTTGTGTCCTTGGTGTTCTTCATTCTCCTTTGATCCAGGTAGGTTGAGACCAATTGATGCATCTTAGATGGCCGCTTGCTAGCTTTTAAGACCTCTCTCCAAGGTGTAGCAGCCAAAACTCTTAACCACTACATACCAGTTACTGGTGCTAGAGGGTGAGATTTCTGTCCCTTGAGGTGAAGTGAATGCTTTGCTCTTAAATAGGGCCTTGTGAAACCTTGGTGATTTGCTGACTTTTTTTTAGATCCCTTTTTTTTTTTTTATTGAACTTTAGATGAAGGTTTACAGTACAAATTAGTGTCTCATCAAACAGTTAGTACACACATTTGTGCATGACATCGGTTAACAACCCAATGACGTGTCAACACTCTCCCTTCTCAACCCTGGCTTCCCTATTACCAGCTTTGCTGTTTCCTCCTACCTTCCAGTCCTGCCCCAGGGCCGGTGCATCCTTATAGTCTTGTTTTGTTCTATGGACCTGTTCAATCTTTGGCTGAAGGGTGAACCTCAAGAGTGGCCTCATTACTGAGCTGAAAGGGTGTCTGGGGGCCATACTCTCAGGGTTTCTCCAGTCTCTGTCAGGCCACCAAGTCAGATCTTTCTTTTTGAGTTAGAATTTTCTTCTACATTTTTCTCCAGCTCTGTCTGGGACCCTCTATTGTGATCCCTGTCAGAGCAGTCAGTGATGGTAGCCGGACACCATCTAGTTGTAGTGGACTCAGTCTGGTGGAGGCCGTGGTAGATGTGGTCCATTAATCCTTTCCCTTGTGTCTTTAGTTTTCTTCATTATTCCTTGCTCCCAAAGGGGTGAGACCAGTGGAGTATCCTGGATGGGTGCTCACAGGCTTTTAAGACCCCAGATGCTACTCACCAAAGTAGAATGTACAACATTTTCTTTATAAACTCTGTTATGTCAATTGAGCTAGATGTTCCCTGAGACCATGGTCCCCACAGCCCTCAGCCCAGCAATTCAGTCCCTCAGTGAGTTTGGATGTGTCTATGGAGCTACCTTGGGCTTGCCTTGTACAGGTTGTGTTGGCTTCCCCAGTATTGTGTACTGTCCTACCCTTCACCAGAGTTACTGCTTATCTATTAAGTGTTTTTCCATCCCCACCCCTCCCCTCCCTCGTAACCATCAAACATTGTTTCTTTTTATATATAAACCTTTTCATGAGTTTTTAACAGTAGTGGTCTCATAAAATATTTGTCCTTTTGTGATTGACTTATTTCACTCAGCATAATGTCCCCTAGATTTATCCATGTCATGAGATGCTTCACAGATTCATCATTGTTCTTTATTGTTGCATAATACTCCATTGTGTGTATGTACCATAGTTTGTTTATCCATTCATCTGTTGATGGGCGTCTAGGTTGTTTCCATCTTTTTGCTATTGTGAACAATCCTGCAGTGAACATGGGTGTGTATACATCTATTCGTGTGACCACTCTTATTTCTCTAGGATATATTCCCAGGAGTGGGATTGCTGGATCATGTGGTATTTCTATTTCTCGCTTTCTAAGGGAGCGCCATATCGTTTAAGGGAGCGCCAGATCGTTTTACAAAATGGTTGTATCATTTTGCATTCCCACCAGCAATGCATAAGAGTTCCAATCTACCCATAGCCTCTCCAACAATTGTTATTTTCTGTTTTATTGACTAGTGCAAGTAATGCCGGGGTGAGATGGTATCTCATTGTGGTTTTGATTTGCATTTCTTTGATGGCTAGAGATCATGAGCATTTCCTCATGTGTCTGTTGGCTGCTTGAATGTCTTCTTTGGTGAAGTGTCTGTTTATTTCCTTTGCCCATTTTTAATTGGATTATTTGTCTTTTTGTCATGGAGGTGTTGGATTTTCTTGTAGATTTTAGAGATTAGACCTTTGTCTGATTTGTAATAGCCAAAATTCTTTTTCCAGTCTGTAGGTCCCTTTTTACTGTTTTGGTGAAGTCTTTTGATGAGCATGGGTGTTTAATTTTTAGAAGATCCCAGTTATCTAGCTTATCCTCTGGAGCTTGTATGTTGTTGATTGTGATTTATATCCTGATAATGCCGTATATTAGGGCCTCTAGCGTTGATCCTATTTTTTCTTTAATGAACTTCATGGTTTTTGGCTTTATATTTAGGTCTTTGATCCATTTTGAGTTAGTTTTTATATGTGGTATGAATTATGGGTCCTGTTTCATTTTTTTGCAGTTGCACATGCAGTTTTGCCAGCACCATTTGTTAAAAAGACTGTTTTTTCCTCATCTGATGGACTTTGGGCCCTTGTCGAAGATCAGGTGACCATAGGTGGATGGATTTACATCTGTGTTTTCAATTCTGTTCTATTGGTCAATGTATCTGTCGTTGTACCAGTACCAGGCTGTTTGACTAACATAGCTGTATAGTAGGCTCCGAGGTCAGGTAGTGTGAATCCTCCTACTTTATTCTTCTTCAATAGTGCTTTACTTATCCGGGGCCTCTTCCCTACCATATAAAGTTAATGATAAGTTTTTCCATCTCTTTAAAGAGTGTTGTTGGTATTTGGATCGGTATTGCATTGTATTTATAAATCGCTTTGGGTAGAACTGTCATTTTCACGATGTTGAGTCTACCTATCCATGAGCATGGTATGTTTTTCCATTTATGTAGCTCTCTTTTGGTTTCTTGCAGTAGCGTTTTGTAGTTTTCTTCGTATAGGTCGGAAACCCTGGTGGTGTAGTGGTTAAGTGCTACAACTGTTAACCAAGAGGTCAGCAGTTCAAATCCGCCAGGCGCTCCTTGGAAACTCTACGGGGCAGTTCTACTCTGTCCTATAGGGTCACTATGAGTCAGAATTGACTCGACGGCACTAGGTTTGGTTTTGGGGTTTTTGTATAGGTTGTTTACATCCCTGGTTAGATTTATTCCCAACTTTTTAATTTTTTTTTAGGGGCTACTGTTTGTTTTTTATTATAAATGGTATTGTTTTCCTGATTTCCTTTTCATTGTTCTCTTTATTGGTGTATAGGAATCTAACTGATTTTTGTATTTTTATCTTTTATCCTGCTTTTCTGCTGAATCTTCCTATTAGTTCCCTGTAGTTTTCTCATGGAGTCTTTTGGATTTTCTAAGTATAGTATCATATCATCTGCAAATAGGGACAGTTTAACTTCTTCATTACCAATTTGGATGCCCTTTACTTCTGTTTCTTGCCTTATTGCTCTAGCTAAGACTTTCAACACAATATTAAATAGGAGTGGTGATAAAGAGCATCCTTGTCTTGTTCCTGTTCTCAAGGTGAATGTTTTCAGCCTCTCTCCATTGAGAACAATGTTGGCCATTGGTTTTGCATAGATGCCCTTTATTATGTTGAGAAATGCTCCTTCTGTAACTACTTTATTGAGAGTTTTTATCAGGAATGGGATTGGACTTTGCTGAATGCCTTTTCTGTGTCAATTAAGATGATCATGTGATTCTCTTCTTTTCCTTTTATTTATGTGGTGGATTATGTTGATTGATTTTCTAATGTTGAACCATCCTTGCAAAACTAGTATGACTCCTACTTGGTCATGGTGTATTATTTTTTTTAATATGGTGCTGAATTCTATTGGCCAGAATTTTGTTCAGAATTTTTGCATCTATATTCATGACAGATATTGGTCTGTAATTTTCTTTTTTTGTGGTGTCTTTGCCTGGTTTTGTATCAGGGTTATGCTGGCTTCATACAATGAACTTGGAAGTATTGCTTCCTTTTCTATGTTCTGAAATAGTTTGAGTAGTACTGGTGTAAGCTCTTCCCTGAATGTTTGGTAGAATTCTCCAGTGAAGCCATCTGGGCCAGGGATTTTTTTTGGTTGGGAGTTTTTTTATTACCTTTTCAATCTCTTCTCTTGTTGTGGGTCTATTCAGATTTCAACGTCATTTTGTGTTAGTTTGGGTAGGTAGTGTGTCTCTAGAAATTTGTCCATTTCCTCTAGGTTTTCGAATTTGTTGGCATAGATTTTCATAATACTCTTGTTATGATCCTTTTTATTTCATTTGGGTTTGTTGTAATGTCCCCCATTTCATTTCTTATTTGGGTTATTTGCATTCTCTCCTGTTCTTCTGTTGTTAATTTGGCCAGTGATTTGTCGATTTTGTTGATCGTTTCAAAGAACCAACTTTTGGTTTTGTTGATTCTTTCTATTGTTTTTCTATTCTCTATTTCATTTATTGCTGCTCTGATCTTTATTATTTCCTTTCTTCTGGTGGCTGTGGGTTTCTTTTGCTGTTCTCTATTTGTTCCAGTTGTGTAACTAATGTTTGGATTTTGTCCCTTTCTTCTTTTTTGATGTGTGCATCTAGTGCTATAAATTGATCTCTGAGGACTGCCTTTACTCTGTCCCAAAGGTTTTGTTATGATGTGTTTTCATTCTCGTTTGATTGTAGGAACTTTTTGATTCCATCTTTGATTTCTTCTATTACTCAGTGGTTTCCAAGCAGGGTGTTATTCAGTTTCCATGTAATTGATTTTTTTTTTTCCTTTCTCTTCCTGTTGTTAATTTCTACTTTGATGGCATTGTGAACAGAGAAGATACTTTGTATTATCTCAGTGTTTTGGATTTTGTTGAGGGTTGTTCTGTGGCCTAAGATGTGGTCTGTTATGGAGAGATGTTCCATGTGCGTTGGAAAAGAATGGCTACTTTGCAGCTGTTGGGTGGAGTGTTCTATGTATGTCTATGAGATCAAGTTGGCTGGTTGTGCTCTTTAGTTCTTCTGTATCTTTGTTGAGTTTCTTTCTAGTTGTTCTGTCCTTTACTGAGAGTGGTGTGTTGAAGTCTCCTGCTATTATTGTGGAACTGGCAATTTCTGTTTTCAGTGCTGTTAGAGTTTTCTTTATGTATTTTGGAGCCCTGTCATTGGGTGCGTAGATGTTTATTATGGTTAAGTCTTCATGATGGATCATCCCTTTAATCATTGTATAGTGCCCTTCTTTGTCTTTTATGGTGGATTTTGTTTTAAAGTCTATCTTATCTGAGATCAGTATTGCCTCTCCTGCTCTTTTTTGGTAGTTATTTGATATAATTTTTTCCATCCTTTAATTTTTAATAAATTTACATCTTTGTTTCTCAGGTGTGTCTCTTGTAGACTGCATATTAATGGATTCTCTTTTTTTTTATCCATTGTGTAACTCTGTGTCTCTTTATGCATTTAGACCATTTACATTCAGTGTAATTATTGATAGGTGTGATTTATTGCTGTCATTTTGTAGTGCTTTTTTTTGTGGTGCTGACATTTTCATTGCTCCTCTTACTCTCCTGTGCTGAGTTCCTTTTGTTTGTGGATTTCGTTTTCATTTCTTTTGTTTTTGTAGATTTTGTTTTTATTGCGACTTTATGTTTTTCTTCTTTATTTTGATGAGTAGGTTTGTTAAGTTTCTTTGTGGTTACCTTGAAATTTACCCTTATCTTCCTAGGTTTGAACCAGTCTATTATTACTCAGTAATGCCTTGCCTTCCTCTCCATTAGAAAGTTCTATACCTACCCCATTTACTCCCTCTTTTATTATTCTGATGTTGTTGTCATTTACAGATTAACCTCTCTGGTTCCCTGTTGCAATTGTTTTGGTTGTGGATAGTCTCTGAGAGTTCATTTCCTAGGTTGGTACCTGGCTGGTACAATCTTGTTTAGGCTATGGTCTGATGTTATTGGTTCTCAGACCAAAGGACCCCCTTTAATAATTCTTGTAAGTTTGGTTTGGTTTTTACATATTCCCTTAATTTCTCTTTATCTGGATATGTCCTAATTTCACCATCATAGTTGAACGAAAGTTTTGCAGGATATAATATTATTGGTTGACAATTTTTTTCTTTCAAGGTTTTATATATGTCATCCCATTACCTTCTTGCCTGCATGGTTTCTGCTGAATAATCAGAGCTTAGTCTTATTGTTTCTCCTCTGTGTGTGACTTTCTGTTTTTCTCGAGCTCTTTGCAGGATTTTTTCTTTGTCTTTGGTTTTAGCAAGTGTGATTATGATATGCCTTGGTGTTTTTCTTTTGGGGTCTATTCTACATGGGGTTCTTTGAGCTTCTTGGATGGTCAGATTTTCATCATTCATGATATTAGGGAATTCTTCTGTCAGCAATTCTTCAATGATCCTCTCTGTGTTTTCTGTTTTCTCTCCCTGTTCAGGAACTCCAATCACTTGCAATTTTTTTCTTTTGATTGTACCCCACATAATTCTCAGGGTTTCTTCATTTTTCTTTGTTCTTTTTTCTGATTTTTCCTCAAACAGAGTTGTATCCAAGTGTTTGTCTTCAGTTTTGGTGATTCTGTCTTCCATCATTTCAAATCTGCTCCTCAGCCCTTCTGTGACACTGTCCATTTCTGAAATCTTGTTGTTTATCTTTTGGATTTCTAATTGTTGTTTTTGTATGATTTCTAGTTGTGAATTTATTTTGGCATTTTGTTCCTGTATTACTTTCCTGAATTGTTCCATTTTTTTTTTGTCTGTACTTTCCATGAATTTGTCTGCCTTTTCCATAAATGTGTCTATTTTTAACTCATTTTTGTCTGTTTTCTGCATCAACTCTTGGGTTGCTCTGAATATTAGAGATTTGAATTCCCTGTTGGGTAGTTCTAGTGCCTTTTCTTCTACTGGAAAGTTATCTGGTATTTTATTTTGGACACCTACTGGATCCTATCCTTTTTTTTAAAATATGTTTTGATAGTGTCTGCTGTCTTTGGGACATTCAGTAGTTATTTTCTTTGTTTCTTGATTGTAGAGTTGTTTGTTTTGTCCTGCTTTTTTGTTTTATTTGGTTATGTCTGAGCAGGCAAGCTGTGCATTCTTTCTTGTTTGCTTGTCTATAGTCACGAAAGTTTTCACCTCCTTGTCCAATGGGCAGGGCCAGTCAATCAGCAATGGTGCAACAGGCCAGGTCCAGCTGAGGGAGGGGCTGAGAAGAGTTGTTTGTGGCACGTACTAGGGTCAACAGAGCAGGCCAGGAATCAGGCTGGGCAGGTTCCAGTAAGCTGTGCCTGTGCTGCTTACAGGTGTGATGTTCAGTGCACAGTGCAGGTAGGCAGGAAAGAGGGGGAGGTTGTGATGTGTGGAGCTAATAGGGGTATGGGAAAGAGGAGAGAGAAACAGGAGCCAAAAACAAACAAGCAAAGGAAGAAAGAAAAAAAAAGAGTGCTAAGGGAGCTTACTGTTGGAGTGGAGAGATGAGAAACTGAGAAATGGAGAAAAGTAAAAAGGAAAAAAAAAAAGAAAGAAAAAAAACTAGATAAAAGTTTGGAAAAGGAAAGAAAAGTCCCCAGGAGTCCCAGAGTCCCACCAGTGCGGCTGCTAAGACCAGGGAAGTGGCTCCCAGGCTATCCAGTATAGCCTGGCTAGAGGGAGTATAGATATCGTACAGCACCAGGTATTCAGGAGACAGGAAAAGAAGATAAGTGTAGAGAGATGAGAACTGAGAAATGAAGAAAGACAAAAAGGGAAAAAGAGAGAAAAGAAAAAAATTCACCCAGGAATTCCACCTACGCAGCTGTGCAGATTGTGGGAGTGGTTCCTTAATTGTGCAGTGCAGCCCAGCTAGAAGGGGCTCCCAAGTTGCAGAAAGAAAAAGAAAACAAACAGAACAAAACAAAATAAGAAAAAAAAAGCCCCGAGGATTCCACCAACGTAGTGTCACGGGCCGAGGGAGTGGTTCCCCAGTCGAGCGTGGCTTCTTCACAGCCTTTCAAGAAGAAGCAAAGATGGCATACAGAAGAAACCGAAAGAACCAACACCAGCTCAGGAGCACCACCAGTGTGGGCAGGCCAAATACAAGCAGCCTGAGGCCAAAGCAGTTGCCTCCTGGCCAAGAGACTGTGCCTGGCAGGAAGCAAAGGAGGCCAAAGGGGAGGAAGAAGGGGGGGTGTTGGGAAAGCATACATTGCTCCTTACCAGGTGCTCTGCTGGGAACTTGACGAAGCTGCTTTCCCATACTCTCCGTCCGCCAATCTCAGGTGTGGGTGAGGAGAATCAAAACAGCACTGGAGGCTGTACTTGCAGCTGGCAGAGCCACCGCAGCCAGCCAGGATGGTTGGAAGTAGAGAAGCAGGGAGAGAATGGACAGTAGGAAAGCACGTATCACTGGTTACTGGCTGCCCTATTTCCTGCTGGGAGTTCTGCGAAGCTGCTTTCCTGTGCTCCCTGTCTGCCAATCCCCAACAGGAGTACAGGATGGCGGATCCTTGCCGTATTAGCTGATGGGGCACTCTGCACATCTCTCTCCTTGATATCTGTCCTCTGTCAGTTTCTTATTCCATTTAGTGCTTGGCTGAGTTCTTTATCTCTTCAGTTGATGCTTCAGGTTCCAGGAATGTTGTTTGCCTCTGTGTTACTTAGTTTTTCAGGTCTTTGTTGTGGAGGGATGGCGCGGTGCTCTCGTCTATGGCGCCATGTTCGCTGGAAGGTTTTTTTTTGGCGGGGGGCTATTTTTGTTTTGTTTTTTACTTTACAAATTACTTGATCACGTTTTGACACTCTGGGTGGCGCAAATGGTTTACACTCGACTGCTAATCTAAAGGTTGGCGGTTCAAAGTCACCTGGTGGCAGTGCAGAAGAAAGGCCTGGCAGTCTGCTTCTGTAAAAATTACAATCAAAAACATGGAGCAGTCCCACTCTGTAACACATTGAGTCACCATGAGTCGGAATCAACTTGATGGCAGTGGGTCTGGGGTTTTTTGGTATAGGTTGAAAAACTTAGTTGATTGTATTGAGCCCTTTATGGCATAAAGATGTCTTCATATTTAACAGATGCATCTGTGATCCCATTCACGGATGTAGTTTAAGAGGTATGATGACTTAATACCAAAGACAAGCAGAATGCCTAATTTTATTCTCCTTTCTCTACATGCCTTTACAACAGAACTCTCCAGCCCATCTCTATAAAGCTCTGAGGAATCCCAGGACCAAGGATTCAGTTCAGGCCCTTGGCAGATGGACACCAGTATCAGCTACTAACCAGCAGCAGGATGGAGACCACTCCCTTAAATTCTCAGAAGGAGCTGTCAGAGTGTAAGGATGGAGAAGATTGTCAGGGAAACGGAGCTCTACGGAAAGGTGTCCCTGCCCCAGGGGATAAAGCGGAACCTGGCCAAATCTCCAATGGGTACTCATCGGTTCCCAGCCCTGGTGCAGGAGATGACACCCAGCACTCCACCCCAGCAGCCACCACCACCCTAGTGGCCGAAGTTCATCAGGTGGAACGGGAGACCTGGGGCAAGAAGGTGGATTTCCTTCTCTCAGTTATTGGCTATGCTGTGGACCTGGGCAACGTGTGGCGCTTTCCCTACATTTGTTACCAGAATGGAGGAGGTCAGTATCCTGGGCCATGGAGTGGGGCTCTAACCTAGGTGTGGGCTGTAGATCCTCTTGGGAGGCCAAAGGATAAGCCATGTCTTTTCTGTCTTGTTTAATTGACATGAGTCTGGGAACATGATTGCTTAGACTTTCAAGCTAGCCTAAAAGAAAAATCCTCAGTGAGCCAAAAGTTTAGATCAGCATGTCTGAGATGCTTTGGGCTGTAAAGTTGGAATAAAGCTCTCTGTTATGGATTGTCCTCCCAAAATATGTGTTGTAAATCCTAACCTCTGTGCCTGTTGTTATAATCCTATTTGAGAATGGCTTGTCTTTGTTATATTGATGAGACAGGATTAGTGTAGGGTATATCTTGAGTTAATCTCTTTTGAGATAAAAGAGATTAAATGCAAGCAGAAGTGGGGGAAGAGAGATGTCAAGCCACGTGAAGATCGCCCAGGAGCAGAAGCTCAAAGAGACAAGGACCTTCCTCCAAGGCAACAGAGAGAGAAAGCCTTCCCCTAGAGCCAGCACCCTGAATTCGGACTTTTAGCCCCCTAAACTGTGAGAAAATAAATTTCTGTTCATTAAAGCCACTCACTTGTGGTATTTCTGTTACAGCAGCACTAGATAACCAGACACTCTCCCAAACTTGACCTCAGCAGATTCCTATCATCACTAGTGCTTCCTTTATGGAAGGGCCCCTCTTCTCATCCACATGTTCCCCAAGCTCTGCCCTCCACCACACCAGAGGGGAGGGAAAGGCTGTCCATGGTGAGCTGGGTTCTTTTACTCCAGGTGGCAGGTTCCGCGCTGAAGGTTCCAGAGGGATTAGATCTGCACAAGAAAAAATTGAGAGGTGGTTTCAGGGTCCCAGACCCTATTGGGCCTGTGTGAGTTTAAGGGAAGGGCCTCAGTTTAGGTACAAAGTCTTAAATTACCAGTCTGAGCTGAATCTAAAGCTGAACCCAGTCATGGCATGAAATTAATGCCAACCCCAAACCATACATGGAGATACATTGTATCTCCTATGACAGTGTTTGAGGCCAGAGACCATCTCTTGTTCTTCCTTGTACCCCTCAAAGCATCTAGAGAAGTTAACTTGCAGATTATTAAACGTGGTAACTGACTGTAGGCATGGCTGCATGAACCCCAGGGAGAGCAGGGCAGGGGAAAGAAGTGAATAGGTATGGGCCTCTGTGTGTACACTGGATTTGCTAACAAGAGTACAACAAAGACAAGAACTGGGAGTCAAATCCAACCAAAAAAACCAAACCCGTTGCCGTCGAGTTGATTCCGACTCATAGCAACCCTATAGGATGGAGTAGAACCGCCCCATAGGGTTTCCAAGGAGTGGCTGGCGGATTCGAACTGCCGATTTTTTGGTTAACAGCTGAGCTCTCAACTACTGCACAGCCAGGGCTCTGGGAGTCAAATCAGTCAACATTTATTTTGACAGGAGCTCTGGCAATAGATTTGAGAGGGTGGCTACAATGAGGTTTGGGGATAGTTCATTCCTACCACCCTCACATCTCCCATGACCCAACGGAGTAGCCTGGGTTGGCTGTGTCTTTTGAGGACTTCTGTCCACGCAGCTGCAAAGGCAATTCCAGATGGGCCCTGGAAGCCCAGAGCTTCCTGGCTGGGAGGAGAGGAAGTCATAATCACCTTACTACAGCCTGGGAGGACTCACCTTTAGCCTGAGCATTATAGAAGGGGCTGGGTCACTGGTGATGTTTCCCCTACAGTCACTGCTGCTCTAAAGGTGGCCGAGCAAACCCTTTGGATGAAGGCTACAGCAAAAGCACAATGTGGTTCTTCTTCTCAAGCTAGATGTACCCAGTGTGATTGTAAGTTAGGTGGGTCCTTTCTGAGTTGCTCTGACTTCAGGTTCCCAGCTTCAGAGCACTTGATGGAGGGAAAGTTATCAGGGGAAATCACAGTTGCTCCACCTGTTGGGCTAGTAAAACTTTACAAATTCAGCCTCAGTCATGCAGTTCCACAAGGCCCAGCCTGTCCAGTGAGGTAGCATTCTCATTTTGTGAAATCTTATCCTTTTTTAAGACATACCTGCGAAGGTGGTTCGTGAAGGATAATTTTGGCTCAGTGGAATTGTGGGAAGATAGCCAAATGTCAGTAATCATGCGTCTGAGACCATGGGTAATACAGATGTGCAAAGACACTGGTTCAGAGACTCTATAAGTGGTTGAAGCTGACAGGTACCTCACAGGTGACCTGGTCCCTAACAATGGTCTGTGTACCTATTGCATGAGAATCACTTGGGGAGCTTGAAAAAGAAATGTGTGATGTACTTGTACCTGGAGATCCTGCTTCAGGACTTCAGGGACGGATCTAGGAGTCTGTGTGAGTATGTGTGGCTGGGCTTGGGAAACTCAGCCCTTCTGAACGCTGTCCTTTCATAGGGGAGAAAATCGGGGCTCCAGGAGGGGAAGTGGTAGAAGTGGAGCTGGTACTGGTGTGTGGTCTCTTGACTCCCAAACCCAGCTTTCTCTCTGTTTAAGCTGTCTTCTTCCAAAACCTCGCTTTAGCCATGTAGCTCTGTTCACTGCTATTTCTGGCGAAGCACTAAGACAATGGAGGCACAGTAGGAAGTCACTTGGCACAGAACGGGACTCCCTGACGGCTGAGGCCCCTTGTCCAGAGAAGTTGGGCTGCCTAGGACAGATAAGGGCAGGAGGTGAAATTGTCTCCAACCTTTCTCAGGGGCGTTCCTCCTCCCCTACACCATCATGGCCATTTTCGGAGGGATCCCACTCTTCTACCTGGAGCTGGCGCTGGGCCAGTACCACAGAAACGGATGCATTTCAATATGGCGGAAAATCTGCCCAATCTTCAAAGGTAACTGGAGGGCTTGGGTGGTGGGTGAATGCGGCCTCCCAAGGGAGTGGTGGGAGCTGGGGACCTTCTTTTGGAATCACTTAGGACCCACATATCCCTGGGAAATAACTTGAGTAATTACAGTTTTGACTGTAAGCTTGGTAAAGGAGATCGTTGAATTGACGAATGTTTTGTTACATATATTTTTATCACAATAAAAAAAGATGTTAAAGGGGAGCAAATAAATGGTAATTTAAGGTAAGCTAAATAATACATTTTAAATAAAATAAGTTTTATTATTTAAGTAATAAAATGAATAGAATAAAACGTTAAGATAAATAATAGAATTTTAAACGCATTACCAGCACACACACACATTTTCTAAAACATGTCACTTTGCAAATACATATAAATAATGTACCAGATCGCCACTTTTCCACCATCTTCCTGAGTCCTTGGGGAGTAAAATGAGTGACAGTACCCACTTCACAACCACCTGTCTGTCAGTTTGTTGTACTGTGGTGGTTTGTAAGTTGTTATGCTGGAAGCTATGCCACTGGTATTTCAAATGCCAGCTATGTCACCCACGGTGGGCAGGTTTCAGAGGTGCTTCCCAACTAAAAGAGGCTTGGAAGAAAGGCCTGGCAATCTCTTTCCAAAAATTAGTCAGTGAAAACCCTATGGAGCACAACAGAATATTGCCCAATAGACCATAATCTTGGGGAACATCTAGCTCAATTGGCATAACATAAAGAAAATGTTCTACATTCTATTTTGGTGAGTAGTGTCTGGGGTCTTAAAAGCTTGTGAGTGTCCATCTAAGATACTCCGCTGGTCTCACCCCTTCAGGAGCAAGGGAGAATGAAGAAAACTAAAAATACAAGGGAAAGATTAGTCCAAAGGACTAATGGACCACAACTACCACAGACTCCACCAGACTGAGTCCAGCACAACTAGATGGTGCCCGGCTACCACTACTGACTGCTCTGACAGGGATCACAATAGAGGGTCCTGGAAGGAGCTGGAGAAAAATGTAGAACAAAATTCTAACTCACAAAAAAAGGTCAGACTTGCTGGCCTGACAGAGACTGGAGAAAACCCAAGAGTATGGCCCTGGGACACCCTTTTAGTTCAGTAATGAAGTCACTCCTGAGGTTCACCCTTCAGCCAAAGATTGCACAGGCCCATAAAACAAAACAAGACTAAGGGGCACACCAACCCTGGGGCAAGGACTAGAAGGCAGGCGGGAACAGGAAAGCTGGTAATAGGGAACCCAAGGTAGAAGAGAGAGTGTTAACATGTCGTGGGGTTGTCAACCAATGTCATAAAACAAATGTGTACTCACTGTTTGATGAGAAACTAGTTTGTTCTGTAAACCTTCATCTGAAGTACAATAAAAAAGAATATTGTCCAATATAGTGCTGGAAGATGAGCCCCCTAGGTTGGAAGGCACTCAAAATGCCCAGTGTCCTCAACAATGGACTCAAGAATACTGATTGTGAAGGTGGCGTAGGACCAGGCAATGTTTCCTTCTGTTGTACATGGGGTCGCCATGACTCGGAGCCAGTTTGATGGCAATTCACAACAACAACCCACCTCTACCCCTCACTCAGGCTGCAATGCCCTCCAGTGCCTGGTTTCAATCCTCCACATTGGGCTGCCCTTTAAACCTGTCCTCTCTCACCGTCTGTCTCCTGCTTCCCAGGAATCGGTTACACCATCTGTGTCATTGCCTTCTACATTGCCTCCTACTACAACACTATCATTGCCTGGGCGCTCTACTACCTCATCTCCTCCTTCACCGACCAGCTGCCCTGGACCAGCTGCCAGAACCCCTGGAACACGGGCAACTGCACCAACTACTTCTCCCAGGACAACATCACCTGGACCCTCCACTCCACCTCCCCAGCTGAAGAGTTTTACACGTAAGTGCATGTAAGTGAGGGGGTGGTCTGTCAGGGGCAGGACACACCCTGGGGTTTGGCTTCTTCCTGATGGATTTCTGAGAGATGACGCTCTTAGGGCTGGTGAGCTTGTGTGAGTGAGGAGATGACAGAGCAGGCACCCAGGCAGGAATTGGAGTTGGGAGACTGCTTTTGAGTGCTCTGTAACCTGACCCTACTGTGCCTCTCCCTTCTTTTCTGATGGGCCATACCAGGCTGCCCCAGTGTACCCAGACTGGCCCCTACCTTCACATTCCAAACTTACTCCCCTGCTCCAAAACTACTCTTCTTCCTAGGCCCTCTTCTCAGCCAATTGTCATAGAAGCAAAGCATTAAACTACTACAGATGGTTTATGGTTTAATGTGTTGACTTCAGAAGGGGGATCTACCTTTCGGAAGAAGATACTTGGAGAAGGTAGTATACTTTCAAGCTGGAATTTCAGGCAGTGTGGCAGCCAGCAGAGAGAGCTACTTTGGGGCAGCAGAGGGGGCTCAGGACCCACACATACAAATCTTCGTGCACCAAAATTCCAGTTGTGTTGGTGAAAGGGGCTTGGGTCCCAGCCAAGAAAGGAGAGCTAGGGAGATACGCCTTTGCGCTCAGCACTCTTCCAGGGTCAGTGGGCTGGCATGCTGCTCTTCTCCTGGGCTCAGGGACCCTGTGGCTCCTAGAGGCATCACGGACTGTATGTTCACATCACTGTCAGAGCTTCTCACAGGCCTCTTTCTTTTACCCCAGACGCCACGTCCTGCAGATACACCGGTCTAAGGGACTCCAGGACCTGGGGGGCATCAGCTGGCAGCTTGCCCTCTGCATCATGCTGATCTTCACCATTATCTACTTCAGCATCTGGAAAGGCGTCAAAACATCTGGCAAGGTGAGGGGGACTCTGGCTGACAATCCAGGCCTGCCAAGG
Organism: Elephas maximus indicus; assembly: GCF_024166365.1. Taxonomy (NCBI): domain Eukaryota; kingdom Metazoa; phylum Chordata; class Mammalia; order Proboscidea; family Elephantidae; genus Elephas; species Elephas maximus. The sequence continues at coordinate 21,844,087 of NC_064837.1, forward strand.
GGCCCCAGAGGGTCTCAAACTCAGAACCCAGTAGCCTAGACAGCCATAGGCAGGGGAACAGTCACATTCCATGATGCTCAATCTCTTCACCAAGTCTTTTAGAAAGTTATGGAAGTAGGCCAATCCTAAGAAGAACCTCTATGTGATTTTTTTTTTTTTTCAAAATTCTTTTAACCCATTGCCAGTATCATAGTGGCAGTCATTTATTGAAAACCATCCTGGACCTTACCAGTGCTTTAGATACGATGGCTAACAATGGTACTGTCTCCTGCTAGATATTTTCTCCATTTTATAGGGGTAGCTGGTACTGGCCAAGCGAGAACAGTGGTGGTTCAGTAGTAGAATTCACGCCTTCCATGTGGGAGGCCTGGGTTTGAATCATGGGTAATGCACCTGTCTGTCAGTGGAGGCTCGTCTGTTGCTATGGTGCTGAACAGGTTTCAATGGAACTTTTAAACTAAGGCAAACTAGGAAGAAAGGCCTGGCAGTCTGCTTCTAAAAATCAGACGATGGAAACCCTATGGATCACAATAGTCCAATCTGCAACCAATCATAGGAATGGCATAGGACTGGGCAGTGTTTCATTCCGTTTTGCATGGGGCTGTCGTGAGTCTGGGCCAACTCAAAGGCAGCTAACAACAAACAATACTACAGTACTGGCCGAGCTCTGAATCATGTCCCTGTCTGTCTGATTCTAAAGCCCATCATCTTTCCACCACACCACCCTGCCTCTTAAAATTACAGGGAAAAAAAAAAAAGAGGTGAGGGTCTCCTTTCTTGGAGATCTTCAAGAATAAATGACACCAATATCCACCCACTTCTTTCCTGAACTCTTCCTGGGTAGCACAGTGATAACCTGATGTCTGCTCTCCTTCCTTCCAGGTGGTGTGGGTGACAGCTACATTCCCCTATATCATCCTCTCTATCCTGCTGGTGAGGGGAGCCACCCTCCCTGGAGCCTGGAGGGGTGTTCTCTTTTACCTGAAACCCAACTGGCAGAAACTTCTGGAGACAGGGGTAAGATAATGGGGGAAAGGGCATGGACCTGTCTGGCATTTTGTCCTCTGAATGGAACGGTAGGGGCAACTGAAATTTGGCTTCAGAGTGCCGCGATGCTTTAAACAGAAGGACAAGCATAAAAACACAGTTGAGACCATTGGGTTGGTTGATGCCTAAATGACAGGAAGAGAAATCACATCTGTTTGCATTTGATATGTGGCTGTCCTCAGTGTGAGCCTTGAAAGCTGGTTTCCTGCCGGTTCCTCTGTACATATGAAGACATGAGAGGCACCCACCCCACTCGCCTCCACGCCCCCACACCTCCGGCCCTTACCTCTGCTGTGTTCCAGGTGTGGGTAGATGCCGCAGCTCAGATCTTCTTCTCTCTTGGTCCTGGCTTTGGGGTCCTACTGGCTTTTGCTAGCTACAACAAATTCAACAACAACTGTTATCAGTGAGTATCTGGGATTCCCCCAAGCAAAGCTTCAAAGTAGGATGAGCGGAAGGTGTCTGGTCTAGAGACAGACTTGCAAATGGAAGCAGTGGCCTAAAACCTGGCCAGGCTCAGGCTGTAATGAGACCGAAGATCCCTGACCAGTTCGCCCTGGGCCAGACCCCCGGCCAGACCCCCGCCCAGACGTAGCCTCGTCGGAACTGCTCAGACGCTGAGAGAGGCCCCCAGGCCGCTTCCATTTTCTGAGTCCCTGAATATGAAAAACTAATTCCTTAAAAAATTCCAAGGCGGGTTTACAAAATTTGCAGCAAACATTAAATGTTGAAATTTAACTAGTTAATATGTTTAACACCAAAAATTACAGTGTGGTAATTTATGTACATATACACAGAAAGTATGATGCTTGAATGATTTTAACTGACAAAAAATACCATCATTTTTGTGGCAAAATCTCATTCCTGAACTTTTTTTTTTGCCATTAAATCAATTCTGATCCTCGTGTGTAAGAGTAGAACTGTGCTCCATAGGGTTTTGTTTTAATTATTGTACTTTCAATGAAGATTTATAGAACAAACTAGCTTCTCATTAAATAATTAGTACACATATTATTTTGTGACACTGGTTACTAACCCCACAGCATGTCAACACTCTCCCTTCTCAAGCTTGGGTTCCCTGTTACCAGCTTTCCTGTCCTCTCCTGCCTTCTAGTCCTTGCCCCTGGGCTGGTGTGCCCCTTTAGTCTCATTTTGTTTTATAGGCCTGTCTAATCTTCGGCTGAAGGGTGAACCTCAGGAGTGACTTCATTACTGAGCTAAAAGGGCGTCTGGGGGCCATACTCTTGGGGTTTCTCCAGACTCTGTCAGGCTAGTAAGTCTGGTCTTTTTTTGTGAGTTAGAATTTTGTTCTACATTTTTCTTCAGCTCTGACTAGAACCCTCTATTGTGATCCCTGAGCAGTCGTTGGTGGCACCATCTAGTTGTACTGGACTCAATCTGGTGGAGGCTGTGGTAGTTGTGGTCCATTAGTCCTTTGGACTAATCTTTTCCTTATGTCTTTAGTTTTCTTCATTCTCCCTTGCTTCTGACAGAGTGAAACCAGTGGGGTATCAAGATGGCCGCTCACAAGCTTTTAAGACCTCAGACACTACTCACCAAAGTAGAATGTAGAACGTTTTCTTTATAAACTATGTTATGCTTGTTGAGCTATATGTTCCTTGAGACCATGGTCCCACAGCCCTCAGCCCAATAATTCAGTCCCTCAGGGAGTTTGAAATGTGTCTATGGACCTTGTATTGTACAAGTTGTGCTGGCTTCTCCAGTATTGTGTACTGTCTTACCCTTCACCAAACTTACCACTTATTTATTGTTCACTTAGTGTTTTTTCCATCCCTACCCCTCCCCTCCCTCATAACCATCAAACATTGTTTCTTTTTGTGTATAAACCTTTTAATGGGTTTTTATAGTAGTAGCCTCATACAATATTTTGTCTTTGACTTATTTAACTCAGCATAATGCCCTCCAGATTCATCCATGTTCTGAGATGCTTCGAAGATTCATCATTGTTCTTTATTGTTGCACAGTACTCCACTGTGTGTATGTACCATAGTTTGTTTATCCATTCATCTGTTGATGGGCATCTAGGTTGTTTCCATCTTTTTGCTATTGTAAACAATGCTGCAGTGAACATGGGTGTGCATATGTCTATTCATGTGACCACTCTTATTTCTCTAGGATATATTCCTAGGAGTGGGATTTCTAGATCATATGGTATTTCTATTTCTGGCTTTTTAAGGAAATGCCGTATCATTTTCCAAAATGGTTGTACCATTTTGCATTCCTACCAGAAGTGCATAAGCATTCCAATCTCCCCATAGCCTCTCCAACATTTGTTATTTTCTGTTTTTTTGATTTGTGCCAGTACTGGTGGGGTGAGATGATATCTCATTGTGGTTTTGATTTGCATTTCTGTAGTGGCTAGTGATCACGAGCATTTCCGCAGGTGTCTGCTAGCTGTTTGAATGTCTTCTTTGGTGAAGTGTCTGTTTATTTCCTTTGCGCATTTTTAATTGGATTATTTGTTTTTTTACTGTAGAGGTATTAGGTTTTCCTGTACATTTTAGAGATTAAACTTTCATCAGGTTTGTCATTGCCGAAAATTTCTTCCCAGTCTGTAGGTTTTCTTTTTGCTCTTTTGGTGAAATCCATAGGGTTTTTGTGTTTTTTTTTTAAAATAATATTTGATTGATTTTTTGATGAAAATTTACTTAGCAAATTAGGTTCTCATTTGACAGTTTCCACACACAAATTGTTCACTGACATTAGTTACATTTATCACAATCTGTCAACAACATTCCTGAATTTTTGACCAAACAGGGAGTGTTGCAGCAATTATGATTTAAATATCATTCATCATCTTTAAACTTAACTTTGTTTTCATGAATGTTCTATCACAGTTGGCAATGTCCAACAATCTAATTGTGCTGTTCATTAAAAATGACAGAATTTATTTTTTAAAAAAGAAGTTCACATGTACCATGGGCAATATGGTGTTGTACTAGTCCTGAAGTTGTATGGTGACATCTTCTTTTAAAAGTGTCAGGGTATCTCCATGGCAGTCTTGTGACTTCATTTACAGATAATGTCAAAAGTCTAGATCTGGAAAAAAAAAAAAAAAGTCTAGGTCTGAATAGTCAAATGCATAGAGACCAAAGTGTATTAGTGGTTACCAGAGGTGGGAGGGAGGGGAAAGAGGAAATCATTGTTTAGGAAGCATTGAGTATCTGTTCATGGTGATGGAAAATTTGGGTGACGGTTGCACATCATGATTCATGTGGTCAATGTCACTGAATTATACATGTAAAAAATGTTGAATTGGCAAATGTTGGCTTATGTATATATTTACCACACACACACAAATGTCTAGATCTGAGGACTTCACAATTGCGGGGCCAAGGTCCCCTTCTGGTCCCCACACCAACCCATGCCTCAAAACAAGATTTGTTGGAAACGGAGAAGTCTGAGCTGTGGGACTGCAAACAGCTGAACGCTCTGTTACTAACCAAAAAGTTGGCAGCTTGAACCCACCCAGAGGCACCTTGGAAGACAGGCCTGGCAGGCAATCTGCTTCCGAAAGGTCACAGCCTAGAAAACCCTGTGGAGAAATTGTACTCTGCACAGCTGGGGTTGCCATGAGTCAGAATTGACTCGATGGCAAATAACAACAACAATGAGCAGTGCTGTTTCAAAACAGGAGCATCTCTTAAAACAACCTGTAACCTGCTGTTCCCCCCATGCCATGCCCCCATGTGCTTAAAAGCTGATCTGACCTGCATGAGAGACCAGGGCTCTGGGAGAAAGGAGAGGGACAGCTGGACAGGCTGGAGGCCTCTTGAAGCTCAGCCCACTCACCCTTGCAAAGGCAGGCCAGTCTCGGGCAGGGCGGTGCACAGACAGATGGTCCTTACACTCCTGATCCTGGAAATGTCTCAGCTACCTTGATTTTCTACCCCAGAGATGCCCTGGTGACCAGCGTGGTGAACTGCATGACGAGCTTCGTTTCGGGATTTGTCATCTTCACAGTCCTCGGGTATATGGCTGAAATGAGGAATGAAGATGTTTCTGAGGTGGCCAAAGACGCAGGTAGGACCTCAGGTTCTGTTTAGGTCCCTTGCTCCTATCGAACTGGTCTGGCCCGAGTTTCTCTTTGCTGCTCTTTGGAACTTTGCAAATATCTGACTTTTAAGTTATTTTTTTAATGAACATGAAACAGGGAAATGGACTGTCCTATATGTATTTTTTTAATAGATTTTATTTTTTTTTAGAACAGTTTTTAGCTTTACAGAATTGAATTAATTTTAAATGTTCCTATTAAATTCTTCAGAGGTTTTGGTGAAACTTACTCTCCTGGACAATGTTCTGCTGCTATCCATAAGGTTTTCATTGGCCGATTTTTTCAGAAGTAGATCTCCAGGTCCTTCTTCCCAGTCTGTCTTAGTCTAGAAGCTAAGCTGGACGTTCAACCATTGAAGATAGTGAAGAAAGGAGTCCAAACCGCACTGAAGGCACTGGTGAAAAACAAGGCTTCAGGAATTGACGGAATACCACTTGAGATGTTTAAATAAACAGATGCAATGTTGAAAGTGCTCACTCGTCTCTGCCAAGGAATTTGAAGACAGCTACCTTGCCAACTGACTAGAAGAGGTCCATATTCATGCCCATTCCAAAGAAAGATGATCCAAGAGAATGAAGAAATTATCAAACAATATCATTAATATCACATACAAGTAAAATTATGCTGAAGATAATTTAAAGATGGGTGCAGCAGTAGATGGACAGGGAACTGCCAGAAATTCAAGCTGGATTCAGAAGAGGATGTGGAATGAGGAATATCATTGCTGGTGTCAGATGGATCCTGGCTGAAAGCAGAGAATACCAGAAAGATGTTTACCTGTGTTTCATTGATGATGCAAAGGCATTCGACTGTGTGAATCATAACAAATTATGGATAACATTGCAAAGAACAGGAATTCCAGAACACGTAATTGTGCTCATGAGGAACCTGTACATAGACCAAGGGGCAGTTGTTAGAACAGAACAGGGGGATACTACATGGTTTAAAATCAGGAAAAGTGTGCATCAGGGTTGTATATTTCATCATAATTATTCAATCTGTATACTGAGCAAATAAACTGAGAAACTGGACTATACGAGGAAAAACGGGGTATCAGGATTGGGGAAGACTCAATGACCTGTATTATTCAGATGACACAGCCTTGCTTGCTGAAAGTGAAGAGAACTTGAAGCACTTGCTGATGAGCTTCAAAGACTACGGCCTTCAGTATGTATTATACTTCAACATAAAGAAAACAAAAATCTTCACAACTGGACCGATAAGCAACATCAAGATAAACAAAGAAAAGATTGAAGTTGTCAAGGATTTCATTTTACTTTGATCCACAATCAACTACATGGAAGCAGCAGTCAAGAACTCAAACGTATTGCATTGGGCAAATCTGCTGGAAAAGACCTCTTTAAAATGTTGAAAAGCAAAATGTTACCTTGAGGACTAAGGTGCACCTCACCCAAGCCGTGATAATTTTAGTCATCTTATATGCATGTGAAAGCTGGACAATGAATAAGGAAGACCAAAGAAGAATTGATGCCTTTGAATTATGGTGTTAGCAACGAATATTGAATATAACATGGACTACCAGAAGAAGTCTTGGAAGAGATATAGCCAGAATGCTCATTAGAAGCAAGGATGGCAAGACTTCATCTCACATACTTTGGACATGTTATCAGGAAGAATCTGTCCTTGGAGAAGGACATCATGCTTGGTAAAGTGGAGGATCAGCGAAAAAGAAGAAGACCTTCAACAAGATGGATTAACACAGTGACTGTGACAGTGGGCTCAAACATAGCAATGCTTGTGAGGATGGCACAGGACCAGGCAATGTTTCATTCTGTTGTACCCTATTTTGTCTCATAAGGTCACTGTGAATCAGAACCAACTCAAGAACAATAACAACAGTGCCCTGGAGATCTCAACCTTTTCAGACATTCTGGCCAAGGCATGGCCAGGGCAGCTTCCTGGCACCTGGTGTACTATGGGCCTTGAATACACTATGGCCTAGAAAGTATGACTTGGGTGATTGTCTTAAAACCAGTGGGTTTGGGTCATGAGTCTAGATGACCAAGTCCAGTAAGCAAATGATTAATAATCCTTAGAACTTCCCTTTATAGAAAAATAAAGGATAGCTGACACTGCCCACTGCCACTCTACAGTGCAGTGAGGTTTTCATGGAAAAAGAAAAAGGCAACAGATACTGAAAAAGAGGCGATGGGGTCTAATGGGTGGAGTCCCAGGGCTTTCCTGCCAATACGCTGTGTGTGTTTGGCCTGATAGGGTGCTCTGACTCCTCTCTCAGGAAAGAGAGCACCCCTAGCTAGCCCATGAGCAGTTGAGGACATGTTCCTCACACAACCAAAGGGGACTTGTGACTATACTGAAATCAGTTTAATATTTCCTACTTCTCTGGAGCTAAAGACATCAGAGGGTGCTAAAGGCTGTGGAACTTTAGAGATATCTACCCTGGCCCTGAAACAAAGCACTAAATTATGATATAATAGAAATTATTATTGTGTACAACTTTGCTAGTCTTAGGGTCTCAGGTCTGTTTCCATCCCTGACATAATTGTTGGTGTGGTTGAGTTTTCCTTTGTGACATCTCTGTAGTGCAGGTCTTGGTGACCACTCCTCTTCTCCCCCCCTCTATCTCAGGCCCCAGCCTCCTCTTCATCACGTATGCAGAAGCCATAGCCAACATGCCAGCATCTACGTTCTTTGCTATCATCTTCTTCCTGATGTTAATCACGCTGGGCTTGGACAGCACGGTGAGTGAATGGGGAGGGAAAATGGCTCAGGGGAGAACCAAGAGAAAGAGGAGAAGGAGGAGGAGAAGGAAGCTATATCCATTCTTCCCCATCTTGCCCATCCTAGGCAGAGTTGGTTGCTCCCTCCTGGGGCTCCCCAGCCCCTTGTTCACTCCTCAACGACAGCATTCAACACCCCTTAGGACATTACAGTCTTTAATGGGATAAGGTGGACAAAGTGTCCATCACAGTCCGAGCTGCAGCATACATAAACAGTTATTCTTGTGCACTGCCCCTTGACCAGATGGTGGCCCCTAAATGCCAGGGCAAGGTCAGTCTTATGTCTCAGTGCTCTGCCTAGTATTTGACCCAGTGCCTTGCACCGGTTAGGGTGAAGTGAGTCTTGACTGGAGTAGGCCCGTCAAGTTGGTTCCAACTCATAGCGACTCTATGTATAACAGAACGAAACACTGCCCAGTCCTGCACCATCCTTGCAATCGTCACGCTTGAGCCCATTGTTGCAGGCACTATGTCGATCCATCTCCTTGAGGGTCTTCCTCTTTTTCAGTAACCCTCTACTTTACCAAGCATGCTGTCCTTCTCCAGGGACTGGTCCCTCCTGATAACATGTCCAAAGTACGTGAGATGAAGTCTTGCCATCCTTGCTTCTAAGGACCATTCTGGCTGTACTTCTTCCAGCCAAGGTCTCTCCAAGTCCTTTAGAGCACCTCACAAATAGAAGTTCTGTCCATGTGCTGTATTTTCTTTCCTGGATTTTCTCCATAATGGGTCCCAAATGTGTAAAAAGATAAGTAAACTTCCTGATGCTTTTGTGGGCCAGTGAGTCTGGGGAACTGGTCATGATCAGCATGACTGGCCATTCAGCAATCTTCCAGACCCTGGCATGATTCCCTACCTCCCTCCTGTTCACTGTCCTGGGAGGTAACAGACTTGCCCCAGAGCCTGCACTGTGACCATTGCGTCTCCCTCTCAGTTTGCAGGCTTGGAGGGGGTGATCACGGCTGTGCTGGATGAGTGTCCCCACATCTGGGCCAAGCGTCGGGAGTGGTTTGTGCTTGGAGTGGTCATCATCTGCTTCTTTGGATCCCTGGTCACCCTGACTTTTGTGAGTACCGTGGCCCTCACCTTTGAGAGGTCCTCCCCTAGGGCAACAGGCAACATGACTCTACAAGAAGGGGTTACATTCCTTCCATCCCACACGATGCCCTGGCAGTGCCGTGGCTAAGAGCTTGGCTGCTAACCAAAAGGTCGGCAGTTCGAATCTACCAGCTGCTCCTTGGAAACCCAATGGGGCAGTTCTACGCAGTTCTACTCTGACCTATAGGGTTGCTATGAGTCAGAATCGACTTGATGGCAACAGGTTTTAGGGCCAAAGGAAGGGGGATTGTCACTGCTGCTAAAATTCGTCATCAAGGATAAGAAGAAAAGTTGATTCTGGCAATATCAGCTTGTAGGATTCGTGCATGGAATCTGGAGGCTCTTAGCATTTTACAGCAGATCCAGCTAGATTTCAGGCTTGGCAAAACATCTTGATAAGATCTAAGATCTACTTCCCCAGTCTATTTTCATTACTTAAGGCTGCTTTCATGGAAATATTGCCCTGAAATGTAGAACATCTGGAGACTGGCATCTCGTGTTAGCAATAATGTCAACTACAGAGAATTTGCAATGGTAAAGAAATCAGACCTCTCTAGCAATTTTTTTAAGTAGCTGAGGCAAAGATTGTCCATGTGCACAGGTAGTACCCACACACATCCTAGGCTTGTGTCCTCCTGACTCAAGGCAGACTTTGTGGATACGTGTCTTCAAATCTTGACCCCATCGGTTATGGAGCTTCTGTGGGATGGTAGGGCTCTGAGCAGGGCAGGAAGGACTCATGAGTCAGGACAGAAGGTGTGACTGTGACCAACATGCTCAATGTCTGTTATCATGGACGCTCGTTGGAAGTTTCAGTCTTGAAACACCAGGATTCTACAGGGTAGAGTACACAGTAGGTATATAGTAGATAGAAAAAAAGAAAGATGAAAATAGATCCAGAGGCCACTTGGAGTTGGACACTTCAAACTTAGTGGGGAGAGGAAACAAGAAGAGAGTGTTCCACGGGGTTAGATGGAATCTGGCCCACACTGCAAAGGCACTCTGGGAGGCAGGCTCTGGGATACTTATATTAGGTCTAGAGTGGGAATTTTTCAGAATTATCCTAAGAAGCTTCTGCAGTCTCTGAGTGGTGTAAACAGCTAATGCACTTGGATGCTGACTGAAAGGTTGGAGGTTTGAGTCCACCTAGAGGCACCTTGAAAGAAAGTCCTGGCAATCTTCTTCTGAAAACTCTGTGGAACAGAGTTCCGCTCTAACACACATGCGTTTGCCATGAGTTGGAATCAACAAATGGTTAACTGGTTAACAAGCTTCTGCAAGCGCCTATAGTAAGGAGGTGGCAGTGCCTCAGAGGGCCCTTAACGAGGCTCATGTTCTCATTTCCAGGGAGGAGCCTACGTGGTGAAACTGCTGGAGGAATATGCCACGGGGCCCGCAGTCCTCACCGTCGTGCTTGTTGAAGCAGTTGCCGTGTCTTGGTTCTATGGTAAGATGCTTCCTTCAGCTAGCTGCCATCTTTTCTACACCAGGAGAATAGAGAAGGGCTGATTTCATCAAAGAAAGGCAGGCACAGTTTATAAGACGTGACCTCCTGATGGGCCTGTAAAATAATCTCGGCTGACTGCCTTCTTCAGAATTAGATCATTTCTTCCACACCTTGTACAGCAAAGTGCCCTTGCTCTTGAGAGAACTTTTTTTTCCCTTGTGGGTTTGGATGTTTACCCAGGGGAGACAGGTTGGGGCGGTTCCGTATAGCTGAAGATGGTGACTAGTTCTAAGAATTGGAAGGAGAACAAACAACTAGTGCACCGTGAACACATTTCAGAGTGTACAGAGTACTACTGCTATAGCGGTGGCCCCAAATTTAAATTTTACAAGCAAGAGCTTCCTCCAGAGCCCTGAGAAAGAGCCTAGGGGCTTACACTGTAAGGAAGAGGCAAAAATGTGCTATTTGGGTATCTACCCTGGTGAAATCTCAAATCACCCCCTCTGATTCTGGGATAAGGAGCCCTGGTGGTCCAGCGGTTAAGCACTCAGCTGCAAACTGAAAGGTCGGTGATTCGAACCCACCAGCTGCCCCAAGGGAGAAAGATGCGGCAATCTGCTTCCTTAAAGATTTTAGTCTTGGAAACCCTATGGGGCAGTTCTACCCTATCCTATAGGGTCGCTATGAATTGGAATCAGCTCCACAGCAATGGGGATTCTGGGATAGAGTTTGATAAGGGAGAACTACTGGGGGTGCAGAGAGTGCCCCTAACACGGGCCCATGGGCAGGGGTCCCAGAGCCCTCGGGCGACAATGGAGACAACATGGAATGAAATGAAGAAAACCAAGCTCAGAGAAGCCTTATTTCACCTTTAAAGTCAACCAAAACCAAAAGAAACCAAACCCGGTGCCGTCGAGTCAATTCTGACTCATAGCGACCCTAGAGGACAGAGTAGAACTGCCCCATAGAGTTTCTAAGGAGCGCCTGGCGGATTCGAACTGCCGACCCTTTGGTTAGCAGCTGTAGCACTTAACCACTACACAACCAGGGTTTCCTTAAAGTCAACAGGCTAGGCTAAATAAGATACGTTATTTCATTCTAAAAATATGTTTATTTTCCTAGGTTCTACGATAAAGCAACTTTAGTATGGCTGTCCTTATGCATAAGCTGAAGGCAGACCCACATTTTGAGTTGCACATGGGCCCACATGGTGGTTATATTCTGCCTTTTGTTTGCTGGTTTGTTTTAAAGACGAAATCCTCCCTATTTCTTCAGCAATTCAGAGGGCAAAGTTCAAAGTGTGTGAATACTACAGACCTGCCCGAGGACGTGCTGGGTGCTCTTGGTTCAGCAGCCACAGGCACCCTTCCCCTTCTCAATTTCTCACCAGCTGGAGTCCTCGGCTCTCACTTCCATGCCAGTTACTTTTTATAGAAGAACCTTCATCTTGATCTGACATATGAACGGGCGATATTGTGGTTAACGTGTTCCTTTGAAAGTTTCCAGAGCGTGGTCAAAGTCAGTCTCTGTTGGGCGGGTTCACTATTTGTTGACAAAACTCAACTTTCTTTTCTAGAAGAAAAGTAAATATGCAAAAGTAAGAAATAAAATACACATATATAACAAAAGTAAATATATGTATATATATATGTGGATATAAAAATATACATATAAATATATGCTGAGATCTTAGAAAAGCAGTGTGGGTGGGGACTTGAGGCCAGCCCCCGTACTTTATGTATAAAGAGCTTTACTTGCTATAAAAACGCAGTTTTGTGACAAGTTCCCTAGTCTCACTTTCAGGCACCTCCTATGGAGAAATCCCAGAGCTGTTGTTACCTTTGACCGGGGCAGGAATTCCAACTCTCTTCCTCCTTTTCATTCCCAATGCGGGTCCCGGTGACCCTGACTCCTGATCAGGGGTAGGGGACAGGCAGTATCCGCTCTCACAGTCAGTTTCTCTCTCTCTCTCTCTCTCTCTCTCTCTCTCTCTCTCTCTCTCTCTCTCTCGGGTGATTCAGGCGTCACTCGGTTCTGCAGTGACGTGAAGGAAATGCTCGGCTTCAGCCCTGGGTGGTTTTGGAGGATCTGCTGGATGGCCATCAGCCCTCTGTTTCTCCTGGTAAGTTGTAATTTCCCTTCTCCTTCTTGCCCTAGGGAAAGATTCACCCTCAAACACTTATCAAAAATAAATTTTATTTAAGTGTAACATGTTGTAAAAAATGGGGGCGTGGGGACGTCTGACCTCCTCTCTCCAACTGTTTTGCCAATTCGGCACCAGCCATCCCTCCCGCGGCACTCTCTCCTCCTCTGCTAGGTTCAATGAGTCCTTGCAATGGCCACACAGAACTCATAGGTCATGCTCACAGTTAGGAGGTTTATTAGGGAAGTAGCAGGTTACAATTCAGGATCAGGAACGACTCAGGATACAGTGCTTCAGTCAGGACAGCTTCTCTCCCTGGCCCTCGGGCTGTCGGCCCCTCGGCCCATCGGCCCCTCAGCCCCTTGGCATCTCAGCCTCTCAGGCCAGCCTGACCTCTGCCCTGCTTGAGCAGGTGCTACCAAGCTCTTTAGCTCCATCGATAAGTGTTCAGAAGCACCCCACTTTGCCAGGAAGCCTCAGCCTGAAGACACTCATCTCTCTCACTCCACGGGTCAGCTCATCCACTATAATCACCTTGCTCAGTGGGCCAGGAAGCCCACCACACTATCTTACGGAGGTGTCCTGGTCCTGCTGCTGCTGTATCTCTGCGCTGCTTCTTGTCATCTTGTGCCTTCTCTGGTATTACAGCTGACTCTCTCTGTCTCCTGAGTCTAGGACGTTCTCAGTGCAGGGACCTGAGGTCCAAAGGATGCACTCCATTCTCAGCTCTTCTTTGTTGGTGGTAGTAAGATCCCTTCTTTCTGCCTCTGAGATGGCTCATTTTAAGCCTAGAGGGATGGCAAAACTGACCAGTGCCCTCGTTAGAATTCCATACACCTTGTTTGCATGGTCCCACCCCCACAAGGGTGCCATGCACATTATTCGCGTTATTAGCAAGCTGTCCGATCCCCTTGGTGGGCCACAAGCACCTTGTTTGCGTAGTCCCACTCACTTGGTGGGAGTTAGAAGACCATGGTGAGAAAGGCCATATAAAAGCAATACACCACAGCACACACATAGATACAGAAAAGTATGCAATCTAAGTGTACAGCTCAAATCAGACACACTTATGTAACCAGTTGCTGTGATGTCAGTTCTGACTCCTGGCGACCCCGTGTGTGTCAGAGCAGAACTGTGCTCTGTCGGGTTCTCAGTGGCTGATTTTTCAGGAGTAGATCACCCGGCCTTTCTTCTGAGGTACCTCTGGGTAGACTTGAACCTCCATCCTTTTGGTTAGCAGCCAAAAACATGACCAGTGCCTCAGAAGTCCCTCATGTGTCCCTTCCCATTCACTTCCCTCCCCTGCCCCCCGGCCCATAGTTAACCCTTTTTCTGACTGCTAACACCATCGGTAGCCTGGGCTTCAGTCAGTGTATTACATCACTTCCCTGCTCAATGAGAATGAGAAATAACACTTACTAAGCACTTATACCCACTGCTGACTCACAACAATCCTATGAAGTAGTTATAATGGAGGCTTAGAAAAGTTAAGCAAAGGATCCAAGGTCACACAACAAGCCAGCTTTTCAAGACCAGGGGCGCACATCAAGGCCTTGGGAGCGGTCCTGGTAATTTTGTATTTATAATTTTGTGTTCTTTTTCTTGAAGGGGGCCCTCACAAAAGCCCTGAAGTATAAATCTGAGTTAAAAGTAGAATCCATTTATTGCCAAAGGACCTGGGTGGGAGAGTTCACTTCCAAGTGCTTCCTGTGCCCAGGAGTGCTCAGTACTCACTTCCTCCTCCTGAACATGCCCCTGCGCTGTTCCTGGTATCGCCTGAAGCAAGACGCTTGCCCAAATGTGGATGAGCCCTCTGCTAATATCTCAAGTGTGGTCTGAGGCAACCTGAGGTGAAGTGACTCTGTGTATTTCCACAGGGACTATTCAGTTCCTTCCTTTATCTGTAACTTCATCTTGGGGCCCTCTTGACTACATGGAGTCCCCGGTGCAAACGGTTAACGTGCTTGGCTGCTAACCAAAGGGTTAGCAATTTGAGTCAACCCAGAGGCACCTTGGAAGAAAGGTCTGGAGATCTTCTGAAAGATCAGCCACTGAAAACCCTATGGAGCAGTTCTGATCTGACACACTTGAGGTCGCCGTGAGTCAGAGACGATCAACGGCAACTGGTTGGTTTGATCTTTTAGAGTCAGAAAGGTTTTTAGGGTGTTCCTTCAATTCATTTCCAGCTTATCTGGAGCTGGGCCATCCCGTTTTGTCTTAGAATATCTCGGCCTTTGGCATACACCTAGCTTTTCCCCTCTTTCAGAATGGCCCTTTTTGCATTCTGTTTTGATGTTCTTGGGGCAGGCCTTTATTTTTTGTACCACCCACACATCTCAGTGTTAACTTACACACAATGTGCTCATTCTTGCTTCTGTGACTCTGCCCACCGAACCCCTCCCTGACTTCCATTCCCCTGGGAGCCAGAGGTTGCCAGAACCAAAGCCCACTCTTGCCTCAAGCGCCAAGTACTCTCAGGGCAAAGTGGCCCCCACACGTACTTTGGACTCCAGCTCTCCCTTGGATCCAGTCGCTGATGCTTTCAGGTAGATTTCTTAAAATTATTTTTTAATCAAGAATTTTTAGTTGTGGGAGGGTGGGTTTGAACAACCTAGCCCACCATTACCTGAAGTGGAAGTCCTCACACAAAAGGCCAGTGCTTCTCCGTAATCTATTTAAATTCTTTGTTTTTCAAGGGAAGAAGAGACATTGGATTAGTTCTTTGAGGGCAGAAACCATGTTTGTTTGTTTACTTTGGTCTCCTCACGGAGTGAGGACATGATGTCCAGGGCCCAGGCTTGGGTGAGGCAAGTGAGCCACTCACCTCCGTGGTAAAATTTAAGAAGGCGCCAAAAAACTGAATCACCAAAATAAATAATACTCAATGCAATATCTTTTTTTAAAAATCAAAATTGATGCATAAAAAAATCCAGGATGAACAAAATATCAAAATTTTAAATGAACAAAGGACCTGCCCCGTCCTTGCATGAATCACCTCACTTGCCTTACCCTAATCCGGCCCTGTCAGATCCTGTCTTTCTAAAATACTGCATTAAAATGTAGTTTTATCTTGATAACTGAATTTTTGGCACCCCATTAAATTTTGCCCCAGAGGTGAGGGTCTTAGGTACCGTACCCTAGTCCTGGCCCTGAGACTTCTGGTATTTTCATTTCTGTGGACTTCAGGTAAACTCTTGACGCCCAGTCAATAGGTTTCTTTGCCCGACAAAACCCAGGTACAGATTGGGCCTCAGGCACATTATTCATGATTCCCACGATGTTCCTTTTACCCACCTCCTCTGGAGACAAGAGCTCAAGTGCCTGATTGAGACAAATCTGTCTTCCAATTCTGGAGTTACTTAACAGATCCCCTGCTCTGGGCTTTTTAAGGCTGCTTTATGGGGTTTTTGGGTAGGTAAAGACAGCACTGGGTGGGTTACGTGAAGAGTAGTAGCTTACTAAAAATACTCTTTTTCTCTGAAGCCAAATGACAAAAAAAGAAAATATCATATATGAGCAAGGAGAGGCTGGGACACACGAAGGAGTTTCCAAAGCAGCCGCTACTGGCCATGCCAAGAGCTGAGCCCTCACTGAGCGGAGTTAGATTGCACCTGACGTTAAGATGAGACAAGTTACAGCAGAGATGGCACCTAACCAAACCCTCTCTTTCCCTGTTCCAAAATTAGCTTCCTTTGTAGCTGGGTCTGGTGGTGAGGGGAGTAAGTCAGTAAAGGGGGGTGCGATTGGCCAGGCTCCTGTTTTGAAAGCTTCCTTCTGGACTTAGGATAACACTGCTGAGAAGATGGATGTGTGTATAACAATTTCCCACTTTATTACCTGCAGACAAAGGGGGAAAAAAAAGATATAAACAGATGTTCAACCCACGAATAATTTACATTACTGTCTTCTCTATGACTATGAAATAATAAAATAAAATTAAATCAAGAACGATGATGATTTCGGCACAGTGGTTACTAGGCAAAAACTGATATTTACACTGTCTCTGTAAAACAAACTAAAAAAAAAAAAAACAGAACAAAAAACTCACAAGATGAGTATTGGAAGCACACTGTGGAATTTTTCTTGGCCAAAGTTTTCACTAAATTTTTAAGTAAAGTGTTTTTCACCTCCATAATTTCTTGCATTATGAGGACATGTGGCAGGTAGTCATTCATTGTTGGGATGCCTTGTGGCAGAGCTATCTTTGTTGAATCCCCAGGCTAATGAGCTTAATGCAGAACAAGAGCTCAAGAAAAGGAACACATATGTAGGAGCCTTTGTCCTTTGCAGCTCTTGAGAATCTTATTATCTCTCCTGGACATAAGGTACCTTTCAGCTGACCCAAACCATCACAGCTGAAATGCAAGAGGAAATGAAAACAAAAGCGAGAGAAATATGAGCCCCTAGGACTGGCAGGGTTTCTGGGTAGGACTGGCAGGAGGTTCCTTGGGTGATACAAACGGCTAAGAGCTCAACTACTAGCCCATAGGTTGGCAGTTCAAACCCCCCCAGAGGCGCCTCGGAACACAGGCCTGGCAATCTTCTGAAAGATCACAGCCTTTAAAACCTTATGGAGCAGTTCTACTCTGCACACACGGGGTCACCACGAGTAGGAATCAATTGGAGGGCAACTAACAACAACAACAGGACTGGCAGCGGCTGTGGAGAGATTGTCCAATCTAGTCCTCCACTGTCTGGCAAGATGGAGTCCAAATCACTCCCAGTGGATGCCAATCTCCTCTCCTTTCCAGAGCACTGCACAGAAGGGGGCGCTGTATCTTCCCTAAGTAACATTCTAGGCCTTGGCAACTGCCCTCCAGGAGCTGAGATGGGGGATAGGGAGGAAAATTCAGATAAGCACCTGGCTGTCTTACTTTTGCAGCTTAGGTACAGAAATTGGTGAATTTTGTATGTTAGCGTTCAATCTAGGATATATCACGTTTTGGAAATTTCTTGGAAGTAGCTCTAGCATTTTGTGTTCTTGGTATCAGAACTTGTCTCTTATCTGCATGGATTTAGCTAAGATTTTAAATGTTTCTTGGAATTTCTGTTTTAGTTCATCATTTGCAGTTTTTTGATGAGCCCCCCAGAGTTACGGCTCTTCCAATATAATTACCCCCGCTGGAGTGTCATCTTGGGTTACTGCATAGGAACGTCGTCTTTCATCTGCATCCCTACATATATAACTTACCGGCTGATCACCACTCCAGGGACCTTTAAGGAGGTATGCGTGTTGAGACTGGTAATGGTAATGTTTCTGGGAGAAAAGGGTTCTCTTGTTAAGACCATCACATGAAATTCACCAGGAGGCTGTCAACCTTAGATATTTATATTCCTATGCCATCGTCTCTAACATCCTAGCTGTGTATGAAATTTTGTTCTGAGTTTAAAAAAACAAAAAGACTAAGGGAAAGGTAAATTTCTTAACTTTTTTGGGCCCTCGTCATATACAAGGTTGGAGTTTGGGGAGCGAGCCACCATTACTGCTGTAATTTGGAGGCTGTCGTAGGCACTTGCAGCCTGGATGTCTCAAGGTGGGAGTCATCCACTGGATTAGGTCATTGTTGCAGAATCCCCCTAGAAACCTGCACAAAGAAGATGCCCTTAATAAGCAAGTGTTCATGAAGACATCAACAGGAATCCATTTTTTAGGTTAGCGGGTTATCACCTTGCAGTAGGCCAGAGCCTGGCAAATTTTGAGAGCAAGAATAGTCTGGCTGCTGGAATGCTGACAAAATAAAGAAAACAAAATTGGGCCTGGCATTTTGAGAGATAGGCAGCCAGAAGAGCAGCAGAATGGAGCCTAGGGCACACATGTTCTTTATAATGTTCACTCCTGGCCTTGCCCCACCACACATATACCTTAGTGCTCCCATCTGTCTCTGCCCACCATAGTGCCACTCAAGGCCACTTAGTTCCTGATTAGCTAGACATACTTCTGTTTAATCAGTTTTGAGTTCCATATTTATCATGAGAGTGGACCACACCAAAACCAAGCTCATTGCTGCTGAGTTGATTCTGACTCACAGCCACCCTATAGAACGGAATAGAACTGCTCCATAGTGTTTCCAAGGAGCAGCTGGTGGATCCGAACTGCTGACCTTTTGGTTAGCAGCCGTAGCTCTTAACCGCTGCACCATATGAGGATGGACAGTTTGTGAAATTTTGCTTTCTAACGACTTAGTGTGTCCTAGTAGCTGATGCTATGAGTCGGAATCGACTCGACGGCAGTGGGTTTTAGTGGAGTAGCTGATGAGCACTGCAGTAACTTTTTTTTTTTTAATGGATTTTTAGTGTGAGATTTTGGTGCTTGAATAATAAGGTCATGAGTGGCACAAAGAGTACAATTTTGTGAATTTCATGAGCTGAGAACGGAGCTTTCTGAATTCCACAGGTCCTGCTCAGTCTAAAATAAAAGGGACAAGTAGCAGAGCTTCACCTAGAATTAATAAATCAAAATATGCTTTCAGATCCAATTTTGCCTCCTTACCATACGGGCAGACTTTGGGCCATCAAAAATTTTATTAAGTAACTTAATATTTTTCTAAGCATCTGTGGTGCTGCTGGTTTTCTTTCTCCACATCCCTGAGCTGCTTCATGTCACCCTGACACTAAATTTTCAAAGGTGGTTATACATTTCATACCCAAGACCGAACATATTTTGCAACTGTCTTAAAGCTTCTGTGTATTTCAGCTATTTATAAAGTAGATTCTTAGCCTTTTCCTTGTTATGCATACTATATCGACATGAGATTGCTTTAGGATTGATGACTTAAATGGCCACGTCTTTTAAATTTTAATTATGTAATAATTTGCATCACTGTGCAAACTAACTGGTACTTTTTTGCAACTGGATTAAATAAATCAGTAATGTTCTTGTCGTTACAGTGACTGGATGACAGTGTGCACTGTGGCTCTAGAGGAGGGCTTCAAAATTGTTATTCCTGGGCAATCATGACCAAGAAGGCGATACCAGAACAGTCCCCAATTTTTAAAATTTGGTTGATCCGGGATCATAACTGGAATGGGAAAAATTATGTCAAAGCCTTGCTAGAAACTTAACCACCCTCTTAGAAAACAAGGGCAGCATACATATTGCATAGCAACCAAATCTCTTGCCGGTTGGATTCTGCACAGTGTTGCAAATAGGGGTGTCTGGCTCAAAGATGGTGGCTGACTGTGCTGCTTTGAATGTGTGTTGCTTTCCTCAGTCCTGGCAATAATCCAGTCTCATGCCCTGAAAGGGCTCACTATGCCTCTTCCAAGTCTCCCATTCCAGGGCTATGACCTGTAATTTTTCCTGTTCTAGTTATGGCTCTGGATCACCCAAATTTAAAAAAGTTGCATCTGTTCACGTTTTGCTTTGTCAGCCATGACTGAACTGGCTTAAACCCATTCGAAGCCCTGCTCTAGAGTATATGCAGGTGTAAGGAGCCCAGCTGACGGGGTGGGGAACTGAAGTCCAGCATTCATTCTGCTCCCCAAGCCCTGTGTGGCTGCATGAAGCCTCCTCTGTCCAAGGTGCCTTTCCCAAATCATTCGAAGACATGTATAGGTCAGTGGAGGCCCACTGAAGGCTCCTGTTCTTCCCTTAGTGCCATAACGTTTTCTTAGTTTACAGGTGGTTGTAGTTTCTGAATGTATCATTTTTAACCATATTTGGGAAAGGATAAATTGGGAATTCCTTTCTTAAGGAAAGTCAACGGTAATATTCCAATTTAGCATTAAGTACCGTTTTGATACGTTTTATTATTAATGCTGAAATATTTTTGCAACCCTGTCAAATTACAAGAATGTTTATAACATCAGATTTTCTTCCCAACAGCGTATTACTAAAAGTATCACTCCAGAAACACCAACAGAAATTCCCTATGGGGACATCTGCTTGGATGCTGTGTAACATGCTTCGAGAGGAAAATGGCTTCCCAACAACCTCTTCCTCCACTTCTGACCTTGTCACACCTGGCCTTCTCCCCTCTAAGTGAACGAGTTTCCAGCTAAGCCTGACAATGGAAGGGTCTCCTTCACAGAGACACAGTCTCAAAAGGCTATGGTGCCCAGTCTCTTACGGCCTCCAGCCGCTTCTTTCAGTGAAATCTCCTGGACATATGACCACGTTGGACTCTACCTGCGATGCAGCTGAACTGGCTCGTTTTGGACATGTGAGGGTGTGTGTGGGAGGTGATGACAAGTGTCCTGTCATCTGTTACGTTAGGATTAGGGTCAAGTCTGTGAAAGCCTCCTGAATCATTTCTTGGTGTGATCATCGATATCTGACATCTGTTTCCAAAGGTGTCACTGCTCATGAATGCATAAACCACGTAGGAGAAAACAGGGATGCTGTCTTGCTAGCCATCCAGTTTCTGAGCAGCATAGAATTCTATAGCTGGAACCTACTAGAACCCTCTAACTCGTGTGTTGCTTTGGAGTCAGGAGTGGAAGATATAAGAAGCTACATGTGTATGTGTGAGCTTGTGTGCCTTTGTATACTGCTGTTTCAGTGTATCTGTAACCCTATTCCAGTTCTTTGGGCCCATTACAAATTATATGAATTTCCTGAGATTTTTCTTACATTAACAAATTCTACCCACTTACATGTGTATTGTGTGTTGTTATTTGAAAGGTACAATTATTACAAGATGTTCTGCCACCTTCTGCTTTTCCAGTGACACTACTTTAGGCCACACACTTTCCTTTATGGGCCAACCCTTAGCATTTGCTACACTTCAGTGCCATCTTCCTATCCCACTCTGCTAAGCATTCAAGAAGATTTTCACAGGCAAATCTGGCTTATCTTTAGCCACTGTGGCTTAGCTGTGAACTACTTTGAAGATGGATGTCAACACATGCGCTTTCAGTGTTCAGTTAGCCATCTGGTTTAAGCTCTACCTACTGCAAATGACTGAGTGTGACCGTTCAGGTTATTTTGCCTCGAGAAGAGAATATAAATCCAATTTTCACTTACCCCTAGGGTATATAGATCTGGAACCCTGACCATAAACCAAAAGCATCCTCAATGCAAGAGCAATTGGAGAGTCTGGGTTAGCCTTAAATGGATCTTCCTCTCTCCCCACCTCCAGCCACTCACTGCCCATGACCCTTCCTGTGATTATGTTTGTGAGCCTTCCAGATAATTTTCAAGACCGAGTCTAAGGTTGATTGAGTAAGGGCCAGTTAAGTGAATCACCTTTCACTCCACGGAAAGTTCTTAATGCCGAGCAAGTAAATTTAGCCTTTGGTGGCTTGTGACTCCCAGATGCCTAAGTAGAGAAGCAAATTCTACCTTGTAGTGTGAGGTTTTCTTATCAAAACCTTAAAGAGGGTAAAGTGCTTTTTTAAAATGATTAGAGTTTCACCAAGTCAGGTGTCAGATGAATATATAGGAACTTTGACAAGTTTTCAAACTCTACTAGACTGAAAAAAAAAAAAAAAGCTAAAATCTGTTTGTTTTGCATAGTTTGCATTTATTTGACCCCTATTTATTAATACTACTATGAATTTTTTTTTAAGGAAAACAAGAGTAGGTAGACAGATTTTTAAACTATCATTTAAAGAGCTTTTACATCTAATGTGGTATTTACATAAAAGTAAAAAATAAAAATGGAATGGTAAAATTATTTAAGGACTGAAGTTAATTTATTTTCTTGTGATTTTATCAGTAAGAAATACACAAAAGACTTATTTGTAAACTTTCACTTAAAGCACGATAAAAATTATTAAAAAAAATACACAAGAAATAGGCAAGACAAGACAAAGACATGAAAGAATTCGATTGACTATTAAAGGTTATTTCTTATACTGATGTACAACGAAGTCCAAAGAATTCATCTCCCAACTGAAAACTTACAAACCATTTAAAACCTATTTCATCTGTTGACTGGAATGCATACGAATTCACTTCCCTGGCTGTCCTGTCTGTGAAAAGATGGGTGCAAAGACCTTGACAAATCCAAAGCCAATACAATAACTCTAAAATCAAATAATGAAATCACAAAATAAGGCAAAAAGTTATTCTGCATGATGAGTCACTCCCTCTCCACCCTCTTTTTACTGAGTTTATTAATTTAGTACCACCAATCTCAAAATTTAAGTGTAAATCTGAATTTCCATTGAACTCATCCATCCTTAAAAAGAGATGTTTCTCCTGGAATGAGGATCATATTCTCCCGATAAGCAGGAAGGACTGAACTGGTGATATACCTGTTGTGTAATTTTGATTTGGAGTCACTATCAAAACAAAGCTTAAAACTATGGAATGCAACGGCTTAGCCACGCTGTTCTTACATGGGTCTTGGACAATGCTTGGCTATTCACTGTTACACTCAAGCCTGATTCCTTTCTTAGCATGCCTCTTTACTCATAAATCGACATCTGGTGCTTAAGATAGCAGAGCTGTTCGGAATGACTGTCTTCATTAAATACAAAAGTAATCACAGTATCTCCCCTCCCTTTTGGGGGGAGGGAGGGAAGGTTTAAAGTAAGGAGGGATGGAAAGCAGTGGTTTCCTCAGAGAGATTTTATGTTACAGCCATAAAATCAAAATAGTCCTATGCTAAGTGGCAAGAAGTTATTTCAAAGTCATTGCGGAACCACACACCATGTTTTAAAACAGAGAGTAACACGAAGGGCTCTTGAAGTGCTCTAAACCAGGAAGGTGAGCATAGAAAGTGCTTGCTTGGGAAGTACCCTGGTCATTAGTGCTGCTATAACAAAAATATCACAAGTCCAAGTTCAGGGTGTCAGCTACAGAGGAAGGATTTTCTCTGTGGACTCTGGAGGAAGTTCCATGTCCTCAATCTTCCCTTGGCCTAGAAGCTTCTCCGCGTAGGAACCTCAGGTCCAAAGGACACACTGTGCTCCCAGCACTGTTGTCTTAGTGGTACGAGGTCCGCGTGTCTCTCTGCTCGCCTCTCTCTTCTAATCTCAAAACACACTGGCTCAAGACACTATCTGATCTTGTAGATCTCATCAATATAACTACCACTAATGCATCTCATTACATCATAGTGATAGGATTTACAACACATAGGGAAATCACATCAGATGACAAAATGGTAGACACTCATACAATACTGGGAACCATGACCTAGCCAAGCTGACAGCTACTTTTTGGGGACAAAATTCAATCCATGACTTTCCACTCTTTGGCCCCCCCAAATTCATGTCCTTGCCACGTCCACCCCATCATATCATTGCAAAAGCCTTAAATCAACTCCAAGTCCAAAATCCAAAAATTCCTCTTCATGTGTGAAATCTAGAATTATTTGCTTCCAAAGTACAATGGTGGAACAGACACAAGCCAGACATTTCCATTACAAATGGGAGAAATTGGAGGGAAAGAAGGGGTAACAGGCACCAAGCAAGTCACCAGAACACATTAGCTCTCAAGGCTTGAAAATAACCCTCTGTTCTCTGAGACCATTTACACAATAGCCCTGCCCTCCAGACTGTAGCTATTGGCCACACTCTCCAGATTCTGAGTGAAGGGCTTCAGCTCCACCTTCCAGGCCCACTGGGACAGCAACTCTGCTCCCTTGGCTTTAGGCACACCATTCTCCTAGTCCACCTAATTGACGACTCCATCATTAGAAACACCAGAGGCCATGGCTCCACCCTTTGAAACCCCAGAGGTCATGGCCATACCTTTTGAGACTGAGGCAGCTTGGCTTCTTGTGTTCCTTGTCTCTCCAGCTTGTGCTTCCTGGTTTCTTGGCCTCTATGCTCTTTGGGCCTCTAGCCCACATCTGCCCTGCTGGGACAAGTGTTCCAAAGGCCTGTAGCTCCACCAGTAAGTGCCTGGAGGCACTCCACTCCGCCAAGAAGCCTCCTGCACACAGGCACTCAGCTCTCTCCCTCCGTTGGTCGGCTCCAGTGCCGCCTTGTGCTGGTCTCCTTGTTCCGCTGGTTTTGGTTCTGTGCTGCTGCTGGTCCTCTGCCAGTGCTGCTCCTCTGCCCATTCAGTTTCAAAACAGCTTCCACATTTTAGGTATCTGTTAGAGCAGCACCCCACTTTCCATACCAAATTCTGTCTTAGTCATCTAGTGCTGCTATAACAAATATCAGAAGTGGATGGCTTTAACAAAGAGAAGTTTATTCTCTCACAGCCTAGTAGGGTCCAAGTCCAAGTTGAGGGCATCAGCTCCAGGGGAAGGATGTGTTGCCTCTTGAGGAGGGTCCATGTCCTCACTCTTCCCTTGGCCCAGGAGCTTCTCCACGTAGGAACTTCAGGTCCAAAGGACACACTGTGCTCCCAGCACTGTTTTCTTAGTGGTACGAGGTCCCCATGTCTCTCTGCTCGCCTCTCTCTTCTAATCTCAAAATTTTTAACACTGGCTCAAGACACTATCTCATCTTGTAGATCTCATCAATATAACTGCCACTAATGCATCTCATTACATCATTAATGCATCATAGTGATAGGTTTTACAACACATAGGGAAATCACATCAGATGACAAAATGGTAGACAATCATACAATACTGGGAAACATGACCTAGCTAAGCTGACAGATGTTTTCAGGGGCCACAATTCAATCCATGACAGGAAGCATGTTAGACAATGAAATTTATAAATCCAAATATGGCAAGAAAAAAAAAAAAAAGAGAGAGACATGACAGAGAATATCCCCATATTGCAGAAAGCTTTTCAGGCCCACTTGAAACATTCTGGTTTCTGAGTTTTTTTTCTTCAATGTCAGAGATGAATCAAGGAGAATCTTTACTAAAACTTGTACTTTAGTTCCTTGAGAGAAATATGTCAATGCCCTAGGGTTTTTGTTGTTGTTGTACTTTCTGTAGTAATCACCCTTTCCAATCATTGCTTAAATTTTAATAATAAGCTTTTCGAGTTCAAATAACTCCATCAGAGACAGAGGCAAACCTAGTGATCAAGCTAATTTTCTTGTGGGATCTGAGAAATTCCTAAATGAAGGTGAGGTTAAGTTTTACTTCCTCCAACAGAAATAACACCCCTCTGGATTGCTTTAGTAGGCACTTACCACAATGGAAAAGATAAATATTTTAAGATGGAATCTTATGTATCTCCTATCCTGGTGATGTAGTAGTTGAGTGCTACAGCTGCTAACCAAAAGGTCAGTAGTTCGAATCCACCAGGTGCTCCTTGGAAACTCTATGGGGGCAGTTTTACTCTGTCCTATAGGGTCGTTACGAGTCAGAATTGACTCCATGGCAACGTTTTTTTTTTTTTTTTTCCATATTTTTGGAATCCATTCAGTATTGTTTCTACATAAAGTGTTTCAAAAAAGCTCACCTTTTCAACAGAAGAGCTCTTTTCTTGAAAATTATTCAATTAGCGTGCCAAGTGGTATTTATCTTACCAATACATCACAAAATCCATGCCAAATTTTTCCACTGACCAACTCTAATTTGGCAACAGTGTGCACTGGTAGAGTACCTCATCAGAAAAATGTTTTAATATCTGCTGAATCTTATCAACAGGGGGAGAGAATAAATGACATCAACGCTTTAGTTTTATAATTGAAGACTCCAAGCGTAATGGACAATTTATTTCTAGCAATTTGTAATCTGTGACAGTCCAAACAATAATTGGCTGTGGAGGGGTGTTTGTCCCATCTTTATGCTAAAAAACCATAAGCAAGAGCATTTACTAAAAAAAAAAAAAAAAAACTATTTTGCAAGATTACTCTTGTTCAAACTCTAAGAAGTGCCCCTTACCTTTGGAATCTAGTCGACGGCACACACCACCACCACCTTACCTTAATAAAACTTGATATAAAAGCATATTTTAAAATATAAAACTAAGGACTTTACATAAGAACTCAGTTATTCTAATGTCATTTAAAAAAGATCTGATGTACAAACAACTTTCCAGGATACTTCTATTGTGTGCTGGGCCCATCAGTGAGGTGCTTTAAATTTTGAATTATATATTTTTTCCTCATATCACTTACAGCTAAGGATAGTAAATTTATTCCCTGTATTCACCTCTGTCAACTGTGGTAATATGAAAATTTCCAGGTTTTTTTTTAACACGAAAATTTTTCAAACTTTAGTGGCAGAATTAAAGTTTTGTTTAAAAGATCCCCTTTCTGATGCATATCTCTGTATTCATTTATGCAGTTGTTGTAAGCGCTTCAAGCTAGATTGTGAGGTATCAGTAAACGCCTTATACTCTGAGCTGTTACGGTAATAATTTTTGTATCATGATAGATTTGTCCTCATTAAAAAAGTCCAAACTCTTACGGTTAAAATAAAAACTTAACTGTATATTGTCAAAGCATTTATATGTCCCAATACACCAATGCATGTCATTTGCAAATATTAGCATCAAAACATCTTCCAATTAAAAATTACATTTTAGTAAACCCAATCATTGTAATTCTTTACAAATTTGTGCAGAGCTTTAGTTTATAATGTGCTTTCACATATATCATCTCTTTTGACCACCAGAGCTCTGGGTGACACATTTTTCCCAGTTTTGCAAATGAGCCTGAGACTCAGACAGGTTAAATGATTTTCCCCAGGTTCACACAGATGGAAGGTTACAGAACAGATCCAGCCTAGGTTTTCTGATTCCAGGCAAAGTTTATTTGCATGTGTATGTGTATGTTTAAAATCAGCATCATAGAAGCCTGGGAAATCCAGAGTGATTCAACTTCAGGCTGGATTTTTTTCTAAACTGCAAGTACATTCTATTTCATTTTAAGGTGTGATGGGGAAGAGGACTAGGAATAGAACCTGCAGCAGATACAGTATGTGTGTGTGTGTGCCCTGTACTGGTTAGCAAACATCCTGCAAGGTAGCATTACCACACTAAATCCAATCCTTGTACTGTACACAGACTGGTTGTTTAAGAAAGGTATTGGGTCCCTAGAGAAAGTTACTTAAAAAAAAAAAAAAAAGTTGCCCAGGGCCAATTCCAACTCATGGCAACCCTAACATGTTTTGGCGTAGAACTGGGCATTCCCCACCCAAGAACAACATAAACAAAAGGTAGGAGACAAGAGGAAAGAAAATCAACAGTTGGGCCAGTAACAAGGTTCAAATGTCATACCATAGTGACCTCCAGACATACTACTGTACCTCGAATCTGATCTTAAGCTTTCTGAGAGACATCTGTTCCCTCAGATTGTTATTGTTACCACGGTCTAGTGATCACCTTAGGTGGTGCTGCTTTTCCACATGTTGTTACTATTTAAAATAAATGCTAATGTTGCCAATATTCTGAGTTGGAGAACGCTATTAAGCTTAAGATCAAGCGTAAGAACAACTATTACGCAGTTGTTCGGACAGAACAAGGGGATACTGACTGGTTCAAAGTCAGGAAAAGGTATGTGTCACGGTTGTATTCTTTCACCATACCTATTCAATCTGTATGCTGAGCAAATAATCTGAGAAGCTGGACTATATGAAGAACAGGGCATCAGGATTGGAGGAAGATTCAACAACCTGCGTTATGCAGGTGACACAACCTTGCTTGCTGAAAGTGAAGAGGACTTGAAGCACTTACTAATGAAGATCAAAGACCACAGCCTTCAGTATGGATTGCACCTCAACATAAAGAAAACAAAAATCCTCACAACTGGATGAATGAGCAACATCATGATAAACGGAGAAAAGACTTTAGTTGTCAAGGATTTCATTTTACTTGGATCCATAATTAACACCCATGGAAGCAGCAGTCAAGAAATCAAAAGATGCATTGCATTGGGTAAATCTGCTGCAAAGGACCTCTTTAAAGTGTTGAAGAGCAAAGACGTCACCTTGAAGACTAAGGTGCGCCTGACACAAGCCATGGTATTTTCAACCGCAACATACGCATGTGAAAGCTGGATAGTGAGTAAGACTGAAGAAGAACTGAGGCCTTTGAATTGTGTTGGCAAAGAATATTGAATATACCATGGACCGCCAGAAGAACGAACAAATCTGTCTTGGAAGAAGTACAACCAGAATGCTCCTTAGAAGCAAGGATGGTGAGACTGCGTCTTACATACTTTGGACATGTTGTCAAGAGGGATCAGTCCCTGGAGAAGGACATCATGCTGGCAGAGTACAGGGTCAGCGGAAATGAGGAAGACCCTCAACAAGGTGGACTGACACAGTGGCTGCAACAATGAGCTCAAGCATAACAACGATTGACGGCTCAGGACCGGGCAGTGTTTCGTTACGCACAGGGTCACTATGAGTCGGAACCGACTCGACGGCACCTAATAACAACAACATAAAGTGCAAGACTTCAATTACAGGATTCACCTTGAGGTCTCAGCCTCAGTTTTGGACATCACCAACCAGTAATTCTGAAAATATTCAAAACAGTGACTAGTATTCATTTTTTTTTTTTACATACACGGTTTTTATGAATAAAAAAATGCAAAAGGTAAAATGAAAAAGATGGTTAATGTTGAGATCTGAATTAATGGACTTGTGTAAAACGAGGATTATATTTTATATACACAAAATACAAAAATGAAAAAAAGGATGCATTTCCTACACCACCACATATACAGTGAAATTAAAACAAAGTTTAAATAAAAACTTCTCTAAATGTTCATTCATGCCAGCACTATAGAATCTTGCCCTCAAGTAACTGACATTCTATCATCATAAATGCCATGATGGTATTAAGCACAGGATGCAAAAGCAGCACAGAGGCGTTAGTTGCTAAAACAAAGAGGGGTATTTGGACAGGCTTTCTGGAGGCAATGACACTGTGACTCAGTTTTAATAAGGAGTGAGGCAAGAACATGGCGTTTCAGGCAAAGCAATCAATATATGACAAGGCACAAATTAGCATGAAATAGCACTATGAATTTGATTTGAGTAAGGGCAAACAAGGGGAGGGGAAAATGAAATTACGGTATTTTCAGTTATTTATATTCTATTAAAAATTTAGTCAGAGGAACAGATGTTTACCAACCCACAAAATTTCTAAGTATATTATTTTGGACTTCATGTTTAAAAGAACATGATATTTAGCAACAAATTTAATAAACCCCTTATTCATACTGGTCCTAAAGTCTCAAAGAACTGCTGCCCTGTGCGTAAGTCATTTAACAAATCAACAAGTCTATGTAGCTACTTTCTGCAGGAATGTCTAACCGGGATGTCGAACAGTCCCTTCTATTCATATATTAAAAATGTTACAATTACAAAAATGCTTATTTTGAGACATATTATGCATACAGAATATGTAAAACGTGTTAGTTAACAACTGAGTCATCACCATCGACGGCCTGTGTGCCTCTCCCATATCACGAATGTTATCTTGACTTCTGTCATAATCACTTCTTTCCTTTTCTTTAGTTTCATCACCTATCCATTATTTCTATACAAGATAGTTCAGTTTTGCCTGCATTTGAATTTTATATAGATGATATGAATTACTTTTTGTTCCTCATAACTCATTCAAGTTGTATGTAGCTACAGCATTGTATGTAGCTATATATTTCATACCTGTATTTTATATATACCAGATTCTTTACTACTGATGGACATTTAAGATGTTTCCAGTTTGATGAAAAGCACTACTATGAGCATTCCTGGTGCATCTGTGGAAGAACACCTGAGTTACAGGAAATCTGCAGCTTCACCATCACGTGGTAAAGCCAGTCAGTTTTCCAAAGAGGCTGTCCCGGTTCACCCACCAAAGCAGTATGTATAAATTCCTTCTGCTCCGTAACTCATCAACACTTGGTGTTCTAAGGTTAACATTTTTTGCCAACCTGACACGTATGTAACTGTGGTTTTAATTTGACGTTTCGTCCATGCCAAGTCTTTGATATCCATGAGAAAGAAAAAAGAAAAAGGATCTTAATCCCTGTCCCACACCACACACAAAAATTAATTTCAGGTGCATGGTAGAGCTAAATGTGAAAAGTAGACAATGCTTCTAGAAAGGCTGTCCAGTAGAGCTTTCCATGATGATGGAAATGTTCTGTAAATCTGCACTGTCCAATATGGTAGCCACTGGCCAAATGTAGCCACTGAACACTTGAAATGTATCTAATCAGACTGAGGACATGAATTTTAAATTTTATGTAATCTTAATTAAGTTAAACTTTATAAAAATTACTGATTTTTGTTCACTGAAAAACACCATTAAGACAGTGAAAAAGAAAAGCCACATAGTAGGAGAGCATAATTTGCAAAGACAAAGAACTCATATCCTTAACATATATACAACCCTTCCAGGTCATGGAGAAAAAATGGGCAGACTGAAAGACTCTTCAAAAAGGAGATACCTAAATGCTACTAAATATATGAGACAGGCTTCAGAAACCACAAAATAAAAACCATGAGATACCACCATAACCACCAGAATGGCTAAGATTAAACTAACAAATACCAAGTGTAAGCAAGAACATGGAGCAACTGGAATTCTCAAACATGGATGGAAGCAGTGTATCTTGACACAACTATTTTGGAAAACTTATTAGTAGGTATCTACTTAAAAAAAAAAAAAAAAAAATTTTTTTTTTTTACTAAAGCATACCCTATGAATCAGCAATTCCATTCCTAGGAATTACCCAATTAAAAAAATATATATGTATGCAGCAAAAGACAAGTATAAGAATGTCCCTGCCGGTACTATTCATAGTAACTCCAAAATGGAAACAAATAATAAAAACTCAGTTTGCAGTTTCTCCCTGAGCGATGTGAAACCAAGCAGGTTAATAAAAGTAATCCACAGCTTTTCCCATCTGAAGCTCCCAAGCTGCTTTGTGAAAGGCTCTGAACTACTGGGAGAGGGAGATCAACATTTTCTTATCAGGTCTCTGACTCCAGTATCTCCCCTTAGACTATCCTGCACGCTACGCAAGTCGAGTATGCTGTGGGCTAAAAGGTTTTTTAGACAAGATGTGTGATGTACATTTTGCCCATTAATACAAATTTCAGAACATATTTATATGGTTATAAGTACAATAAATATTTTATTGTTCAAGCCACATATTTTAATTTAAAATTCAGTAACACGACAGCTCCTGAAACAAAACTAACGTTAATGGTGACGGCAGAGCCCATTTTCTTCATTAAGTACCTACAGGGACTTAGCACACACTATTAAACTTGCTTGGATACAAACAAAAAATGTGATGTATTGCTAAGTAAATATTACATAAATTCAGTCAAATATTCAAGGTAAAAGGACTTTTGGTTGAAATCTAAACCAAAAG
This sequence comes from Elephas maximus indicus, assembly GCF_024166365.1. Taxonomy (NCBI): domain Eukaryota; kingdom Metazoa; phylum Chordata; class Mammalia; order Proboscidea; family Elephantidae; genus Elephas; species Elephas maximus. Next base: position 21,875,812 of record NC_064837.1, read on the forward strand.
TAAAGTTTGATAATCATATTTAAAAATAGCCTCCCAAACCACTGTTAACACACTCCTTTTTGCTTTCACACAGCAAGTTCCAGGAGTAATAATTTTCTGTGCTTTCACACATCTTTCTTTTGGAGCAACTATCAATCATCTTCCTTCTCAATGTAGGTCTTTGCATTAACCCGTGCCATTTGCCTGGCCAAGTACCTGTCTCTAGCTGACATTACCGTGTCTTCATTGCTCCGCTTTGCAAATTTGCTCACAGCCTCAGGTGGTCTCTCTTGTTCTTTGCCTTTCTCTTTCTCTTTCTCTGTGATTCTGTGTTTTGCTGCCAGTGATGTTTCAGAACTACAGGGGTTCTCTTGGTTCCTTTCTTTCTCCTTTTCCAAGTTTTTCATTTTATTGGATTTTTCCTGGTCAAGCAACCTATCCTTTGCTCTAAAATTTGGGCTACTTTCCTTTCTGTCTCGATTTCTTTCTGAAGATTGAACACTTCCTTCTTGTTTTTCCCTATCTCTGTACTTATCATTGTTCTCATGTCTTTCCTTCCTTCCTTTTATATGCTCTTCCTTTGCTTTGTTTTTCTCCTCCTTCTCTCCCCCTTTCTCACTGTGTCGGTCCTGTTCATGTGATTGTCTATCTCTTTCTTGTTCTCTTGGGATATATTTCTCCCTATCTTTCTCCCTTTTCCATTCTCTGTCATTTCTGTCTCTTTCTCTGTGGTCTCTTCCCCTTGGTTTATCTTCTTTTTCATGCCTCTTCCAGTGGGAATCTCTATGACTGGCCCCTCTGTGCCTATGGGAATCCTTTTCTTTTCGATAATCACGGTCAGTGTAATAGTTCTCCTGGTCCCTGGATTGTCTGTCTTGATGCTCATCTTCTCTTTTCTCATGTCCTCTTGACTTGGAACTTTTTGTGTGGTGTCTGCTACTGTGTCCTCTTTCTTCACTAGATGACCGTGAGCAGGTTTGATTCCTGTGATGCTTAGGGTTATTCTCAGAGGATTCTGTGCCTTTTTTCCTTCTGCAGTTCACTTTATTATTTTCTTCAATGTCATCATCCTCGCTGCTCTTAGAATCAAAGTCGCTGTCTGCATCTGGGTTTTCCTCTGCCTTCATACCAGTTTGGAGAATGCATTTCTCATGTGGTATTCTGTTCTCCAAACTTACTTCATCGGAGTAACCTCTTGATTTCTCTTCCTTTATCCCAGACCTTTAAAAATAACATAAGTATGCCACATTATCAATTATAGTAAGCAAATGAAGTATTCATACAATTTTCCTCAATACTTAAATCAATACAACATAATTATATATACTTTCTGATTATCCAAATGGGAAAAAATACTTAAGCTATTTAGTGTGTAAATATCTGCAAACTACTATTTTCTAACCATTCAAAATATTGTCAATATTGTGAAACTGAAATAGAGAAAATAATCCTTTCTCTATTGGATCACTAGAAGCTTCAGGAAGGGGTCTGCACATGCTCTTCATTTCTGCTAAGTCTGGATGAAGAATAATTAGGAAAAGTAAGATATGTTTTCGATTTAAATTTCATTTTTACAACATGAAGTTCAAGTTATAGCTGTTTGATTTTTCTTTTTCTTCTTTTTAAATTATTATAATGGCCCTGGAAACACACAAAGATAATTTTTCAGGGCAAAATGGTGGCAAAACCTCAATTCTATTAAATAATCCCCTTCGTGATTAAAATGGCACCAGTATCCTTTGGTACCTATCACAAGAAAACAGAAATATTCAATTTAAACACATTCAGCTATTAAAATCAACATTTAAATAGTTCACATCTTCTACATTTTTTTAAGCTGATAAATATGGTTAATTTATATCACCCACAAGTTCTGTCTTACTAATTATACTATTGCAACAATTCTCTAGGAATTGCTGGCAGAACTGTTTTGGCTAAAGGATCACTAACAGTTAGGAATTCTATTATTAGGCTCTGAGAAGTACGACTGTGTATATGACAGTATGGAGTTTCACGGCTGGCCTCATAACTATTCCAGATGAAACTCTTTAGTAGAAAAGTCAAAATGCATTATAATTTCCATCCACAATCTGAATCTTCAAATACATTTTCTTATAACTTCCTCTCCTCACCCTTAATTCCTTCCCTCTACCTCTTCTTTTTCCCCAGCAACAGACTCAGATCCTCTGATCAGAATGTTTCTATTTCAAAAACAAGTTTGCTTAGATACAGGTTTCAGATAAATCCTCCCTCTTACCTTCAACTATGTACTTACAGCATAATCATCTCCCCATTCCCATACCTTGTAATTTTATTTAACCCTTTACTTTCTGCACTGGCCCTGTCTCATAAAAATGTCCACAGAAATGGAAATGTACTATCTGCCCTGCTCAATATGGTAACCACTAGCCAAATGTGGCAACTGAGTACTTGTAAAGTCCACCGTGTAGCCAAAATTTTAGATTTTACTTAATTTTAATTAAATAGCCACATGTGACTAATGGCTACCATACTGGATAATGCAGTTCTAGACCCTGATACATGTACCTTAACATTTCACGGAGGCTGGATCCTTTTCAGCTATCCTATTTATGAAAATAAATCACTTTCCTTTTCACATACTACCTGAACATGCACGTAAGAGTAAACTGTATGACATCTGATTCTTGCCAGATTTCTCTTTAATTCTGAAAGCAATAATTTTAAGGCATCAGGACCATGAGGGATACCCATGCTTTTAGTTAAAAAAAAAAAAAAAGGCATTAATAAAAAAGACTATAATTTGGTTTTGTTCCTCCTTGAAGGTCATTTATAAGACCCACAACTAGAAACCATTTTGATACTCAAATTTTATACACTAAATGCTTAAGTTATTTGATTTTGTAGTAATGTTAAACTTTAATCACTGAAAATATACTGATGCAAATTTTAATGTATTTTTGTGAACTGCAGAATAAAAATGGTCTTGAAATTAATCTGTAGGTTTTTTGATCAAGAAATTACTTGCAAATCTCTAGCCAATCTCTGAATTAGGTCAGGTGGCTCACAACACAACATGCAATGATGCAATGTTCCACCTTTCAGAGGGTTAATGACCCCACAATCATATCTATGGACAGTATCTTTTTTCTAAATATTCCATATGCCACATCTCACCTGGCTTCACGAAAGCTGCATTTAGGAACTTCCTCTTCACCAACTGCTTGATTTAATAGGTGCCTATAAAATCCACTGAGATCTTTTTGCTTGGTTACATCCAAACGTGCTAAGAGAGGGAAAGCAGAAGTGAGAAGAGTATATTCAACAAGGCACAATGCAGTTCAGTTTTACAGGCACGGAGTGTATAACACACACAGTGTGTAAGCTATTGCCTAGATCAGGAGTTGCAGGTCAAATGTGGCCCACTGCCTGTTTTTGCAAATAAAGTTTTATTGGAACACTGCCCTGCTCATTCAGTTATGTACTGTCTACAACTGCTTTTGAGTTACAAAGGCAGACTTGAGTAGCTGCATCAGAGACCCTATGGCACACAAAGCCTAAAATATTTACTATGTGGTCCTTTACAGAAAGTTTACCCACCACTGCTACAGATGAAAACATAATGCATGCCTGGATAGTCTTGCAGATTTGATTTGCTTCTACTTAAAGCTGATGACCACTTATTCCAATTAAACCATCTCCAAGTATATATTCTACTTAGGCCTAGGTAAATGACTATGAATAAGAGCACTAAAGCAAAGCATTAACACATTCTTTAGCTCCCACACTTTTTTTTCCCCTAAATGCCCAGTTGATGCTCTCTAAGTATTAGATTTCCTCATGTCAGAAAACATAATTAGGGTTTAAATCTGTTTATATTGCTGCTGATGAATGTTGTAACCACAGATTTAAACAAAATGAAAAATAAGTGAAAAGTCTTGTAGAAATAATAACTACTGTTGACTGTGCTTTTAGCTAATACCACTTGTTGATTTATAACACTGTATCTTGTATCTTGAATTCCATATATATGAATTTATGACCGTAACATTAAAATCCAAAGGTTCACTGACAAAACAAAATGGTTAACCACAGGGCAGAATTCTGCTGCTTCTGTTCCTTCTCCTCTTCCAGCATCAACCTCACCTTCGAGCGCAGCAGCCCTCTTTTCTCTTTCTTCCTCTTCAGCTCTCTCTTGCAGTTTTTTCTTATAGGCAGAGGTCACAAATGCCTCTTTATCATCAAATTCTCCCTTTTCCATTTCTCGTTCTCTCTGAATTTTCTTTTCCATTCTTTTTTCCTGCTCCTTTTTCCTGATCTCAACTGCTTTTAGTAAGTTGTGAATATACTTGGGCTAAGGGAAAAAAATATTTATTTAGAAAAGAGTCAAAGATAGTAATTGTTAATATTCTATTTTTATCATAAATTCATAAGATAGAAATGGTTAGTCCAAATAGGTAGGACTGTCTTCTTCTCAAAATTCAAAAATAAATTTACTATCTAGAATAAAATTAAAGTTGTTTTCAGTAAAAATTTAAGCATAGAGATAGAAATAATTCATAATGCTATTTTACTTCTTTGTAGACTCAAATTTTCCTACTGCTTTTCTTACCATTTTTACTGGTATTCTTTTAATATTTCAACAAATAAGTGAATGGATAGAAAAGTTCCTATTTTTCAGTTAGCAGAAACAGGATTATTTAAAATAGTAGCTATAATACAATTTGACAACCACTGCTCTTCCAGTAGATACTGAAAGGTGCAAAGATCCTTAAAAATCAGTCTATGCTTGTGGAAGAACAAGAGTGATAGAAAATTTGAACTTACTTCAATCCCTGCCTCAATTTTTTTCAAACTAGAAATACGATCATGATGATTCAGTTATCAGCTAAGAAGCAGTTAAAAAAAAAAAAAGAGGATGGTAAAACATGAACAAGCATAAACACGAGGAGGACAAATTCGGTACATAAAATTTCTAAGGATAAATTTTAAATATTTACAAAGCTTTCAAAGCAAACAACAAAATGTATAAAATTAGAAAATTCACTTGTTTCTGTTAAGATTCTATTGTGTAGGGCTTCCTGAGTTTTAAATCTATAATATCTGGAACCAAGGGCTCTTCACATTTCAAATACCTGGAAGCTTTTACTCAGCTCATCCGCATGCTGAAATACGATTAAGACACAAAATGCATGTCAAGATCAAAGAAAGTTTCTATTTTCACTTACAAACCTTTCGGTCTTTTCCCAAAAGCAATTTAGGATTACTTTCTTCCTTTTTTTTCTGCATTTCATCATAAATACTGTCATATTCATACACAGTAGCATCTTCTGCAAGGGCCTTTTGGATTTCCAGTTTCGTCTTTAAAAAAAATTAAACATGCTTCAAAAATATGTCAGCCAATAGATACCACAAAAGGTCTATCTTTTTTTTTTTTTGAGAGAGAGGTTCATCAAGTGGAAATCTATCATAAAAAGATTATAGCAATCACACTGAATGTCAATTCTAGAGCCTTGAAAGTGTACAATTTTTTTGAAAAAGGAGATTAATAACACTACCTACATTCCAGATTGTAGTGATAATTGACTTAATAAACTTAAAACCCTTAGAATAGAGCCTGACACAGAGCAACTGTTCAATAAGTGTTAACTATTATCTATTCACTTATACATAAATATAATCCACACCAACATGTCAAAATGTGGAAAGCATGACTTGGAAATATCTAACCCTGCTTTTGAGATGCTTATATATTAAACTTTCAAATCATCTTTAGTGAGCTGAGTTGCCAAATAGACTGTTTTATTTTCAAATGTCTAATGGTAGGAAATACTGTATGAAAAGCTCTCAACATTATCTAGTAAAAAATAACATTTTGTAATTAAGCCGGTTTTTCCAAATTTTAATCTTACAAAGTCCTCTGTTTATGATGTCCCTTCAATCTTCAATGTTCTTCCTCATGCTTTCAAGTCAACAAAATCTTATCCAGAGCTTCAGGGCCCCCTCAAGCCCTACCTTCTTCTCTGAGGACTTTAACCACCAACAATCTCTTCTGAACTCATGGCACATTCACCACTGCAATATTTAACTCTTAATAGGCTTGATGTTATTACTTTCTAATTATTTCACAAATCTTAGCTTCTCTCCCCCTAGCTTAGAAATTGCTTAGTCTACACACTGTAACCTTTTCTTGAATTACCACAATACCTAATATAATATGGAACACAAAAGGTTTATAAACCCTTTTAAACAGAAAGAATCCTCCCAACAGTCTCAAGTTTTTACATATCAATAGGCTGGAAAGATGTACCATGCTAACCTAAATTTTTTCTGAAATATTGTTTAAAATATTAAATTCATAAATTCCCTCACTTTTCAACATTTACTTTAGAAATGTAAATGTAAATCATTAGAAAAACAATGATTTTCCTGCTCAGATGGTAAACTAGCACTGCTACTCCTTCCCTAAAACCAAATCTGGAGAACCCAAAGAGGCAAATATACAACCCAGGAAATAACTACCACAAAAAGCAAGAGAAACTGAAGGCTGTGACTTTGCGTATGGGGGGAGGAGAACAGCAGGGGGTACTGTGGTCTGGGACCAAGCACAGCTGACGGCTGTGTGTGGACAGCCTAGAGAAAGGAGGATGTAAGTTCTGTTCTTGCTTCTTTTTCTGATACTTCAGGATAAGCAAAGCCTTGTTCCTCCCTGCAAAGATAGGTGGCAATACTGCATGAGCCCAAGACTAGAGTCATTGCAAAAGTCCTGTTGAGGTGAGGAGTAGAGGACAACAGCTTGAACTGGGAGCTCAAGAATTCACCAGCTTCCCCACAAACTCCAGGGCTGGCGGATCACAATCTAGACAGCCTGGTTCCTTTCAGTTTCCTTCTGTTTCTCCCTCAGGGTAGGAAGGTAATACCTGGACCTGAAGAGTTGCTTGGTGGGACAACTGTGTTTTTTGTGTTGTCTGGGGTTCCATACCCTAGGGCTCAGTCCCTCTCCTACTCTTGAACTCATCAGGAATGAGGCTAACTAGGGTCTGGTCTTTGGCCCTTCTTCAATACATATTAGAGAATCACTCACCAAGAGATTATGAGCTCACAGACTAAAATAATTAGATAACTGAAGTGGTTTTAATTTTAAAAATAATTGAAAGAACTTAAAAAAAAAAAGTCAAGTAGACAAGTATGTATCATTGGAATAATAAATTACCAGGATCTAGAACCAAGATTTTAAAATAAGCAAGATAAATAATAAATTATAAAAGAAATATGAAAGATATTAGCAAACAAAACAAGAGTAAAAATTCATAAAAAAGAACTAAGTGGAAAAATTAGGTATAAAAAACATAGTAACTAGGGGACAAAAATTATAGGTGAGATTAGTAGAATGAATTCAGTTGAAGACGAACTAACCAATTGGAAGACTGGATTAAGCAACTCTCCAAAACGGACACAAGAGAAGATATACAGAAAATACAAAAGTTAGGATATGGAGATCAAAAGAAGTACCAGTATCTGGAAAAATGAAGTCTCAGAATAAGACAGGGGTCCCCAGGCTGCAGAAAATTGCCCTGCCTCAGGCAGCTTGCTTGGCATGCCCCAGAGTTTTACATTAGTATCCTGGTTCCTTTGCTTGTTACCCACCACCCACCCCCAGCTTTATATTAGAATCCGGTTCCTTTGCTTGGCACACCCAGTAGTATCACATTAAAATCGTAGTTCCTCTCCTTAACTGCTGCCCCAAAACTAGAGGAAATTGGCAGAAACCGGCTGACACTCAGGATAACCTTTTAGCTCATTAAACACCTCATGCATAATACCCTCCCCATCTCTGGGTGGAATTTAACTGCCATTTTCTGAACTTGCGATGCATGAAGTTATATGTAAACCCAACTGCACCTGCGTAGCATCATTAAGAATGTGGCTGATGTAACCTGTACAAACTTCCTACTTGTAAACCCCCTAAAAGTAACCTTTCCCCTCACCCTTGCTGAGCAGTCTTGGTGGCGGCAGCCTCAACTGTTCCTCTCCTTGCACAAGATAAAGGTGCCTTTCTACTGTCCCACCATGGTCTCTCGTTTACTGGCTGAGACAAGTCATACAGAGCGGAATCTGGGGTTACACCCAGCAACAAGATGAAAAGAAAAACAAAAACTGAGGGGAGAAATACTCAAAGAAATAATGGAGATAATTTCCTTAGAATAGACGAAAGATGAACAACCAAGAAGACCACTTGGTGCCATAGAGTGCTGAATAGGAGAGACAAGGAAAACCCCTCACTTAGACACATGGGGTTGCCATGAGTTAGAATCGACGCAATAGCATCAGGTAATGCACAGACACAGTATTGTTAAATACCAGAATAGCAAAATGAAAACAAAAAATTCTGAAAGCTTCTAGAGAGAAAGAGCAGATAACTCACAAAGGAGTATCAGACTGACTTTACATTTCTCAACAGCAACACTGACAGCAATTAAGACACCAGAGTAATGATTTTTAAAGTAACAAAGAAAAAGAACATAGGATTTTATATTTAGGCTAATTATCAAATGCAAGGGCATAAAAAATATTCTCAGACTCACAAAGGCTCATATTAAATACACTTTTGGAGAAAGTATTCAAGAAGAAAAGAAATCCAGGAAATGTTGAAAGAAAGATGAGAAGGGTGACGTGGAATGTTCATAAAGCTGTTTGTATCTTAAAAACAAACGCCAGACAAAAGGAGTGGTGGGGTAGAAAAGAATGCGCCCTCATAATGAGCCACACTGAAGTTCAAGACAAGGTCAACTTAACGGGGTGGGCAGAAACCAATGGATGATAGCGTGCTCAAGTTCTAGCCTTTTTAGGAGGAAGACAAAGATACCACAATTAAGAAGGCACATAGTGGTTAAGAGATCAGAGGCTAACCAAAAGGCTGGCAGTTCAACTCCACCAGCCGCTCCTTGGAAATCCTATGGGGCAATTCTACTCTGTCCTGTAGGGCTGCTATGAGTCACAACTGACTAGACGGCACCTAACAATGACAACTGGTTAGGAAAAAAAACAACAAACCCCCTACCAAGAAAACTCTAGGTCAGATAGAAAGCTTCCCTGTCAAGTTTTATCAAATGTTTAAAGAAAGAAATAATTTCAAATTTCTGTGTTATTTGCTCATTTTATGAGACTCACCAAACCTTGGTATTATCAGACTTTTTAATTTTTTCAGTCTCGATAATTACAGTGAAATAAAAGGAAACTTACAGGCCAAGCTCATTTATGATGCGAAAATCCTCAGCACTTATGTAAACAGCCTAAATAAAATCCGAGTAAACTAAATGCAACGGTATATAAAGATAATACACTATGCCCATGTTTGGGTTATGCTATTTTATACAAAGTTATAATAATTGATTTTCTCAAGTTAAACCAACCTTGCATTATTGGTATGAAGCCAACTTCATCATGAAGCAATACTCTTTTTATAGAACCCATTAATGATTTTAAAAAATAAACAATGAACAAAACCTCTAACCAGGAATAGAAAGAAAAGCACTTCTTAGCTTGACAACAGGTATCTTCCAAAGAACTACACTAAAAGGTTGTATTTAATGATGAGATACCGAAAGCTTTATTAACGAAATGGGGAAAAAATGGCTTCACTATTAAAGTACCCCACTTCTAGGAGTATTTTCTTTTAAATTAAGTAAAAGCAATCAAACCAGTATTCACTGTGACGAAAGCTGGTTTGGGGTTAAAGCAGCAAACAAGAGCTGAATCACCCAAATGGGAACAAGATGAAGAACAGCTAGCAGATGTGGGAGACCAAAGCAGCGGTAGGCAGGTGAGAGGTATAAGAAGAGTTGTAGTAGTAGTCTTAATTTCCAAGCAAACAATGAAAAAGTCCCACTGACAGAAACAGTAGCTTTGAAAAATCCAGAGTTAAGAATGAAATTGGATTTGGGATTTATGCTTTATGTGTAGAAAAAGTAGCACAAAAATAAAGAACATGAGAAAACAGGACACCTACAGGATCTTGGAAAAGTTACCTGACTCCCTGGAACTCAATTCTTTCATCTATATAACAAAGTTGAACTTGATGATCACTCTAAAATCCTATTGCATTCTAAAATTCAGATTCAAAGCACTACAGTATTTATGTTAGTTAAAAAATCACAGATTTTTGTTTTTATGTACATATTAAATAATTTTGAGGTTGCTGAGGTAAACATTATAATATTCCACCATTGAACTGAGGTAGTATCTTAAAATAACTGAATACATAAAAAAAATACATAAAAAAAAAAATAATTCAAGGTCAAATCCCCAGGGAAGCAGTATAACACACTGGATAAAAGCTTGCGGCTCTGAAATTTCACTGCCTGGGTATGAACACAACTCCATCATTTACTAACTGTGTGACCTTACGCAAGTCAAATAAATTCTTTTTGCCTTCATTTCCTCAACTGTAAAATGGGATTATAAGAACATCTACCTCACAGAATTGTGAAAATAATTAAGGATGACTCTTGAAAAGTAATTAATATAACATCTGGCACACAGGAAACAGTCAATAAATTTATCCTGGATTTATACTGGATTCTAGTTAAACAAGGGAGAAATAGGTACCAGGAATTATAAGAAAAAATAGAAGAAAACTAAAACTGAAGGAAAAAAAAAGCTTGTCAATATTTACTTTATGTTCTGTAGTAGCAAAATCTGAGATATACTAGCGCGGTAGAAAGATAAGTAAATCTTCAAGTCTGCTTCTGTAATTAACTGTGTGATCATGTGGATAGCTAATCCTTTTTAAGTTTCAGATTTCTTAATCAGGACCATGAGCAGGTTTGTGACAATTAAAAATACATATATATATATATTTATGTAAAAAGTGCTTGGAAATACTATAGAGCATAATATAAACACAAGGTGCTACTAAGTCTATTAAAAATTACCCAATACCTATTTTCTTAATAGACGCATTTCAAATAATTATAAAATTTTAAAATCAACTTGCTTGTGAAAAGACTTTTTTAAAACCAGTAAACTCACTCGCAGGAATTATTGAGCTAAACGATCCACTGCCAGACTAATGAATGAGTCATCATCTAAAAACAAGACATGGTTTAACCTACTGCACAAAAATTCTTTATTCTGTTTTTTCCACTCAAATTTATATGAGAAACCTGTAACCTATGTAAAAATCAAGAAGCATCCTTTTAGCACATTTTTAGAGAGTAAGGATCAACACAAAATTATTTCTTTATAAACACCTACTCTGCTTTAGTTTCAGTACCAAGATATCAAAACTAACACTTAAAAATGTGAGCCGAAATACTTCACCAAACACATTTAACTCACTCTTACCTGTTTAATTGCTTGCTTCTTAGCAGCTTCCCTCTGAAGGCTTTCACTCACAGAAGTCTATAAAAAGAAAAAAAGCTGTCATTCCTTCCACCCATTTAAAATTTCTTTTTCAGTATTCAAGTTGGCAACTAGTTCCTTAATGTGACAGTTAAAAGTAGAAAGATACCATGAATTAAATTAACATTTTCAAGATCTTTCCTCTAAAACTTCAGGAAACACATGAATTTTCATTGCAAATCATCAGAGCAGTCTGTAAGGTGTAAGAGAAAATATAATGGTACAGGCAAGATTGATGAGACATGGGTGTTTAGTCCCAGCTTCACCACTAAGTCATTCAGCCTCTCTGGATTTGAATTTCTTTTACGCACAAATGTGAATGGGGAGGAACTGGACTGGTAACATTTCAGATCTCTTCCAACACTAAAATGGTATGATTCTCAGCAACAAAAAACACATCATTTAATATTCATCACTGAATATAGTACACCAAGCTCATGGTATATGCGTTACAGTTTGTTGTTGTTGGGTGCCTTCGAGTTGACTCAGACTTATAGTGACCCCATGTGACAGAGAAGAACTACCCCACAGGGTCTTCTTGGGTGTAATCTTTACAGAAGCAGGTCACCAGTTCTTTCTCCCTCAGAGCCACTGGGTGGGTTTGAACTGCCAACCTTTCAGTTAGCAGTTGAACACTTAAACGTTGTGCTACCAAGGCTCCTTCTTTACAGCTTAGGGATAGCCAAAATTATCTGTGGCTATAATCATTCAACAGATACATACTGAAAGCCTGCCATAAGGGGCACTGTTCTAGGTCCTGAAGACAGTAGAAAAACTAGGACAGTCTTTGTCCTCAAGAGAGAAATAGTCTGAAAAGGAAGACAAATAACTGAAGAATTAATTACAATACAAATGTGATAAGCAATGTAATAAAGAGATAAACAAGGAACTGTGGGATCCCAAAGCAGAAGGCAACTAAATATATGAGGAATCAAGAAACCCTTTCCAAAAGAGAAATTAAAATTAGATCTGAATCAAAAAGAACAGAAATTTAAAAGAAGGATATTCTGGAAGTAGCAGTAAGGACATGGGCAAAAGTAAATAAAGACTAATAGCTAAGAACAAAAGTATAATTAGAATACTTTAAAAAAAAGTTTCCTTAAAAGTATAAGGTTTTGTGAACATATAAAAACCACTGAACTATACACTTTGAAAGGGTGAACTTTACAGCATGTTAACTGTATCTCAAAAAAACAAAACAAGGCTATCGATGAATTTATTTTTAATTAAAATTATAATGCTCAGCCCTGGTATTATAGTTGTCTAGCCTACTGACATTTGCTTTTTTTAGTTGTGTATGATCAGTCAGTGTGCTTCCTTTGTTTTTCACAGCAATAAACAGAAAAAAATATACAAACCTAATTCTAGCTCCCTAGAGACAAATTCAATATACAAAAAGCCATACAAGCAAAAAAACACACATTATCAATAAATTAAAGAATTGTATAGACAAAGGGGAACTAAGAACTTGGCTGCCAACCAAAAGGTCGGCAGTTTGAAGCCACCAGCTGCTCCTTGGAAACCCTACGGGGCAGTTCTACTCTGTCCTATAGGGTCACAATGAATCAGAATCAACTTGACAGCAATGTGTTTGGTTGTTTTACATAGACAAAGGAGTCCCTGGATGGTGCGAACTGTTAAGCGCTCAACTGCTAGCTGAAAGGCATCTCAGAAGACAGGTCTGGTAATCGGCTTCAGAGAGGTCACAGACTCCACAGCAACTAACGACACCAGAGGAAGAGATGTTGATAACTACAACAGTAACAGCAGCTAACACTTACCGAGCCTGGTGCCATGTTACTTTCCACATACTAACCATTTGATCAAAATTTCCAACACATGATAAGACGCTTCAACTCATTTCAATATTAAATATGCTAATGAGAAAGTCTCATGAAATTCTTTCCAATGTATTTTTATATCTGTCTTCCTAATTAGCGTAAATATTGTTTCTTGATGATCGTTAGTCACGTGTGCATGTGTGTATAGCTCAATGCTGTTTTATGACACGAACAGCTTCGTGGAACCACTGCCAATAAGATCCTTAACTGTACCAGCATTAAGGCTCTGTAGTGCTCCTCCTTTACTGTCCTACCCACCCCTCTCCCACACACCCTAACCCCTGGCAACAACTAATCTGTTCTCTATTGCCACAATTATGTTATTTCACAAATGTTAAATAAATACAATCATGCACTGTGTGTCCTTTTGAGGCTGGCTTTTTTCACTTGGCATAATTTTAAAGGTGTGTGTTTTACTTAGTACAGATGTTGCAAAACACTTCAATTCCTGCCACAAAATAACCTTACCTACAAGTGACCTAAGGAAAAGCTGCTAAAAAATTATTGAGGGTGAATGTGACCCAAAACACACAATACTGTCATTAATTGAATAGCTACAAAATTAGCAGGCAGATAATTATTCTATGTCTGAAGACCAGCTCACAGTATAACACAGGACAGAATTCATTAACGACGCCTCCCAGTGTAACCCCAAATTATCATTAGTTTTAAACTTAGGAAGACAGAAATTACTCCTTATAAGGACCTCTATCTTAAAAAAGTACTAAGACTGCATGAAAAGTATAGCATTTTACAGGGGCTCAAAAGATTAGCAATATACTACTGATAAAGTTTAACTCTGGTTCATTTTAGAAGACATTTAAGAAAAAAAAATTCAAATGCAAACATTCTGTTACCATAAATCAAACCCAATCCAACTCGTTGCTGATTTCAACTCATAGCGACCCTATAGGGCAGAGCAGAACTGTCTCACAGGGTTTCCAAGAAGCAGCTGGTAGATTCAAATGGCCAACCTTTTGGTTAGCAGCCAGGGTCTTAACCACTACAACAGCAGGGCTCCAATATTACCATACCACACTGGTATTTCAAAATTGGGGAACTATATCACATTTATGGGCAGTTCCTCAAAGACTAAACTATAAGTCCAAGGCAGTTCCAATACAAACCTCTGAAGAGTTTTGTTTTAGTTTTCAAGGAATTGAAACTCATTCTATGTCTATGGAAGAATAAAGGTCAAAAACAATAAAGTTTGAAAAAAGTGTAAAATAGGGCTCATTCTACTCTATTGTAAGATTTACTAAAAAATAAAAAATAAGGCATAATAATAAAAAGTGTGGTACTACCACAGCAACATATAACAATGGAACAAAACAAGAGAGCTTAGCTTAGCACCAGACTCATGGATTAGCGATACATGGGAACTTGACACGATAAAAAACCAAAACTAAAAACCCACTGCCATTGAGTTGATTCCAAGAGTCTTAAACTGAGTCTATTCTGTCTTATACTGAGTCAGAATCAGCTCACAGTATAAGACAGAGTAGAACTGCCTCACAGGGTTTCCAAGCCTGTAACCTTTACGGAAGCAGACTGCTACATCTTCCTCCCGCGGGAGTGGCTGGTGGGTTTGAATCACTGATCTTTTGGTCAGCGGTCAAGCACTTTAACCACTGTACCACCAGGGTTCACCAGCTATAATAAAGACAACCCACAAATCAGCAGGAAAAAGATGCACTGTCTATAGATGGTTATTACCTCACCCACCTCGGCTCCACATGGATTAAAGATCTGCATGTAAAAGATATTATAAACTCAATAAAAGATAGAACTTCTTTAAAACAACGCCTAAAATCACAAACTGTAGGGAGAAAAACTGATGGTCTTATATTCCCCAGAAAACCCAGTGCCGTCGAGTCAATTCCGGCTCATAGCAACCCTATAAGACAGAGTAGAATTGCCCCATCAAGTTTCCAAGGAGTGTCTGGTGGATTTGAACTGCCGACCTGTTGGTTAGCAGCTACAGCACTTAACCACTACACCACCAGGGTATGACTATATTAGAAAGCAAGAATTTATGCTCTATAAAGACCACCATATAATGGTCAACGCTAAGCTGCAATAACAAACTGGCGTTCACCATTACTGAACACTTTGATCGAAGATTCCACAAAAGAATCCTTATCAAAAGGGGGAAAATGTGTAACAATCAGAATTTCAAATTCTCATGGATCCTAGATCCTGGAGCCATGAGGCTGAATGAACCCCTGCAACTATTGCTCTAAGATAATCTTTAAACATCAAACCAAAAGTATTCCCTGAAGACTTCTAAAAACCAAAAAATAGTTTAGCTTAACTAGTAAAAAAAGATGTCTGACTTAAGCATTTTGCTCTTTTAAGAACTATCTACATGAGATCAAATTGACAGCAACTTGAAGATTGGCCAGGAACCTCCCAGGCAGTGAATTCATGTTAATGGGGGAGGAACAACTCAAAAAAAGGAGTGAGAACGGTTACATAACTCAAAGAATGTAATCAATGTCATTTAATGGTACATGTAGAAACTGCAGTACTGGTGTATGTTTTGCTGTGTATATTCTCAACAAAATAAAATTATAAAAAAATTTAAAATACTCAAAAGCAAATAAACAAAACACTAGCAAGTAGCCATCTAAGATGAACAACTGGTCTCAATCCAGCTGGAGCAAAGGAGAATGAAGAACACCAAAGTCACAAGGGAAGTATGACCCCAAGAGTCAGAACAGACCACAAAAATCAGACTACATCAGCCTGAGACCAGATGAACTAGGTGGTGCCTGGCTATAACCGATGACTGCCCTGACAGGGAACACAACAGAGAACCCCTGAGGGAGCAGGACAGCAGTGGGATGCAGACCTCAAATTCTCTTTTAAAAAACTAGACTTAATGGTCTGACTGAGACTGGAACGACCCCGGAGGTCATGGTCCCCAGACCTTCTGTTAGCCCAAGACAGGAACCATTCCCAAAGCCAACTCTTCAGACAGGGATTGGACTGGACTACGGGATAGAAAATGATACCGGTGAGGAGTGAGTTTCTTGGATCAAGCAGACACATGAGAATATGTGGGCAGCTCCTGTCTGGAGGGAAGATGAGAAGGCAGAGGGGGACAGAAGCTGGCTGAATGTGTATATTCTCAACAAAATTATATAAAAAAAAAATTAAATACTCAAAAACAAACAAAAAACACTAGCAAGCGGTCATCTATGATGAACAATTGGTCTCGACCCACCAAGAAACACAGGGTGGAGAGAAGGAATGTGCTGTCTCGTTAGGGGAAGAGCAACTAGGAGTATATAGCAAGGTGTATGTAAGATTTTGTATGAGAGACAGGTTTGATTTATAAACTTTCACTTAAAGCACAATTAAAAAAAAAAAGACTCCAGACACCACTCTCCAAAGTGGGATGCAGAATGTTTTCTTAATAGATTTTATTACGCCAATTGACTCAGATGTCCCTTGAAACTATGGTACCCAAACCCCCGTGCCTGTTCCGCTGGCCTTCGAAGCATTCAGTTTATTCAGGAAACTTCTTTGCTTTTGGTTTAGTCCAGCTGTACACAGGCCAAATTTTAATGAAATATGCTTGGTAATATTTTTTTTTTTCAGAAGACAAGCAATAGTTTGGCACCTAATATATAATCACAATGACCAAATCAGGTGTGCAGCATGCCCAGTACAGACTTTATTAGAGTTTGGTTATAAATACACAATCTCTTGACATTGAAGATGTAGTTCTTGCAGATAAAGTCCAAAGGCAGGAAATGAATCTCCTCCCAAATGCTGCTGCTTATCTTTAAAGTAACCTCAAATTATTACTAAACTAATGAAGTAATTTTGTTTCAGAAAGTGATCTGATCTACTTTATTCTCAGCTTTTGATAAATCCATGAGTGAGATGAAGGATTATTGCTTTTTGTCTGACTACACATACAGAAACACATGAAAATAAAGGAAAAACTTATAAAAATGATTTTTATGGTAAAGTTGGAACAGGCAGTGTCAAAGCCCGTCAGTATATGAAGAGACATGAGTGGTTTGGGAAAATCAGAAAGCTAATTTTGTTATTTAACTTAGCAAATTTGGAATTAAAGCATATACTATCTTCTAATTGGAGCCCTGGAGGAGCAGTGGTTAAGAGCTCGGCTGCTAACCAAAAGGCCAGCAGTTCATATCTACCAGGTGTTCCTTGAAACCCTGCAGGGCAGTTCTACTCTGTTCTGTAAGTCGGAATCAACTCGACGGCAATGGGTTTGGTTTTGGTTTTATATTCTAATTAGAAATTGTCAGTTAAAAAGGATGAGTGAAAGGGTGCAATGAAATCATGTACAGACTAAATAAGATACTAGTAATTCAAAAAAATATAATTATGGATACTAATGCCTTGTTTATGGAATTTTTCTAACATGTGATTCTTAGCTAATGACCACAACTCAAAGTGGTGATCAAGATCCTATAAAATGGTCCCAAAAAAGACGGCATCCCAATATGACCATCAAACAAAAAGTGGGATGGAGACAGCTGGTAGACACTGGAAGGTAGAGTTGCGTAATTTCACATGGAAGGATATACGTCTCAAAAATCTAAGATAGGGTCACATACTGGAAAAGCAGTTGAAGAAGAAAGAAGAGCTAGACAATGCCTGGCTTTGTTGACCAAATTAAGGATTCTTAATCCTAAAAGAGATGGGAAGTCAACAGTGATTTTTGAAAATTTCAGTAAGATCGTTTCATCTGAAGTTTGCAAAAATGGATTGAAGAGGCTTCAAAAGACAACCTGGACATCAGTGAAAATGGAAGAGCAAGGACCTCCAAAAATCCTCTCCTCCATAAAAGCACCAAAAAACATTGACTAAAACGTCAGAATCTATTTTTTTAGGATTCCAAACATTAAAAGGCTTACAGTAACCCAAGTAGCACTTATTCAAGAACAACGGCTGAATCTTGGTAAGAACAGTAAGCCTGAACTTGCTATATTCCCATCCCCACCTCCTAGCACTATGGTAGACTTGAAACAAACACCCATAATCATGGTAGAAACCAGCAGCCTGGCAGCCACTGGAGGGAAGAGAATTTCTAAGCTACATTACCAGAGAAATGTTATTATTTGATCTGTCTGTGGTTCCTAGAAAGACCCCACTCACAGGCTGTCTTTATTTGACTTAACTCAGAGTTCACACTGTGAACACCCTTTCCCAGGGGCGTTCCCCAAAGATGCATGTCAAAAAACAATCAAAGGTAATTACTAAACATAAAGGCTGCCTGAAGGGGTGGATGGCAGTGGGACGAACCACAGGCCAACCAAAAAGCGTAAAAGGTAAAGCTTGGGAATAAGATATCCATAGCCAGGTTTGAAAAGTTCCATCATTTCTGAAAATCTTGAAGGCCACTGCCCATGTGTAGGGTTGTGCACAAGCTTAGGAAAGACCTGAGAAGGCCCTAAGCTCTCACCTCTAACTGATGTTGAGGCTTTGCACAAGCAAGAACTGAAGGCTAAGGTGGAATTGTAAAGTGCCTGGCTGAGTGTTAAAGGTGTGCCCCAACATGCACAAACAGCCCCTCAGCAAATTCTGGGCAACTTACTGGTTCCTGACATTTAAGGATATTTCCATCCAATCATTATACACTAAATAAGCAGAGACTTCTTGGCCACATACAACAAAGAATACACACCTTACAATTTTAGTACAGAAAACTCACTAATAAGCAAAAAACAAAAATCAAAACAACTCAATAAATCCTGGGGAGAGGGGAGAATCTGATCTCCAGAGTTGCAACATTACATTATCTTAAATGTCCGGTTTCCAACAAAAAAACTATGAGACATGCAAAGAATCAATACGGTCTACACAAGAAAAAAAAAGGGTCAAAAAGAAACTGTCCCCAAATAGAAGGTCCAGTTAAGAGTGGGGAAAAAAAAATGTAGAACAAAATTCAAATTCATAAAAAAGACCAGATTTACTGGTCCAAGACAGACTGTTGTTGTTGATAGGTGCCAACTCATAGCCATTCCATGAACAAAAACACTGCCCGGTCCTGCGTCATCCTCACAGCTGTAGTTATCTAGACTAGAGGAACCCCCAGAGACTATGACCCGTACACACCCTACTAACCTGGAACTGAAGCCATTCCCAGAGATCACCATTCAGCCAAATTATAAACAGGCCTATAAAATATACAGTAACACCTGTGAAGAGGTTTTAACACCTGTGAAGAAAGTCTCCTTAATCATCTGTACGAGACCAGAAGGGCGACATCTGTCCAAAAGCAAAGATGAGAAGGCAGGAAGGGGCAGGAAAACTGAACAAATGGAAATGGGGAGCTCAGACTGACATACTGAGGTGACCGCTACCAATGTCACGGAATAAACTGAACCAGAAACTGATTTTCTCTGTAAACCTTCACCTATAGCACAATTAAAAGAAAAAAGAAGCTGTCCTTGAGAAAGCCCAGATGCTAGACTTACTAGACAAAGACTTTAAATCAGCTATTTTAAATCTGTTCAAAGGACAGGAGCCATGTCCAAAAAACTAAAGTATGAAAATAACATTTCACCAAATAGACAATATCGGTAAAAAGACAGAAATTGTGAAAAAGGATGAAATAAAAACCCTGGAGTTGAAAAGTATAATACTTGAAATGAAAAATTCACTAGAATGGCTAAACAGGAGATTTGAGCTCACAAAAGGATCAGTGAACACAAAGATAGGTCAAATAAAACTGTCCTGTGAGGAACAGAAAGAAAAGAGAATGAAGAAAAACGAACAGTCTCATAGACCTGTGGGACACCATCAAGTGTACCAACATATGCATAACAAGTTCCAGGAGGAAAAGAGACAAAGTGGCAGAAATAATATTTAAGGAAATGATGGCTACAAAGTCCCAAAGTGATGAAAAACAATCTACACATCAAGAAATTCAACAAACTCCAAGCAGGATAAACTCAGAGTTCTAGACACATCATCAAAGTATTTAAAGATAAAGACAAAATTAGTAAAAATCCTAAAAGCTGCAAGAGAGGAGAAACTCATCATATACGAGCAATCCTCAATAATATTAATAGTTTCTCATCAGAAACCATGGAGATATGAAAGCAACGGGATGACATACTCAAAGCGATGAATGAAAAATACTGTCAACCACGAATTCTGGATCTAGCAAAACTATCTTTCAAAAATGAAGGTGAAATTGAGACAATAAACAAAAACTCAGGGAATCTGTTACTAGCAGACCTGTCCTTCAACCTGAAAGAAAGGACACTACATAAAAAACTCAAATCTACATGAAGAAAAAGAAAACTGGTAAAGGTAATTAATTACATAGGTAAATACAAAGACAGTGTAAATGTATTTTGTCTTTAACTCTTTTTTCTCCTAAATTAAAAGAACTTCATAAAGCAATAATTATAAACGTGTAATTTTTTTTAATAGGCTTACACAATGTATAAACATATAATTTGTATGACAATAACAGCACAAAGGAGGAGGGAGGGAATGGAGCTATATACTAGCAAAGTTTTGTATACTATTGTCATTAAATTGGAAACCCTGGTGGCATAGTGGTTAAGAGTTTGGCTGCTAACTAAAAGGTGAGCAGTTTGAATCCATCAGACGCTCCCTGGGAAGTCTATGGGGCAGTTCTACTCTGCCCTATAGGGTCGCTGTTGTTGTTGTTGTTAGGTGCCGTAGAGTCGGTTCCAACTCATAGCGACCCCACGCACAACAGAACAAAACACTGCCCGGTCCTGAACCATCCTCACAATCGTTGTTATGCTTGAGCTCATTGTTGCAGCCACCGTGTCAATCCACCTCGTTGAGGGTCTTCCTCTTTTCCGCTGACCCTGTACTCTGCCAAGCATGATGTCCTTCTCCAAGGACTGATTCCTCCTGACAACATGTCCAAAGTATGTAAGAAACGGTCTCGCCATCCTTGCTTCTAAGGAGCATTCTGGTTGTACTTCTTCCAAGACAGATTTGTTTGTTCTTTTGGCAGTCCGTGGTATATATGATGTTCTTCGCCAACACCACAATTCAAAGGTGTCAATTCTTCTTCGGGCTTCCTTATTCATTGTCCAGCTTTCACAGGCATATGATGCACTTGAAAATACCATGGCTTGGGTCAGGCGCACCTTAGTCTTCAAGGTGACATCTTTGCTCTTCAACACTTTAAAGAGGTCCTTTGCAGCAGATTTACCCAGTGTAATGTCTCTCTTGATTTCTTGACTGCTGCTTCCATGGCTGTTGATTGTGGATCCAAGTAAAATGAAATCGTTGACAACTTCAACTTTTTCTCCGTTTATCATGATGTTGCTCATTGGTCCAGTTGTGAGGATTTCTGTTTTCTTTATGTTGAGGTGCAATCCATACTGAAGGCTGTGGTCTTTGATCTTCATTAGTAAGTGTTTCAAGTCCTCTTCACTTTCAGCAAGCAAGGTCGTGTCATCCGCATAACCCAGGTTGTTAATGAGCCTTCCTCCAACCCTGATGCCCTGTTCTTCACATAATCCAGCTTTTTGGATTATTTGCTCAGCATACAGATTGAATAGGTATGGTGAAAGAATACAACCCTGACGCACACCTTTCCTGACTTTAAACCAATCAGTATCCCCTCGTTCTATCCGAACAACTGCCTCTTGATCTATTTAAAGGTTCCTTATGAGCACAATTAAGTGTTCTGGGATTCCCATTCTTTGCAATGTTATCCGTAATTTGTTATGATCCACACAGTTGAATGCCTTTGCATAGTCAATAAAACACAGGGAAACATCCTTCTGGCATTCTCTGCTTTCAGCCAGGATCCATCTCACATCAGCAATGATATCCCTGGTTCCACGTCCTCTTCTGAAACCGGCCTGAATTTCTGGCAGTTCCCTGTCGATACACTGCTGCAGCCGCTTTTGAATCACCTTCAGCAAAATTTTGCTTGCGTGTGATATTAATGATATTGTTCTATAATTTCCAAATTCAGTTGGATCACCTTTCTTGGGAATAGGCATAAATATGGATCTCTTTCAGTGAGTTGGCCAGGAAGCTGTCTTCCATATTTCTTGGCATAGACGGGTGAGCACCTCCAGCGCTGCACCTGTTTGTTCAAACATCTCAATTGATATTCCATCAATTCCTGGAGCTTTGTTTTTTGCCAATGCCTTCAGAGCCGCTTGGACTTCTTCCTTCAGTACCATAGGTCCCTGATCATATGCTAACTCTTGAAATGGTTGAACATCGACTAATTCTTTTCGGTATAATGACTCTCTTCCATCTTCTTTTGATGCTTCCTGTGTCGTTTAATATTTTCCCCATGGAATCCTTCACTACTGCAACTCAAGGATTGAATTTTTTCTTCAGTTCTTTCAGCTTGAGAAACAGCGAGCATGTTTTTCCCTTTTGGTTTTCCATCTCCAGCTCTTTGCACGTGTCATTATAATACTTTACTCTGTCTTCTCGAGACGCCCTTTCAAATCTTCTGTTCAGTTCTTTTACTTCATCAATTCTTTCTTTTGCTCCAGCTGCTCAACGTTTGAGAGCAAGTTTCAGAGTCTCCTCTGACATCCATCTTGGTCTTTCCTTTCTTTCCTGTCTTTTCAATGACCTCTTGCTTTCTTCATGGATGATGTCCTTGATGTCATTCCACAACTCGTCTGGTCTTCGGTCACTAGTCTTCAATGCGTCAAATCTATTCTTCAGATGGTCTCTAAATTCAGCTGAGATATACTCAACATCCTATTTTGGCTCTCGTGGGCTTGCTCTGATTTTCTTCAGTTTCAGCTTGAACTTCCATATGAGCAATTGATGGCCTGTTCCACAGTCAGCCCCTGGCCTTGTCCTGACAGATGATATTGAGCTTTTCCATCGTCTCTTTCCACAGATGTAGTCAATTTGATTTCTGTGTGTAGTAAATTTGATTTCTGTGTGTTCCACCTGGTGAGGTCCATGAGTTGGAATTGACTTGACGGCAACGGGCTTGGTCATTAAATTGTTTTTTATCGGAACTAGATTGTTATGTTGGTGATGTTAATAGTGATCCCTAAGGCAACCACCAAAAAAAAAAAAAAAAAAAAAACTCAAAAATATATAGTAAAAGAAATAAGGCAATTAAAATTAAAATGGTAGAGCAGAAAATATTTGTGTAACACAAAAGAAGGCAGTAATAGAACTAGATGAACAAAAAACAGAAAAAAGACATAGAAATGTAGCAAAAAAATAGCAAAATGACAGGTGTTAAATCCTATCTTATCAGTAATTATATTAACTATAAACAGATGAAACACTTCAATCAAACGGAAGAAACTAACAAAACATAATCCAACTATGCCGTCTATAAGAGGCATACTTCAGATTC
This sequence comes from Elephas maximus indicus, assembly GCF_024166365.1. NCBI lineage: Eukaryota > Metazoa > Chordata > Mammalia > Proboscidea > Elephantidae > Elephas > Elephas maximus. The sequence goes on from NC_064837.1 coordinate 21,899,347, forward strand.
AAAAGTAAAAGGATGAAAAAAGATATACCAGACAAACAGCAACCAAAGAGCTGGAGTAGTTATCTTAATATCAAAGTAGATTTTAAGACAAAAATTGTTACTAGAAACAAAGAACATTTTATAACGACAAAAGGTTCAATCCAACGGGAACATATAACAATTACAAACATCTATGCATCTAACTATAGGGTTTCAAAATAGATGACCCAAAAACTGACGGAATTAAAGACAAAAACAGACAATTCAACAGTAATAGCTGGTGGCTTCAATACCTCACATTCAATAATAAATAGAAGAAACTAGGCAGAAAATCAATAAGGAAACAGAAGACTTGAACAACACTACAGACCAACTAGACCTGCTGTTATTGTCTGTCACTGAGCTGATTCTGACTCATGGTAACTCCGTGTGACAGAGCAGAAACGCCCCATAGGGTTTCCTAGGCTGTTATCTTTATGGAAGCGGATCGCCAGGTTTTTCTCCCTCAGAACTGCTGGATGGGTTTGAATCACCAACGTTTCAGTTAGCAGTGAGCACTTAAACCACTGCACTACCAGGGCTCCTTCAGTTAGACCTAACAGGTATCTAAAATACTCCACCAACAGAAGATACATTCTTGTCAAGAGCACATGGAAAATTCTCTAGACTAGAGAATGTATGCTCTAGACTAGCATACATTAGGCCTTTTAAAACAAGTCTCAATAAATTTAAAAGGAGTGAAATCCACAAAGTATGTTTTCTGACCACAATGGAATGAAATCAGGTATCAATAATAGAAGGAAATCTGGGAAACTCATCAAATATTTGGAAATCAAACAACACAATCCTAAATAATCAATAAGTCAAAGAAGAAATCACAAGGGATAGAAAATACAAACACAAACACACAATACACCAAAATGGGATCCAGCTGAAGTACTTATAGGGAAATTTATAGCTATAAACTGAGGTATCTTTAAAAAGAATGATCTCAAATCAGTAACCTAAGCTTCTACTTTAAGAAACTATGAAAAGAAGAGCATGCTAAACTCAAAGCAGGAAGAAAATAATAAAGGGCTGAAATAGAAAAAGAAAATTAACAAAACCAAAAGTTGGTTCTTTGAAAAGATCAACAAAATTAACAAAACTTTAGTTGGACTGACCAAAAATAGGCTGGAGTGGAGGCAGGGTGTGTAGGTAGGGCACAGATGCAAGCAAGATCAGTTAGGAGGCTGTAGCAATAAAGCTGGCGTTTGTCACAACTGCTATTAAATAACTGATTCATTATTAGTTATTTCATGCCTGTCTCCTCCTTTAGAATACTAAGCTCTATAATGGCAGAGACCATACTTGGCATGTTCACAACTGTATTGCCAGTGCCTAGAGGAACCTCAGTGGAAAGGCTTGACAATCTACCTTCAAAAAATCAGCCACAGAAAACCCTATGGAGCACAGTTCTACTCTGACACACATGAATCAGAACTAGTTTTTGGAGTCCCAGAGTGGTGCAAACGGTTAAGTGCTCAACTACTAGACGAAATGTTGGCAGTTCGGACCCACCAAGAGGCAGGTCAGAAGACAGGCCACTAGAACTGCTTCCAAGATGACAGCCTTGAAAACCCTATAGAGCAATTCTACTCTGCACACATGGGGTTACCATGAGTCGGAATCAACTTGATGGCAACTAACAACAAAGAACATTAGCTGTCAGATGTTCAACAAGTGAATGAATGTGTTTCTCCTTGTCTCTGAGATCGTATTTCTCTTCTCCATGCAGTAACTCCAATTCCCATCTAATTTCTTCAATTATCCCTTCTCTCTTCTTTCTCCGTGATGGCTAATTTTATTTATCAACTTGGCTAGACTACTGTTCCAAGTGGTTTGGCCAAACACTAGACTAGTTCCTGTTCCACAATGTACTGCAATCACCTTCCATAAAGCAATCTAACGTGACACAATTAGTTGAAAGGTGAGTTTCCCTAGGATCTGTTCTGCCTTCACACTATATTTTGGCAGAATGCACTCCCCCACCCCCTCACTCTGCACTCTTTCTGTTGCCTGACCTACAGACCTTGGGACGTAAGACTGCAGAAGTCTCTAGGTTGCTGCTTGACCTATGGATTTTGGACTTGCCAGCCCCCACACAATCACATGAGCCAATCCCTTGAAATAAATCAACCCCCTCCATCCATATATATCACTGGTTCTGTTTCTCTAGAGAACCCTAAGATAATCTCTCTTCTAATTCCTTCTTTCATGTCCAACCTACGAACAACAAAAAAAATCTCTCCACCTACCTCTCCCTCTTTTCCTTCACCTACAAACATTCTAAAAAAGTATTCTACACCCACTATACCTACTTTCTAAAGCCCCCCCCAATCTATTGAATTTATTATCTCAAAGGTCACTAAATGGCCCATTTTTAATATTCACTATGATGCACTTTTTACAGGTTTCAAACTCTTATGTACACTACTTGAAATTATGTCTTATTCAGGCTTCCAGAATACGACCTCCTTCATCCTTCCTCTTCAATCATCAGCCCAAAGCTCCTCTGAATACTCACTCCTCTTCTCCCAGTCTCTTAATCTTAAATGTTGGTGTTTTCTTCCCAGATTTCCATCTTTGATCCACTTTTCATTCCATACATTTTGGGTGATCTTATGCATATCTATGATTTCATTTACCACATATGCTACTGATACTCAACTCAGTGTCTCTAGGGAAGGGTTCGGCAAACTTTTTCTGTAAAGGGCAAGATAGTAAATATTTTAGGTTTTGCAGGCCTACGGTCTGTCTCAACTTCCCAGCTCTACCACTGTACCACAAAAACTGCCACAGATAATACATAACAAATAAGCCTGGCTGTGTTCCAAAAAAACTTAATTAAATCTTACCTCTAATTACCTAACTAGTCTTCTTACCCCCCGCCTCATATATCTCTAATTCATCCTTCACAGGTAATCAGAGAAGCATGTGATGACGTCCCTACCCTGCTACAAAACAAAACAAAAAAAAACCCTAAACCGGTGCCTTGAAGTCAATTCCGACTCATACCTCCCTTTATAGGACAGAGAACTGCTTCACAGGGTTTCCAAAGCGGTAATCTTTGCGAAAGCAGATTGCCACATCTTTCTTCATCAAGTGGCTGGTTGGTTTGAACAATGCAGATCTTTGGGTTAGCAGCCAAGCGCTTAACCACTGTGCCACCAGGGCTCTTGACCCTACCATTACCACACAGGATAAAGTTCTTTAGCATGGTATGATCTAAGTCTACCTACTTTTTATCTACGTCTCTACCTGCTTATCCATTTTCATCACCCAACGCTCCCCCAACACAACTCCCTGCACCATGGTCACAAAACACTATGTTTTAGTTTCTTTGCTCCTTCATGCCCCTGTGCCTTTGCACATACTTCTTTGTTAGAATAAACACTCTACAAACAAATGCTTCACATCAAATTTAATCTCCCATCTACGTTTTCAGCCATGATCAATGCACTACCATGCATTCAGTCTCCCAAGTTATTTTGTACAGGAATCATCCTCAATACTCCTTACTCTTTCTAGTCTCAATCCCAGTCAGTCACCCAATTTCTGTAATCCTGTTTAATATCTTTCAAATCTAATCTCGCTTCTCCAGCTCTAACGCCTCCACTTTAGTCTGGATTCCTCATACTTTCACCTGGATAATATTTCGATAGCCTCTCTTCGGCTGATTACTCTGACACCATCATCTTCCTATTGTGGTCTATCCTCTAGTCCCTCCATTAGCCCATACAATCTACTTACCAATAAATCAAACATCTCCATTTCCCCCAAGCACACCTTATCCTTCAGGATCCCAGCCCTTGCACATGCTCTTTATTCTCCCTAATAAAACACTTTTATCACTCTTTTAGCTGACAAACTTACTAATCTTTTCTTCATTTCTCTCATAGCAATTTGTTCATGTCTCAACTACATGCCACACAGACGAATAAATCACCATACTCTATAATAGCTACCTGTGTCTTTCCAACTAGTGTGGGATTCCTAAAAGGGAGGACTCATACCCAATTTGTTTTTTAATTCCAGTATCTTCAACAATGCCTGGAAAACATCAATATGTTTCCCGAGTGACTCATCATAAGATGTAAGATTTCAGAATTAATGATAGTATACTACAGCCATTCCCAGAAACCACCTTCCAGTCAAGTAATAGGCTTCTAAAATAAACAATAACACCTGAAAAGAACATACTCCATAGAACAATTACACGAGACCAAAAGGACATTTACCAGAAGTAAACATTAGAAGGCAGGACCAAAATCAAAACCCACTGCTGTCAAGTTAATTCCAACTCATAGCCACCCTATAGGATAGAGCAGAACCGCCCTACAGGGTTTCCAAAGAGCGGCTGGTGGATTCAAACTGTCAACCTTTTGGTTAGTAGTCAAGCTCTTAACCACTGTGCAGTGTTCCACTGTGATGGAACACTTAGTACAATTTGTTGAATGGGCAACTAATTTGCTCTATAAAATTTTACCTAAAATAGAATTTTTTTTTAAAAATCAAGGCTTATAAGTAAAATACATGTATGTTCTTATTAACTATTTCCTAAAATGTGAATATTGTTTTGTTTTTTCATTCTTAATCTAATTTATAATTAAACAACATACTTTTTTTTCTCTCCTCCATATTCCTCAATTTATTTTGTGGGATAGTATTACAAGTTTCTTATCACAGCTGATTTCGTACTTCTTATATCTGATCACCCCAGCCCTTTGGCCTTCAGACAATATCAGAGCTTCCTGGTACTTTTTTTTTCCTTTCTCACACAGGTATGAAACATCTCGGCACATTTTCCACTCTCACTAAATAATGAATTTATAAATCAACTATTACTATTTTGGAGCCCAGGTGGCATGGTGGTTAAGAGCTTGGCTACTAATCCAAAGGTCAGTAGTTCAAATCCACTAGCTGTTCCTTGGAAATCCTATGGGGCAGTTCTACTCTGACCTATAGGGTCGCTATGAGTTGGAATATACTTGATGACAACAGTTTTTTTTTTTGTTTTATTAACATTCAGAATTTGCTAATTTAAAAAAGTATCTTTGTAGAATAATTTTTCATTGTGTTTATTAGGCAAATTCTTGTGTTTCACTACAACAGGATCTTAAAAATATATAAAAATATATTTTTAGAAATGACATAAAATGATTTCTATTTGTATGGCTTGTATTATTTAATAAACACACTGAGAAACAAACAAAAAGGATTAATGATAGTATAAACAGTTATTAAGTGGGCAAAAGACTCCAAAGTATCTGCCTGTGTATTATATTTCACAACAAAAAATGACTTTTTAAAAAAGAATCTGCCCATGTGCCAAAGTAAGTAAACTTGGCCAAAAACACATAGGTTTAAACAGAGATTCACAAAGTAACTTTACATGTCTAAGACAACCTATGATTAATATCACATTTCTCTTCCTAGAAAAGAACAAGAATTCCTACCTCATTCTACCTTCATAACCAGTTGTTCTCTTAGTTACTTCTGTAATGCTTTTATCCTATTGTGGAATAAAACAAGGAGAATAGAATTCTCCTGCCCAATTCCAACACAATTCTATCATTTAGTTCCATCCTGTTCTCTCCTCTAGCCTTTTCACTTGTTTCACTTCTGGACAGCAGATTGAGAGACAAATTTTTTTAAAACTGAACAATTACTTTAAATCCCTCACTGCTTGTATTGCTGTTAGACATATTCAGTATCATGAATTTGCTAGGAATTCATCTGAATAGCATGAGTTCAAAAATTCCTAGCCAACATTAAAAGAAACTAAATTTACTGATATTTTCACAATAGGGTTTGCCATGTTTATATAAAACTGTCATTTTATTTGAACTATAACCAGACTATGTCCAGAGAAATAGGAAATTATCTGATTATAACTGATAAAAAGCCACAACTGAAACATTTTATTGATTCGGATGTACTATAATATTCAGATGGATTAAAATTTTAACTTTTTCTTACCATTGCCAAGCCAAACAAGCTTCTAACTAAAATAAGATTAGCTTTTTATTAGGTAAAACAGACCTAAGAAGGCTACTTTAATTTTCAAGAAAATGTCTTTAAAGATTTGAATTAAAGTGGAGAAAGATTAGAAACAGTGAAAGCAATGAAAATGTATCATGTAATCCAGTAACTTGCTCATGTTTAACTTTAGGGATAAACACTCATTTCCCACTATTTTTCAAATTTACAAAAATAATAATTTTGAAAGAAAAAAACTCATAATCTAAGAAATGTTTTCATTTATTTTCCACTTATATATGTACGAATAGCTTTGCATAACCATACATATTTAATTCTGTATCGTGTTTATCTCATTTTATCTTCTTTTTATTCATTTTTTATCTTATGTCCCATATGTTTTTTGCAGTTGTCATAGATCTAAACCCTCAATGCTGTACTTAACCCTAATTATTTTTTTATAATATTTTATTGTATTTTGGGGGAAGTGTACACAGCAAAACAGGTTCCTGTTCAACATTTTCTACACATATTGTTTAGTGACACTGATTACATTTTTCACCTTGTGTCAATATTCTCATTGTTTCCATTCTAATTGTTCCGTTTCCAATAAGCTAATCTCCGACCCCCTACTTTTTCTTTGAATTTAGTTTTGTTGTTGAGAATATACACACCTGAACATACACCAATTCAACAATTTCTACATGTACAATTCAGTTGACATTGATTACACTCTTTGAACTGTGCAACCATTCTCACCTTCCTTCTCCAAGTTGTTCCTCCCCCACTAAAGTAAACTCATTGTCTTCTCAGTTTCCTATCTAATCTTCGGAATTGCTGTTGTCAAATCAATCCCGTATAGATTGCTCTTAAAAGAGCACAGTGCTCAAGGCAGACATTCTTTACTAGTTAAGCTAAACTACTGTTTGGTTTTAAGAAGACTTCAGGGGATATTTTTGGGTTACAGCTTAAAGATTATCTCAGAGTAACAGTTTCAACGGGTTCAACCGGCCTGAACAGTTCCAGAAAATCTGGATTCCATGAAAATTTGAAATTCTGTTCTGCATTTTTCCCCTTTTGATCAGGATTCTTCTATAAAATCTTTGATCAAAATGTTTAGTAATGGTAGTTGGGCACCATCTAGTTCTGGTCTCATGGCAAAGGAGGCAGTTGTTCATGGAGGCAATCAGCCACACATTCCATTTCTATTTCTGACTCCAGAAACCCTGGTGGTGTAATGGTTAAGTGCTACGGCTGCTAACCAAAGGGTCGGCAGTTCGAATCCACAAGGAGCTCCTTGGAAACTCTACGGGGCAGTTCTACTCTGTCCTATAAGGTCGCTATAACTCGGAATCGACTCAACAGCACTGGGTTGGGTTGGGTTTGGTATTCCTGACCCTCCTTCTTCCACTGTTGCTCCAGGGAAATAGAGACCAATTGTGTGGCTGATGGCCACTTGCACGCTTTTAGGACCCAAAGCACTATGCATCGAAGTAGGAGGTGGAAGAGAAGCACTAAACATGTTATTAGGCCAATTAACTGAGATGTCCCATGAAACCATGATCCTAAACCTCCAAGCCAAGGAAATAAATACCATGAGGTGTTTTATTTCATTTTATCTTATTTGAGGCGTTTAAATGGTTTCAATATACTCTCTTCTCTTATCATGCCTTCTATCCCATGAAATGTGTTATTGTTGTTAGTTGCTGTCATGTCAATTCTAACTCACGGTAACCCCATCTGTGCAGAGTAGAACTGCTCCACAGAGTTTTCAAGGCTGTGACCTTTCAGGAGCAGGTCTCCAGGCATGTCTTCTGAGTTGCCTTTGGATGGGTTTGAACCACCATTTTGGTTAGCAGTCCAGTGCTTAATCATGTGCACCATTCAAGAGGCTATGAAAAGTGTTATTTCCTTTTATATTTTAATATGATTTAGAAGCTACATAGCCTACTGGTAGTCCTTAAAATTCACCCACAAGTTTTTCTTTAAAAATATTTTCTTCAATCATTAAACTATTGCTGAAAACTTGGAAAATCCAGGAAAAATATAAAAACTAAGATAACCACTCCTAAGTCTACTACCCAAAGACAACTACAATTAATATTCTAAAATGTCTTCTTTACTGTATTTTTTCCTTTGGTGTTTATCTGTAACAATTTCATACACGTTTTTTCACTACATGTCATTTCACGGTAATTTTAATAGCTGTAGTATATCCAAGGAGCCTTGGTGGCGCAGTAGTTAAGTGCTTGGCTGCTAACTGAAAGGTCGGCAGTTTGAAACCACCAGCTGCTCCACTGAAGAAAAGATGTGGCAGTCTGCTTCCGTAAAGAGTACAGCCTTTACGGGGCAGTTCTACTCTGTTCTACAGGTTCTCTACGAGTCTGAAGTGATGGGACAGAAATGGGTTTGGGTTTTTCTTGGTTTGGGTAGTATACCTAATGCACTGGAACAATAAACAACATCATGATAACTGCAGAAGATAGACGTTGTCAAACATTTCATTTTACTTGGATCTGCAATCAATGCCCACAGAAGCAACAGTCAGGAAATCAAATGACATACCGCATTGGGCAAATCTCCTGCAAAACATGTTACAAAACAAAGGTGTCACTTGGAGGACTAAGGTGCGCCTGACCCAAGCCATGATGTTTTCAATCGCTTCATATACATGCGAAAGCTGAACAATGAATGAGGAAGATCAAAGGAGAATTGACATCTTTAAATTATGGTGTTGGTGCAGAATACTGAATATACCATGAACTGCCAAAAGAACGAAAAAGTCTGTTTTGGAAGAAATACAGCCAGAGCACTCCTGGGAAGCAAGGATGCTGAGACTCTGTCTCATGTACTTTGGACATGTTATCAGGAGGGACTAGTCCCTGGAGAAGGACGTTATGCTTGGTGAAGCAGAGGGTCAGCGAAAAAAAGGAAGACCCTCGACAAAATGGATAAACACAGTAGATGTAACAATGGGTTCAAACATAACAATTGTGAGGATGGTACAGTACTGGGCAGTGTTTAGTTCTGTTGTACATAGGGTTGTTATAAGTCAGAACTGACTCAACGATCCCCAACAACAACATCCGTTGCACTATACTTTATTTACCCATGCTTTTATTGTTGAAAGTTGGATTGATGCCAGATTATCGCTATCGTAAACAACCCTGAGATAAATACTTTTGAGTATCTCCAAGTCTTTCGTATAAATTTCTGACAATTTTCTCAAGACAGAATTCTAAAAGGGAGATTACTGTCACGGTTTCTGTCTCTTGACTGATACACTGGACTAAAAATACTCAACTCTTAAAAGACTGACACAAATACCAAAACTGCTTTCCAGAAAGGTGCATCAATTTAAACAAACAAAAATTTGTAAATGTCCACTTCACCAAAACCTTGCCACATCATTTTTTTAAAAAATGCTAGTATTATTGTAAAAAACAGCAGCTCACTGCTGTCTTAATTTACATTTCTTTAATATAAGACTATTATTATTATTAGATATTTCTATTTCTTCCACACTTGTCTATAAATGTATTTCACCCATTTCTCTGCAACAGTTTTAGTGTTTCTTCTTACTTTTTTTAAAAGTATTTTAATCTTACGAAAATTAATACTTACCTCGTAAAAGAATCATGGCTTCTAAGTGATTCAAAGTATAATTATTATCTACCCTTTATCTGATGTATTTGCCATGCTTAACATTAATTTTGTAAATTTTAGCTATCTAGTTTAAAAATACTCCCTTTTAAAAAGGTCAGGTTTTTTATTTTTACCCAAAAGCAACAATTTTCAGGTTGTATGCATCATGTCTTTTTAAGGCATATTAATTAGACTGCAAAATCAGGTCTCATGCAAGTATTATTGTCTACAAATAAGCATTTAAACTGCCAACTTTAAAAAGAAAATTCATTATGCAGTGCAAAATAAGCAAGCATTCATCATGGAGAAACATCTAAAAGGAAATTCCATGTTTAATCTGTCATGGAACATCTATTTTAATCACTAACCACCTTATAGCACTTGTGAGATGCTGGTTATCACAGTATTTTTTAAGAATAATCATACAGACCAAAGGTTAGCAAAAATTACAGCCTGTGGATGAAATCTGGTCTACCATCTGTTTTATAAACAAAGCTATATAACATATTTCTTTACATATTGTCTAATGGCCACTTTTAGGCTATGAGGGCAAAGCTGAGTAGTTGTAACAGAGACTGTACAGCCTACAAAGCCTAAGATATTTACTATCTGGTTCTTCATGTTATAGGCAGCTACAATACCTGAGTAAATAATTCTACTCATTTCTTGGAAGCCAACCTAGATGTCCTGATTCTAACTTAGAGTTCATACTCTAGGACAGTGACATATATGCAAATAATTCATAAAACAAGGTATAAAAAGCAAGTGTTGTAAGAAACATAAAGTATCCTAAAATGGAAGAGACTGTTTCTGGTGGGGAAATCAAAAAAGGTACCCCAAATGATTCAGCTTTTGAACTAGATTTTGAAGGAGGGCTATAATTTGGACATGCAGTGATAGGGAGAACACTTCCAGTGCAAAGAAAAGCAAAAGTTGTAAGAACCTACAACCATGACAGGGTACTCTGTGTGGAGGAACAGTTAGATGAGAAAATAGTTAAGAAACAGTGTGAGGCCAAACATAGAGTTTTCCATGTCAGACTAAGCAGTTTAGGTTTTAAATATAGTTAGGTTTACGAGCAAGAGAGTAACAGTGATTAGAAGGAAGATCAATCTGACAACAGTATGTGAAATGAAATTGAGGAGGAAAGATAGATACAAAATTAGCTATGACGTTATTAAAAGAATCCAATATAGGAGTAATGAAAGCGGTGGCAATGGCACCGGAAAAGAGAGAATGGACTGGAAAAAACGGAATAAACACATTATTATGACAGCAGAACCACTCAAACTCTTATAATCAGACAGCAGCATAAGAATAAGACTTCTCAGATGGAATAAAAACTTTCACCTCCCAAACTAGTTCTTCCCAACTTCCCTACTATTCCATTGGTCTCCAATGTGATCTGGCTGGAAACTCTGAATCCTCTTCTTTCTCTTGTAATTCCTACCCTGCCATTACCAAATCTGCTCAACCTTCATGTCATTCATTCTCACTTTTCTCCCTACTCCTACCCCTTATTGCAATGAGTCGGAATCGACGCAAAGGCATCGAGTTTTACTACGTCTTCTACCTTTAAACAAAAGAATAATTATTTCTAAATAGTTCTGACAATTTGAAAAAGAACTACTTAAATAACTAAAAGTCTAGACTCCCAATTTCCCATTTAAACTCTAAATAGAATTCACATGCTAGGGCCCCCTCTGCCGGACCACTAAAAGGAAATCCAGATCTTAAACGTGGGTTCTTACCGGCTTTTGCTGAACTGCTGGAAATAACAAAATAGACTGTTGCTTCATAGCAGCTCCTCTCCACGTGTATCAAATGCCTACTCAGCAAGGGAACCATGAAATATCTTTCACTTTATTTTTCAAAGCACTGATAATTTTGTTGTTGCTTAAACTGTTAATTAGTTTTGAAAATTTTTATACATAGTCAAACCTCAAATGTTTAAGTAACATACTCAACTTAAGAAATTTAACTCTGTATACTAAGAATAAGCTGGAATTCACCAGATTTTTTTTTTTTAACAAATAAGCAAATTATACTGAAGAATAATTTTATATTCTACTCATCAAGAACAAAGCTGCCGCTCTCTTGTCAGTTGACTTCTGGCTGGATTCCATTAAAGAAACACACCAACAGTATACTGGAGGTAGGGAGAAAGGAGAAGCCAGAGTTATCTCTCCCTGTCTTTCTCTCTACCTAAAGCTAAATCTCTTCCTTGGATTCAGCTCATTCTGGATAGGCCAAGTGACCCTGGCTCCTGGCCACCAGGACCTATCTCTTCTCCACGTTCCTCCATTTCATAACTGCTTGCTTCTTGCTAGCACTGGGTTGCTTTGCCACCCTCTTTTTCACTTATCAGGTCTTCCATCATCTATATAACCAATTCTCTGCATTAAAGTCCTTCTGAGCGTCCCAAGAGTTACCTTCCCAAAATAAGTGTGCTCATATCACAGCACTGCTAAAGTAGAAATACATACATAGCATTCAAGGTACTCCACAATCTGACCTGAATTCTGTCACAATCTCATCTGCAACTGCTTATTCCTAAATATCCTCCTCTCTAGTCACATTATTCCACAGAAATGCCTTGCACTTTCATGCCATTCTGTATTTCTTGCTGTCTATCCCCCAAGTGAAAGAATAGCCACTTCCATCTTTCTACCCATTTCAACCCAAACAAGCCTTGCAGGCTGTGTGAACGCCTATTCCTGCTCTAATTCCCTATAGCAAAGTGAATCATTTCATGTTCTACATTTCACTAGCATTTTGTAATTCTATTATTAAAACGAGGCAGGATAGAAGGGAAAGAGTATAGGTTTTGGAGTCAGACCTGAGTTCAAATCCCAGTTTGCCACTCATTAGCTGTGTGGCCTTGGGTAAATTACTCAATGCTTCTTTTTTTCATCTTTAATTATAGCAAAGTTTATATAACATAAAATTTGCCATGTTAATCATTAAGTGTACAATTCAGCTGCATTAGTTATATTCACCATGTGCAATCACCACCACTATTTCCAAAAGTTTATCATCACCCCAAACAGAAACTCTGTACCCATTAAGGAATAATTCCCCATTTTCCCTTCCCTCCAGCCCCTGGTAACCTCTGATCTACTCTCTGTATCTATGAATTTGCCTACTCTAGATATTTCATATAAGTAGAATCATACAATATTTGTCCTTCTGTGTCTGGATTATTTTACTTAGCATATGTTTTCAAAGTTCATCCATGTTGTAGCATGTATCAGAATTTCCTTTTTTATGGCTGCATAACATTCTACTGTATGTACATACCACATTTTGTTTATCCATTTATCTGTTGACGGGCACTTTGGTTGTTTTCATCCTTTGAATATTGTGAATAATGCCGTAACGAATACAGGTCTCTGAGTATCTGTTTGAGTTCCTCCTTTCAATTCTTCTAGATATACACCTAGGAGGGGTATGCTTAACTTTTTGAGGAACCAAACTGTTTTCCACAGCAGCTATGACACTTTACACTCCTCCCAGCAATGTAAAGGATACTTAACCTTTCTGAACTTCAATTTCCTCATCTGTAAAATGGGAATAACACTTACTTTCAGGATTATGAAGATCAAACAAAATACACAAGCAATGGGCATGTAAGAATACTCAGAAATGTCAGTTTCCTTTCCTAACTTTTTTCTGCTTTATATTAATGTTTACATGTCTATCTTCCCCACTAAATTACAAATTAGTTGAAAACAGCAATGTATTTCTTGGTCATCACTGCTGCTGTTAGAAACTGTAGAGTCAGTCCCCGACTCATGGCAACCCCACACACAATAGAACAAAACATTGCCTAGTCCTGCGCCATCCCCGCACTCAGGAGCAGACTGGATTGCCATAATCCACAGGGTTTTTACTGGATGATTTTTGGAAGCAGTCCAACCCAGGCCCTTCTTCCTAGACTGCGTAAGTCTGGAAGCTCCACTGAAATCTGTTCAGCATCATAACAACACACAGCCTCCACTGACAGACTGGTGGTGGCTGTGTATGAGGTAAATTGGCTAGGAATCAAACCAGGGTCTCCCAAGTGGGAGGCAGGAATTCTACAAAATCATTACAGTCCCCAAAGACTTATAAAGGCTCTGCACAGAACAAACCACGTAGGCTCCAACTACAAACTTAATCACACCCTTAAAACATATTAAATATTTATGTTGAACAACAAAATATCTGGGATTAATTTAAAAAGGTAAGAGCTATAATCAGTAATACCCTCAATATTCTATTTTAAAAGAGTCTGGTTTGCTGAGTAGAAATACTGATTTAACTAGTAAGCTTGATTCTTTTTGTTATAATCAATTATTCTTAAATTTTATGAAGAAATAAAAATGAAAGAATGAGGTAAAAACAAGTCACTGTTAAGGGGGAAAATCCATTTTAAGAAAAATGTTTTCCAGAACTGCATGGATGACTCTCACTGACATTATACTGACTGAAAGAAGTCAGACATAAAAAAGTACATATTGTATGATTTCTTTTATATGAAATTCTAGGACATGCAAAATTAATCTATGGTGACAGAAAATCCTATGAGTAGCTGAGGAAAGGCAGACTGACTGCAGAGGGGCATGAAAGACCTTTCTGGGGAGAGAAAACAGTCTATATCTTGATTAGGATATATACAATTATTAAGACATCAACCTGTACACTTAAAACTTCTGAATTTTATTATATGTTAATTATACTCCAATTTAATAAAAGTAAGCCATATAGAGCCAATTTCTTTTTTTTAAATATATATGTAATTTTTATTCTGCTTTAAGTGAAAGTTTACAAATCAAGTCAGTCTCTCACACAAAAACCCATATACACCTTGCTATACACTCAGGTGTATTACTCTCCCCCTAATGAGATAAGCCCGCTCTCTCCGTCCACTCTCTCTTTTCGAGTCCATTTCGCCAGCTTCTAACCCCCTCCACCCTCTCATCTCCCCGCCAGGCTGGAGATGCCAACATAGTCTCAAATGTCCACCTGATCCAAGAAGCTCACTCCTCACCAGCATCCCTCTCTAACCCATTGTCCAGTCCAATCCATGTCTGAAGAGTTTAGAGCCAATGTCTTTAACAGAAAGAAAACAAGAAGCAAAAAAGTACCAAAATGGTTCAGTTATCTACCTATGCTATTTTATAATTAATAAAAACTGAAAAGAAAGCTATTTTTCTGCTAGAACAAAGGAAATTATGAGATTAACTGCTGTAAAGGTCTCCATTTTAAGAGCTATAAAAAAATGACTGAAGCACCGTTGCTGCTATAAACCGAGTTTCACAGGAAACACTGTTCCAGCTGCTAAAGTAGAAAATGCTCATATCAGATGTTATTATCATAATACCACCAATGGTAACCTTATTTGTTACCATAATTATAACAGCAATTACACTTACCAGACACCAAAGAGATAACCAAAAAAGTATCTCCATAAAGAACTGCTACCCAATCATCTCAGAACCCAGCTAAGAAATCAGAAAACTACTTTTCTAATAAAAATTTCTACGAAATTGATGACATTTTAGTAGTTCGTTCTTAGAGATCCTCATGTAACCAATATGTTGTTACATCGATATTAAAAAACAAAAAACCCACTGCTGTCTAGTCGATTCCAATTCATAGTGACTGTACAGGACAGAGAAAAACTGCCCCATAGGGTTTCCAAGGGGGACGAGTGGATTTGAACTGCTGACCTTTTGATTAGCAGCGGAGCTCTTAACCACTGAGCTACTAAGGCTCCACGTCAATATTAGTTGCTGAGAAGACTCTACAATTGTTTAAAACAGTTTTTTAGATTATCCATTTGTCATTTATAAAGAAAAAAATGGGTGGAGCTTCTTTCCTTAAACATTCCTTTTGATAATCTTATCAATTATTATACACTGAAGATACACTGTAGTGACAAATAATTAAAGCAAGCAGACACCAAACTCACAAGTCCAACTAAAAACAAAACAAAATTTATATTTCCAACAATTCAAGAGAAAAATATAGCTCCCTTACCTCATCATCATCATCAGAATCATTCCCAAACACTGATGGTTTTTGCAAAACAGGGTGCAACTGCTGTGTTTTCTTTGGCAAAATTAGCCCATACCTGCATTTTTTGTTTTGAAATAGAAATTACACCATTATCTTTAAATGTTAAAAAATAATACATTCACTACCTCTTCAGATGAAGCTACCAAGTCAAAACATGTTATAGCCTACGAACAGATAACAGACTGATTTTCAATGATCTCAAAATTTTAGTAAGCCATAACATTTAATAATTACTCTTAGTGATTATTTGTGGAAGTGAACCTAGTTCAAATACCATTTTTATCAAGAAGGAGGAGTAACTGAAAAGTTCAGAGATGTTTTAGATGGTGAAGTCACAGTAACGTTTTCATAAAGGACACGTTAGTAGAAAACTCAGCTCATGACCACTGAAAATAAAAACGCTCTAAATTATCCCTGTGGTCTAACAAAAGTCAAGACAATAGCTAGATTTTTTTCTACTAGGTACTTTTAAAGAAGTTATGGGATAATGCAACCCACACAAAGTAACTGGGGAACTCATCACCATACTGTTTCACGAATACGGTAACTTTAAAAAAGATTACATTAACTGAGAAACACAGGTAGACCTGGAGTAAGTTCCCATTACAGTTTAAAGCTCCCTGGCTTTGTCTCGAAGCATCTGAGAGAATCCTCCCACTAGGTCCAACTCACTTCGTTTCTCTATTTTGATCTTTTAAGATTAAGATATCACAGGAAGCCGCATGGAAAGTATTACACACAGAAAATAAAGCCTCCAAGTAGGTACAGTACTCGTCTCTTTTGCGGCAACGTACACCCCAATACCCTAAATGCCTACCCTTTTCTGTGGCTTCTGAGCACAACATTCCTAAAACGAGAAGGGAGGGCGGGAATCAAGACTTGAGCTTCTGCCAAGGAGAACAAGGCCCTCTAAGGAAGCCAGGAATGGTCTCTTCTCATTGCTCCTGAGAGCATCCAACCGGGGAGAAACTCAAGCGCGGGGTAGGAAGCAAGACTGAGGGGCCTCAGACCGAGCTTTTGGAAAATAGAAAAGTCTCGCTCTCTGCCCCTCAGCCTAACTTCCTTTATTTCCTCACAAGTTTCTCCCTCAAACTTCGGGCTTCCAACCTGAAAAATGTATGGGGGAGGGGAATACATGTTTCTCAGGATTTCTTGTTTTTTCCCGTCTCTAGCCCTGACGACACAGCCCCTTCCCTTGCAGTGCACTTTTACTCCTCGGCCAAAGACACAGTCGCCGTGGTTTCTCGTCCCCAGCCTGACCCTAACTCCCGGATCACTCACTGCCTGCCCGGAATCGCCATCTTGCTCCCGTCTCCGCTGAACGTGGCCGACGCAAACGTAAGGCCGGCGCAGACGCTGACGTCGTCACGTAAGCTCTCGCGCGGTTTTGGGCGGTCCGGAGCCCGGCTCTGCGTTTCGGTCCTTTATCTGTGTTACGTCCACACTTCTGGGAGGGGAATACTGTGGCTTCCGATTCTGTTTAGAAAGTGACCAGCGGTCTTGAAATCAGGGGGAAGGAAGAAAAAATAAAGCGACAAAATTTTAGGCCACCAAACCAAACCCATTGCCATCTAGTCGATTCCGACTCATGGCGACCGTATAGGACAGAGTGGAACTGCTTCATAGAGTCTCCAAAGAGCGCCTGGTGGATTCAAATTGCCCAACTTTATTGGTTAGCAGCTGTAGCACTTTACTACGCTACGACGGTTTCCAGTGGTTCGCAAACCAGTCCCGGCACCAGCAGCGTCTGGGAATGAATTAGTGTGGATTCTGACTCTTAGCGACCCTGTGACCCTAACACTATCCGGTAATGCTACGTCCTCACAATTGTTGCTACGTCTGAGCCCTTTTGGTCTATGTACAGGTTCATCATGAGCACCATTAAATGTTCCGGATTTCCCATTCTTGGGAATGTTATCCATTATTTGTTATGATCCACACAGTCAAATGCCTTTGCATAGTTGATAAAACCCAGGTAAACATTTTTCTGGTATTCTGTGTTTTCAGCCAAGATCAATCTGACATCAGCAATTACATTCCTCCTTCCACATCCTCTTCTGAATGCAGCTTGATTTTCTAGCAGTTCCCTGTTTCTGTACTGCTGCAACCGCTTTTGAATGATCTCCAGCAAAATTTTACTTGTGTGTGGTATTAATGTATTGTTTGATGATTTCCGCATTCTACTGGATCACTTTTATTTGAAATGGAAACAAATATGGATCTGTTCTAGTCAGCTGGCCAGGTAGCTGTATTCCAAATTTCTTGTCATAGATGAGTGAGCATTTCCAGTGTTGCATCCGATTGTTGAAACATCACAGTTGGTATTCCGTGAGTTCCTGGAGGCTTCTTTTTCGCCAATGCCTTCAGTGCAGCTTGGACTTCATTACCATCAGTTCTTGATCATATGCTACCTCCAGAAATGGTTGAACATTGATCAATTCTTTTTGGTACGGTGACTTTGTGTATTCCTTCCTTTTTTTTTTTTTTTTAATGCTTCCTATGTCTTTCAGTATTTTTCAAGTAGAATCCGTCAGTATTGCAACTCGAGGCTTGAATTTTTCCTTCAGTTCTTTCAGCTTCACAAATGCCAAGCGTGTTCTTCCCTTTTGGTTTTCTAATTCCAGGTCTTTGCACATTTCATTATACTTTATTTTGTCTTTTCAAAGCATCCTCTGAAATTTTCTGTTGAACTCTTTTACTTCATCATTTCTTCCATTTGCTTTAGCTACTCTACATTCAAGAGTAACTTTCAGAGTCTCTTCTGACTTCCATTTTGGTATTTTTCTTTCTTTCCTGTCTTTTTAATGACCTCTTGCTTTCTTCATGGATGATGTCCTTGATGTCACTCCACAACTCATCTGGTCTTCGGTCACTAGTGTTCAATGAGTCAAATCTATTCTTGGGAGGGTCTCTAAATTCAGGTGGGATATACTCAAGGTTGTATTTTGGTTCTTGTGGACTTGTTTTTATTTTCTTCAGCTTCAGCTTGAACTTGCATATGAGCAGTTGATGGTCTATTCCACAGTCAGTCCCTGGCCTTGTTCCAACTGATGATATTGAGCTGCTCCATCAGTTCTTTCCACCAAAACCCAAAAACAAACCCATTGCGGTCATGTTGATCCAAACTCACAGGGACCCTATAGGACAGAGTAGAACTGCCCCATAGAGTTTCCAAGAAGTGCCTAGTGGATTCAAACTGCCAACCTTTTGAATAGCAGCCATAGCACACAACCACGTATGTAGTCAATTTGGTTCCTGTGTTTTCCATCCAGTAAGGACCATGCGTATAGTCACCGTTCATGTTTTTGAAGAAAGGTATTTGCAATGAAGAAGTTGATAGTCATGCAAAATTCTTTCATGCTGTCTCCAGCATCATTTCTGTTACCAAGGCCATATTTTCCAACTACCGATCCTTCTTCTTTGTTTCCAACTTTCACATTCCAAGCACTAGTAATTATCAATGTATCTTAATTGCATGTTTGATCAATTTCAGACTGCAGATGTTGGTAAAAATCTTTAATTTCCTCCTCTTTGGGATTAGTGGTTGGAGCGTAAATTTGAATAAGAGTCCTGTTGACTAGTCCACCTTGTAGGCACATGGATATTATCCCATCACTGACACTGTTGTGCTTCAGGATAGATCTTGAAATGTTCTTTTTGATGATGAATGCAACACCATTCCTCTTCAATCTGTCATTCCCAAAATAGCAGACCATATGCTTGTCTGAGTTAAAATGGCCAATACTAGTCCATTTCAGCTCACTAATGCCTAGGATATCAATCTTTATGCATTCCATTTTATTTTTGATGACTTCCAATTTTCCTAGATTCATACTTTGTACATTTCACGTTCTGATTATTGATGGATGTTTGCAGCTGTTCTTCTCATTTTGAGTTGTGCCGTATCAGTAAATAAAAGTCCCAAGAGCTTGACTCTATTCACATCATTAATGTTGACTCTAGTTTGAGGAGGCAGCTCTTCTCCAGTTGTATTTTGAGTGCCTTCCAACATGAGGGGCTCATTTTCCAACACTATATCAGACAATGTTGCACTGCTATCCATAAGGTTTTCACTGATCAATTTTTTTCAGACTGCCAGGTCCTTCTTTCTTGTCTTAGTTTGGAAGTTCTCCTCAAACCTGCCTACCATGCATGACCCTGCTGGTATTTGAAATACCAGTGGCATACCTTCCAGCCTCACAGCAACATGAAAACCAGCACAGTAAGACAAACTGACAGACATGTGATGGAATTAGTAAGAAATGCAAATTCTGGGGCCTCTTCCCAGACCTGCTAAACTGGAAACTCTGGGCTGGGATCAGCTCATTTTAACAAGCTCTCCGGGTGATTCCGACCCTTATTCAAATCTGAAAACCACTACCTTAGGCTGTTAATCTACCCCCTGCCTTTCGTGTGAGTATACCTGGCTCAAGGTAATTAGGCAAAAACATAATATACAGTAAAAATCTGCGAAAGCTGGACTCTGTGTCAGGCCGAAACCTGTCAGAGAAGGAAAACTGAAATATTTTCCCCTAATAGAGAGCAATAGAAAAGTGGTAAGACTGCATTCTGTCAGAGGCAGAAAACTTTTGAGACCTGGGAAAGTAAGGAAGTCCCAAGGCAGTTCTGTTGAGTTCAGGCTCTCACAGGTTTCACTGTATATGCCAATAATGATAACAACGCTGTTCATAGTGTCACTGGGTATAGGAATCAAAATCATATATGATACTTTTTTTTTTTTTCTGACCACATTCCATCTGTGCACCCACTAACTCTTGGCCCATTCCAAACTAGTCTTGTGGTGGTGGTGCTTACGTAGTCATAGACAATATGGGTGTGCCTGTTCTAATAACACTTTATTTACTATAACAGGTAGTTGGCCAGATTGGCTTGCTCTTTACCAACACCTGAGCTAAAAGAATTAAAAGTAGTTAGCTCAGAAGCAAGGAAAATGGGGATAAGGGAGGCTGAACAGTACTCTGGTCTTAGCAGATCTCATACTACAGGCTGACTCTTTAAACTATGAGCACATGTTACTTTGCTTAAAATAAAAAGAATCAATAAAGAGCAAAAAATAAACCCCCTTACCAGAGCTGTCTGCCTCCTGCCTGAAGAGACTGAGTGGGGAATTAGATACACAAAATTACCCCGTAGAGAGCTCAATATCCTACATATTGTGAGTCTTGGAACTGGTTTATTGAATTCTGTATTCTCCCGTTACCTCTGGGACTTTGTAATGAAGCACTCAAGGGATTTTCCTAAAGCTCGAAGTCTGATTTCTCAGATCCAGTGTTCCAGAGAGTTCTTCACTCCTTGGCAGAGTCTACAGCAAATCAGCAGCACAGAGAAGCCTCCTAATATCTTGGAGCCCAAGTGTGGAAAACTTAGTCGAAGATGCTTTAAGGACAAAAGGTAAACAAGTAAAAGTATCATCACTACCACACTCCCAATGATTACACAACAGAGAATTCCAACTGTCTTAGACTTCCAGAAGCAAGACTTCGAGAACAGGAACACTCTACTGGAATTGAATCCAAGGCAACTGTGGGGACATCAGCACCCAAACTCAGACCTTCTATTTAATCTCTTAACGTTAATGTTACTGCACCACTCTTACAGTCTCTGCTTCTCTTGGTGCCTATTGTTTTCCCCAGCCAACTGGCTGCTTACTCTCTACACTTTCTGCTAACTTGTAGCATCTGGAAAGCAGTACATTTCAACTTGTTTAAGGTCCATCCATGACACCTTTGGCCTCTCTAAACGCTTAATATTCTTCTAGATACTACTGTTACTATTTCCCAGTTTGATTTGTCTATGTTTGGGTATTTTTTATATTAGGTTGTTTCACAAATTGGCCTCTCTTTGGTAAGGGTCTAACCCTAATTCAAACAACTGTGGCTGGAGAGTCAAGGTCACCTGGAATAAAACATGACCACTAAGAGGTACCTTGATTGTGATGGCAGCACAGGACCAGGCAGTGTTTTGTTCTGTTGTACACAGGGCCACTATGAGTTGGAAACGACTTGACGGCACCTAACAACAACAGCAGAGCTACCTCATCAGTGAGATCTGTGGGCAGGACAGTCTAAGCTCAGGCAGTCGATGAAGGGGAGATAAAATATGGTTAATGACTAGGAGATGAAATACCTGCTGAGGGTAATTTTTATGCATACGGGCAGATAAATATGCAAATATTCAATTAATTGATTTTATGATGTTGAGAGAGGTCTTTATAAGATCATGTAGGAAGGAGTAAGAACACAGGGTTGATGATGTGCAGTGGGGCCAGGCAGGAGTGGTATTGCATAAAACCTCGCATATGAGAGGAATGAACATTCATTAAATTACTTGCAAAGTGTCTTCTGAGGTAGTGGGTTCAGGATGCCTGCAGAAGTTCAAGGCAGCCAGTTGGTTTGGTTATATTTAGATTAAGAGGGTTTTTAGTATATTCACAGAGTTGTACAAGCATCACAACAATCAATTTTAAAACATTTTCATCACCCCAAAAAGAAACCCCATGCCCATTAGCAGTCATTCCCCATATCCCCAATCACTACCACTCCCAGCCCTAGGCAACCACTGATCTACTTTCTGTCTCCATGATTTTTCTGTTCTGGACATTTCATATACATGGACTCATACAATATTGTGGTCTTTTGGCTCCCTATTCACCCGTAATCTAAATATAACCAAGGCAACCAGCTGTCTTGAACTCCCACAGGCATCCTGAACTCACTACCTCAGAAGACACTTTGCAAGTGTCGTAGGCTGGGTTCTCTAGAAAACCAAAACTAGTGAAGCATATAAATATATATAGAAAGAGAAATTTATATCAAGGAAATAGCTCATACATAGCTGAGGCTGGAACATCCCAAGCCCATGGGTCAGAATAGAGGCTTCTCCTGATTCATGTACCTGAAGGGTCAGACAGCAGGGTCCTTGCTCACAAGCTGCAAAGATCGATGAATCCCAAGATCATCAGGCAAGATGGCAGGTAAGTTGCTAGCTCAAGTCCCAAGAACTGGCGGTCAGATGGACAGGAACCAGCTGCAGGATCCAGAGTGAGCAAAAGCCCACAAGCCTTGCCAGAATGTCCACTTGTATTCTATGCAGTCCACATGCTCAAGGAAACTCCCCTTCAACTGACTGACTACTCACAGCAGATCCCGTCATGGGGGTGGTCACATTATATCAAATCTCATCATGGAAATGATCACATTATCATAGGACTGGCAAACTACATCATAGCTGCCAAACCACTGAGAATCCTGGCCCAGCCAAGTTGACATACAACCTGAACGATCA
Source organism: Elephas maximus indicus (assembly GCF_024166365.1). Lineage (NCBI taxonomy): Eukaryota > Metazoa > Chordata > Mammalia > Proboscidea > Elephantidae > Elephas > Elephas maximus. The sequence goes on from NC_064837.1 coordinate 21,922,360, forward strand.
CAACAGATAATTTAAGGAATTTTCATTCCTCTCAATTCTCGGAGCCTTGTTTTTTTTTTTTTTTTTTTTTTTTTGCCAATGCTTTCAGTGCAGCTTGGACTTCTCCCTTCTATACAATACTAACAACCAAATAAATTAATTAGATATAAACATGTATCCACATTTAAATTTTTTAATCAAGTATGAATATCATTCTCCTCACTAAAAAAGAAGACTGGAAAGTATTAGTGAGATGCAAGGGCAGTAAACCAGAAATTAGAAAACATGGATACTAGGTCCACCCTACTGCCTCTTATTAGCTATTGCGACCTGGGCAATTCACTCACTCTTTGAACCTGTTTCCTCATTTATATAATGGGGATAATAATATCTGGACTATATACCTTACAGGTTATTGAAAAAATCCAATGAGCCAATATCTGAAAACACTTCAAACAAGTTAAACTCTCTTGCAAATATATGATATTTGTAATCATTAAGCTAAGTGCCACTTAGAGAACATAAGTCCCATGATAATAGTTTTAAAAGTAGCATTCTGTTAAATCTTTCTCTCCTTGCTACCTAAAGTGCCATTTGTATTCACAGTGAACTCTTTGTGAGCTTGTTCCTAAACCATCAGGATATGTGCCTATCAGTTTAATATCTTTAAGAACATTGTTCCTAGAAGTGTTGCTGCAAAGCCCTCTTCCAAATATGAAACAGGCTTGTAGGTTAAAACCGGGCATGTGATCACCCAAGAGATGGGGACTGGTAATAACACTGCCATCTTATCAGAAGAGGTTAAAAAGGGATCTCCAATCTCAAATTATAAGATGTTCGGAACACATCACATTTTGTCAACCAAATAAAGAAAATGAAGTTTAATTTCCCAAAATTTTATTAAAAAATGGACTCTCTCATCAGATACCTTGTTGCAAAGACGAAATCTTGAAACAGAGCAGTAAAGTTTGCTGTAATAATAAGCTTTAAGCAAATATAAATTCTTTTTGGAGTTTTTGAACTCAAGAGGTTTTTGCCATTATAAATTGTGTTTTCTTTTTTCCGTAAGCTGTGGACAAATACTTCCCAAAAGACTTTCTCTTCATTAAAATGGCTTTTAAGTTGTTAAGGCGAGTGGGCCAGGGTGAGGGGTAGGCGGGATATGGCACTCAGTTAAGCCTTTGAAAAATTAGAAAACAATTTCCGGTTCATTCCTTAAAATCTTTATTACTTGGTAGTCTTTTAGTGTAAAAACTGCCATTTCTCCTCCCCTACATCCTCAGTCTTTTCTCTCCTATTTTTTCCTTTGTACCTCAAAAGAATTAAAATAAATCCATCCAATCAACCATAGCAGTCTGATGGAAGACACAAAGTTCAAACTTAACTTTTAAATATATTCTATAACATACTTAAATACATTTGGTTATGGCTGCCCTAACTGGATATTTTTTAGGTCAAATTTCTCCTTAGATAACACATTTGGTGATAGAAAGTGCTGAAGTAAAAGTCTAGGAGCATAATATAAGTTATGTGGCACTGCTTTCCAACTGAAAATATTTTGTAGCGAACAAACAAACCTGAACATGACAAAAACATCCTAAAAACAGTATCAATTCTATGATTTCCCTAGCAAGGTTTCCCCTGGCATTTTTGCATACACATACGAGTCCGTCTTGGAGGGCAATGGAGGTTTAATAGTACTATTTAGTTTTTTGTTTAGCTCTATTAGAGCTGAACAGATGTGTGCCCAGTGATATAGGTATTCAATGACGATATTACCAAAATTCCATACTTCGATTCGGGAATGATCTGCACCAAGAGAAAAAAAAAAAGATGTTATTATATTACTACGTCTTATTATTATTAAAATAATATGTTTCAGTGTTCTGATTAAAGTTTCTCAGACATGTTTTAAGTCAAAACCATAGCAGGATCTTATTTAAATATGTAATTACAGGGAAACATACATTTTGGTATATTCATATAATGGAACACTTCACATGAGTTAACAATTAAAGACCTAGAGCTACATACATCATTATGGATAAGCCTCAAAAACACATTGTTGAGCACGAAATGTAAGCTGTAGAATAATACAAGTACAATTTAAAAAGTTTAAAAGCCTGAAAAATAATACATTGTTTATGGATTTGTAAGCATGAAGTAAAAGTAAAAAATCATGCATGAAAGTGATAAACATCAAATTTATAATAATATTATTTCTAAACCAAACAAAAACCTTTTGCCGCCCAGTTGATTCCGACTCACAGCGACCCTACAGGACAGGGTAGAACTGTCCCACAGAGTTTCCAAGGAGTGGCTGGTACATTCAAACCTCCAACCTTTTGGTTAGCACAGGTAGCTCGTAACTACTGCACCACTAGGGCTCTGCATTATCTCTAAAAAAAATCCAAACCCATTGCCATCGAGTTGATTCTGACTCATGGTGACCCTACAAGGCAAAGTAGAACTGCCGCATAGGATTTCTGAGGAACACCTGGTGGATTCAAACTGCCGATCCCTTGGTTAGCAGCCATAGCTGTTAACCACTGCACCACCAGGGCCCCGTATTATTTCTAGGGAGGGAGAAAAGAGAATGGGATTGGCGGGGTGGGGTGACAGTGTAAGGGGTGTGGGGAGGGGTGGTGGGGGATGTGGGGGTGTGAGGGGTGGGAGGTTTGGGGGGGTGGGTGTAGAAAACCTCAACTGTTCCTATGTTTTCTTTCTCAAAAAAAAAAAAAAGTCTGAAATAGGGCATAATGTTAAGGTTAGACATAGAATATAACTTGGTAACGACTACACAAGTGTTAATCTCTACACATAGACTGTTGAAATATTTCCTAATTAAAAATTATTTAAAAATATATAGTCACACCATTATATGTTTAGGTTGTAAACTGTTAAACTGTCATCGATAAGTTATTTTTTCCCAAGAGTCAATGACTAAATAATAAGTTATCATTGTTGTTAGGTGCCCTCAAGTAGGTTCTGACTCACAGCGACCCTACGTACAACAGAATGAAACACTGCCTGGACCTGTGCCATCTTGACAATCATTGCTATGTTTGAGCTCATTGTTGCAGCCACTGCATCTCGTTGAGGGTCTTCCTCTTTTTCGCTGACCCTCTATTTTACCAAGCATGATGTTCTCCAGGGACTAGTCCTTCCTGATAACATGTCCAAAGTATGTGAGAGGAAGTCTCGCCATCCTCGTTTCTAATGAGCATTCTGGCTGTACTTCTTCCAAGACAGATTTGTTTGTTCTTCTGATGGTGAAGCCTCTGCCTAGATTCCCCCCTGCTCCGCGCCGGTTCCCTGTCCCCCTTTCAGCCCACCAAGCCACAGCTTCTAACTGCAGTTTGGCCCAACCACACTGCGGCCCTAACCACAGTTTGAATTTGGTACCAGAATCCTGCGCGTGCGCAAACCAAGATTTTGGCGCATGCGCAGGACCTGAAGAGCTGTGTCCTCAGTGTGTCCTTAGACCTGAAACATCACCGGCTGATTAAACATCCGGACCTCCAAATGTGGGCATGGGAGGGCTAAGGGCGGAGAGTTCTGGGCACCAAACCCAACCCCCAGAAGCCATTGGAAATAAAAAGCTCCCCAACCCCCTCAGACAGCGAGCACATGGCCTTATGGTCCCTGGACCCCGCATTGCTCCTTGTCTGTGCAGACAATAAATTTCCACTTTCTGTTTCCCTTACAACTGGTGGTGTGGCATCCATCTTATTTCGATTGGCTAGTAGGACAGGACAAGAACCCTCGTTCGGTTGCAGTGGTCCATGGTATACTCTATATTCTTCACTAACACCATAATTCAAAGGCATCGATTTATCTTCGGTTTTCCCTATTGACTGTTCAGCTTTCACATGCATAGGAAGCGATTCAAAACACCTTGGCTTAGGTCAGGCACACCTGATCCTTCAAGATGGCATCTTTGCTTTTTAACACCTTAAAGAGGTCTTTTGCAGCCTATTTGCCCAATGCAACGTGTCTTTTGATTTCTTGACTGCTGCTTTCATGGGTGTTGATTGAGGATCTGAGTAAAATGAAATTCTTGGCAACTTCAGTCTTTTCTCCATTTACCATGATGTTGCTTATTGGTGCAGTTGTGAGGATTTCTGTTTTCTTTATGTTGAGGTGTAATCCATACTGAAGGCTGTGATCTTTGATCTTCATCAGTAAGTGTGTCAAGTCCTCTTCACTTTCAGCAAGCAAGGCTGTGTCATCTGCATATCACCGGTTGTCTTTCTCCAATTCTGAAGCCGCATTCTTCTTCATATAGTCCAGCTTCTCAGATTATTTGCTCAGCATACAGAATGAGTAAGTATGGTGAAAGGATACAACCTTGATGCACACTTTTCCTAACTTTAAACCACTTAGTATCCCCTTGTTCTGTTCAAACGACCGCCTCTTGGTCTAAGTACAGGTTTCTCATGAGCACAATTAAGTGTTCTGGGATTCCTGTTCTTTGCAATGTTATCCAAAATTTGTTATGATCTAAAGAGTTGAATGCCTTTGCATAGTCGATAAAACACAGGTAAACATCTTTCTGGTATTCCCTGCTTTTAGCCATGATCCATCTGACATCAGCAATGGTATTCCTGGTTTCACATCCTCTTCTGAATCCAGCTTGAATTTCTGGCAGTTCCCTGTCCATGTGCTGCTGCAACCACATTTGAACAATCTTCAGCAAAATATTGCTTGTGTATGATATTAATGATTTTATTCAATAATTTCCACATTCTGTTGGATCACCTGTCTTTGGAATGGGTACAAACACCAGTTGGTTGACCAGGTAGCTGTCTTCCAAATTTCTTGGCATAGATAAGTGAGAATTTTCGGCCCTGCATCCATTTGTTAAAACATCTCAATTAGTATTCCGTCAATTCCTGGAACCTTCTTTTTTGCCAATGCCTTTTTTCAGTATAGCTTGGATCTCTTCCTTCTTTGCCATTGGTTCTTGATCATATACTTCCTCCTGAAATGGCTGAATGTTGATCAATTCTTTTTGGTAGAGTGACTGTGTATTCCTTGCATCTTCTTTTGATGCCTCCGTGTCGTTTAGTATTTTTCCTGTAGAATCCTTCAATATTGCAACTCGAGGCTTGAATTTTTCCTTCAGTTCTTTCAGCTTGAGAAATGCCAAGCATGTTCTTCCCTTTTGATTTTCTAACTTCAGGTCTTTTGCACATTTCATTATACTACTTTACCTTGTCTTCACAAGCCATCCTTTGAAATCTTCTGTTCAGCTCTTTTACTCCATCACTTCTTTCATCTGCTTTAACTACTCTATGTTCAAGAGCAAGTTTCAGAGTCTCTTCTGACATCCATTTTGGCCTTTTCTTTCTTTCCTGTCTTTTTAATGACCTCTTTCTTCGTGTATGATGTCCTTGATGTCATTCCACGACTTGCCTAGTCTTTAGTCATTAGTGTTCAACGCGTCAAATCAACTCGTGAGATGGTCTCTAAATTCAGGTGGTCATACTTTGGCCCTCGTGGGCTCTTCTAATTTTCTTCAACTTCAACTTCAACTTGCATTTGAGCAATTGTTCTGCAGTTGGCCCCTGGCCTTGTTCTGACTGATGATATCGGGCTTCTCCAACATGTTTCCACAGGTGTGGTCGATTTGATTCCCGCGTAGTCCATCTAGAGAAGTCCACGTGTATAGTCACTGTTTACGTTGTTGAAAAAAAGGTATTTGCCATGAAGAAGCCAATGGTCTTGCAAAATTCTGTCATGCTATCTCCAGGATCACTTCTATCACCAAGGTCATATTTTCTAACTACCAATTCTTCTTTGTTTCCAACTTTCATGTTCCAACAACCAGTAATTAGCAATGCATCTTGATTGCATGTTTGATCAATTTCAGACCTCAGATACTGGTAAAAAATTTTCAATTTCTTCATCTTTGGCCTTAGTGGTTGGTCTGTAAATTTGAATAATAGTCGTATTAACTGGTCTTCCTTGTAGGCATATGAATATTATCCTATTACTGACAGTGCTGTACTTCAGGATAGATCTTGAAATGTTCTTTTTGACAATGAATGCAATGCCATTCCTCTGCAATTTGTCATTCCCGGCATAGTAGACCATATGATTGTCTGATTCAAAATGGCCAGTACCAATCCATTTCAGCTCACTAATGCCTAGAATATCAAAGTTTATGCATTCCATTTCATTTTTTAACAATTTGCAATTTTCATAGATGCATACTTCGTGCATTCCAAGTTCCTATTATTAATGGATGTTAGCAGCTGTTTCTTCTCATTTTGAGTCATGCCACATCAGCAAACGAAGGTCCCAAAAGCTCGACTCCATCCCAGTCATTAAGATCAACTCTACTTTGAGGAGGCAGCTCTTCCTCAGTTGTGTTTTGAATGCCTTCCAACTCGAGGGGCTCATCTTCTGACACTATACCAGACAATGTTCCACTGCTATTCATAAGGTTTTCACTGGTCAGTTTTTTCAGAAGTAGACCGCCAGGTTCTTCTTCATAGTCTGTCTTAGACTGGAAGCTCTGCTGAAACCTGTCCACCATGGGTGACCTTGCTGGCATTTGAATACTGGTGGCATAAATTCCCACATCACAGCCACATGCAAGCCTCCACAGCACAACATCCTGACAGATGCATTGGGGAATATTAAGACAGAATGATATAAGGGAAGGAGTACGTACTTTAGAGCTGGACAGACACGGGTTCTAATCTTGGCTCTACCCCAACTAGTTTTGTGACCTTGAGCGAGTCACTTAATTGCTGAGCCTCAGTTTCCTCTTCCATGAAACAGAGCTAATATTTCAGAGTTGTTATGAGGATTAACCAGAAAAGAGGTGGAGGGAAATTCACTAACTAGAAGTAGACAAGGAACATCTTAGGTGAAGGGAAGGACAACACACAATGCAGCAGAAGTCAGCACAACTGGACCAAAGCAAAAGCTGAGAAGTTTCCTGAATACATCCAAATGCTTTGAGGGACAGAGTAGCTAGGGCTGCGGCCTGAGGACTGTAGTTTTGGGGGACTTCTAGATCAATTGGTATAACAAAGTTTATTAAGAAAATGTTCTGCATCCCACTTTGGTGAGTGGCATCTAGGGTCTTAAAAACTTTTGAATGGCCATTTAAGATGCATCAATTCGTCTCAACCCACTTGGAGCAAAAGAGAATGAAGAACACCAAAGACATAAGGAAAATATTAGTTCAAGAGACAAAAGGTCCACATAAACCAGAGACTCCATCAGCCTGAGACCAGAAGAACTAGAAGTGTCCAGCTACCACTAATGACCGCTCTGACAGGGAGCACAACAGAGAGTCCTGGAAGGAGCAGGAGAAAAGTGCGGCGCAGAACTCAAGTTCATGTAAAAAGACCAGACTTAATTGTCTGACAGTGACTGGAGGAAGCCCCAAAACTATGGCCCCTGGATGCTCTGTTAACCCAGAATTAAAACCATTCCTGACGCCCACTCTTCAGACAAAGATTAGACTGGACTATAAAACAAAAAATAATACACATGAGGAGTGTTTTTCTTAGCTCAATCAGATTCACGAGACCAAATGGGTAGCTCCTGTCTGGAGACAGAATAAGAAGGCAGGAAGGGACAGGAACTGGTTGAATGAACAGCAGAAACTTAGGTGAAACGGGGAAGTGTGCTGTCACATTGTAGGGATTTCAACCAATGCCACATAAATTTTCATATGAGAAATTAACTTGAGCTGTAAACTTTCACTGGCAGCTCAATTAAAAAAAAAAGATTACAGCCTAGGAAACCCTGCAGGGCAGTTCTACTCTGTCCTACAGGGTTGCTATAAGTTGGAATCATCTTGACAGCATGGGGGGGGGGCGGGGAAGGAAAAGGTATGCAAAGATCTGTCACAGGGCAGATGCTCAAAACATGCTAATTACCTCCCTTTTTTCAGGGGTTCTCTCTCCCATGTCTATGTTTTATTCATTTTTATTATTCCCACTGTCTAACATAACATAGTTCCTAGACCAATAAATTATTGCTGATTTCAATGGAATGAACATTAAGTTGTAATTATAAGTGAATAAGAAGTTTAAATATCAAAAGTCTTCCATATAATAGCTCAGTAACAATAATGACAATTAAGTCACCATGGATATCTATTGGAATTATTCCTGACTACAAAACAGAACATATTTTATTTCCCTGTCTTCTAGCAACAGGAAGGAACAGGGTTTTCTGAACTACGTTTAGTCTTCCTATGGCTTTGCAGGTGTAACTATAGCAAAAAGTATAGTACGGAATAAGAAAGGCACATAAAATGTACAAAATATTCGCAAAGTCTCCATTTTAAGGTTGACTTTAAAACATGTGGGTACAATTAATTTTCCAAAATTCTTTCTCTTTTGACACACACACACACATAGGCACTGTTTTTTCTCACTCAATCCTAAGTGTTCAATAAATGTTGAACTTAAACAACATTAAATTATGGAATAATTGAATTAAGTTTTTCAAAGACTAAAAGTCTTTCCAGATTATAGGTCAGGAACAATAGGGCAATTATGAATAAAAAAAAAACAGATGGCGGTAATGAGAACACATTAACATACCCGATTCATCTCATTTTATGGGCTAAACTAATCAACATACATGTTTAAAACATTGACGGTGCATTTATTACAATCGATCCTCCTTTGCACTAATTAGCGAGCGTTATTGGGCGCTGGTAGCGCAGTAGCTGAGTGCTATGGCTGCTAACCAAAAGTCAGCAGTTCAAATCCACCGGTCAATCCTTGGAAACACTATGGGGCAGTCCTACTCTGTCCTATAGGGTCTCTATGAGTTGGAATCCGCTGGACAGCAACGAATTTTTGGTGGTGCAGTGGTTAAAGTGCTTGGCTGCGAACAGAAAGGTCAGCAGTTCCGATCCACCAGCCCTTCCATGGGGGAAAGATGTGGCAGTCTGCCTCCGTAACTATTTACAGCCTTGGAGACCCTATGGGGCAGTTCTATTCCGTCCCATAGGGCCGCTGTGAGTAGGAATCGATTGGACGGCAGTGGCTTGGTTTTGGTTTTGTATTAATTAGCTTCCTGGGACCTTTACAGAGTAAATTATACAGGTTTCCAAAGATTACGTTGTTTCTCTTTATTATTGTTCCAATGTTATGAATCTAAATTAAAGTTCACCCTAGGACACTCCTAAAACCAGTCCTAATTAACTCAGATATAAAAGCTCTGCCGCTCCCCACAGCTTTTTTTCTGCTCCTCCCGAATCCCCATTAAGAGCTCTCTGTTCCTTTGACGACTGCCGCAGTGTTCTTATCTGAACATCCAAATGAACAGACCCCTATCTGCAGCCATTATTAAGCAAGTCTGCCATCTCCACGGTGATTCAAGGACACGGAGGCGGGGGGGAGGGTCCCCAAGTCGCCCCCTTTGACAAGCCTCAGTTGCTTATTTCCTGTCTTACAGTTACCGGGGGCTGAACCTCCGAACCAGTCTGGGAGGTTGTTCCTGTTTCCCTGCCCCTTTCAATGAGAGATTGATGTGTTAACAGTGACTGTAATAATTCTTCTAACGAGGCCGCAGGGCGGTCTGTCGCGTTCCCCATTAACTGTTGGGCCCTACTGCCCTCTTGTGGTGGAGAAGTGCCAGATCTTAGCAGCTTGGCAGACGGCAGAGCCAGTTGCAGACTTTCCAACACGTGCACCCCTATTTCTTTTCTAGCCATAAGAGATGATGCTCTTTTGCTTTGCCATGACAAAGGCTATAGTGAATTATTGGAAGACATTGAAGCTATAAAGAATTGCTGTTCGTCCTTTGAATCAGTTTGTGGACGTATTAATTCAGAAACATTTATTATGGTATTTTGTAGGTTCCAGTTTAATCAAACTTTTAATCACATAGGGAATTCACTATCCTGGAGACATTAGGCTATTCTAGGATATTTCTAAGCTGAAACTCCGTCTTCAGATTCCTGCTTTAATACTGGATTAATTAAATTAAACCTTTTGAGGATTATAGACAATTAGCAAAAATGCTCAGAGCAAAAAGAATGAAGTATTTAAGCTTCAAGTTCAAAAGTGAAAGTGTAACTGCTCCTTTCAAATAACAATTAACCCCAAATTGGCACCATTTCAGAGTATTCTGTCCTTCGTCGCTAGTTCTTTTAACCTTACTACTGCCACATACGATACGATGGGAATCCATGTAACATTATATACTTAAAACTGTGTGTGTGTGTGTGTGTGTGTGAATTCCAATCAGATTTTATGTGGTTAAAAAACCAAACCAAGCCCATTTCTGTGGAGGCGATTCCGGCTCATAGCGACCCTATAGGAGAAGTCATATTTGCTGTGACCACTAAACCAGTTGCTGCCAAATCAATTCCAACTCATGGGAACCCCACGTGTGTCAGCTCCATAGTGTTTTCAATGGCTCATTTTTCAGAAGTAGATCACAAGGCCTTGCTTCCAAGGTGCCTCTGGGTGGACTCAACCTCCCACCTTGCAGTTAGTAGCCAAGCACCTTAACCATTTGCACCTTTTCTAGATGGATTAAATAGTCATCAGTTTTGCTCCCTTCTAAAAGCCTAGTAAATTCACTATAAAGGAGTTAAAGAAGAAGAAGGATGAGGAGGAGGAGGAGAAGAAGAAGAAATCGGTTACAAAGTTGGGGAGATCAGGAAAAGGGAAACACCAGTATTTTGGTCCTACTCCTCGCTCCTCAAAACCCCAACACCTCCTCTCCCATTCTCACTCTAGCCGATGACCCCGCTTCCAACTTCACTGTCAAAACTGGAGCAATCAAAGGGCAACTTCCACAGACTCCCACCAACACCTCTACCCACCAGCCATCATCTGCCACATACTCTCCCCTCTTGCCATGAGAATTCAATTCCTCCACATGTGCACTAGGTCTAGGTTGGTCATATAATTCATTGTCCAAACTGGGACACTTGAGAGAGAAAAGGGGAAACTAACCAGATAGGTCACCAGGAGAACAAGCAGAAACTGGGACTGTTCCAGGTAAACAGGGATTTATGATTAACAAAATCCCACCCTCTCTCTTCTACTTGAGGACATTGTTCCGGGGATTCTTCTGCATCTCTTCAACATTGTCAGTTTTTTGCTTATTACAGGATTATTCCAATCAGAATCTAACCTGTTGGTCTCTCTCCCATTTTAAAACAAAAGACTCTTGACCCCATTTCCCCCTCCATTTCCTTGCTTCCGTTTGCAGCAAAACCTTCAAATAATTGTTTCCTCTCCTTTGTTTCGTAAACTCACTTCAGTTAGGGTTTTTTGCCCAGTCTCTCCACCCAAACTGCTCTTGTCTAGGCATCAATGACCTCCACATTGCTAAATTCAATAGTCAATTCTCAGTCCTTATTTTACTTGAAGTGTCAGCTTATTGGTGGTGCAGTGGTTAAGAGCTTGGATGCTAACAAAAAGGTTGCCAGTTGGACAAAGATTAGACAGGCCCATAAAACAAAAGGAGACTAAACGGGCACATTAGCCCCGGGGCAAGGATGAGAAGGCAGGAAGGGACAGAAAAGCTGGTAATAGGGAATCCAAGGTCGAGAAGGGGAGAGTGTTGACATGTTCCGTCATTGGAAACAAATGTCACAAAACAATATTGTACTGATCATTCAATAAGAAGTTATTTGTTCTATAAACCTTCATCTAAAGTAGAGCAAAAAACAAACAAACAAAAAACATCGGCAGTTCTAACCTACCAGCCGCTTCTTGGAAGTTCTATGGAGCAGTTCTACTCCGTCCTATAGGGTTGTTATGAGTAAGAGCCGACTTGATGGCAATGGGTTTTTGGAATCAGCTTATTGGAGCCTGAAAGTTCAGCAGTTCAAAACCACCAGCGGCTTCACAGAGGAAAGATGTGGCAGTCTGCTTGCTTAAGGATTTACAGACTTGGAAAGCCTATTCAACCAAACCATAAAAACCAAACTCGTTGCCGTCAAGTTGATTCCGACTCATAGCGACCCTATAGGACAGAGTAGAACTGCCCCATAGAGTTTCCAAGGAGCACCTGGCGGATTTGAACTGCTGACCTTTTGGTTAGCAGCCGCAGCACTTAACCAGTATGCCACCAGGGTTTCCGTCAGTGGCTTTTTTGTGATCAGCTTATTTGATCACTTCTTGACCAAATTCCTCCTTGATACTCTTTCTTATGTGGCTTCCAGGATACTACATACTCTATATTTTCCTCCTACCTGGGTTTTCTCAGACTCCTTGGCTGGTTCCTCCCCTTCTCCCAGGCAATTTAACATTGGCATAGCCCAGGCTCAGTTCTTTGCACTCTCTTTTTCTCCATCTATATGCATTCCCTTGGTAATTCCATCTCGGTTATGCAAATCATTTATTCACTAACAAACCCTGTGATAGTTAATGTTATGTGTCACCTTGGCTAGGCCATGAGCCCCAGTGTTATATAATTGTCCTCCATTTTGTGATCTCATGTAATTCTCCTCCATTTTATGGTATTGTGTAATTATCCTTCATTTTCTTTGTTGTAAACCCTAAACCTTTATATGTTAATGAGGCAGGATTAGTGTGGGATGTATCTTGAGTTACACCCTTACTAAAGGGCATGACTCAAGTCACAGCCTTCCTCAAGTCACACCCATTCTCATGTCACCACCTTACTCAAGTATCTGATGTAAGGGGAGTTTCATTGAGGGTGTGACCTGCATCCCATATATATATGGATGCTCTGACGAGGCACTCCCTTGCTCTGGATCCTGCATCTGACTTGTCATCACCTGCCCTCTGGTTCTTAGGACTTGAATCTGTCATCTGGCTTGCTGATTTTGGGCTTCACCAGCTTCTGCAGCCCCATGAGACAATGGCCTACCATCTGACCCGCCGATTGTGGGTTGATAGGGCCCTGCAACCATGTAAACTGGGAGAAGCCTCCAGCCTGACACCTGACCCATGGATTGGGACTTGCCAGCCTCCACAACCATGTGAGCCATTTCCTTGAGATAAATCTCTCTCTATGTATTTATGCATATAAGCTTCATTGACTTTGCTTTACTTGAGAACTCAGCCTAAGACAAATTCCAAATGTATAGCTACTGCCTAGACCTCCCTCCAAAATTCTAGATTTACTTATCTACCTACCTATTTGCATCCCCACTTGAATGTCTAGTTGACATTTCAAATTCAACATGTCAAAACTGAAACGGTTCATCTCCTCCAAAGCCTGCTGCACACACAGTGCTCTTCATCTCAGTTGATGACCACTCCGTCCTCCCAAAACCATGGAGTAAACCCTGGCTCCTCTGTTCCTTTCTCATCCCACATCCAAACGGTCAGGATACACTTTAACTGTTAGGATATATATAATCAAACCCATTGCTATTAAGTCGATTCCCTGACAGCGCGTCCAAAGTACATGAGACGAGGTTTTGGCATCCTTGCTTCTGAGGAGCATTCTGGCTGTACTTCTTCCAAGACAGATTTGTTTGTTCTTCTGGCAGCCCATGCTATACTTGATATTCTTTGCCAACAGCAGAATTCAAAGGTGTAAATTCTTCTTTGGTCTTCCTTATTCATTGCCCAGCTCTCATATGTATATGCGGCAATTGAAAATACCATTGCTTGGGTCAGGTGCACCTTAGTCCTCAAAGTGACATCATTGCTTTCTAACATGATTTTGTAGCAGATTTGCCCAATGCAATAAGTCAATTTCCTGGCTTCTGTTTCTGTGGGCAGTGATTCTGGCTCCAAGTAAAATGAAATCCTTAAAACTTCAATATTTCCTCCATTTATCATGATGATGTTTACTGGTCTAGTCGTGAGGATTTTTGTTTTCTTTATGAAGAGGTGTAATCCATACTGAGGGCTGTGGTCTTTGATCTTCATCCGTAAGTGCTTCAAGTCCTCTTCATTTTCAGCAAGCAAGGCTGTGTCATCTGCATATCGCAGGTTGTTAACGAGTCTTCCTCCAATCCTGATGCCGCATTCTTTTTCATACAGTCTGGCATCTCAGATTATATACCCAACATACAAAGTGACTAAGTATGGGGTACAACCCTGATGCACACCCTTCCTGACTTTACACCACACAGTATCCCCTTGTTCTGTTGGAACCACTGCCTCTTTGTCTAAGTACAGGTTCCTCATGAGCACAGTTAAGTGTTCTGGAATTCCCATTCTTTGCAATGTTATTGATAACTACTTATGATCCACACAGTTGAATGCCTTTGCAGAGTCAATAAAACAAAGGTAAACATCTTTCTGGTATTCTTTGCTTTTAGCCAAGATCCATCTGAAATCAGCAGTGATATCCCTAGTTCCACAGCCTTTTCTGAATTTGGCTTAAATTTCTGGCTGTCCCCTGTCTCTGTACTGCTTTTGAATAATCTTCAGCAAAATTTTACTTGAGTGTGATATTAATGATATTGTTTGACAATTTTTGTATTCTCTTAGATCACCTTTCTTTGGAATGGGCACAAATATGAATCTCTTCCAGTCGGTTGGCCAGGTAGCTGTCTTCCAAATTTCTCGGCATAGATGAATGAGTACCTCCAGTGCTGCATCCATTATTGAAACATCTCAATTAGTATTCCGTCAATTTCTGGAGACTTTTTTTTTTTTTTTTTTTGCCAATGCCTTCATTAAACTTGGACATCTTCCTTCATTACCATCAGTTCTTGATCATATTCTGCCTCCTGAAATGATTGAATGTTGAACAATTCTTTTTGGTACAGTGACTCTGTGTATTCCTTCCACCTTCTTTTGATGCTTTCTGCATCCTTTGATAATTTCCCTGTAGAATCCTTCATTATTACAATTGAGGCTTGAATTTTTTCTTCAGTTCTTTCAGCTTGAGAAATGCCAAATGCATTCTTCCGTTTTGGTTTTCTAATTCCAAGTCTTTGCACATTTCATTATAATACTTTATTTTGTCTTCTTGAGCTGTCCTCTGAAAATTTCTGTTCAACTCTTTTCCTTCATCATTTTTTCCTTTTGCTTTAGCCACTCAGCATTCAAGAGCAAATTTCAGAGTCTCTTCTGACATCCATTCTGGCGTTTTCATTCTTTCCTGTCTTTTTAATGACTTCTTGCTTTCTTCATGTTGATGTCCTTGATGTCATTCCACAACTTGTCTGGTCTTCAATCATTAGTATTCAATGCTTTAAATCTATTCTTGAGATGGTCTCCAAATTCAGGTGGGATATACGCAAGGTCATGCTTTGGTTCTTGTTGACTTGCTCTAATTTTCTTCAGCTTCAACTTGAACTTGCATATGAGCAATTGATGGTCTGTTCTGCAGTCTTGGCCTTTTTCTAACTGATGATATTGAGCTACAGATGTAGTCAGTTTGACTCCTGTGTATTCTATCTGGCGAGGTTCATGTGTATAGTCACCATTTATGTTTTTGAAAAAAGGTATTTGCTCTGAATAAGTCACTGATCTTGCAAATTCTGTCATGTGATCTCCAGCATCTTTTCTATCACCAAGGCCATATTTTCCAACTACTGATCCTTTTTCTTTGTTTCCAACTTTTGCATCCCAATCACCAGTAATTATCAACATATCTTGATTGCATGTTTGATCAATTTCAGACCGCAGAAGTTGGTAAAAATCTTCATTTTCTTCATCTTTGACCTTAGTAGTTGGGCTTAAATTTGAATAATAGTCATATCAACTGGTCTTCCTTGTAGGCGTATGGGTATTATCCTATCACTGATAGTGCTGTACTTCAGGATAGATCTTGAAATGTTCTTTTTGATGATGAATGTGATGCCATTCCTCTTCAGTTTGTCATTTCCAGCATAGTAAAACTAAACCAGTTGCAGTCAAGTCGATTCCAACTCATAGCGACCCTGTATGACAGAGTAGAACCGCCCCTTTGGGTTTCCAAGGAGCACCTGGTGGATTCGAACTGCTGACCTTTTGGTTACCAGCCAAACTCTTAACCACTACACCACCAGGGTTTTCATATGATCGTCTGATTCAAAATAGCCAATACCAGTTCATTTCACTGATGCCTAGGATATCAATCTTCAAGCTTTCCATTTCAGTTTTGACAACTTCCACTTTTCCTTGATTAATACTTTGTACATTCCATGTTGCAATTATTAATGGATGTTTGCAGCTGTTTCTTCTCATTTTAAGTCGTGCCA
This sequence comes from Elephas maximus indicus, assembly GCF_024166365.1. Taxonomy (NCBI): domain Eukaryota; kingdom Metazoa; phylum Chordata; class Mammalia; order Proboscidea; family Elephantidae; genus Elephas; species Elephas maximus. Next base: position 21,938,456 of record NC_064837.1, read on the forward strand.
CCTCAGCAAATGAAGGTCCTGAAAGCTTGACTCCACTCGCATCATTATGGTTGACTCTACTTTGAGGAGACAGCTTTTCCCCAGTCATATTTTGAGCGCCTTTCAGTCTGAGGGGCTCATCTTCTGGCACTGTATCAGATAATGTTCCACTGCTGTTCAAAAGGTTTTCACTGATCAATTGCTTCGGAAGTAGCCTGCCAGGTTCTTCTTCCTCGTCTGTCTTAGTCTGGAAACTCAGCTGAAACCTGTCCAGCGTGGATGACCCCACTGATATTTAAAATACTGATGACATAGCTTCCAGCATCACAGCAACATGCAGGCCACCACAGTACAACAAACTGACAGAAGATTGGTGATTACTCTATTTAAAACTGCAACCCGTGGCCTCTTGCTTGCCTCATCCATACCCTGCCTTCCTCTGCTCCACTTATTTCTTTCTCCAATAGTATTTATTTTCTACCATTTTATTTATTTATTATATTTATTGCTTATTATCTGCTCTCCCTTTTAAAATGTAAGCTTCTCGAGGGTAGGGATCTTGGTCCATTTTGTTCACTACTGTATCCCAAGAGCATAGGACACAGCCTGGAATACACCTGGCACTTAGGAAATTTTTGTTGAGTGGAAGAACAAAGTAACAAAATTTCTGAAGTAAAAGCAGATGAAGGAATAGTAATTAACATCCCACAGGAGAAAGCTGAATCCTAAACCAGCAGTGGAGAAAGCCTAGAACCAATCTAACGTATATCCTGGAATCCTCAAATTGCTCATGATGTTAAAGCTATTAAAGAAAGAATGAGATTCCTAGAAAATCTTCCCCACAACATACCACTGGACAACTTATACTCCTGAACCTTAAAAATTTATTCCTTGGAAAGGGGAAGGTAGAAAGTCTGTGGATTGGGGGACAAGAGACCCAGTTGAGAGGAAAGCACCATACTGAAAACAGGGAGAATACGTATATTGAATGCTGAATATTGAGACCCCCATATCGTTCTCCCCAGGAAGTGCCCAGAGCATTGGAGCCAGGGATTTCTGCTCCAAGCAGGGGACTGGAAGAATCTTCTCTAAGGAACCTGATAGCCCAAAATGAAGGACTTAGAGACACAAATGCAGGAGGTTCCCCCGACGAAGGTCATCAGATCACCCCACAGTGGAGCCCATTTATACCACAGAGCTTTCAATTTACTTTTTACTTTCCCCATTCTTAAATATAAACAAAGGTTACCAGACAACTGAAGAAAACCTCTAACAGGAGAAATAGAGACCAAAACACTAAAGCAGAAACAAGGAAGCAGAGAAACAACAGGGGGAAGAAAACCTTGAAAGAACAATTATCATTAATACCCTCAGTGAGATAAGTCATTGCATCTGTGAAATATGAACAAGATGCTGTAGAAATCAAATATTTAGAAAACAACAAAAAGCTCTTAGAAACAAAAACTTCAATAGGATTAGTAGATAAGGTTAAGAGGATCCCCCAAAAAGTGAGGCAAAGAGACAAAGGCATAGAAAATCAGAGAGAAAATGTAGGAATTTTGAAGACTGAATCTAGGACATCTAATGTCTGAATAATAGGAGTTCCAAAAAGGGTACAGAAAAGACAGGGCCATCACCAGGCTATACAGCACCATTGTGTATGTGAGAAAAAGACACCTACCATGAGTGAATGCACACTGTGGGCACACAGCTTGGTGAGCAGAATGTTTTTGTGTGAGAAAAAAAGATGCTCCCTCCTCCACACAAACAGCCTCAAGCTACGACACACAGTTTAGTGAATGCAGTCTGGGTTAGATCTCAGCCCTTGTTCACCTCTTCAGCAGAGCACCCTTGTGCGGTTTACAAATTGCACAGCCAGATGTAGCAACCTGGATGCTGTGATGCAAATCGTGCAGGACTGAAGGAACTGAGTTTCACAAGTGAAAATGTGCAGTGAGTACCAGATCAATGGATAAAAACAGACCCAAATCAAGGCATATCATTATAAAATTTCACAGCCCTGGGGATAAAGGAGTGAGTCTACAAGTTTCTAGAGAAAAACAAACAAAAAACAACAAAAACGGTCACAGGCACAAGATTGGAAACCTGAAAGTCTTCAGACTTCTCAACAGCAATCCTGGAAATTAAAAGACAATGGGGCTAATTCCTCAAAAAGTTAAACACAGAGTTACTATACAACCCAGCAATTCCAATCCTAGGCATTTATCGAAGATGACGGAAAATATATGTCCACACAAAAATGTGTACATGACTGTTCATAGCAGCATTAATTATACTAGCCAAAAAGTGGAAACCACCCAAATGTCCATCAATTGATGAATGGATAAACAAAGTGTGGTATATCTTACAACGGATATTAACCAGAAGAAAACGAAGCATGTATACATGGATGATCCTCGAAAACATTAATCTAAGTGAAAGGAGCTAGAAACAAAAGGCCACGTATTTTATGATTCCATCTATGTGAAATATCCAGAATAGGCAAGTATATAGAAACAGAAAGTAGATTAGTGGTTGCCAGGCTGGGGAGAGGGAAGAATGGGGATCAACTGCCAATAGGTAAAAGGTTTCTTTTTGGAATGATGAAAATGTTCTGGGATTAGATAGTGGTGATGGTTGTACAACCTTGTGACTATACTAAAAGCCACTCAATTATGCCCTTTAAAGTAGCGACATTTATGGTATATGAGTTATATCTTTAAAAAAAAAGTAGTCCACACGTGAAAACGGAACCAGACAAGAATGCCCTTTGTCACCACTCTTATTCAACATTGTTCTGGAGGTCCTAGCCGGAGCAATTAGACTAGGTAAAGAAATTAAGGGCATCCAGATTGGTAAGGAAGAAGTAAAAACATCTCTATTTGCAGATGACATGCTCTTATACAAAGAAAACCCTAAAGAATCCTCAAGAAAACTACTGAGACTGATAGAAGAGTTCAGCAGAGTATCAGGATACAAGATAAACATAAGAAAATCACTTGGATTCCTCTACGCCAACAAAGAGAACATCAAAAAGGAAATCACCAAATCAATACCATTTACAGTAGCCGCCAAGAAGATAAAATACTTAGGAATAAATCTTACCAGAGATATAAAGGACCTATACGAAGAAAACTACAAGACACTACCGCAAGAAACCATGAAAGACCTACATAAGTGGAAAAACATACCTTGCTTATGGATAGGAAGACTCAGCACTGTAAAAATATCTATTCTACCAAAAGCAAGCTATAGATACAGTGCAATTCCAATCCAAATCCCAACAACATTTTTTAATGAGATGGAGGAACAAATCACCAACTTTATATGGAAGGGAAAGAGGCCCTGGATAAGTAAAGCATTATTGAGAAAGAGGAAAAAAGTGGAGGTCTCACACTACCTGATTTTAGAACATATCATACTGCTACAGTAGTCAAAACAGCCTGGTACTGGTACAACAACAGATACATAGACCAATGGAACAGAATTGAGAATCCAGACATAAATCCATCCACATGTGAGCAGCTGATATTTGACAAAGGTCCGAAGTCAGTTAAATGGGGGAAAAGACAGTCTTTTTAATACATGGTGGTGATACAACTGGATATCCATCTGCAAAAAAATGAAACAAGACCCATCTCACACCATGCACAAAAACTAACTCAAAATGGATCGAAGACCTAAATATAAAATCTAAAACAATAAAGATCATGCAAGAAAAAATAGGGACAACGCTAGGAGCCCTAATACGTGGCACAGCGGTATACGAAACAGTACTAACAATGCAGAAGAGAAACTAGATAACTGGGAGGTCCTAAAAATCAAACACCTATGCTCATCCAAAGACATCAACAAAAGAGTAAAAAGATAACCTACAGACTGGGAAAAAGTTCTTAGCTATGACATTTTCAATCAGCGTCTGATCTCTAAAATCTACATGATACTGCAAAAGCTCAACTACAAAAAGACAAATAACCCAATGAAAAAATGGGCAAAGGATATGAACAGACACTTCACTAAAGAAGACATTCAGGTAGCTAACAGATACATGAGGAAATGCTCACAATAATTGGCTTTTTTTTTTTTTTAATTAATTTTTATTAAGCTTCAAGTGAACATTTACCATTCCAATCAGTCTGTCACATGTAGGTTTACATACATCTTACTCCCTTCTCCCACTTGCTCTCCCCCTATTGAGTCAGCCCTTTCAGTCTCTCGTTTCGTGCCAATTTTGCCATCTTCCCTCTCTCTCTATCTTCCCATCCCCCCTCCAGTCAAGAGTTGCCATCACACTCTCCAGTGTCCACCTGATTTAATTAGCTCACTCTTCATCAGCATCTCTATCCCCCCCCACTGACCAGTCCTTTTCATGCCTGATGAGTTGTCTTCGGGGATGGTTCCTGTCCTGTGCCATCAGAAGTTCTGGGGAGCATTGTCTCTGGGATTCCTCTAGTTGCAGTCATACCATTAGGTATGGTCTTTTTATGAGAATTTGGGGTCTGTATCCCATTGGTCTCCTGCTCCCTCAGAAGTTGTCTGTTGTGCTCCCTGACAGGGCAGACATCGATTGTGGCCGGGCACCAACTAGTTCTTCTGGTCTCAGGATAATGTAGGTCTCTGGTTCATGTGGCCCTTTCTGTCTCTTGGGTTCTTAGTTGTCGTGTGACCTTGGTGTTCTTCCTTTGCCTTTGCTCCAGGTGGGTTGAGACCAATTGATGTATCTTAGATGGCTGCTTGTTGGCATTTAGGACCCCAGGCGCCACAATTCAAAGTGGGATGCAGAATGTTTTCATAATAGAATTATTTTGCCCATTGACTTAGAAGTCCCCTCAAACCAAGTTCCCCAGACCCCAGCCCCTGCTCCGCTGACCTTTGAAGCTTTCATTTTATCCCGGAAACCTCTTTGCTTTTAGTCCAGTCCAATTAGGCTGACCTTCCTTGTATTGAGTGTTGTCTTTCCCTTCACCCAAAGAATCATTAGCCTTTAGACAAATGTAAATCAAAACTACAATGAGATTCCATCTCACTCCAACAAGGCAGGCATTAATCCAAAAAACACAAAATAATAAATGTTAGGTTGTAGAGAGACTGGAATATTTATATACTGCTGGTGGGAATGTAAAATGGTACAACCACTTTGGAAATTGATTTGGCGCTTCCTTAAAAAGCTATAAATAGAACTACCACACGATCCAGCAATCCCACTCCTTGCAATATATCCTAGAGAAATAAGAGCCTTTACAAGAACAGATGTATGCACACCCATGTTCACTGCAGCACTGTTTAAACTAGAAAAAAGTTGGAAGCAACCAAGGTGCCCATCAATGGTTGAATGGATAAATAAATTATGATATATTCACACAATGAAATACTACACATCGATAAAGAACAATGATGAATCTGTGAAACATTTCATAACATGGAGGAATCCGGAAGGCATTATGCTGAGTGAAATTAGTCAGTTGCAAAAGGACAAATACTGTATGAGGCCACTATTATAAGAACTCAAGAAATAGTTTAAACAGAGAAGAAAATATACTTTGATGGTTACAAGAGTGGGGAGGAAGGGAGGGAGAGAAGTATTCACTAATTAGATAGTAGACAAGAACTATTTTAGGTGAAGGGAAAGACAACACACAATACAGGAGAAGTCAGCATAACTGGACTAAACCAAAAGCAGTTTCCTGAAAAAAACGAACGCTTTGAAGGCCAGAGTAGCAGGGGAGAGGGGGGTGGTTTGGGGACCATGGTTTCAGGGGACATCTAGGTCAATTGGCATAATAAAATCTATTAAAAAAACATTCTGGATTCCACTTTGGTGAGTGCCGTCTGCTGTCTTAAAATCTAGAAAGCGGCCCTGTAAGATGCATCAATTGCTCTCAACCCACCTGAAGCAAAGGAGAATGAAGAATACCAAAGACACAAGGTAATTATGAGCCCAAGAGACAGAAAGGGCCACATAAACCAGAGACTCCAACAGCCTGAGATCAGGAGAACTAGATGGTGCCCGGCTACACCAATGACTGCCCTGACAGGGAACACAGCAAAGAGTCTCTGACAGAGCAGGAGAAAAGTGGGGTGCAGAGCTCAAATTTTAGCAAAAAGACCAGACTTAATGGTCTGGCTGAGACTGGAGGAACCCTGGAAGACATGGCCCCTTGACTATCGGTTAACCCAGAACTAAAACCATTCCTGAAGCCAACTCTTCAGACAAAGAATAGACTGGATTATAAGATATAAAATGATACTTGTGAAGAGTGTGCCTCTTAGTTCAAGTAGATGCATGAGCCTAAATGGGCAGCTCCTGTCTGGAGGCGAGAAAGGTAGAAAGGGATAGGAGCTGGTTGAATGGACACAGGAAATCTGGGGTGGAAAGGAGGAGTGTACATTATCGGGAGAGCAACTAGGGTTGCATAACAATGTGTGTATAAATTTTTGTATGAGAAACTAACTTGAGCTAGCTGTAAACTTTCACTTAAAGCACAATAAGAAAAAAAGTTCTTTTTTAAATGGCACAAGGTCTTCAAAATTCTATTCCCAGGCAAACTACAAATCAGGTATGACGGTTGAATAAAAAAATTTTCAGATATAAAAAGTTCCCCCAGATTATTTATCATTTAGGTACCACTTTTTCAGAAAACGGGAAATACGCTATCTCAAAACAAGAGAGTGGACCAAGAAAGAATGAACCAAGATTCCTAGGCTAGGGGCAAATGAGTCTCAGGAATGCAGCTGAGCAGCAGATCTAGAGGGTGGGGGGAAACCCCAGATTGAAAGAGAATTGAGATACCTAGCAGGGAAGGCTTCACGAAAAAAAAAAAAAAAAAGAAATTGGAAGTAAAAAATTACTTAATAGAGTGGACCTTATAGGAAAATGTTTGGAGAGGCAAACAGAAGAGGTGGGAAGAATTATCTAAGAGTACAAAGAAAACTAAGCAATTTTTTTTTAAAAAGGCAATTATTTGCTTCAGGAAAAGAACAAAAAATAAAGGAGCAATCAAAATATACTACAACGCTCAGCTGTGGGTAATAGTTGCAAAGCAAAATCATGTAAATATTGCATTTTGATTTAACCCCAATAGTAATATAACTATACAGGGAGGATGGGGCAAGAAAAGAAGTGGGAATGGTGGTAACAGAGCTAACTCTTCACCTACTGAAACAGAAAATAGATTGACAAGGTTTAAAACTGATGAATCAAAAGATAGAGATACGTGCACAATATTAGAAATGTAGACATGTGCAAATGCCAGAGGAAACAGCTGAAAGAGTCCAAAAGGGCTTCCTCTGGTGAGGGAACTGAGGAGAGTGGGAAGGGAGAGAGGTGATGGGTAAGGGACTCGTGTTAGTTTTAGTTCTATTTGACCTTTTAAACTACTTTGATAAAAAATATAATTTTAAAAATCCTTTCTGGGTAAAAGATTGTTTTCACATTCACTGAAAGGGAAAACAATATGAGTGTCAAGGTGTCACGGATTAAATTGTGTCCTCCAAAAAATACGTGTCAACTTGGATAGGCCATGATTCCCAGTATTGTGTGGTTGTCCTTCATTTTGTGATTGTAATTATATGTTGAAAGGATTAGGGTGGGATTGTAACACCACCCTTCCCCAGGTCACCTCCCTGATCCAAAAGGGAGTTTCCCTGGGGTGGGGCCTGCACTACCTTTTATCTCTCAAGAGATAAAAGGGAAGGAAAGCAAGTAGAGAGTTGGGGATCTCACACCACCAAGAAAGCAGGTCCAGGAGTAGAGCGCTTCCTTTGGACACGGGGTCCCTGCGCCTGAGAAACTCCTCAACCAGGGGAAGATTGAGGACCAGGACCTTCCTCCAGAGCCAACAGAGAGAGAAAGCCTTCTCCTAGAGCCGATGCCCTGAATTTGGACTTATAACCTACTAGACTGTGAGAAAATACATTTCTCTTTGTTAAAGCCATCCACTTGTGGTATTTCTATTATGACAGCACTAGATAACCAAGACACAAGGGAATCTGTAATATATATTTCCCTTAAATAGAAAAATATCCTCACTAAAATGATTTTTAAAAACCTTTAATTAGATATCAAAGCAGCAGTGATATTACCTAGACAAGTAAAGCCACTTTTAGTTGTTTCTCTTAATTCAATAGCTACCGTTGGAAGACTTCACAATTTAAAATCGAAGGAGATTTAACTATTGTACAAAGCGTTTAGGAACAATGATCCCCTTTGTTCCTTGGCATAATGGGAAGCCCAGCCTCTTTACTGCTCTTGCCACCACCTCTGCTTGGATGATAAGAGCTAATATTTATAAGCATTTACTTTTTGTCAGGCACCGTGCTTTTACACACATCATATCATATATACATACATGCTGCATTAATCCTTACAGCAGCCCTCTGAGGCAGGTACTATTATTATCCCTGTTTTACAGATTAAAAAAACTGAGTCTCATAGAGGCTAATAACTGTCCAAGGCCACACATTTTAAGTAGGACCATGGTGGTGCTTTATTCAGGAAGCTAGTGGTTTCTTTATATATAGTAAAGGAATTGAGGTCCTGGCTACTCTGGCAGAGAAACAGCCTAGGCCCTTGCAAGAGAAGTGGCAAGCCTGGGGGACTCCTACTGACACCACTGTCCATGGACTTGCAGACCTTCAGATTTAGGCTTGGGGAGGAAATATGGCCACTTGGTGGGAACACAGGTTCTAAGCATCAAAGTGACTCTGGTCACACTTGCAGTGAAGAACAGCTCTTCTTTCCTCTAGGTCTGCGAACATTTCCCTGCAAGCTACATCTATTCAAACTCCCTGGGAGGGGACAAGGAACATGGAGGGAATGGAACAGAAAGACCAGGAAAGTCTGGTCGCAGAGGTCTAAAAACAGAGTGAGTAGCGTGAATCCTTGAAAAGGTAGTCAGGTCATGGGGTCTCTTGGTAGACAAGGCCAGCTATTAGGGGTACTTTATGCAGAAGTGACAGAGGATAGCAGGCTATTCAGGTACAGCTGCCTGGGAGAGGTCATTGGCATCACTGAGTCTCCCACAGGGAAGTATGTCAACAGCATTCATGTGCAAGGGCACGGCTTTGGGAAGCCAGGCCTGCTGAACAAAGGTGTCTACCAATCTTACATAGATGACTGTCTCAATCTAAAGGCAGAACATAGCTGCCTGGAGTTCTACCAGAACATAAATACCCCTTTCTACAAATGTACTAGGGTGAAGTGGGGTGAGAGTTGGCAGCAGAAGCCCTAAGAAAGTGTGGGCACATCACCAACCCTAATTCTTTCTTGCTAAAATCATTAGTTTGGTGGGCTTGGTGGGTTAAGGGCCATGCTACATAGTCTAGCTCTTCCTCCCCATCCCAGGCAGAACCTACAGATACTGTTGATGGTATTTCATACTGGGTGGGGTTGTTGAATATGGGCCTTACTTAAGGCTGCTAGAAGTCTTGGGTAAACTTTAAGCAGCAGATTGCCCTGCCAGGGGACTCCTCTATTTCTGCACAAACAGAAGAGTACCCCAAAGGGTTCCATTCCCTCACTCCAAGCAAGGAGCTTAGAATTTCCTGATAAAATTGCAAGCTGAAAGAGAGAGGGTGGCCTGGTATCTTGGTGGCCTATGAAGTTTCTTGATTGCTGCAGAGATTTGACTATTGGCTTCCGGCTGAGTGGGCTCTGTTAACTGCAGCTTGAATTCCTGCCACTTGAGGACACTGTTGGAAAACAGAAAGTGGTGGCCAATGTTGGAGGTCAAGGCTGCTCAGCAAGGAGAGTTCAAAGTGGGGGCAAGCAGAGAAATAGAAATTTGTGTGAGTCCTGAAACAAAGGAGGTGTAGATGACGTCAGGAGGTACTTTTGCTAGGCAAATTGGAGGTGTAGCCTGATGAGACTCCACTGAGGCACTGGTACAATGCCATAGAAGATGCCTTGGGCCTTTCCAGTGGCTAGAGGTGGGCTTATTAAGGGTTGAGAGCCAATTCCTGTACATACCTGCAAGGTGGAGAGTAGAGGGGCCTGCTCCTCAGTTCCCAGTTCCCACCTGACAGAGCAGTTGGACTGGACACTGGTCGATGCCTGAGTCCTAGCCCAAGAAAGAGAGCATCAGGAGGACACAAGGGACGCTGGCAGCAGGGCTTGGCTCTGGGCCAATGGAATCAGACAGTATTAATCAGACAGACTGATCACATATGGTGGGGGCTAAATCCACTCCAAAGAGAAAAGCAGCAACTAGGTGAGGCTGAGCCTGGAGGTTAGGCAGGCTGGGGCAAGGATGTAGAAAACATTTCTTCTGGGTTTTTAAGACCTCAGTGAGCAAGTATAAAACCAAAAAACCAAACCCAGTGCCGTTGAGTAGATTCCGACTCATAGCAACCCTATAGGACAGAGTAGAACTGCCCCACAGAATTTCCAAGGAGCGCCTGGCAGATTCGAACTGCCGACCCTTTGGTTAGCAGCTGTAGCACTTCACCACTACACCATTGGGGATTTCTTAATTTAAAAAACTCTCATTATTTGTTGTCGTTGTTGCTATTGTTATTGTTTCCCTTAAATAGCACCTCGGAAGAAGTTATGTCTGTAAAACCTATGAATTCAGAGGCCCCATGTGAATCAGCCCAGGGCTACTGTGGAAGCTCCATTTCAAATTAGAATCCTAATCTTTACTCGCCTCACTCATGTCCCACATTAACTCATGCTAACTTTTATCTCAATTTTGTGTTCTCTCTGATTCTCTAGCACTCCCAAACTTCTCAGAGTATGTCACGTTCCTAGGCCAGAAGACCTCTCTCTCATTCGTCGACCTTATCCTTGCCTCACTGCTCTGCCACCACCGGGTTACATGCTTCCACTGCCACGAACACCCTGAGGAGTGTGCTTGTCTTTCCCTGGGTTGCCTTTTCCTTCCTCCTGTCCAAGAAGTCTCTCTGGTTCTGGCCCCCCTAACATGGTTCTGGCCCCTTCTGACACAGTTAGTGGGGACTAGAGGGAGAGGTTAAAGAAACAATTATTTTTTTTAATTATTGTGCTTTAAGTGAAAGTTTACAAATCAAGCCAGTCTCTCATACAAAAACTCATATACAACTATGTACTCCTAGCTGCTCTCCCTTTAACAAGACAGCACACTCCTTCTCTCTACCCTGTATTCCCCATGGCCATTCAACCAATTCCTGTCCCCCTCTGCCTTCTCATCTCGCCTCCAGACAGACGCTGCCCACATAGTCTCATCTGTCTACTTGAGCCAAGAAGCTCACTCCTCATCAGTATCATTTTCTGTCTTACAGTGCAGTCCAATCCCTGTCTGAGGAGTTGGCTTTGGGAATGTTTCCAGTCTTGGGCTAACAGAAAGGTCTGGGGACCATGACCTCTGGGGTCCCTCTAGTCTCAGTCAGACCATTAAGTCTGGTCTAAGGGAACAATTTTTATGTAATAATTTTCCCAATTAATGATTATTTTTTCATAAGTAACAAAGAAGAAACAAACTTAAAATTCCTTACTGAACCACTCACACACACAGCCTGAAGCCTCTGGTGGGAGAATATACACCAGTGGAGAAACGTGTGCTTGTATATGTATATTTACATTTATATGTAATACTCTCTGTGGCCAAGAGCTTACGGCCTTCTCCAGCTTGGGAACCTCACTGCTCAATCACCTCTACCAAAAAGCCTACACTACTAGTCTATGTAGACTCAGAATGTTTTATTTTCTTTAGTTATTTATTGAAACTAAAGATAATAATAGCCCTTTTGCTTAACGTACTTGCTCCCTATCCTCACTGCAACCCCTACGCATCTTTTTATGAGTAATACAAATTGAGTCAATAAGTGGGAGAAAGATGTGCTTTTGAATTCTCATATGTGTACCGTAGATATTGACTTTGGGAAATGCAGTATATTTAGGCAGGCTTATAATCAGAAAAAAAAATTTTCTAACTAAATTTATGAGCCACTTGCTTTATTTCAATAAACACCTCTGAACTGCAACTGACTTCTATTGTTATTGGTATAGATCTAGACCCTAATTAAGTGGAAATTTACCTCTGATATAGCCATCAATGAGCTGTAAATTAACTTGCACGTTGCTAGAAGTTGGATCAAAGGTACAAATATTCTCAACTAAGTATCTGTTAACGTACTGTGAACAAAGAATGAAAGAAAGGTTATGGGGCCACCAGCAAGTAGAAATACAGTGCCCAGTTAACCAGCTTACATAGTTCTGTTCATAGAAAATTTAAAGCAGGCAAAAGCAATCTTTATTGGTAGAAGTCAGGATGGTGGTCATCTTTGGTGTGTGTGTATGCGGGGGGCATGGGAGAGGGCACAAAGGAGGCTTTAGGGATGCTGCTAATGTCCTATTTCTTGATCTAGGTCCTGGTTACACGGATCTATTCATTGTGTGAAAATTCTTTGCTTTCTACCCTTCGGATTTGTGCAATTATAACTTGTACGTTTAAAGCCGTGTAGGTTATTCTTCCATTAAAAGAGTACTTACATTGTGCTCCTAGGTATTTATCCCAATGAGTTAAAAACTTATCTCCACACAAAAACCTGTACACAAATGTTTATTCATAATTCCAAAAGTTGGAAGCTACCAAGATGTCCCTCAGTAGGTGAGTGGACAAACTGTGCTACATCCATACAATGGAATATTATTGAGTGACAGAGTGAAATGAAATATCAAACTACAAAAAAACTTGGAGGAACTGTAAATGCATATTGCTAAGTGAAAGAAGCCAGGCTGGAAAAGCTACTATATAAATGCTACATGATTCCAACTATGACATTCTGGAAAAGGCAAAGCTATACAGACAGTAAAAAGATCAATGGTTGCCAGGGGTTGGGAGGAAGGGATGAAGGATGAGTAGTTGGAGCACAGGGCATTTTAAGGGCAATGAAGCCATTCTGCATGATATGGTAATGGTGGGTCAATTACATTACGCATTTATTAAACCAAAGAGTGAACCCTAATGTAAACTATAAATTTTAGTTAGTAATAATGTATCAATAGACATTAATTGGTTCATCAATTGTAACAAATGTACCACACTCATGCAAGATGTTAATAACAGGAGAAACTGTACAGAGGGCAGAGAGGGTATATGGGAACTCTGTACTTTCTGCCCAAGTTTTCTGTAAACTTAAAACTGCTCTGAAAAAATTAAGTGCACAAAATCTTAAAAAAAAAAAAAAGTACCTAAACAAAACACTTACCAGTTTACACTTATCCCAATCTTCAAAGTCACTTGAGAATTCCAACTCTGGATGAAAGAACAAGATAACCCCCATCAGGATGTCACGCACTAGGTTTGTGTTGGCTTCAGCGTCCTGGGGCTGGCCAGATGAGCCTTGAAAAGACTTCTGCTCTGTTAGAAGTTTATGATCATAAATGAGCAGCGACACAAAGTCTATGGAGTTAAGCAGTCGGATGCTTTCCTGCAGCTCCTGCAGCATGATCCGGAAAAAGATGATTCCTGCCCGCTGGACTTCCCCTACATTTTCAATCGCTGGAATAACAGAATGACCCCTCACATTGTTGTTCAGTCAAATACATCACTTTTCCTTAGTGTTCTGAGCATACTAAACACTTTCCCTCCTCCTCCTCCCCCCAGTATAAGAAGACCAAAGCCTATGGTTTTAAACAATCTTGGTTTCTTTTGCTCTGACATCAAAAGACAATGGAATTACACCTGTTGAAGCTCACAGGAAGGAGCTTTGAGGAAAGAAGAAAACTTGGGTTTTGGAGTTAGACTTCAGTTTGAATACCCACTCTCCCTCTTATGAGTTCTGTCATCTCTCTCAACTGCTTTTTCCTCTTCTGTGAGAATGGGACTGATCCCTGGTGAGTCATAAGAATTAAATCAGATGATACATGTAAAAGTGCTTTACTTCAGGCCTGACACATAGTGGATGCTCAAGAGACATGAGTTTTCTTCTTTCTTTTTTTTTTTGTGTCCTGAGCATGGCTGGAAAACTTTCAGCTTAATTCCACGTAATGTTACATTTGTAATTCTACTCACTACATTCTAGGTAGTCAGAGGTTTCCATGCCTTCTTCTCCCCTCCCCAGTCCTGGAGCTGGTTTTGTGCTAAGAGTAGCTTAGTGGATGTGGAATTGTAAGAACTGAGTTCTGGTCTTGCTATTGGACCTCAGGCAATCCACTTTACTTTTATACGTTTTAGTTCTTTATCTGTAAAATTAGATGCTTTGACTAGTTAATGCTGTGTAACATAGTGGATAGAGCATGATCTTTGGAGTCACCCAAGCCTGGATCCAAATTCAGTCTTCACCACTTAGTAACTGTATAATTTAGAACAAGTTGTTTGATTTCTCTGAGTTTCATTTTTCTGGCCTGTAAAGTGGGGTATCACCATTCATCTCATAGGGCTGTAGCGGGGATTAAGGGAAATAACATATTTAAAGTGCTTGACACCAAATGGGGCATTTAATAAATTTTAGTTCTCTATTGCCTTTAAGAGTCCTTTAAGAGTCCTTCTAGCTCTCAAACTGTATGATTCTAACCAATAGAATGTGACTCTTTACCCTTTGTTCTACTTTCCAGACCATGCTCATCAGCCAAGACTGTGTGAGGAAATTCTTTTCATGTGGAAAGATCTGTATATTGCAAAAATTCATTTTAGAAAATGTATCTTTCATTGCATTGTCTGAGATTTCCCCCAAAACCTATTAAACCCATAAATCCAGATTGTCACCACATTCACAATACCTAAGACATATTTCTTCTTTATCTCTCCAGAGAATTCGCCCAGTATTTCATAGCAGGCAGCTTGAACCACCTTCATCATTTTCTGTAGATCTTTATATTCTCGATACAACAACATCCTACTCCGGCCAATGTTAAAATCTATGACTCCCAGAGCTTCTCCTGTTCTCTCACGAAGTGGAATTACTATGTGGGTTTCTCCACAAGCAGAGGCCAAAACAACTTCTGAACTGTCTGTACACTTAAAGAGGAAATCTCTGAAACCAAAACCAAATAAGCGTAAGAATATGAAACATCAGCCTTTGTACACATTCTACCCAAACACACCTTGTACCTACTACACTGCAACCGTCCCAGCCCTTTGTGCTGTTTCGTCTGCCTGGAATGCGCCCCCCCTTGATTTCACGTGCCCCTCTACCTCAGCTCACTCAGGACTCTGCTCAAATGTCATCTCCCTAGAGAAGCCTTCCGTCCTTGACCTCCCAATCTAAAGTACTATCACCTGTGTCATGCTGTACCCTGATATCATGCTTTATTGTCTTTACTGTACTTATACTTATTCAAAGGTGTTCATTTTTATTTACTTGTTGTCCAATAAATATTGGTTGAATGCCTGAGGAACAATGGGTGTGTTAAGTCGGGTTCCCCAGACACAGAGCCTGAGACACGGATTCTTGCCACAAGTGATTTATTGGGGGTGTGCTCTCAGGAGAAACCTGCAAAGAATTGAGGGGTACAGGATAGGGAAGGGGGCGAAGCTAAGCAAGAATTAACTTTCAAGGGAAGTCTAGCCTCAGCCTGACCCCAAGGGGAAATCTGAAAGGTAAATTATACCACAGAGTCTGCCCCATCTTGAGGCAAAGGAGAGGGGCTTTTGTATCCTAGCACTGGTCAGTCATTGGCTCTAAGTTGTTCTGTATGTTTGTGTGTGTATGTTTCTGTGCAGGCGGGGGCTGTGTTTACATAACTCCTGGGCACCTCCTGATGAGGGGCTCCAGTGCTGAGCCATTAGCAGCAGTACCTGCAGCAGCTGGCAAAGGGAATACTGGGGATCTGGGCAGGGCACCAACAACATCCGCCTCAGTGAGGGACCTGAGATTTTCATAGAGACATAGTGGCTACTTCTTTTCTAGTGAGGCCTACATATCTTCTTAATTCTTTTCTCAATTACATTGATACTGTGATGTCATTCCTTTGTGGTACTTATAAAATGCTGCTTGGCATAGCCTCGAAAAGCACATGTATAGTTAGTTCATAAGATCAATTTATAATGACAGGTAAGGTACTTCTTCTGCTATTCCTACCCCTTGCTGCTCCTGGGCCATCACTTTGTGTCTGGCAATGACACATTGTACCAAACTTTCCAGGCATAATGAAAAAGCCCATTGATCAACAGAGCTCCTTCAAAGGCGTCTGCTCTAGGTTACACACAGGAATTCAAGCTTATGAATCTGGGTGTCATTGCAGGGACCAGCACAAAGAATAACTATGTGGAAAAGAGCTTGAAACGGAGTGAACATTTTGGAGTGAGGCCAAGTTAAAATTTAATTAACTTATAGAATTAAATGTCAAATTAGCCTTCTAGTCTGAGATAGGGTTACTGCCTATTCAGCTACACTGATCTCCCAAAGAAGCAGTCAGTCCCTTTTGTAATAGGTACGTTCTCAGTTAAGATCTGTTTTGCATCTGCCTAGTTTTTTTTTTTTAGTTTAGACGGCACTGGGTAGTTTAGTAGTGTCCCGAGAGTTCCACAGGTGAGAGTCATTCTAAGGAATCTAGAGCTGGTTCCCTGTTAATGACAACATTCTCTGCCTCCTCTCCACTCTTTCCCCCACCCATCTTTTTAAGAATATAAAACACAGGTTCATAGGCTAGCTAACATTAACTGACGAGCTCTAGTAAGTGATATGGATATATTACTCATAATCATGTTGGGTTTTTATTGAATTCCATGTTTATAAGAAAATCATAGAAGATAAAATGCTACCATGCTTAAAAACACACACAATTTTAATGTAAATACTGATGAAATCTGTTTTAAATATCATTTTGGGGAAGAGGAGTTAGTATGTCCCACATAGATGACATTCTACAGGAATTTTTCCTTAAAATCCAATCAGAATGACTCAGTGTGCAGGAATAGAAGGCAGAAGCTGTCTTTCAGATCTGCTGTCACACCAGGGGGATGTGTTTTGGCAGTCAAGCAAAAACAGAGAAGTCCCATACCTGAAGATACACTTCTTTCTAAAGATGGTAGGGGGATTGGTGTGGATTTCTGTTAGACCCAGATACCCTGTAACCATCATGTTGCGTAAAACATAGTCTGAATCCTTGAAAAGAGAAAAAGATTTCATTACAAAGAGAATTAATTAGACCTGGTATTCCCATCAAAGCTTTTGGGGACAGGTAAGACAACAATACCTGGCAAACTGTAAAGATTACACCACTTTGCCAAAGAGGCTTCTACCTTCTTTTCTGGTGTCTGTCTTCCATGGCTTACCACCCGATGTTACACGTGCTAGGCAGAATTTTTTTAAATCTCACTCTGTTTCTAGGTTTAAATCTTACACCCAAAACCAAATGATTTACATTCTGTCTTTTCCCTCAAAAATGGTAGAAAACTTTTTTTTTTAAGTTTAGATGACCTCTAGCTTTAAGTACAGTGACATTTTACTTACTAAGTACCATTAAGGGATGAGGTATTCCACAAAAAGAATTTTCCAAAAAACAAGATTATCTTTAATGCACAAGTTTATTGTTATAACTGTCATAAAGTTATATGTTTACATTATTTTCTGACATTAAAAACGCATTTGTAGAAAATTTGGAAAATACAGAAAACCCAAAGAAAATAAGTATAACAAAAAACGTTCTCCAGCGAGACCTTTGTTCTCACCGCTTCAGCAAAACTGTTCTGGTCAAGGTTACCAGTGATTTTCTCATTTTAAGTTTCATTGGTCAATCCTCAGTCCTGTCTTACCCTACCTCTTGGCAGCATTTGACGCAGTGAACCACTCCCTTCTTGATAAAACTTTCTTCACTTGGCTTTTGGGACACTGTTCTTTCCTGGGTCTCCTACCTCACTAAACATTCCTTCTCATTCCCCTTACTACTTCTTTATCTCCCTCACCTCTAAGTGTTTTTCAAACTGTAGGTTGTAACCTGCATGTGGGTTGTGAAAATATTTTAATGAGTCTTGATCAACATTTTTTTTTTTTTGTGGTAGAGATTATTTATAGGAAAATTAATAATATATTCTGTAAAATACACTAAACTGTAGAGAGGACAAATTTATTTGGGAGAAGTTTTTATGCCCCCTCCCTTCTTTTAAATAATTCTTTGATTAAAAAGGAAACCATGAAAATCAGACCCCCAGGGGCTGCATGCTGAATGGGTAGCTTGGAAGATGAACTGTTTTGTAATATGTAACTTTCTCTTGTCTCCACACTCCATGATCTCAAGTGCTGTAACAAGCTCTTTAAAAAAAACAAAAACCAAATCCAGTGCCGTGGAGTTGATTCCGACCCATAGTGACCCTCTAGGACAGAGTAGAACTGCTCCATAGAGTTTCCAAGGAGCACCTGGCGGATTTGAACTGCCGACCCTTTGGTTAGCAGCCATAGCACTTAACCACTAAGCCACCAGGGTTTCCAACAAGCTCTTTAGGTTTAAAAAAAAAAAAAAAAAGGTTTTCAACAGGATACTTGGCAAGCTGTAAAGATTATGCTACATTGGCAAATTGGCTTCTGCTTCTTTCGTACTTGGTGTTAAACATACTAGACTGATCTGATTTTTTTAAAATCTCACTCTGTGTTTCTAGGTTTAGATTTTACAGACAAAATCAAATGATTCCTCTCTTGTTTTTCCCTCTCAAAATTGTTCAGATTGAACACTTTTGCTTCAGATCAGAAGCATAATATACAAAGTATGGCACCCATAATAATATGCCTGAAATAAGCTTATCTTTCAGCTGTGCCAAGAAACTATAAATTCAGCAAGCCCTGGTGCAATTACTTAGTAGTGAGATAACCACTCCTAGTTAAAATTTCCTAGGAAACCATTTGGAGAAAAAAACTGCAATTCTATATCCCCTATTTTCTTTCTTTTGCTATGGGCTTATTTTTTCCTTTTTCCAATTCTATTCCTTTTCACTTTTCTCAATACACATGGTTTATCTTTAGTATTTATCCTCCTCTTGCTTTTTTCTCTTTGGATGAATATTTTTTTTTAAAGAATGAAACAGAATAGAAAATATCAGAAAACAACACATATAGTAAAAGTAGATATTGTTTTGTGATTTTCTGTTTCAAATGTCTGTGTATGTGTGTTTCTGCACATGTAGGCCATGGACAATACAGTTTGAAGCCACACTGATCCCCATCATTTGGAGTGTCCCAGGGCTAAGTCCTCAGATTTCTTTTTCTATTCTCATGCATTTCCTAGGTGGTCCCATCTAGTCTCATAGTTTTTAAATACCATTTATTCGATAGCCTGGATTTCTCCCTGAATACCAGCCTCATATATTCAACTGCCTATTTAATATCTCCACTTAGATGTCTAACAGACATTTCAAATTATAATTAAAAAAAATCTTTGTCAATTTAATAGCTAAAAAAATATTTTATATTTAACTGTGTATTTCATTATGAGAACAACTGAATATTTTTTCCATATTTATTGACCATTTGCATAAGGCTTTGTTTTTGTTTTTAATAGGTTGTTGATCTTCTTTGCCTATTTTTATTTTGGAATGCTGCCTTTCTATTTCATTAATATATGTATACTGGTGTTAACCCTTTTTTTTGGTAGATGTGTGGCAATTTTTCCTCCAGTTTGTCATAAGACACTTAATTTTATTTCTAGCTTTTGATGCAAGACAATTTTACATTTTTATATAGTCAAAATATCAACCTTTCCTTAATTGTTTCAACCTTTGGTATAGGTTTAGCAATCTCCCCTGAGGTAACAGCAGCCAAGAAATAAAACGATGTACTGCATTGGGCAAATCTGCTGCAAAAGGCCTCTTCAACGTTTTAAAAACCAAAGATATCACCTTGATGACTAAGGTGCATCTGACTCAAGCAATGGTCTTTGCAAATGCATCATATTCATGGGAAAGCTGGAAATGAAAAAGGAAGACAGAGAAGAATTGATGCATTTGAACTGTGGTGTTGGCAAAGGGTATTGAATATACCATGGACTACCAAGAGAAGGAACAAACCAATCTTAAAAGAAATACAACCAGAATGTTCTGTAGAAGTGAGGATGACAAGACTTTGACTGGCTTACTTTGGTCGCATTATTAGTAAAGACCAGTTTCCAGAAAAGGACATCATGTTTGGTAAAATTGAGGGCCAAGAAAAACAAGGGAAATCTTCAGTGAGATGGATTCACACAGTAGCTGCAACCATGGACTCAAACATACCAATGATCATGAAGATGGTGCAGGACCAGGCAACACTTCCTTCTATTACACAGAAGGTCTCCATGAGTTGGAGTTGACTCAACGACAACTAACAAAAACAATTATATATGGTGTGATAACAATTCACTATTGTATTTTTCCTCTTCCTGACAGTCTTTCCCATCCTCTTTCTTCTCATTCAAGCAAAAAGTCTGTACCCTTTCATTTCCTTAGAAGAGGAATATGATGAGGTAGAAAGCAGAAATAGCCAGCTAATCTCTGGCTTTTGTTTTTTCAAAGGCCTACATCAATCTGGCTTAACACAGCAAACCAGGTATACATGCTAGCCGTTTATCCTTCTTAAAACCTCAGGGAAATAAAAGATTGAGGTTGGTTTCCTTGTTGGCTGTTAGCTGGGGGCCACACTAACCCCCTGCAGGTCTCTCTCAGGTCTTTGCACATAGCCCCCTACATCTCAGAACCAGCAATGTGGTGTCAAATCTTTCTCACACTGCTATCTCTCTGACTCTTCTTCTGTCAGCCCATCTCTCAGGGACCACAGCCAGGAAAGGTTCTCTGCCTTTAAGGATTCGAGTGATTAGATTGGGCACACCTAGATAACCCAGGATAATCTACCCATCTCAAGGTCCTTAACCTTAATCACATTTGCAAAGTCCCTTTTGCCATGTAAGGTAACATATTCATAGGTTCTGGGAATCAGGGCATGGGCATGTTTGGGGGCCATTATTCTGCCTACCACAATGACCTATTTAACAAGTTTGGTACTCCAATGAACTAGTTAGACAAAAGTACTTTTAGGTAACAAACTAAAATAGCCTGAGTTTCATACCTAAGAGAATTTGAATCTCCTATTTTCCCTCATCTATGGTTATTGCCAATAGGTCAAGAATTCCTTTTCCTCCATGACTCTGCATCTTATAGGGACATGGGGATGTGGTGAGGTGGGGTATGTCAGAATGTAGTTTATAATTGGTATCAGCCAGGGTGCCAGAAGGAAACAGATGGCACACTGGAACTGGGTAATTTGAGTAGAGTTTAATAAAGGGAAGTTCATGAAGGTATGGGCAGTGTTTAGAATCCCAGAGCTAGTAACAAGGGGAGCCTGTTACCACACTTAGTTTGAAAATGCAAGGGGAGGAAGCAATTTCCAGAACCTGGAGAGGATAGCTGTATGGAGAGGGCCACCGGACAAGAGCTGTGGTTTTTAGTAGAGGAACAGAGCCAACCCATAGCGACCTGGCAGGGAGGAAGCCAGAAGCATAAATACCCCAGCCTCACTCACCTTCTGCCCTCCAATTGCCTGTTGGTGCCTGTCATTGAACAAACCCAAGCACAATCTGAGGGCCCAGGGGCCCATCGATACTACCAGTTTCTGAGGCACAGAGCAAGGCAAGAGAAGAATGGAGAGCAGATCTGGAGGGACTCAAGAAGGAGAAAGAAGAGGAGAAGGCTGAGGCATGGAAAGTGACTCTAGTCAACCCTCAGTCATTTCTAATACCAAAGTCTCACTGTAGTGTCTTCCACCGAGGATAAACCCCTGCCCCTTGGACAGATGGTTCAGGCATGACTCCACCCAAACCCCAGTTGCTGGGTGGCCCTTCTCCTGCCCCTCTCCTCTTCCTGGGGATGGTCTTCTTTACCTCCATTCAATGTCCCAAGGTCAGATGGACATTGACCCCTGTGGCCTTGTCCTCAGAGTCATATTTCTAAAACTAATCTCTGCAAAAGCAGCTCCTCTTGCAGACTGCTATGGATGATTTTGACCTCAACAGTGATGTCATCTCCCTTAGGGCCCTGACAAGATGTTTCTTAAGCTTGGTGGGGATATTAGCCCCCAAGCTGAATCCTTCCTGGGCCACATGTGCTTCAGCCCAACTCCTATGTGGGTGATTGGACCAGGTGGTCCAAACCCCATCCCCATACCGCCAACATCCAATGATTCTCCCACGTCCTGACAGCACATGGAGGCTACTGGAAGTAGTGCCCACTATTGAGTGTTCTTCATCTCTACTGCCTGGCCACCCCACTAGAGAGCTCTGCAATTCCACTGTCATTGGCTAAGGGCTCATCAGGCTGTGGGAGGGAACCAGGGACCTGGTGGGTTGGAAGGAAAGGAAGAAGTGGGAAGGGCAGGAGATAAGTATGGGGTGGGGGATAAGCCAAAGGATTAGGAGACAACCAAAGCAGTGCCACCACCCAATGGGGCACTATGACTCTTCCAGTCATTTAGTGTTCTTGGAAGGAAGACACCTTTCATCCATTCTCAACATATGGGAAATCATAATATTAAAGTTAAATGTAAAGAACCAAAGCAAACATTCAGCAAAAATTTATCACATTATAGTAAGGAGCCTTTTTATGATTGGTGTGATGTAATTGTGTCCTCCCAGAATGACAGCTCTTCATCCACCCATATGATTCTGCAGGGGCTAACAGTTACTGTATGCTGCACCATGGTCAAAGGGGTATAACTCAGATGGGTCAGAAAGAAGTTTTCTTTGATGTTCCAAATTGGAACAGGAAGGAAAGATTCTTTTCCTTTCTGGTTACTAAGTTTTATGGATTATCTGGTGTCCTTTAAAAAGATATGTTTAAGCCCTTAATGCCTGGTACCTGTGAATGTGACCTTATTTGGAAATAGTGTCTTTACAGATGTAATTAAGTATGTTAACACAGGGCCATGCTGGAAGGTGGCCCTAGTCCAAGATAACTGGTGTCCCTACAAGCAGAGACACAGAGACAGAGAGACACAAAGAGGGAGGATGCCATGTGACCACAAAGGCAGAGATTGAAGTGATGAAGCTACAAGCCAAAGAATGCCTGGGCTACCAGAAGCTGGGAGAGACAAGTAAGGATCTTCCCCTAGAGCCTCCAGGGAGAGGATGGCCCTGCCAACAACCTGAATTAGAACTACTAGACTCCAGATATGAGACAATAAATTTCTGTTGTTTTAAGCCACCTGGTTTGTGGTATTTTGTTAGGACAGCCCTAGGAAACTAATATACTAAGCATCTGGCTTCCCCTGTGGAGATAGCCTATCATTACCTGGAGAAGACAAAGCTAATGTGCAGGAATAAACAAAGATGGGAACTGGGGAGTGATAGATCATGAGAGAGCCCTGATGGCACTGGATCTGGTCACTCTGGAAGCCAGCTTAACTCTTGCTCTTTTTTCATTTTGGTCACATGAGTCAATCAGTTCCCCCTTTTGCCTAAGAAAGTTTGACATGGATTCTTTTGTGTGTGTGTGTGTGTGTGTGTGTGTGTGTGTGTGCGCTTTAAGTGAAAGTTTACAGATTAAATTAGTTTCTCATACAAAAATTTATACACACATTGTTATGTGACCCTAGTTGCTCTCCCTATGTAATGTGACAGTACGCTCCTCCTTTCCACCCTGTATTTTCTGAGTGCATTCAGCCAGCTGCTGTCCCTTTCTGCCCTCCCATCTCGCCTCCAGACAGGAGCTGCCCATTTAGTTTCATGTATCTACTTGAGCTAAGAAGCACACTCTTCACGAGTATCATTTTATGTCTTATAGTCCAGTCTAACCTTTGTCTGAAGAGTTGGCTTCAGGAATGGTTTTAGTTTTGGGTTAACAGAATCTGGGGCCACGTCTTCTGGGGTCCCTCCAGTCTCAGTCAGACCATTAAGTCTGGTCTTTTTACTAGAATTTGAGTTCCACACCCCACTTTTCTCCTGCTCCGTCAGGTATTCTCTGTTGTGTTACTTCTCAGGGCAGTCACTAGTGGTAGCCAAGCACCTTCTACTTCTTCTGGTCTCAGACTGATGGAGTCTCTGGTTTATGTGGCCCTTTCTGTCTCCTGGGCTCATAATTTCCTTGTGTCTTTGGTGTTTTTCATTCTCCTTTGCTCCAGGTAGGTTGGGACCAATGATACATCTTAGATAGCCGGTTGCTAGCTTTTAAGACCCCAGACACCACTCACCAAAATGAAATACAGAACACTTTCTTAAAAAACTTTGTTATGCCTATTGACCTAGATATCCCCTGAAACCACAGTCCTCAGATCCCCACCTCTGATACTCTGTTCCTTGAAGTGTTTGGTTATATTCAGAAAACTTCTTAGCTTTTGGTTTAGTCCAGTTGTGTTGACTTCCCTTGTATTGTGTGTTGTCCTTCCTTCACCTAAGATAATTCTTGTGGCATAGATTGTATCATTTACAACCAAGGGTCTTGAGTTGAGGTTGTGGGAAATATGTCCTCAGTTAGCTCAATAGCTAACTGAATATGGTTTTAAAATACTAGCAAGATAGTAACATCTAGAAATTGTTACCCTAGAGAGGTCCAACACTGTCTAGCCTTGTCTACCTGTTGTGGGCTAAGCTCGACAAAGTACGTAGTGATGGTGTTGATGCTGGGTGTGATGCCACACAGCCAGCCGATGCCAGTGATGATAACATGCAGGATGTGCTCCCGGCTGTGGACATAGTGATAGGCAGTGCTAAAGACATTGGCAACACCCTGCAGAGACAGATAATAAAAAAAAAATTTTTTTAAATAACAAAGTAACTAGTAATGCATCAATTGGATTATCTTTTGGTTGCTGTAAAAATATAGTAACACAATGTATGCCAATTCAACAATTTTTGTATGTACAATTCAGTGAGAACAATCATCAATCATGTTGTGCAACCATCACTAATATCCCTTGCCAAATTTTCCATCACCATAAACAGAAACTCACTGCTTCCTAAACAATAATTTTCCCTTTTCCCCCTTCCTCCCATTCCTGATAATCACTATTAAACTCTGATCACTATACATTTGTCTATTCCAGGTATTTCATATTAGTGAGATCAAACACTATTTGTCCTTTTGTGACTGACTTATTTCACTCAACATAAAGTTTTCAAGGTTCATCCACATTGTGGCAGGTATCAGGACTTAATTTCTCTTTATGACAGAGTACTATTCTGTGGTTTTGTATATGCCATGTTTTGTTTATCCACTCATCTGTTGATGGACATTTCATTTGTTTCCACCTTTTGGCTATTGTGAATAGTGCTGCAGTGAACATCGGTGTACATGTGTCTGTTTGCGTTGCTGCTTTTTGGGTATATGCCTAAGAGTAGAGTTGCTGGATCGTATGGTGGCTTTATGTTTAATGTTTTGGGGTACTGCCAAACTGTTTTCCACAGCAGCTGTACCATTTTGCATTCCCAGCAGCAGTGGATGAGGGCTATATTTCTCCACATCCTCAGCAACATTTGTTATTTTCTGTTCTTTTAAAAAATCTTAGCCATCCTAAAAAATGCATTGCCATTGAGTCAATTCCGACCCACAGCAGCCCTATAGGACAAAGTAGAACTGCCCCATAGAGTTTCCAAGGCTATATTATTTACCAGAGCAGACTGCCACATCTTGGTATCTCATTGTGGTTTCAATTGCATTCCTTAATGGTTAATAACAATGTGAACTTTTTCATGTGTTTGTTGGCCATTTGTATAGTCTCTTTGGTGAAATATTTATTCAGCAACTTTATCCATTGTTTGATTGGGTTGTTTGTTCTTTTGTTGTTAAGTTGTAAGAGTTCTTTATATATTCTGGATATCAGACCGTTATCCGATATGTGGATCCCAAAATTTTTCTCCTAGTCTGTAGGATGACACTTCACTTTGTTGATAAAGCCCTTCGATGTAGAGAAGTTTCAAATTTTGAATGAGATGCTATTTATCTATTTTATCTTTTGTTGTTTATGCTTTCAGTGTTATACCTAAAAATCCATTGTTAACTGGTGATAATCTATGTCCTACTAATTATTCATCAGTTCTCAAAAGGTAGTGTTCTAGATTCTACTATGAAAGAAGGATCACCAGGAAATCAAAAGTGTAAGGAAAGCTCTACTGTAAGATCCACACAGTTTATTATGCTTCCTGATGATCATCCAGTAAAATTTGTGAGGTTTCCTACCAGAGAATAGTGTCAGAAGATAAGCTTTGAAATGGAAAAAGAGAAAGGTTGAAAAGCCAAGAATTAATGCCAGCCTTGGGCACATAGGTAGGAGCTGCCCTTATCTAATGCCAATATTAATGTCTACATCTTTACATGGCTGCTTTCATCAGAGCAGCTATACAGAATGTGTTTGGCTCCAAGGCCTGCAAATTGCTAGATTACATAGCCTCCTAGAGACATAAAGAGACTCTGTTCCATAAGAAGTCCTTAGAACCCCTGTGATCTTATTGTCAAGAAACACAAGAAACCACAAATTCTTTAAAATCATCAGCATTTTATATCAGGACTCAAAACTCATTGCCAAACAAAAGACAAGAATCACATGATTTTATCAATTGATGCAGAAAAGGCATTTAACAAAGTTCAACACTCATTCATGATAAAAACTCTCAGCAAAATAGGAATAGAAGGAAAATTTCTCAACATAATAAAAGGCATTTATACAAAGCCAATAACCAACATCACCCTAAATGGAGAGAGCCTGAAAACATTCCCATTGAGATCGGGAACCAGACAAGGATGCCCTTTATCACCACTCTTACTCAACATTGTGCTGGAAGTCCTAGCCAGAGCAATCAGGCTAGATAAAGAAATTAAGGGCATCCAGATTGGCAAGGAAGAAGCAAAAGTACCTCTGTTTGCAGATGACATGATCTTATACACAGAAAACCCTAAGGAATCCTCCAGAAAACTACTGAAACTAATAGGAGTTCAGCAGAATATCGGGATACAAGATAAACATACAAAAATCGGTTGGATTCCTCTACACCAACAAAAGAACATCAAAGAGGAAATCACCAAATCAATGCCATTTACAGTAGCCCCCAAGAAGATAAAATACTTAGGAATAAATCTTACCAGAGATGTAAAAGACTTATACAAAGAAAATTACAGTACACTTCTGCAAGAAACCAAAAGAGACTTACATAAGTGGAAGAACATACCTTGCTCATGGATAGGAAGACTTAACATTATAAAAATGTCTATTCTACCAAAAGCGATCTATACATTTAATGCAACTCCAATCCAAATCCCAAGGACATTCTTTAATGAGGTGGAGAAACAAATCGCCAATTTCATATGGAAGGGAAAGAGGCCCCGGATAAATAAGGCACTACTGAAAAAGAAGAACAAAGTGGGAGGTCTTACTTTACCTGATTTTAGAACCTATTATACTGCCACAGTAGTCAAAACAGCCTGGTACTGGTACAACAACAGATACATGGACCAGTGGAACAGAATTGAGAATCCAGACATAAATCCATCCACATATGAGCAGCTGATATTTAACAAAGGCCCCAAATCAGTTAAAAGGGGGAAAAGACAGTCTTTTTAACAAATGGTGGTGGCATAACTGGATATCCATCTGCAAAAAAATGAAACAAGACCCATACCTCACTCCATGCACAAAAATGAACTCAAAATGGATCAAAGACCTAAATATAAAATCTAAAATGATAAAGATCATGGAAGAAAAAACAGGGACAACGTTAGGAGCCCTAATGCATGGCATAAACAGTATAGAAAACATTGTAAAGAATGTAGAAGAAAAACTAGATAACTGGGAGCTCCTAAAAATCAAACACCTATGCTCATTCAAAGACTTCACCAAAAGAGTAAAAAGGCTACCTACAGACTGGGAAAAAGTTTTTAGCTATGACATTTCTGATCAGCGCCTGATCTCTAAAATCTATATGATACTGCAAAAACTCAACTGCAAAAAGACAAATAACCCAATTAAAAAATGGGCAAAAGATATGAATAGACACTTCACTAAAGAAGACATTCAGATATATGAGGAAATGTTCACGATCATTAGCCATTAGAGAAATGCAGATCAAAACTACAATGAGGTTTCATCTCACTCCAACAAGGCTGGCATTAATCCAAAAAACACAAAATAATAAATGTTGGAGAGGCTGTGGAGAGATTGGAACACTTCTACACTGCTGGTGGGAATGTCAAATGGTACAACCACTTTGGAAATCGATTTGGCGCTTCCTTAAAAAGCTAGAAATAGAACTACCATACAATCCAGCAATCCCATTCCTTGGAATATATCCTAGAGAAATAAGAGCCTTTACACTAACAGATATATGCACACCCATGTTTACTGCAGCACTGTTTACAATAGCAAAAAGATGGAAGCAACCAAGGTGCCCATCAACAGTTGAATGGATAAATAAATTATGGTATATTCACACAATGGAATACTATGCATCAATAAAGAACAGTGAGGAATCTGTGAAACATTTCATAACATGGAGGAACCTGGAAGGCATTATGCTAAGTGAAATTAGTCAGTTGCAAAAGGACAAATATTGTATAAGACCGCTATTATAAGAACTTGAGAAATAGTTTAAACTGAGAAGAAAACATTCTTTTGTGGTTACGAGAGGGGGGAGGGTGAGAGGGTGGGAGAGGGGTATTCACTAATTAGATAGTAGATAAGACCTACTTTAGGTGAAGGGAAAGACTGCACACAAAACAGGAGAGGTCAGAACAACTGGACTAAACCAAAAGCAAAGAAGTTTCCTGAATAAACTGAATGCTTCGAAGGCCAGCGTAGCAGGGGCAGGGGTCTGGGGACCATGGTTTCAGGGGACATCTAAGTCAATTGGCATAATAAAATCTATTAACAAAACATTCTGCATTCCACTTTGAAGAGTGGCGTCTGGGGTCTTAAAAGCTAGCAAGCAGCCATCTAAGATGCATCAATTGGTCTCAGCCCACCTGGATCGAGGGAGAATGAAGAACACCAAGGACACAAGGTGATTATGAGCCCAAGAGACAGAAAAGGCCACATGAACCAGCGACTACATCATCCTGAGACTAGAAGAACTAGACGGTGCCCGGCTACAACCTATGACTGCCCTGACAGGGAACACAACAAAATACCCCTGAGGAAGCAGGAGAGCAGTGAGGTGCAGACCCCAAATTCTCATAAGACCAGACTTAATGGTCTGACTGAGACTGGAAGGACCCCAGTGGTCATGGCTCCCAGACCTTCTGTTGCCCCAGGATAGGAGCCATTCCCAAAGCCAACTCTTCAAACATGGATTGGACTGGATAATGGGCTGGAGAGGGATGCTGGTGAGGAGTGGGATTCTTGAATCAGGTGGACACTTGAGACTATGTTGGCATCTCCTGCCTGGAGGGGAGATGAGAGGGTGAAGGGGGTTAGAAGCTGGTGAAAGGGACACAAAAAGAGAGAGTGGACGGAGAGCGCAGGCTGTCTCATTGGGGGACAGTGGTTGGGAGTGTGTAGCAAGGTGTATATGGGTTTTTGTGTGAGAGACTGACTTGATTTGCAAACTTTCACTTAAAGCACAATAAAAATTATTAA
This sequence comes from Elephas maximus indicus, assembly GCF_024166365.1. Lineage (NCBI taxonomy): Eukaryota > Metazoa > Chordata > Mammalia > Proboscidea > Elephantidae > Elephas > Elephas maximus. Next base: position 21,967,871 of record NC_064837.1, read on the forward strand.
AAAAAAAAAAACTCATTGCCGTCGAGTCGATTTCAACTCATAGCAGGCCTATAGGACAGAGTAGAACGGCCCTGCATAGTTTCCAAAGAGAGCCTGGTGGATTCCAACTGCTGGCCTTTTGTTAGCAGATGTAGCTCTTAACCACTACAGTACCAGGGTTTCCATCAGGGCTCAAGGCAACGTAAAATATTGTTCCCACGATTAATACTATGGGATAATATTAACAATCTTCCTAGAGAAGCTGAGGTACAGATGTGCAACTGAGGCTGAGATTCCTTCTCTGAGTAAAGGGGAACCTCTCCAAAGACTGATACGTACATATAGGGCACGGGAACAGTAGGATGACTCTGTCCATATACACAAATTTACTGTCACCTGGTTTCAGGTTTCACTGTTTAAAAAGTATAGATGGAGAAACCATCCTAACCATTGATCTTGATAATTATTCTCTGACTTACCTGGTAGAATCTGATCTCATGAGGTAGGAAGATGTTTATTTCCTGAGGATCTCTTAGGGTATCAACAGCAATGACCCCAAAGATCCTCATATACGCATCCTGAAGAGGCAGAGCCAAGAATGACCCATTACGATTATTCTTACGTCTGGAATGTTTCCAGAAGAAGACGTTCCCATGGTGCTGAACTTGGGGGACATGGATTGGCTTCCCTTCATCCACTACTGTAAAACTGAGGAATAGGAATACTAGGTTGGGGGAAAGGCAGAGGGGAAGACTTTAGATTAAACCATTCAGGACACTAGATCAATTCTCCATTCACAATCACTGGCATTATATATTAGAGAAGTGGACTCAGATAAAATTACCAGTTTGGAGATTTTGATTGGGGAGAAAGACTTAAGAACCAAACTTAGATCTTAACAGAAAACAGAGACATAATTTACAGAGCAGGCTGAAATAACTGAATTGACATCATGAAGCAGAGTCCCTACATGGCAAATCATTGCCTAAGAGAGAGCTCTAGAAATGATGAGGCGAAATCATCAGGACTGGAAATGCATCAGCTCCCACTCTAGAAGCATTGGTGGGTTGAGACATTATCTCTTGAGCAGCTAACTTAGGATTTCAATGTTAGTTTACTTGTGAAAGGGAATTATTATTTTAGAGAGGTAAAACCAACTTCTTCAAGAAGTTCTTACCTAATTCCTTTCATGTCCCTGTAGAGCACTCTGTTCAATACAAACGGAGCATCATCTAAAGTACAAGCCACATTCCTCAACATAACACTTCCTCTATCAGGCAGTAGTTCATTTTCTTCTAAGAGAGAAATGTGAGCACTGATCTTCTTATTTCCATGGGCTTCAGCATCCTACGGCAAAATGTTTCTGATCACCCATTTGCCAACTGCCAAAGAGCTACTCCCCTAATCATGCTGCCCTCATTAGCCAGTTTGTGCATCTGGCCCCAGTAACTCCATTTTCCTAAATAAATGATGCAGATAGTATCATTTGTGGACTTTGGGAAAAAAGGTGACATCACAGCTGTTCCCCTAAACTTGAGTTTTAGTGAGTGGAATGGGTTTGCTCTATGCTAATTAGACTGGTTTACTAAAAAAAAAAAAAAATAGACAGATAGATATCAATTCTACCCAAATTTAGAGACTTACGACTTGGATCCTTAGAACTATAATCACATTTCCTGAACTTCAGTTCACAGTATTTATTTTAGAGAGCTTAGGCAAGAAGATGCCTTCGTTTTACTTACGTTTCTTGACCGTCTATTGTGATGTGAATGTGGAAAAAAAATGATCTCAAGGAGTTATGAAATTGAGTCTATGTCATTCCAGCAAAGGGTTTCGTGGATCCCAGATTGCAGAATTTATGCAGCTATTTCTTAAAATAACTGGACATTTTCTCTGTATCTATAATATCATTATATTATTAATAATAAAAAAATATTATAACATTAATACACATATTGAACATGTCCATAAGTTGGGAACATGAGGACACTTTCCTTGATATTCGTCTCCTCTTTCTATGTATTCTTTGGGTTTGCTTTTCATGTCTTTTTTTCTCCTGCCTTTATTCCACCTTCTCCACATAAAAGATCTATGGAGTCACTAACAAATGTATTAAGATTTCTCTTAGGGTACCACAGATTTCTGAAGGTAGTTGGATTAATATGTCTTTTTTTTGTGACCGGTCCAGTTTCTGGTCACACCATTTCTAACTACATTGGAAAATTCAACCAAGGGTCATTATTAAGCTGAGATAAATGGCACAGACTCTTTGGATCAATGGAATCTGTAATATGTACAGAAGATACCCTGCTGTTTCTGGCTGGGAGGATCAGCAAGCTGAGTGTCTCTGAGGGGGTGGCAAGACTGTGGGCAGTGGCCCACTAGGGCCATGTGCTTTTGAAGTGACAGGGTTCTGTGATAGTCTCAGTTTGCTTCTTGGCAGTGCTGTGAAATGTTGTATGATGTTGGATTCTACTTCGAAATGACTTTAGATTAAATACAGTTTCTTTTCAAACTGACTTCCCAAACACCATGCAAGGAAATGTAGCTTAAACTGCCTGCATTATCTCCTTACCGATATTTTTCAATACCAGTCTATTGTCTAGTCTAGGTTCAGTTGACTCTCAGCACAGACGAAATTAGAAGTCCCAAGACATAATTCTATTTCTTCTACCTTTCCCCTTCTGCTTCTACCCTGCCAACCTGCAATCATTCCAGTTGTATCTCTGTTACACTTTGGGTCACTGTAATATATTGGAATGAAGAAACCATCGATAACAGCACCTAGCAATTTTTTGGGAAAAATTAGTGTGTTCTACCCTTGCAATCATGGAACATTACCCTTTGTGAGGAAAAATTTCCTTTTCTAGATCATTTTAGAAATCATACCTGGGTGAGGACCTTAAAGGTCTCAGCATACACTGGCTCCACGGACACCCCGCTGGTCTCTGCAGCACGTTGGATTTGGTGCAGCCACTTGCGCCTGGCAGAATTCCTCAGATTCTCAATATGGCTTCTCTCCAAAGCATTCATCAGAAACTCCACAACACTTTCCAGAACCTGGTCTTCATTGCCCCTGAGTTCAGATACAACCAATTCTATATATTTCTGAAACTGTTTTGAAGACAATCTTACTTCATGACCCTGGTGTGGCTGTGGAAATTGGATGTGTAGTTTAGCTAAAAGACATAAACACAAAACCAAGAACTAACAAAAATTCATTTATATGTGGGGGGGTATTTTCATTCTCCTCTTACAACAAACTGAAGCTCCTGTCAACTGTTCCATGGAAAAACAGGCATTATATCAAAAGCATCTTTGAGCCCAGTGGAACATTTTACAGTGATGTCCTATGCTGAACTCAAGATGTCATCATCTCTGTTTTTGTTTTTTAATTCTTCTACTCACCCAGGTGAAACTCCAGGGTCAACTTTGACTTCTCCATGATTTTTGCTTTCTATATCCATTAGACCACTAAATCTTATCTTTGGCAATCTTATTCTTTGGTGGTGAATCTTGTGGCCACTCCTTTCCATTCCTAATTCCATAACCCCAAGTCAGCTTTTATCACCATATAATTGGATTAACAGTAATAGTGTTCAACATATATATAATTGAATTAAAACACTGTTGGGTAAAGATTCAACTTTACCCAAAGTAATTTGGTCTTTATCCTTGGTTCCTGAGAGTTAGTTCTAAACTGTTGGAATTTCCTGAGTAATTGAGGTGTCTTTGTTATTTATGGAGCCCTGATTATGCAGTGGTGAAGAGCTACAGCTGCTAGTTGACCAAGAGGTCAGCCATTTGAAGCTACCAGCTGCTCCTTGGAAACCCTATGGGGCAGTTCTACTCTGTCCTATAGGGTTGCTACGAGTTGGGATCAACTTGACGGCAATGGGTTTGTTTTTTTTTTTTTCCACAAGTCTCAAAAAAAAAACCCTATATTTATGTCTATTCCAAAGAAAGTTGATCCAACCAAATGCAGAAATTATTGAACAATATCAACAATATCACACACAAGTAAAATTTTGCTAAAGATCATTCAAAAGTGGCTGCAGCAGTACATCAACAGAAAACTGCCAGAAATTCAAGCCAGATTCAGAAGAAGACATGGAAGGAGAGATATCATTGTTGATGTCAGATGGATCCTAGCTGAAAGCAGAGAAATTGGATGTTTACTTGTGTTTTATTGACTGTACAAAGGCATTCAACTGTGTGGGTCATAACAAGTTATGGATAACATTTCGAAGAATGGGAATTCCAGAACATTTTAATTGTGCTCATGAGGAACTTGTACATAGATCAAGAGGCAGTCATTCAAACAGAACAAGGGATACTGTGTGGTTTAAAGTCAGGAAAGGTGTGCATCTGGCTTTATCCTTTCACCATACTTATTCAATCTGTATGCTGAGCAAATAATCCTAGAAGCTAGACTATATAAATCAGAATGGGGCATCAGGATTGGGGGAAGACTCACTAACAACCTGCGATATGCAGGTGACACAACCTTGCTTGCTGAAAGTGAAGAGGACTTGAAGCATTTACTGATGAACATCAAAGACCACAGCCTTCAGTAAGGATTACACCTCAACATAAAGAAAACAAAAACCCTCACAACTGGACCAAAAAGCAACATCATGATGAACAGAGAAAATATTGAAGTCATCAAGGACTTTATTTTACTTGGATTCACAATCAACACCCATGGAAGCAGCAGTCAAGGTATAAAAAGACACACTGCATTGGGCAAATCTGCTGCAAGAGACCTGTTTAAAGCAAAGATGTTACCTTGAAGATTAAGATGCACTTGACCCAAGCCATGGTGTTTTCAATCACCTCATATGCATGCGAAAGCTGGGCAATGATTAAGGAAGACTGAAGAATTGTCGCCTTTGAATTATGGTGTTGGTAAAGAATACTGAATATACAATGGACTGCTAAAAGGATGCACAAATCTGTCTTGGAAGAAGTATAGCCAGAATGTTCCTTAGAAGCAAGAATGGTGAGACTTCATTCACATACTTTGGCCATGTTATCAGGAGGGGTCAGTCCCTGGAGAGGACGTCATGCATGGTAAAGTAGAAGGTCAGCATAAAAGAGGAAGACCTTCAACAAGGTGGATCGGCACGGTAACCAAAACAATGGGCTCAAGCATAACAATGATTATGAGGATGGGGCAGGACCAGGCAGTGTTTCATTCCGTTTTACATAGGGTCACTATGAGTCAGAACCAACTCGATGGCACCTAACAACAAAAACAACAACATAGGTCTCCAGACCAGATCTCACAGGTTATGATGGTGAGGTAGCTCTTGGGTGGGGGCTGCCAGGTTAAGGGACACACCTCATGATACTACCTCATAATGACCACCTCACGGGGATATGGCAAAAATTATCAATAAAAGCTCCGGACACTGAATCTCAATGCGTTTCCTGTTGGTGAAAGACATCGATGCATGTGGGGTAGATGGGCAATGCATCCCTTTTTGGGACATGGAAGCTTCCCGTTGGAGACACTCCCAGACCTCACCCTGTGCATCTCTTCATTCATATCCTTCTTCCTATAAGACTGTCATAATAATTATAGCACTGTCCATGAGTTCTGTGGGTCATTCTAGCAAATTATCAAATCCAAAGGAGTGGTGGGAGGCAGTAGGTCAGAGGTGAGGGAGCCTGGGTGGCCCTTGAGCTTGTGGCTGGTATCCCGAAAGGGTAAAGGAAAAATTCTAAATTTGTAGCCAGCAGGTTAAAAACATGATATTTTAAGTACAGAGAATTTTAAGTTATTTTAATAAGAAATAGTTGCATAAAGTCTGCAATCTGGGATTCCGAGAAATCCTTTCCTGAAATGACACAGATCGAATTTCTTTGCCAAACTATGCTAAGAACTGATTGAGAGCACTTTTTTCCCCACAACCACATCAAAATGCTGCATGGGATGGGGATGGGGGGCAGGGGAGACACAGGAGCCATCTTGAAAGAACTCCCAATTGCCAAATTTGAGACAATTTGAGCATCAAAATAAATAATGATAGTAATGAATTATAACTCATTGACTAAAATAGGAAACCATGAGTTCATACTGATATAAATGAATAAACGAAAAATTTGACAAAGAAGGGAATATTTATATGGCGTCCAAATACACTCACAAAATAGATATTGATAACAAAAGGAAAAAGAGTAACTTCAAAGTGGAGGGACCTGTCAGATATCATCTTAATCAGCTAGTCAAGGTTAACATCATCATGGAACTTCTGATAGGATTCAATGAGAAAAACAGCATCCCTTACGTGATATTCCTATCAAAGATGCATAAGCTGAATTTAATCAGGACGAAACAGACAAACCTAAATGAAAGACATACTACAAAAAAAGTGGCCCATTATATTCAAAAGTGCCATCTAATGAAGATTTCCATGAAAACCTGGGAAAGACTGAGGCATTCCTCAGTGATTCCTTGTTACAGAGTTCCAGAGCGAGGGAACAGCAGCCACTTGAAGCTAGCTACTTGTCCAGTTTTCAGTTTCTTTAAAAAACACTTTGCGTTTTGCAATGAAACTTTCTAAACAGATATGGCTCTTACTGTCCAAGATTTCTGGAATTTGGTGATGGAATGCATCACTAAAATATTATTACTTTAGGAGAGTTAAACTTCCTACTTAAATAGAAATTTATATATTAAACCAGATCTTGTCATTTAATTAAAAAAATTAAAGGGCATAGCCAGCAAGTTAATAGTTATTCCACAGGAGTGATGGGGAGAGTGATTTATTTCATGAAATTCCACAGTATAGAACAGGTCACATATCCTATAGCTTTTTATTTGTGATATTTCTGCTCCAAAAATTAGGTCGTATTAGAAATGAAAAGGGGAATGACAGGCTAAAAGGTCCAAGTTTCCCTCTTCCACATAGAAAACTCCCATTTTGAGCACACCACCAGTGATATTTTCTAACTCTGTGGCTTTATGCTATTTAAACTCCAATTTTTAATCTTGGACACAGAAAGAGATGACAGAAAGGGTAGAGCAAAAACAATAACGACCAAAAAAATACAGAGCTGTTTGAAGACTTGCTGATCAGTTGTTGTCTAATGCTTGAATTTAGAATTTTCTTCCTTTTTAAAAAGGCTAAATCTGCCTTTCTTCTTCCATATTGCCATCAACTCAGCAGTCAGCTCTTCAGGCCAGGTGGCTACCAATGTGTGTTCAGAGAGTCATTTTGTACAAGCCTGCCCTTAGAGAGAAGAATTTGTTCTTCCTGCTTGCAGACATTTTCTTCTGGCAGCAGGTTTTGCCTCCTCATTGCTTTCCTCGTTCTCATTTTCTTAGCTTAACCCTTTACATTTTATGCTTTCTGCCTATCCCTGTTGCTATACCTCAATCGCATATATTGGAACTTCTTTATAATATTACCCTTGGATTCCTTAAAATTCTAGAATTCATCATGCCTAACTCCTTCATTTTACAAATAAGGACACCCAGGTCACATGACCATTTAGTGATATAGAGCCAGTGTTGGAACCTAGCTCTCTTGACTATTGTCTAATGTTCTTCCCTCTGCAGAACATAGTTCTGTATTATGAAGTATGTCCATCTTGTAAGTGGAAAACATCTCATTATGCTTTTGGAATTTCATTAATTAAATCCTCTTTGGTCACAGCCTAAGACAAGCAGTGTAATGTAAAGTTCACAGAAGACGCAGCTAATGACATGACAATTGATAAACTTGGGTACATTTGAAAATCAGCTAATACAATGATTTTTGAAAGGACTGAAATAACCATGACAATTCTTTCTCTTGTGTACTATATACTTTAAGAATTGGAAACCTGGTATGCCAAAGTTGCCAGATAAATCCTTAAACTCAGTGAAGAGCAAAATCATTTGTACTGGGATCTGATAAAATGAATGGGGGTGGGAATTTACTGTATTAGAATAAGAATTTTGATAGCTTTTGAGAGGGAAGCATTGATTAGAAGAGAAATTTATAAGAGGAAAAAATCATCATGGAGAGTAAGGGGTTAAGTTAGTAAATTCAGGAGAAACTTGCAAGTCCACCAGACTTGAGGGGTGAATCAGCCCTTATGGAGGCAGACAGATAAGACAAGAAGAGAAAATAGGCAGAACTGTGGAGTGGTTTGGATTCTTCTAACCTCAAGAGTAAGAGTAGCTGAGGACACAGAAGGAACTTAACTATGTAGAGCTAATGTCTTGGACACAGAGCTCTGCAATGCTATATTGCAGTCTGGATTGCTCTGGCTATAGGACCCCCAAGTCTTACAATAATGACATTATAATGAGAAAAGGAAAACAGTAATTAGAGCTGGGGCATCTGTGGTCTAGTTAGCGCCACTGCAGAAGAAGATCTAGGGAGAAGTTTGGGAGGGATTTTATACCACAAGAAAGGGTGCATTGGTGATGCAGTATTTCTTAAAAGAGTGTCCCCTATTGTCTGTAGCATTTTCTTCTAAGCCGCTATCACCGTTCTGCAAATTTTGACGCTGGCACTTTCTTGAGCTTACCACAAGATTTCAACAGAAGATTTTCAGACAACAACCAAGTTGTTCTTTCATTAAAGGGCTAATGAAAAGGTCAAGGAAATGCAGTTGACCAGTCATGCCATTAGGAATAACTACTACGTTCACACATGTTTAGGTAATGAGTACTATGTCATGATCACCATTGAACACCAGCAATCGTGACATGCTATCAACGGTAAGATGAATCCCTGTTTCAGAAATGTTGAAATATAAGAAAACGTCTTAGAATTGATGAGATACAGTAATTTCTGTCTTGATGCTCAAGGGAACTTTTGGTTATACCGGCTGTCACTGACTGCAATAAAGCTAGTGTAAATAATAAATGATGTTGCATATCCATGTTGTCTCACCTACTGTAATTTTCAGGCACTGCTGTTGAAAAGAACATCAGATATCTGCTGTTAGGATTTATCTGTGTGCCCTTACCACCCACCCCTACCAGTCCAGAGGGTTAGGACTGTCTAAAGTGGGGAGCAAAACTGAGAATCAAGGTACCAGAAATGTAGGTTTACTCGCAAGAAGAGTTAGGGTTGATTTTTATTTTGGTGAGAAGACAATCATGTGGACATCAGAGTTTTTAATATTATGCTGAGTCGCTCTAATCAGCAAGACAAAGAACAACTTTCATTATTGGCTGAGAGAAACATGATCAAGGGGTAAATTTCAAGGGAGAAATTATGCACATTCCCCCAAAATAAGAATATGAACTGGCCAAGTGGAGCAAAATCTCTGCAAAGACTGGCCTGCACAAGTACCTTCCCCAGCACCCCTGCTAAGAGGCTGCAAAAACCAAAAGCCAAACATGTTGCCATCGAGTCGATTCCAACTCACAGTGACCCTATATAGGGTTTCCAAGGAGTGGCTGGTGGATTCAAACTGTAGATCTTTTGGTTAGCGGCTGAGCTCTTAACCACTGCACCATCAGGGCTCCTTAAGAGGCTGCAGTCTGATGATAGTAAGACTGTGTATGCAATAAACAGTAATCAGAATTAGAGCAACATATAGTTTCAGCAAGCAAGGTTGTGTCATCTGTGTATCGCAGGTTGTTAATGAGTCTTCCTCCAATCCTGATGCCCCACTCTTCTTCATATAGTCCAGCTTCTCAGATAATTTGCTCAGCTTGGGTGCTATCAATTCCGACAGTGTGCTGCTTTGATTTCTCTCCTTGTCTCTTGCTACCATCCAACATGTTTGAATAGGGAAATAGGGAGTCAAGGGATGCTGTGGAAGGCATTAGATGAGTTTAGCATTAGATGGTTATGTTTAATAAATAGAGACTTGGGGCACAAGTATTATGAGCACTAATTCCATCTGCTTAATTGATCCTGGAAAGGTTATCATGACACTTGTAACCTTCTTTAAAAATGGCACATTATTTTGTTCATATTCTTTCGTTTAGAACAGAAATTGCAAACTAAAACGTACATGTTCAGTGTTTCTCAATGGGGCAACTTTGGCATTTTGGGTGGGACAATTCTTTATTGTGCAAGACTGCCTGTATACTGCAGGATGTTTAGCATTCCTGGCACCCTCCCAGTAAATACTAGTGGGGTACCCTCCCCTCCTGCAAAAAAAAAAAAAAAAAAAGCCCCTGTTTATTTCCAAATGCTCCCTGGGGGTATGGTAGATAGCCTAGTGGGGAAACACCAGCACAATGGCTGTGCTTTTCCTTAGATGTTGAACATCCATAGTTGAGGAAAAAACTTCTTTGGGTCACTTTGTAATTTCCTCTACTTGTCAGCCTTGTAGAAGCATTTCAGCCACATTAGAGCAATATCTTCATGCTATCAGGTGAACAATCTAAGGACAATTTTGTATGTGAATCACAGAGAAAATGTTCAACTTGGATTCTTTTGTGAAAATATTAATTGCTTATAAAAAGCTTCACAGCCGAAAGAAGAACCTGGTTGGATTTCCATGGCCTTGATGTCCCTTAAACATACTCTTCTATGGTATGCTAACAAGAAAAAAAAGTACAATTTTAATTTCAGGAAAAGAGAATACAACTGGGCCAGGCAGAGGCTTTATGACTTGGGTCCTTAAAAGTCCTTTATTACAATTCCGCAGTGACCTAGGCAGAGATGGATCTTCCTTAGGCAATCATGACAAACAGCCAGTGTTTTAACTCGATTTATGTATGTCATTTATATTAGTCCTGGGACATTAAAGCCAAATTGTTACCACTACTTAAATAAGAAAATTCTTATGTTTTACCTTTTTTCATAGATTCTTTTTCCATTCCCTCCTTGTATGTGTACAACAGTTCATCAACTTCATTCAGATCCAAGAAGCCTGAGCCATCACTGTCCCATTTCTGAAAGAGGGCTTCTAAGAGAAGCCCCCGTCGAACTCGTGAAGCATTCTGTCTAACCTAGGATACAAATAGGATAACAAAGCACAGAAGACACAATTTTCATTGTGGTAGCTTGCACCCTATGTCTATGCCAAAAAAAGTGCAGTATCTTTTATAAAATCAGCTTTACTTAGGGGCCAAGATGATACTAATGGAAACATGCAGAGAGTTAATTTTAATTTCCTAAATGCCATTTTCCTGTTTCACTTCTTGACCAAAAAACAGGCATTCTCTTTACTGGACTAAAACACACTGACTTAGGAAGAGGCCTATATCTCCTTAAGAATCTTGATTCACTCCTTTTCACTCTACTCCTCGGTTGCTCAGGAATGTGATAAGCACCTGGCATGCTCTGCCTAGCTTCTTGGTGGGATATCTTTTGTAGTGAAGAAGATGAATCGCTGTGCTCAAACAATAAATAATGGCTGTACTAAAAAATATTTTTTATATTTGACATTGATTTTATCTACCTTTTAAATTTACTAGGTTAATTCTGTGAGTTAAATAATAATTGAATGAATATCTAGATAGATTTAATTGCAAAACTAAAGTGAATATATTCCATTGGGTTAAATGGGAGGAACCACAATTGAAGAGGCAAACAGAATATCAACTCGAGAATTAGGTTGAGAAGAATCCTAAGGTTGATGAGATTACTGAATATGCTTGGTGAATCTAATTTACCCATTTCATGTAAGAGTCCATAAACTGTTTATTTCAGTTAATTTGGGTGCATTTGTCTATCTCTGAAGTAAGTAGTTTATACTTTGGAAATGTCTATTACCTGGGTGCCCATGAATAAAAATATATACCCAAGCCATAACCATACTCCTAGGTATGTGTATTTGCAGATGCACTTACAAAGCAGAGAGAATAGAATACACACACGTTTTTGCGTATATACATATCTGTTCTTCAGAATCTGCTACTAAAGCTGCAGGGGAGGAAAAACAAAGCTGTACAATAAGCCACCTCCTGCAAGGAGTAGTCATGTTATTATTAGGGCGATGAGTTCTCTGGAGTGTGATCTTAGACCATTTAACAATAAAACAAAATATTTAATGCCTGTGATTGTTGAATTAAAGTAGTAAATTTGGTTGTAAGATGCTTAAGGAGAGCCACGTTAGGAGCAACTGAGGTTGAGATTTACTTTATAATAGTGACCTAATTTGTTTCATTGATAAATATAACCCACCTGTTCTAAGGCACTCATTTTCTCTTCTTTTGTTTCAACATAGCACCTCCTAAAAAAGGAGGTGAGGTCCTCACTGACATTCAAAGAGGCATCTTCACCAACAAATGTCTCCAGGAGTTGCACAAACTGGAGCAGATTGAGGGAAACTCCATTGAAGGCAGTCCTGCCTTTTCCTTCTTTGTAAGACTGAATATTTCTGATAATTGAGTGTAGGTCTGTCAAGCATAAAACATACACCAAGCAGTCAAGTGAAAAGTTTTCTCAAAGCTTAGGGAGAATATATGCGAGTATCTATCATAATGGACATCTGCCATTTTTGCTTGTCGGGAATCCATGTTCCCTTAATGAGGATAACGTTCTCCTTTTTCCTTTGGGAAAACATCACTCCTCCACTGTCAGTTCAGATGACTCAGGTGGTGCTGAGCCTCTTCAACTTTTGCTCCAAGGGTGACCATGTGATACAGGTGTGATTCATGTAAGACATAATGTAACCCAATACAGGCCAATGAGAATTAGCTCCAGAACTTTTTTGGGAAGTACTGGGGAAAAAGAGCCCTGGTAGTACAGTGGTTAAGAGCTCAGACTGCTAACCAAAAGGTCAGCAGTTCGAATTCACCAGCCGCTCCTTGCCAACCCTATGAGGCAATTCTACTCTGTCCTACAGGCTCACTGAGTTGGAACTGACTCAACGGTTACTGGGGAAGAGTCACTCTTTTAGAACTCTGATTGCTGAGCTAGTAGGATATAAGCTTAGAGATGCTTTTGTGGCCATTTTTGCCACAATATAGCAAAAAATACCTAAAATTTAAAGTAACACAGAGAAGAACAGGGCTAAGAGGTAGAGAGACAATGTCCTGCTGTTACTGTTTGAGTGCTTGGATACACTTGTACCTGAAACCACCTGCACTCTGGACTTTTCAATTAAATAAGCTAGTAAATACCCCTACCACAATTTCCCCCACCCCAAGAGTCTTGACTAATACATTTATCCTGAAGCTCAATGTTACAACATGAAGCATATTTCATAAAATGTCAGCCCAATGACTTATGTTTGATTTATTCATTTATTCAGTCATTCATGACCTTCTGTCTTCTAAATGAGATTTGACATGACTTAAAATGAACACCCATGCAATTTTTTTTAATGGCAAAAGTAAAATTGAAATACAGAAGTAAGATCAGGGAGAAGAACATGAGCAAGCAAGCCACAAGAGCTTGACAAATGCCATGCGTTTTCACCAAAATATTTTGAGGAGCGATAGTTCGTTATCTGATCCAGCCTTAAGTGAGAAAAAAATTTGCAGAAGGAGAAAAATAATCTAATTAGCTATAGTACTTGTTGATATGAAAGGTAAAATGATAAAATAGCATTCTAGTAAAATGCGAGTACTTGTTGGAACAGTAGTTGTTAAATACATGGTTTATCTGGGAGCTAAAAACCATTCTTGGCTCGGTCGAGTAGATCCATCTTTGTGAGTCTTCAAAAACAAGACAGATTCTTACCTGTTTCAGGTCTTCGGATACAGACCTACCAAAGAGAGGAATAGCTGGAATGATTTCAATTGAGTTCTAATATCTAATATCTGATTCCCTTTGTATGCAGGGATCACAGCTTCAAAGAAGTTGTGGGCCACACAATGGTAAAAAAAAAAAAAAAAAAAAGTATACATAATGCCATAAGTTTAAAAATAGAAGAGCATTCATCAACAGCACATGCCTACAAGTACACCACCACCAAAAATACTCATCTTGTATATATTTAAATCAATTAGCTAAGTCTAGTCTTTATCATGGGGGTACTACAGTAAATTAAATCCACAAATTGGACTGCCACCTATGCTTCCTGATTTCACTGTAAACATGTACCTGTGAATCTGGAGTTACCATAGATTAAGTTTGCCTGTTCCTCATCTTCAAATTTGGCATACTTCGTCTTCCAATTACAAGTCAAAAATTCACCTGTAAAAGAACACACTCTATACCATAGCCAATTTAACTTCACTTCCACAATATTTTTGTTCTAGAGTATAAATGAAAGGAGGCTTAAATAAGTAGTTACCTGACCATGCCTTTCCTTCTACTTTTTGGGACTTAGGTTCACAGGATTTTTCTTTCTGAACTTTTTCTGCGGTTTCTAGAAGGTACAAAAGAAAATGCGTATGAATTGGATATATTAGGACTAAAATTCTTTCTATTATATATTCTAAGGTTAATGAATGAAAGAAATGTCTTGCATATACAACATAAAAAAACTTCTTTTCAGGTACTTTCCCATATATGTTTTGAAACACTGAACCACATTTAAAACACTTAATTTTAATTGTTGAGAGCTGCTCTGTAGCTAATTACACTACTATAAAAGCTGTTCGCTGTCCCCCAATTTGGCCACCCATAATGAAAGTTGCATTTTCCAGCCTCCTTCTCAGCTAGGTGTAATTATATGCCTAAATTCTGACCAATGATATGTGAGGGGAAGTGATGTGATGCCTACCTCTTTTTCTTTTACCTTGCCTATCAGATAGAATATGGATTTGGTGGTGAGCCATCTTGGACCATGTGGTTGGAGAATCCACAAGATTGAAGGAACTTGAGCCCCTGCTAATTTCATGGGACTAAGCCATCATACAAGTTTTGACTTTTATATGAGAAAAAAAGAAACTCCTATCTTGTTTAAAAAAAAAAAAAAAATCTTGTTTAGACATTGTTAATTTAAATCAACACTAATATAACATTCAATTGAATAGTAACTTCACTGAATTTTTTTTATCTGCGTTCCTGCTATATAAGGAGAACTAGAAACTAGTAGCCTCATTTTGTAGAGAAATAAACGTAGGTTGAAAAATGAAAGATTTCAAATTAGTTGATGATAGTGTAGAATCTGGAACACAGGTTACCCATCTCCTGGAGTTTTAAATAAGAACTTTCTTGGGACTATGGGACTTTAGAATTAGACATAACTTTAAAAAATCACACCTATATGAGGTCTTAAGTGGTATTGAGATTGGCTGTCTAAAAGACTAGACTTTTCAACAAAAGGGAATAAACTGGAATACAAAGTTCAGAGGAAATGTTTTCTGCAGAATAAATATTGAACTGCAGGGCTCTTTCAGTTTTAAAGATGACTTGCAGAAACCCTGCTAGAAAACATAATATTGTGCACATAACTGAAAAAAAGCAAAACTCATTTTATAGCTGAAATACAAGAAATTTTAGAAAGTAGTTTCTAATATACAATACATTTAGAACAAAAGGGCTCCTGCTGCCTTTTCAGAGACTCAATTAAAACATTTCTCTATCTAACATTGCTAGGTTTCTTCTTCACAAATGGGCTTGTAGTGAAAAAGGAGAATCTTGGTAAGCTGACAATGGAGACATTCTGGTTTGCATTTAATTAATTGTTCAAGCTATAGACTCACGTTGAGTAGCAAAGCGTGCCTGATGTTTGCATGACCTGATATGCCAGAAAAGATCCTAATTTCAATGCGTATATTCTGAAAACATGTTTAAAACCACTCCACAAAACAAGGAGCTGATGTTGCAGAACTGCATTCCTACCTGGAAGATGATATTTTCTACTTGATGTTAGAACTTCTTGCAGTTCAGAACTTATGGCTAGTTCCTCTTCATATGCTTGCCCCTGAAACCTCTCTTCCTGTGGAGGGATTACTGTGTACTCAGAAGTAACCTCCTGAGAATTTGTACTTGACTCTGAAGCTGAGTATATATTCTGATGCTCTGGAATTATTTCTCTGTGTAGTCCTTCTTCTGTCATTGAGACTCTACGTGATCCTTGTTCTGCAGTTGACCCTGTATGTGATCCTTGTTCTGTCATTGACATTCTGCGTGATCCTTGTTCTGCAATTGACAATCTATGTGATTCTTGTTCTATCATTGACATTCTGCGTGATTCTTGTTCTGCAATTGACAAGCTATGTGATTCTTGTTCTGTCATTGACATTCTGCGTGATTCTTGTTCTGCAATTGACAATCTTTGTGATCCTTGTTCTATCATTGACATTCTGCGTGATTCCTTTTCTGCAGTTGACCCTAGATGTGGTCCTTGTTCTGTCATTGACACTCTGCGTGATCCTTGTTCTCCAGTTGAATCTGTACGTGGTTCTTCTGTTATTGACTCTCTGAGTGATCCTTGTTCTGCAGTTGACCCTCGGTGTGGTCTTTGTTCGTGTTGTCCTTGTGCTCTTATTGATGCTCTGTAAAGTCCTTGTTCTGCAATTGATTCTCTGTGGGTTTCTTGTTCTGCAGTCAATTCTATGTGGGTTCCATGTTCTAAAGTTGACACTCTGTTTGGTCCTTGATCTGTTGCTGACTCGCTATGTTGCCTTTGTTCTATTATTGACTCTGCACTTGATCCTTGTTCTGGAGTTGACCCTGTGTGGGTTCCTTGTTCCGCTATTGAGTTCCTATGCAGTTGTTGTTCTGTAGTTGACCCTCTACTTTGTTGTTCTTCTGTTGATGTTCTTTGTGATCCTTGTTCTGCAGTCATTCTCTGTTGTTCTGGTGAGTTTGGTGGTGGTGATGATTTTCTCTGTTCATCATGTTTTTGTTGATCTTGATTTTCTAACAATTTACTTTGCATTTTTCCAGCATGCTTTTCAGCAACTAATGTGTTCATCTGTAAGAGCATATGATCAAAGTCTTCATAGATGTGTTTCTGATTATCCATATCTCCCCAGAACTCAGACAAATCTATCTCTTCAAACTCAACGAGTGGCCCTAAAGCAGAAAACAAAACATTTACCTAAACAAATGATTTTATAATGTAGAATGAGAGCAATCAAATTAACTAATGTAAAAAATCATTGAACACAGTGATGGTAATATTTCTTTAAATAAATATTAATTACCTGTCCCTGCAACGCAATGAAAGACAAAAAGTACCCAAGGAAACATAAAAAATGCTCGCTACTAAGTTAGAAACCATCACTTCCTAAAAGGTGGGCTTTGGAAGTGAACATGATCCTTCTTTTGCTACTTGGATTGTTGCTTAGGCTGCCAAGGCAAACGGAATTTGTTCATTGCCTTTAGTCCTCTCACAATAAGCACAACATAGGGATGGCGAAGGGATGTTTAGATGTCTTTCATCTAAACACCTTTTCAATGACTGTGATAACAAAATAAATTCAAGTCTCTATCCCTGGTAATCTTTCACTGGGGCTATGTTTTTCCAATAGTCATTGTCTCTCTCAGTTTCCTTCCCCTCTTTCTTTCTCCTTCACTCCTCAATTTTTCCCCCACAACTGCATGGGCACCTGGTTCAGAATTCTAGGGAAAGATTGAATAGCATTCACCAGAATCCCACAGTTAAAAAAAAAAAAAAAAAAACAGACCTGATGGGACTCATGCCATGAGCCTACCCTTCTCTACCCGAAATGTTTAGTAGTTAAGCTATACTTGTGATTCCTGCAAATTTCAGGAATACTTCTTGTATACCACCCACAGATTATGAAATAACCAATCAATACATTCTCACATAAAACTAAAATATAGCCATTCTTTTGAAAGCCTAGCCATTCAAAGATATTATCTTTAAAAAATAAAAACGAAACCCATAATTATATCTGTTTTGGTAATAATGTAAAAATAATGTTTTACTGTACACGTACAATAAATATATGCAAGTAAAAATGCTTGGGAGAGGGAAATATTTTTCTTAGAAATGTTAGAATTCTAAGTTGGACACATTAAGACTGCAATTATCATTACTGACTTAATTTCTAAAACATTCAGATTAATATTAGAACACCCCATCATCTGAATGAATTTAAAATTGAATTCTAGCTGTGTTCTCACATGACAACTTTTAGTATTGTGCTATGGTGAAAAACAGATTGGCTGGGATTAAAAGTAAATTTTGTAGGGAATGCACAACTACTTATACCTATCATGATCTAAGGCAGATGTTGTCGAGAAGGAATTCCATGGGGGAAGAATGACCTTGTGTTATCGTAGCAATGTAATGCATCACCCCAGCTTAAGCAAACTCCTTCTGAGTAAAACTTACATTGTCTTGGGTTTCGGAGTAATGTCTTAAGCATTTTTGGACTTTGATCATAGAATATTTCCAGCAAGGTTAATGTCCTCTGCCGATCCAAAAATCCCACCTAAGCAGAAAGTTTGTAATTATTTGTTAGAGGGTTTAGAATTTTTATGTGATGAAATATGACTTATCACCACCACCACCATCATCATCAACATCATCTAAATAAAATCTGCCGAGTCAAATCAGGAAAGCTGTATCTTGTCTTCAGATTTATACCGTACTTCCCCATTCTTTGACATGTCAAAACGCCTTGCACTTAGACAGTTAACAAATATTTTCTTTGTTACTGCCTTATTGATTGCTAAATCCAGTATATAATGTTCAGTTCGTATATAATCCAACCTTCACCAGAGTTGATACTTGTCTACTATCTGGTTAGTGATTTCCCCTCCCCAACCCTTCCCTCACTCATAAACATCGAAGATTTTCTTTTTCTGTGTGTAAACCTTTTCATGAATTTTTATAATAGTGGTCTTATACAATATTTGTCTTTTTGTGACTGACTTATTTCACTCAGCATAAGGCCCTCCAGACTCATCCCTGTTGGAAGATGTTGTGCAGATTCATCATTGTTCTTTACTGTTCCTTAGTATTCCATTGTGTATATGTGCCACAGTTTGTTTATCCATTCATCTGTTGGTGGGCCCTTAGGTTGTTTCTACCTTTTTGCCATTGTGAATAATGCTGCAATGAACATGGGTGTGCATATGTCTATTTGTGTGATGGCTCTTATTTCTCTAGGATATATTTTTAGAAGTAGGATTGTTGGATTGTATGACATTTCCATTTTCAGGTTTTTAAGGAGGCACCATATCATTTTTTATAGTGGTTGTACCATTTTACATTCCCACCAGCAGTGCATATGAGTTCAAATCTCCCTGCAACCTCTCCAACATTTGTTATTTTCTGCTTTTTTAAAAAAAAAAAAAAATTTTAATTAGTGCCAGTAATGTTGGGGTAAGATGGTATCCATGTAGTTTAAAAAAAAAAAAAAAAAAAAAAAAATTTTTTTTTTTTTTTAATGGCCAATGATCAAGAACATTTCCTCATGTGTCTGTTAGCTGCCTGAATGTCTTCTTTGGTAAAGTGTCTCTTCTTATCATTTGCCTATTCTTTAATTGGATTGTTTGTCTTTTTGTTGTTGAGGTGTTGAAGTATTTTACAGATTTTAGAGATTAGAACCTTGTCAGATATGTCATAGCCAAAAAATTTTTCCCAGTCCATAGGTTCTTTTTTTACTCTTTTGGTGAAGTCTTTAGATAAGCATAAGTGTTTAATTTTTAGAAGATCCCAGTTATCTAGTTTACCTTCTGGTGTTTGTGCATTGTTAGTTATGGTTTGTGTTGTATTTATGCCTTGTATTTATTAGGGCCACTAGTGTTGTCTCTATTTTTTCTTCCATGATATTTATCATTTTAGGTTTTATATTTAGATTTTTGATACATTTTGAGCTTTTGTGTACAGTGTGAGGTATGGGTCCTGTTTCTTTTTTTTTTTTTTTTTACAGATGGACATCCAGTTTGGTAGAACCATTTGTTAAAGAGACTGCCTTTTCTGCATTCAATAGACTTTGGTCCTTTGTCACAAATTAGCTGAAGGTAGGTGGATAGATTTACATCTGGGTTCTTGATTCTGTTCCATGGGTCTATGTGTCTGTTGTTGTACCACTACGAGGCTGTTTTGACTACTGTGGCTGTATAGAAGGTTCTGAAATCAGGTAGTGTGAGGCCTCCTACTTCATTCTTTTTTTTTTTTCAATAATGTTTTGCTTATCCGGGGCCTCTTTCCTTTCCATACAAAGTTGGCTATTAGTTTTTCCATCTTATTAAAGAATGCTGTTGGTATTTGGATTGGGATTGCATTGTATCTGTAGAGCACTTTGGGTAGAATTGACATTTTCATAATGTTGAGTCTTCCTATCCATGAGCATGGTATGCTTTTTCACTTATGTAGGTCTCTCTTGTTTTCTTTATATAGGTCTTTTACATTTCTGGTTAGATTTATTCCAAAGTATTTTATCTTTTTAGGGGCTATTATAAGTGGTATAGTTTTCCTGATTTCCCTTTTGAAGTTCTCTTTGTTGGTGTATAGGAAACCAACTGAATTTTGTATGTTTAGCTTGTATTCTGCAACTCTGCTGAATCTTTCTATTAGTTTCAGTAGTTTTCTTGTGGACTCTTTGGGGTTCTCCATGTATAGTATTATATAATCTGAGAATAAGGATAGTTTTACTTCTTCTTTTCCAATTTGGTTGCCCTTTATTTCTTTTTCTTGCCTTATTGCTCTAGCTAGAACTTCCAGCACAATGTTAAATAGGAGTGGTGATAAAGAGCATCCTTGTCATGTTCCCATTCTCAGGTGGCATGCTTTTAGCCTCTCTCTGTTGAGAATGGTGTTGGCTGTTGGTTTCATATAGATGCCCTTTATTATGTTGAGAAATTTCCCTTCTATTCCTATTTTATTAAGAGTTTTTTAAATCAGGAATGGGTGGTAGACTTTATCAAATCCCTTTTCTGCAACTATTGAGATGATCATGTGATTCTTTTGTTCCATTTATATAGTAGGTTATGTTGATTAATTTTCTAATGTTGAACCACACCTGCATACCTGGCATGAATTCCACTTAGTTGTGTTGTATTATTTTTTTTAATATGACACTGAATTCTGTTGGCTAGAATTTTGTTGAGAATTTTTGCATCTACATTCATGAGAGGTATAGTCTGTAATTTTCTTTTTTTGTGGTGTCTTTGCCTGATTTTGGTATCAGGGTTATGCTAGCTTCATAGAATGTATTCAGGAGTATTCCTTCCTTTTCTATGCTTTGAAATAGTTTGAGTAGTATTGGTGTTAGCTCTTCTCTGAATGTTTGGTAGAATTTTCCAGTGAAGCGGTCCGGGCCAGGGCTTTTTTGTTGTTGCTGTTGGGAGTTTTTTTAAATTACCTTTTCAAACTCTTCTCTTGTTATGGGTCTATGCAGACTTTTGTCTCTTATCTTTTAATTTAATTTTTGGTGAACTTAGTCATATCAATGTTTTTAATTTTGAGGTAGTGAAATGTATAAATCTTTTCCTTTATGGTCTGTGCTTATTTGGAGCAATCTTTAAGAAATAATTAACTATACTTAGTTCAAAAGGTATGCTCTATATTTGCTTCTAAAACTTTTAAAATTTTGTTTTCTACATCTAGGTCTCTGATCAACTGTAACTTATTTTTTTTTTTTATTGGTAAGATTGGAATTTATTTTTTATATTTTTTCCAATGTGAAAAGTCAATTGTTCCAATATTGTTTATTGATTAGTCATTTTCCCACTGATTTCTACCTCTTCAGTATGCCAGGAAGGCTCATCTGGCATCGACCTAATTGGATGTAGGCCATTTTTGAGTCACAGTTTCAGTTAACCTACCAAGGAAACTGTTAAAACAATTCCAGAGGTGTAACTAAATTATGACTGGTAGGGTGCGTGCCTGTGCACCACTTGAGGAGGGGCGCTAATGAGCAATTTCTTTTGGTCGTCACAGTTTCCATCACCAGCTGTGAGAGATCATTCAGCAATTTAAAACGAGTTGCCATAGGTGCTATTTTCCATAGATAGGCCACTGCCCAGATACTAAAAATACTACAACTAAGTATAACAATATTGCTAAGCTTGGGCCAATCCAATGTTATACTTCATCCCCCTTAGTCTAAAATTACTTAGGATCAATTCCCACACATATTCCACAGATTTTTGCTACACAAATTAAGCAAAAACTTGCTATTTTCTTGGAGCAGCAACATCTCTAAGGACAAATTTTGCATTAGTACCCCTGGGGGATGCTTAGATCTGACTCCAATTTTGGGTCTAAAGGCAATGAACATTGTACAGGTGTGTCTTAAGGAAAATAGGCATCCCCTTATAAGTTAGTTGCCCAGAGTCTGTAAGTAAAGAAAAGCTAATGGTCTAAGATAGGAGAATACAGATTGCTACTGCTGGCAAGGAAGGATTAGGGAGATTTGTGGCTCAAGTGTCAGCTTCTTCTGAGTATACTCAAATGCAGTCATTCCAAGTCTCAGGTCCCCTCTATTTCCCAAGCAATGTGCTAACTTTCTCATAAGAAACTTGGCAAGTCTGTGAATTCAACTTACATTATAATTCTGTCACATTAAATTTTAGCTGATTTTTTATTGACATCTGCTGAAGCTACAGGAAATAAAAATTCCTTTACAGCCATTATGGAAACTTTCTGGTTTTCTGACTGCAACTTGAGGTGAGAGTTTAAAAGATCTGAGCTTGCCTTTTACTTTCTATATTTCTCCAATGCAGTGAGATGAAGCCCACCTACTTATAGCCCTCATAAACCAAACCACACCCATTGCCATCAAGTCGATTCTGACTCATAGTGACCCTATAGGACAGAGTAGAACTTACCGTAGCGTTTCCAAGGAAAGCCTGGCGGATTTGAACTGCTGACCTTTTTGGTTAGCAGCTGCAGCACTTAACCAGCATGCCACCAGGGTTTCCTATAGCCCTTACAGTCATCATTATTATAACTATGGCCAAATGCAACAACCACTTGATCTCTTAAAGCCTTTCCTTCAATAGGCACTTAATCTCAAACAACTGTATGTGACAATTA
The DNA here is from genome assembly GCF_024166365.1 of Elephas maximus indicus. Lineage (NCBI taxonomy): Eukaryota > Metazoa > Chordata > Mammalia > Proboscidea > Elephantidae > Elephas > Elephas maximus. Next base: position 21,990,620 of record NC_064837.1, read on the forward strand.
AATTTATTTTTCATTGAAGAATAACATATGTGACAATTAAATTTATTTTTCATTGAAGAATAACAAGCATGCAATAAAAAAGTGGGCAAATTCTAACTGGTTAGATCCATGAATGTTTATCTATCTATACATCATGTAAGCATCACTCATATAAAGATTAAAAAAAAAAAACTCATTGCCATCGAGTCAATTTTGACTCATAGTGACTCTATAGGATAGAGTAGAACTGACCCAAAGGGTTTCCAAGGAACAGCTCGTGGGTTTGAACTGCCAACCTTTTGGTTAGCAGCCTGAACTCTTAACCACTGTGCCACCAGGGCCCCATATAAAGATAAAGAACATTTTTACCACCATCAAAAAGCTCTTTAACAGTACTTCAAACTCAGTAATTTCCCCAAAGCTAACTATTATTCTGATATCACCATAAATTAATTTTGTCTGTTCTTGAACTTCATATAAATGGAACCATATAGTACATGCTCTTTTGTGTCTGACTTTTTTGCTCAACTTTATGTCTAAAAGTGTCATTCGTGTTTCATTTGACTACAATTCATTTTTACATTGCTGCCGAATAAGCTACTGCATAAATATACAAAAAATTATTCACTCTATTTCAAATGGGCATTTGTGTTGTTTTCAGTTTTCAATTATTATAGTGATATTTTGTTGCTCATGCTTTTGGTGTCATATCTAAGAATCCATTGCCAAATCCAAGGTCATGAAGATTTACCCCTATGTCTTCTTCTCAGTGTTTTATGGTTTTAGTTCTTATGTTTAGGTCATTGATCCACTTTGAGTCAATTGTTTTAAATTTGAAAATATTTTATTACATAATCTTTTCATAGCACCACCAGCAGTAACAGAAGATGTAATTCCCAGTTCCTAATCCTGAAAAATATACTTTTATATTTATATCAATACCCCACTCCTATCCCATAATTCCACTACCTACTGTGGGTCTTTGCTTTAAAGCAGGAAACTATTCTTACAGGTAAATATATATGGAAGCTAAATAAAATACGGTTAGATCGACTAGGGATAGCTTGGTTGTAGGAGCAGGGAGGAAGAGGTTGTCTAGGCTGGGCAGGATGAATTACTCGGGTCTATCAGAAGTGGAGGCGGGCAGTATGTAAAAAGGCAGCATCAGGCAGGTGGGCTCTGGTGTCCTTGATTCATTAAGAAATGGCCTTTGTAGCAAGCAGCCATCTAAGATGTATCAATTGGTCTCAACCCACCTGGACCAAAGGAGAATGAAGAACACCAAAGATACAAGGTAATTAGGAGCCCAAGAGACAGAAAGGGCCACGTAAACCAGAGACTACATCAGCCTGAGACTAGAAGAACTAGATGATGCCTGGCTACAACTGATGACTGTCCTGAAAGGGAAGACAACAGAGAACCCCTAAGGGAGAAGGAGAGCACTGGGATGCAGACCCCAAATTCTCATAAAAAGACCAGACTTAATGGTCTGACTGAGACTAGAAGGATCCCAGTGGTCACGGTCCCCAGACTTTCTGCTAGCCCAAGACAGGGACCATTCCCAAAGCCAACTCTTCAGACAGGGATTGGACTGGACAATGGGATAGAAAATGACTCTGGTGAAGACTGAGCTTCTTGGATCAAGTAGACACATAAGACTATGTTGGCATCTCCTATCTGGAGGGGAGATGAGAGGGCAAAGGGGTCAGAAGTTGGCGGAATGGACACGAAAAGAGAGAGTGTAGGGAAGGGATGGGCTGTCTCATTAGGGGAGAGCAATTAGGAGTATATAGCAAAGTGTATATAAATTTTTGTATGAGAAACTAACTTGATGGTGGATTTGAACTGCCAGTCTTCTGGTTAACCACTGTCCTCCCAAGCCCCATTATTAGAAATACTTTTCGATATTAACTCTTCTTGATTTTAAGAAACAGCATAATAACATGTGGTAGGCAGCTCTTTTCTGTAGGAAGCTGCCAGCAAAGAGGGGAACCAAAAACAATCTTAAGCAATCCATTGACTTGAGAATGGGAAAGAGAAGGAGCTAGAGAAAAGTTAATAAATGCTTCAGGGAAATACCTTCAAACTACAGCCTGCAGACTGCTACCAGTCTATAACAAGGTAAGTACAGAAATTGAGAAGAGCTTCTAGAAAAATTTATAGCAATTTGAGAAAGTAATATGATAAAAATTCAGATTGGAATCTGATAGTAAAAAAATGTGGATTGTACTTGTAAATACTTTTTCTCTCTATTATTTCATTTTTATTGAGTATCAGTCCACAATAGACTGGATGGAAATTAACTCCATAACCACCACTAACAGCAAACCTAAAATGAATTCTTCACTGCAAATAGTATGAGAAGCACTGTTGTAAGGGTCTTAACTTACCTTCCCATGGTCACAATACAAGAAGAGTTCAGCAAACATCTGTCTCCTCATGTCAGCTTTTATGACCTCCCGAAACTCTTCTGCACAGTGGCAAAGGTGCTTAAGGAGTTCCTCAAACATTTCACTTTTAAAGTCTACAATGTGTGAAGAGATGTACTGCAGAGAAAAAAGAGGACAAATGGTTGATTTTTAGTAGTGTTCTTTACTTGGACTTTCCTGACGGTCAACTGATGTACATGAAATTTATTGGATGCAAATGTATTTTCAAATTTTTTTATCATTTAGATAAAACATTTTCATGTAAGTGTTGCTTTATAGACTATGCCACAGAGATAGGTAGCCAAGATAGCTTTCTACACCGTACACCAGTGGGACTAGATATTTTCTGAGCAATTTACCTCTAGATCACATCAGTAGGCATTATGTAGGGCAGACTTTCTTCACAGTATGAAATACCAGCAGCCCTAAAATGTTGCTTGTAAATTAAAAGTTCTAAAAACTGAGTCCAGTTTTTCTGTTGATGTATAGCATATAAGCATATGTGTGTTTCACTATGCTTTACTACCAGAGTATAAGGGATGAGGATTATGAACAGTTTTTATGTCTTCTGATATTGCAATAGGCTGTCCTTGGTCTTTTTTTTTTTTTTTTTTTTAAGTCTAGAGACTGAAAACAACTATATTCTTGGGCCACTTCTCTTGATCCCTGACTCTGCCTACCAACTCAGAGCATGACCATAAAACCAGAAGAGAAAAATCAGAACCATCAACATATATATACACACATTTCAACATATATATACACACATATACTTACATATATATACAGAGAGAGGGAGAGAAAGATTTATCTCAAGGAAATGGCTTAGTGATTGTAGAGGCCACCAAGTCCCAAATCCATGGTTCAGATATCAGGCTGGAGGTTTTTTGGGATTCAGGTAGCTGCAGGGGCTGATGAACCCAAGATCTGCAGGTAAGATGGCAGGCCACTGGCTCACAGGCTGCAGAGGCTGACGAATCCTAAGATTGGCAGGTAAGCTGCTAGCTCAAGTCCCAAGAAGCAGAGATCAGATGATGGCAAGCTGGATGTGGGATCCAGAGTGACAGCCTTGCTGGAATATCCATGTATATACTCGAGGTAGGACACAGCCCCAAGGAAACTCCCTTTCAACTGATTGGCTGCTCATAGCAGATATCATCATGGAATTGATTACATCATCACATAACTGCCAAATTACATCATTACATAACGGCAAACTATATCATAACTGCCAGACCACTGAGAATCACAGACCAACCAACTTGACAGACAACCTTAACCATCACATTCCACCCCTTGTCAAACTGGCACATGTACACATCTCTTTAAACCATACATAATCTGTAAATGAAGACAATTATAAAGTCATACTCGCATGTAACATGATACAACTAACACACGTACAATTGAAAATGTACTAGCCCAGTTTACATCTTATATTTTATAAGTGAAGAAAACAAAAATATTTGATGCATACATACAAAGAAGAAATACTCATAACAATTACAGTCATTGTTTCTGCAACTGGTCCCATAGTTGTGGCTGGTATTTAGAATATCTTTTTCCACCACTCATTCTCTATTCCCTTTACCATTAGGAAGCTCCTCAGCTGGTGCTTTTCCTGGAAGAGTGACCCAAACCTTCACTCCTGAAGGGTCTAGGCCATTAATATTCATGTCAGAATTGGGTTGCTGTAGTTTTCCACTGATTTTAATTACAGGGCATGGTAGTACTAAGACATGCCCTAAGAGGTCTCCTGTATTCTAGACATACTCTCCTTTACTTCCATTACTTAATGTCAATCTGATTTCCTCTTGGAATCAGGATCAATCACTGCAGCTAATACGGTAACTCCCTTCTTTGCCTGTTGAGCCAGAGGCATGAGGAGCCCAAAGTGGCCAGGTGGCATTCATTTCCAGTTCATTGGAATTAGTGATGTGTCTCCAGCTGGAAGCATTCCTCCCTTTGAAACTAAGACATCTAGACCCGCAGAGCATAAGGTGGCAGGGACAGGAAGCAAAAATTTTACGAGTGGGTCACTCGGGTAATAGTGAGTGGTGCCACTTCCATTTCCATCCCTTGATTCCTGGACCCATGAATCCTGGCTATGGGAGAAACAGCATCATATATTGGATGCTGGTTGAGAGCATATACAACCCCTGGAGAACACTGCCCTAGCCCTGCAAGGTATTGCCACATAGCTGGCACTATAATTGCATCTTTACAAGGCCATTCCATTATTCTATCAAGCCAGCTGCTTTGGGATGATTGGGAAGATGGTAAGACTAGCAAATTCCATGAGCATGAGCCCATTGCCACACTTCATTTGCTATGAAGTTAGGATGATGTTGTGTGGACACCATGATGGTGGATAAGGCATTCTGTAAGACCACAGATGGTGGTTTTAGCAGAAGCATTGCATGCAGGGAAAGCAAGTCCATATCCAGAGTAAGCATCTATTCCAGTAAGAACAAAATGCTGCTGCCCTTTGCACCATGGAAGTGGTCCAATATAATCAAGCTGCCACCAGGTTGCTGACTGATTACCTCCAGGAATGTTGCCATATTGGGGACTCAGTGCTGGCCTCTGCTGCTGGCAGATTGAGCACCCAGCAGTGGCTGTAGCCAAGTTGGCCTTGGTGAGTAGAAGTCCATGTTGCTGACCCCATGCATAACCTTCATCCCTACCACCATGGCTACTTTGTTCAGAAGCGCATTGAACAATGATGGGAGTGGCTGGGGAAAAGGGATCACTGGTTTCCACAGAACTCATCCTCCTATCCACTTGATTGTTAAAATCCTCCTCTGCTGAGGTTCCCCTTTGGTGAGCATTCACATGAGACACAAATATCTTCTCTTCTTTGGCCCATTCCAAGTAGTCTATCCACATACTTCTTCCCCATACATCTTTGTCACCAATTTTCCAATCATGTTCCTTCTAAGTCCCTGACCATCCAGCCAAACCATTGGCCACAGCCTATGAATCAGTATACAATCACACATCTGGCCATTTCTCCTTCCAAACAAAGTGAACAACCAGATGAACTGCTCCAGGTATTGCCCATTGGGAAGATTTCCCTTCATCAATGTCCTTCAGGGAGGCCCCAGAAAGGGGCTGTAATGCTGTTGCTGTCCACTTTCGTGTGGTGCCTGCATATTGTGCAAAACCAGGCATGAGTTTTCTTTTCCTCAGTCAAATGATTATAAGGAACTCCTCATGAGGCCATAGGTGCATACTGGGAGAAGGCAGGTCGTGTGACAGGAGTGGAGACCATGGGCATTTTGGCCACTTCCTCACGCAACTTACTTGTGCCTTCAGGTCCTTCTCAGGCCAGATCTCATATATACCACTTCCGTTTAATGATGGAGTGCTGCTGTGCACGTCTCACTTTATGACTCTGTGAGTCAGACAACACCCAGCTCATGATGGGCACCTGAGGCTGCATGGTTACTTGGTGACCCGTGGTTAAATGTTCAATCTCTACTAAAACCCAGTAACAAGCCAAAAGCTGTCTCTCAAAAGGAGAGTAGTTTTCTGCAGAGTATGGCAGGGTTTTGCTTCAAAATCCTAAGGGTCTGCACTGTGATTCACCAAGGGGGCCTGCCAAAGACCCAAACAGCATCTCTATCTGCCACTGACATCTCAAGCACCATTAGATCAGCTGGATCATATGGCCCAAACGGCAGAGCAGCCTGCATGGCAGCCTGAACTTGTTGCAGAGCCTTTTCTTGTTCTGGGCCCCAGTTAAAAACAGGTTTTTGAATTGCTTGATAAATAGGTCTGAGTAGTACACCCAAATGAGGGTGCCTCCAAATGCTGCCTCCAAAATCCAAAGAGACCCAACAGGCATTGTGCCTCCTTTTTAGTTTTAGGAGGGGCCAGATGCAACAACTTATCCTTTACTTTAGAAGGAATATCTTGACATGCCCCAATGGTTTAGACCTAAGAAAGTAACTTTCGATTGCACGTGGTGCTCTATTCATGGTCATGCCCTGTTCTTCAAGTGGCATTTTCCCCCATGGCTACTTTAAACTAAGAAGTCCCTTTCAGGCACAGAGAATCCAAGGATCCTAGCCATCATATAAAATACTGCTTCTATTTGGAAAATAGGTTCCAAGTTTCAAACTTACAGAAGCTTTTTTGGGGGAGGCGGGGGGAAAGAAGCCAGGTAATCGTGAAACTGCCATTGAAAAAATTATGGACACTGTAACCACTCAAGGTAGCCTTTGCCTTAAGATAAACCAAGAAAATTTTAGACATGCCCATCTCTCTTTCAGGAGTCCCGGGGTGGTGCAAATGATTAGGCACACGACTACTAGTTGAAAGTTTGGCAATTAGAACCTACCCAGAGGTACCTCAGAAGATAGACCTGGTGAACTGCTTCCAAAAGGTTAGCCTTGAAAACCCTATGGAGCAGTTCTACTCTGCACAGATGGGATCACCATGAGTCAGAATTGACTCGACAGCAACTAACAACATCTCTCTTTTAAACTTCTCTTGAAGCAGATTATCGGGAATTTCTTTATCAAAATAAAGGGAATTTGTAGAGCTCGAAAAGTCCAGGGAGGAAGAAAAAAGAACACTTCTACCTAAAAACTTAACTAAATTTTTGATGACCAAATAAGCAAACAAATATATTTGAAATGGTTTTCTTCAGTTGATAAGCAAATTAACCAAGCCCAGATAATGAAATGAAAAGGTATATCCACTGTAAAACTGAAATTTGGGAATTTCAGAAAGGATCCATCTATCAATGCCCGCTTACTCTTGGCCTGAACACAAGACAATGCAGTTAGTTTTGCTAATGGAAACCCACAGAACCTAGGGGTTAAGACTTCTGTTCTTTTTCAAACTTGTGTCTAGTTGCCATAGAGTAGATTGACTCACGGAGAACCCCTGTGAGTGGGAGTAGAACTGTGCTCCATAGAGTTTTTTTTTTTTTAAATAATTAATTTTGTTGTTGAAAATATACATAGCAGAACATACATCAACTCAACAATTTCTACCTGTACAATTCAGTGACATTGATTACATTCTTCAAGTTGTGCAACCATTCTCACCCTCCTTTTCTGAGTTGTTCCTTCCGCATTAACAGAAACTCACTGCCCCCTAAACTTTCTATCTAATCTTTCGAGTTGGTGTTGTCAGTTTGATCCTATATAGTTAAGTTTTTTAAAAGAACGCAATGCTCAAGACAGACATTCTTTACTTATTAAGCTAAACTCTTCTTTGGTTGAAAACTGTGGTGGTGTAGTGGTTATGTGCCGCAGCTGCTAACCAAAAGGTTGATAGTTCAAATCCACCACGTGCTCCTTGGAAGCTCTATGGGGCAGTTCTACTTTGTCCTATAGGGTTGCTATGAGTCGGAATTGACTCAGTGGCAGTGGGTTTGCTTTTTGGTTTTATTCTTTGGTTTAAAGAAGACTTCAGGGAATATTTTTGGTTTAAGGTTTAAAGACTATCTCAGGGCAATAGTTTTGGGTTTTCATTCAGCCTCAATGTACAGAGATTTCAATGACTGGTGTTTTGGAAGTAAGTCATCAGGCCTTTCTTCTGAGGCACCTCTGGGTAGACTCCAACATTTGGTTAGCAGCCAAGCACGTTAACCATTGCACCACCAAAGGACTGCTCAAACTTGTACGGGGAACACAGTAGCTGTTTCCAGCACTCAGCACCTGTGTTAAAGTGGTACAAATGGTAACATTTGTCTCCTGTAATGAGTTCTCTTCAGAGGGTTAGGGAGGCGTGTTCTCAAAATTTAAAACAAGTCTGAGACTCTCTCAAAACAGATTTCTTACATGCCTAAAACAAAACAAACTAAAAAATTCAAATAAACCAGTGGACTCTACATTTCAAATTATTTCTGTCAATATGCAAATATTTTCAAGTATTTGTTCTTAAGGTTCCTGTTGAAGCAAGGAGACACAAGGTAAGGCAGGTGGAAGAAATTTAAAACTCATGACCTCCAGATGAGTTTCCCAGATAAAACCTGCACCATTGAAGCCTCATTTTTCTTATATTATGCATCCCTCAGCAGCAATGAATATAATCATTTACAATGTTTTTCACCTGTTCATTGCTTTCTAATTTTTTTAAAGTCTTTAATTGCTTACATTTTGATCCTCCCATTCCCTGATCCTCTCCCTGGACCCATACACACACACACACAAGGAATGCCTGCATGCACACAGTTACACTCACATACAACACTGCACTATTTGGTCTTTAAGGGTAAGAAAGACAACTTTTAATTTGACCTCGCTGCTAGCACACTATTTGTTATATGCCTGGTAACTAAGAGACTAGATGTAAACATTCTAAAAGAGCTACTTTTGGTCTTCACTCACTGGAATAAAACAGATGAAAAGTGAGAGAAATATTATTGTCACCTAAGAAATCATCATCTGTGCATTCATCCATCAGAAAACATATACACTAGGAAAATGAGGCTCACATGGAGGCATCTGTGACCATTCATTCTCTCCGTTACTTTTTTTCTCTATATTATTTACGACTCTGTTTCCTCCAAACACGCTCGCTCCCGAGTGCTAATTACACTAAAAAAAATTACACTGCTCCTTACAAATGATCAGAGGGGCAAGTGCATGGCACAGTATCTCCACTGGGTGGCGCCTGTGTGTAATAGCGTGACTTTAAGCCCGACATTTATAATTAGTTTTCTTCCAGTTTCATTAAATGAGTGCTGAGAAAAGTCTTAAAGCCAATCTCTTTATAAAGCAAGTGTTTCAAACACTACTTCTATGCATATGGGATGGCCCAATGGTTTGTTGATCAGATAATTAAATATTTTCAATAAATATTTCTGTACAAGAAATACTTTCTTGTTTTCTGTCCAAGCAACGGCTGTCTATAATGAAGGTGCCTGAGTGTGTGCTGTTTGTATTTCAGGAAGAGAAGCTGGGAAATGTCAGGAAAACGAATTCTCACCTCTCAAATCGCCCAAATCATGCATTGAAACAAAATAACATACCGTAAATGTCCACAGAATTAATATGATATGTACTCATTAGCATTCTGTGTAATGCCTATGTTGATAGGGTCCCAACCTAACTTTCCTCCCTCGTTTCTCACCCTTTTGTATTCATGTATCTCACACACTAGTCAAAACGAATTCTTCGCTACCGTGTAGACATAAAATTCTCTTTCAGGACTTACTGCCTTTTACATGCAGTTCTTCTGCCTTCCTGAAAAGCCCTCCCTTTTCTACGTAAGTCCAGTTCCTGAAGACCCAGCTATAGTATATTACCTGGGACTTATCGGCTCACTCACTCTACTGGTGCTCTTCCGTCTCCTCTGGGATTCTCTGGTCTAGTACAATCGTTTGCAGTTCTCTGCCTGTTTGTGTCCTTGCTTATCTCTGTAACCCCAACACCTGGTACATACAGCAAAAACTGGCCATTCTGGAGTCCAAAAATTTAATTGTATTGGCTCAGAGTCACATGGCAATGTCAGGCTTGAGCCTGCTGCGGAGAATGAGAACCAATTGCTATCACGTGGAAGATGAATTCACCACATATTCACACACATATGGTTCCATTTGTGGGAAATGTCCAAAACAGGCGAAGGTACAGAGACAGAAAGTAGATTAGTGGTCACCTAGGGCTGGAGGTTTGGAGAGAAATGGGAGTAACTACTAACTGAACTGGCATAGAGTTTTGTTTTGGGTGGGGGGGCGGGGGAGGGAGCAAAGAAAATGTTCTAAAAATTAAGTATTGTAATGGTGGCACAGGTTTGTAAATATACTAAAAGCCACTGGATTATGTACTTTAAATACTGGATGGTATGGTTTGTGTTGCATAGCGAGGGCTGAATAATGGTCCTCAAAGCTACCAGCCCAAGCTACCAGCCCCTAGTTCCTAGAACCTGTAAATGTAATTTTGTATGTGAAAAGGGTTTTTGCAGATGTCCAGGTAAGAATTTTGAGAGAGAGCGATTATCCTGGTTTATCTGGGTGGGCCCTAAATGCAACGACATGTGTCCTTATAAAAGACAGGAAGAGGGAGATTTCTCTGACAGAACAGAAAGAAGGAGGCGATGTGACCTCGAAGGCAGAGACTGGTAATGCGGCCACAAGTCAAGGAATGCCACCAGGCACCAGGAGCTGAAAGAGGCAAGGAATGGATCCTCCATAGACTTTCAGGAGGGTGTGCAGCCCTGCTAACACCTTGATTTTGGCCCAGCGATTCTGATTCTGGACTTTTGGCCTCCAAAATTGGGAGGCAATAAATTTTTGTGGTTTTAAGCCACCAAGTTTGTGATAATTTGTTACAGAAGTCATAGGAAATAAAGCAATATGTGAATTATACCTCAATATAGTTGTTAAAAAAAATGTAATGTCTCCACAATTATGTAGATTTTTCGTTCCCTTGTCTTTACATTTATAGTAATTTTTATCTTATATATTCTATTTTGACATTCTGTAAGTTCATAAAATTTTAAGAGAGTGCTTTCATCTTTACGAATTTTGAACTTTACAAATACAAATTTTAACATTCACAAATATTAGAAATACTCTTGGTTCCATGAAATGATTTTAAGTCTTGAAATTTGCTCAGTTTTGTTTGCTTGCTTGGTTATTTTCATTTACACGATATTCCCTTAACAAGTCTTTTACTTTCATTTTTTGTCACTTTATATTAAATGAAAATATAAAGTTGAATAGCATTTTTATCCAATTATAAAACACATCAATCGTAAGACGAACTGCTGATTTAATAACAGATTTTTGTGGTTTGGGAAGACGGAGAAGAATTACTATTTACTCAAATGTACACAGTGATTGCAAGATGTGTCCTGACTTCAAAAATGCAAAAAGAGTTGTGGAAACGTAATAATTGGATTGCTTGGTCTGATTCAATATAAGAGTTTTTATCTTTTAATAGGGAAGTCTAGCTCTTTTATATTTATTAAAATTTAATTGTATACATATATTGCATTTCATTCTTTCTGTTTTTTTTTTAGCTTCCTTTTTGTTTCTGTCCATTGTTCCACGCATAGTAATTTGTTTTATTTATTTTTTTAGTTGTTCTTTAGGTGAAAGTTTACAGAGCAAACCAGTTTTTCATTCAACAATTAATACACAGATTGTTTGGTGACACTGGCTGCCAACCCCGTGATGTGTCAACATTCTCCCCTTCTCCACCCCAGGTTCCCCACTTCTATTTGTCCAGTTTTCCTGCCCCGTCTTATCTTTGCTTTTGGGCTGGTGTGCCCATTTAGTCTCATATACATAATTAAACTATGAAGCACATTCCTCATGTGTGTTATAGTTTGTTTTATAGGTCTGTCTAATCTTTGGCTGAAGGGTGAACTTTGGGAGTGACTTCAGTACTGAGTTAAAAGGGTGTCCCAGGGCCATACTCTTGGAGTTTCTCCAGTCTCTGTCAGACCAGTAAGTCTGGTCCTTTTTTGTGAATTTGAATTTTGTTCTACATTTTTCTCCCACTCTGTCAGGGACCCTCTATTGTGATCCTTGTCAGAGTGGTCGGTGGTAGTCAAGCACCATCCAGTTGTTCTGGGCTCAGTCTGGTGGAGGCTGTGGTACCTGTGTTCCATTAGTCTTTTGGGCTAATTAATATTTTACTTGTGTCTTTGGTTTTCTTCTTTCTCCTTTGATCTGAACAGGATGGGACTATGCATAGTAATTTGGAAGATAAATGTTGCATTTATATTATCAATATTGGCTAGGTTTACTTTTTTCAAAAGCGTGTTTTAATAGTTTAACAATTTAATAGCTTAAAAAATAGTTTTTTTAATGTCAGAGTCAAGCATGAAAATGCATTAAAAAAAAAAAATCTCCCCCCTCTTCCCACAGTGGTTAAGAGCTCGGCTGCTAACCAAAACGTCTGAAGTTCAAATCTACCAGCCGCTCCTTGGAAACCCTATGTGGCAGTTACTCGGTTCTATAGGTCGCAATGAGTCAGAATTGACTCGACAGCAGTGGGTCATTCTTCCCATTTAAGACAAAGTTTAGCAAAATTTTGCTTTTTTTCTACACCCCTGCAAGTTATTTTATATTATATATTACTTCTTTTGAGAATAATTTGGTATTTTACTTATCCTGTAACTAGATTTACAACAACATTTGATATCTTTCTTTTATCTGGTTTCAGTGCTTACCACCAGTTTTTTGTTTTTGTTTTTAAATAATATTTTATTGTGTTTAGGGTGAAAGTTTACATAGCAAGTTAGGTTCCCATTGAACAATTCCTATACAAATTATTCAGTGATATTGGTTACAGTTTTCATAATGTGTCATCATTCTTATTCACTCTGTTCTGGTTTTACCATTTCCAGTACTCTAGTTTCCCTGTCCCCTTACCTTCTCATCTTTGCTTTAGAGCAATTTTTGACCATTTTGTCTCATACAGATATTTTTTAAAGGAGGTCATTACTTATACGTGTCTGTCAGTTTGCTGTACTGTGGGGGCTTGCATGTTGCTGTGATGCTGGAAGCTGTGCCACCAGTATTCAGATACCAGCAGGATCACCCATGGAGGACAGGTTTCAGTTGAGCTTCCAGACTAAGACTAGGAAGAAGGACCCAGCTAAAAGCATTAGCCAGTGGAAACCTTACGAATAGCAGTGGAACATTGTCTGATATAGTGCTGGAAGATGAGCCCCCCAGGTTGGAGGGCACTCAAAAGACGACTGGGAAAGAGCTGCCTCCTCAAAGTAAAGTCGACCTTAATGACGTGGATGGAGTAAAGCTTTCAGGACCTTCATTTGCTGATGTGGCACGACTCAAAATGAGAAGAAACAGCTGCAAACATCCATTAATAATCGGAACCTGGAATGTAGGAAGTATGAACCTAGGAAAATTGGAAATCATCAAAAATGAAATGGAAAGCTTGAAGACTGATATCCTAGGCATTAGTGAGCTGAAATGGACTGGTATTGGCCATTTTGAATCAGACAATCATATAGTCTACTATCCTGGGAATGACAACTTGAAGAGGAATGGTGTTGCATTTATCATCAAAAAGAATGTTTCAAGATCTATCCTGAAGTACAACGCTGTCAGTGATAGGATAATATCTACAAGGAAGACCAGTTAATACGACTATTACTCAAATTTACACACCAACCACTAGGGCCAAAGATGCAGAAATAGAAGATTTTCATCAGCTGCTGCAGTCTGTAATTAGTCAAACTAGCAATCAAGATGCATTGATAATTACTGGCGATTGGAATGTGAAAGATGGAAACAAAGAAGAAGGATCAGTAGTTGGAAAATATGGCCTTGGTGATAGAAACAATGCCAGAGAGGGAATGATAGAATTCTTCAAGACCAACGACTTCTTCATTGCAAATACCTTCTTTCACCAACATAAACAGTGACTGTATACACGGACCTTGCCAGATGGAACACACAGAAATCAAATTGACTACATCTGTGGAAGGAGATGATGGAAAAGCTCAATATCGTCAGTCAGAACAAGGCCGGGGGCCGACTGTGGAACAGACCATCAGTTGCTCATAAGCAAGCTCAAGCTGAAACTGAAGAAGATCAGAGCAAGTCCACGAGAGCCAAAATATGACCTTGAGTCTATCCCACATGAATTTAGAGACCATCTGAAGAATAGATTTGATGCATTGAGCACTAGCAACCGAAGTCCAGACGAATTGTGGAATGACATCAAGGACATCATCCATGAAGAAAACAAGAGGTCATTGAAGAGACAGGAAAGAAAGGAAAGACCAAGACGGATGTCAGAGGAGATTCTGAAACTTGCTCTTGAGCGTCGAGCAGCTAAAGCAAAAGGAAGAATTGACAAAGTAGAAGAATTGAACAGAAGATTTCAAAGGGCGTCTTGAGAAGACAAAGTAAAGTATTATAATGACATGTGCAAAGAGCTGGAGATAGAAAACCAAAAGGGAAGAACACGCTCGGTGTTTCTCAAGCTGAAAGAACTGAAGAAAAAATTCAAGCCTCGAGTTGCAATAGTGAAGGATTCTATGCGGAAGATATTAAACAACGCAGGAAGCATCAAAAGAAGATGGAAGGAATACACAGAGTCATTAGACCAAAAAGAATTAGTCGCCGTTCAACCATTTCAAGAGGTGGCATATGATCAGGAATCGATGGTACTGAAGGAAGAAGTCCAAGCTGCTCTGAAGGCACTGGCGAAAAACAAGGCTCCAGGAATTGATGGAACATCAATTGAGATGTTTGAACAAACAGGTGCAGCGCTGGAGGTGCTCATCCATCTATGCCAAGAAATATGGAAGACAGCTTCCTGGCCAACTGACTGGAAGAGATCCATATTTATGCCTATTCCCAAGAAAGGTGATCCAACTGAATGTGGAAATTATAGAACAATATCATTAATATCGCACGCAAGCAAAATTTTGCTGAAGAACATTCAAAAACAGCTGCAGCAATATATCGACAGAGAACTGCCAGAAATTCAGGCTGGTTTCAGAAGAGGATGTGGAACCAGGGATATCGTTGCTGATATCAGATAGGTCCTGGCTGAAAGTAGAGAATACCAGAAGGATGTTTACCTGTGTTTTATAGATGCAAAGGCATTCAACTGTGTGGATCATAATAAATTATGGATAACATTGCGAAGAACAGGAATTCCAGAACACTTAATTGTGCTCATGAGGGACCTTTACATAGATCAGGAGGCTGTTGTTTGGACAGAACAAGGGGATACTGATTGGTTTAAAGTCAGGAAAGGTGTGCGTCAGGGTTGTGTTCTTTCACCACACCTATTCAATCTGAATGCTGAGCAGATAATACGAGAAGCTGGACTGTATGAAGAAGAACGGGGCATCAGGATTAGAGGAAGATTCATTAACAACCTGTGTTATGCAGATGACACAACCTTGCTTGCTGAAAGTGAAGAGGACTTGAAACACTTACTAATGAAGATCAAAGACCACAGCCTTCAGTATGGATTGCACCTCAACATAAAGAAAACAAAAATCCTCACAACTGGACCAATGAGTAACATCATGATAAACGGAGAAAAGATTGAAGTTGTCAAGGATTTCATTTTACTTGGATCCACAATCAACAGCCATGGAAGCAGCAGTTAGGAAATCAAAAGACACATTGCACTGGGTAAATCTGCTGCAAAGAACCTCTTTAAAGTGTTGAAGAGCAAAGATGTAACCTTGAAGACTAAGGTGCGCCTGACCCAAGCCATGGTATTTTCAATCACATCATATGCCTGTGAAAGCTGAACAATGAATAAGGAAGACTGAAGAAGAATCGATGCCTTTGAATTGTGGTGTTGGTGAAGAATATTGAATATACCATGGACTGCCAAAAGGATGAACAAATCTGTCATGCAAGAAGCACAACCAGAATGTTCCTTAGAAGTGAGGATGGCGAGACTGCGTCTTACATACTTTGGACATGTTGTCAGGAGGGATCAGTCCCTGGAGAAGGATATCATGCTTGGCAGAGTACAGGGTCAGCGGAAAAGAGGAAGGCCCTCAACGAGGTGGATTGACACAGTGGCTGCAACAATGAGCTCAAGCATAATAACGATTATGAGGATGGCTCAGGACCAGGCAGTGTTTCGTTCTGTTGTGCATAGGGCCGCTATGAGTCAGAACCGACTCAACAGCACCTAACAACAACAACATTACTTATGGGTGATATTTTTTATTTTGTGGGCCAATCTGCTATTTAGCTAAAAGGTGACTTCAAGGGATAATTTCAATTTAAGTTTTAAAGAGTATTTCAGGGCGACAGTCTCAGGGAATCCTCTACTCTTACCAATCCAGTAAGTCTGAACTTTTTAAGGAATTTGAGTTCTGTTCCACGTTTGTCTCCTATTCTATCAGGATCCATCTACTGTAACCCTGATCAGAATGGTCAGTAGTGGTAGCCTGGCACAATCTAGTTCTTCTGGTCTCAAGGTAGATGAGAACATGGTTTGTGTAGACTATTAGTCCTGTAGACTACTTTTTTCTCTGAGTCTTTGGTTTCTTTCTTTGTTTTTTGTTTCTGGATGAGTAGAGACCAATAGTTGTACCTCAGATGGCTGCTCGCAAGTTTTTAAGACCCCAGACACAACTAACCACATTGAGATGCAGAACATATACTTTATGAACTATATTATGGCAGTTAACTGAGTTGTCCCACGAGACTATGGTCCTAAACCTTCAAAGCCAGAAAAGCGATCTAGCGAGGTGTTGGGTTACATCTAAGAAGTATCTGTAACTGTGTCCCCTATGTGGTTTATTATATATATACAGGTGTACATGCATGCACACACACAACTGTATGTACATATGCCTATAGATACATCTATCTGGACACACATCTGTACTCATATATTCATACCCATACACATACATGTCTATATACATATTTGTGTAACCACACGCAAATCAGTAGGTAAAATGGGCAAAGGATATGAACAGGTAATTCACAAGAAGAAATTTTAAAATTACACAAAAATGTTTACCCTCGCTAGTAATCAAAAAATTAAAAAAAAAAAAAAAAGGCCATCAAATTGCAGAGGCTTCTTATATTCAGTAATGTCCACTGTTGGTGAGAACGCGATACCTTGAGACCTCACCTACACTGGTGATGGGAGAATAAGTCAGTACAATCTAGAGCACAATTTGACAATAGATATCAAAACCCTAGCAATGTTCATATGCTTTGACCTAGTAATTCCATTTCTAGGAATCTATTCTAAGAAAATTATTAGGGCTTTAAACAAAAATTTATATGCAGATATTAGTCTTATGATTTTTATAGTGAAAAAGGAAAAAGTAGATATCCAACAATAAAGTATTAAATAAATTATAATACAATCACATAATGGAATATTATATACCAAAACCACACTACTGTGGAGTCAATTTCAACTCATAGCAACACTGTGTAACTGGCCCATAGGGCTTCTATGACTGTAAATCTTTATGGAAGCAGGCCATCACATTTTTCTACAGCAGAGTGGCTAGTAGGTTCAAACCACTGACCCTTCAGTTAGCAGCCAAGTGCTTAACCACTGAGTCACCAGAGCTCCTTGGAATATTATATATTTAAAAAACAAAAACAAAAACCCTTGCCATTAAGTTGATTCTGACTCTTAGATGACATTACAGGACAGAGTAGAACTGTCCCATATGGTTTCCAAGGAGCAGCTGCTGGATTCAAACTGCTGACTTTTAAGTTAGCAGGCAACTGCTTAAACACTGAGCCACCAGGGCACTGAAATCATGTTTTAAGGACCAAGATGGAGTAGATTAACTTCTCCCTGTTCTTTCTGCTAAAGTACAGCTAAAAATCCTGGATATTAGCTATAAAATAAACTTAAGAAGACTATGAAAGTTACCTTGACTATGGGACTCATCCAAGTTAAACAAAAGAAAATAGAGGAAAGTGGTATTGAAAGATATGGAACAACACAAAAGCAACTTATGGAAGACTTAGGATTCCAGTACCATTAAACTGCCTATTTCCCTACAGTAGAATAATACTTTCTCAGATACAGTGTAATGTTGACTTTGGAACCAAATCGCCTGAGTCCAAATCTCCTCAGCTCCACTGGCTGTAAGAGCTTGTGCAGGTTACTTAACCTTTCTGCACCTTATGTCCTCCTCATCTGTAGAAATAGGGGTAAAAATAGTGTCTGCCTTACAGGGTTGCTGAAAGGATTATCTGAATAACTTAGAACAATGCCTGGCCTATAGGAAATGCTCTGTAAGTTTTAGTTCTCATTATTATTATTTGATTAATTTTATATTTAGTAAAAATATTCATAACAAAACATACACCTATTCAACATTTTACACACATACAGGTCAATGACATCAGTTACATTCTTTGCATTGTGTCACCATTCTCACTACCTCTATCTGTATTGTTTCACCACCATTAACTTAGACTTTGTCCCCTAAACTTCTCTGTGGTTTAGAGTTAATGTTGACAATCCGATCTTGTATAGATTATTCTTTAAAAGAACACACTGCTCAAGGCAAACATTGTTTACTAGTTGAGCTAAACTATTGTTTAAAGATGACTTCATGTGATAGTTTTGGTACAAGGCTTATCTCAGGGCAATAGATTCAAGGGTTCCCCCAGTCACAACGGGTACAATAAGCCTGGTTTCTATAAGAATTTGAAATATTGTCCCACATCTTTTCTCTTCTTGATCAGGGTCCATCTCTTGGGTCCTTGATCAAAATGTTCAGTAATGGTAGCCAGGCACTATGCCATTCATTATTATTTTTATAACCATATTTCATTGAATCTAAGAAGCTGGTTTTTCTTGATCTTACCAGAAGGTAGCAGTGGAAGTTTTTCATACTTTCACATCATGAGTGCCACTGGTTGAAAGCAGTTGTTAAGATGCCCTTGATTGTAAAATGCAACCCAATTTCAGAGTGGTTAATATATTTTAAAGTGTGTATCTTAAAATCAATAAAATATGTTATTATGCTTTCATTTCATTTAATTCTCAGTTAATGTATATGTGCCATCCACCATGAGACAACTGAACCTGGCAAAAGAATTTGATTCAAATATTGAATAATGTAACTTCTTACTTCAGTAAATGTATTTTTGTCCAATCTTGGTTCCATTGAGTCAGTAATCTCCATTTGTTTGCAGCATGATTCTAATAATGGAATAAAGGTTATTAGATAGTATGATTATATTACATTCATATTTTATGTTCACATTATAATGCTTTTAAAAAAGAAAATAAAATTATTTCATAGCTAATGTTTATAAGTATCTACCATAAAGTAGCTGATATACTGTTGGGTAACATTCCATCTACTACAAAATTATTATTTTTACTGACTTTTATTTAACCAATCAACCCAAATACTAAAAAGACTGAGCCTACATTTTTAATGACCAGGTTAGGATAAAGCAGAAATACATATGTACATTAATAATATAAAATAATACAAAATCATTTGTGTTGGTTTGTCCATCTATGCTAAAAACAAACAAACAAAAAAACCAAACCCATTGCTGTAGAGTCAATTCCAACTCATAGTATCGCTATAGGACAGAGTATTACTGCCCCATAGAGCTTCCAAGGAGCACCTGGTGAATTCGAACTGCCAACCTTTTGGTTAGCAGTCATAGCTCTTAAACACTACACCATCAGGGTTTCTAGCCATCTATGCTGGCAGATTCTAAAATACAACACCTCTATAAACTTCCTTTTTAAAAACTTACTTTTGTCTTTAATGTTTCTTAAATTAAATAAAAGTACTATATTAATACGCTCTAGGTTCAAATAATTCAGAAATGTAAACAACTAGACATGAAAATCAACCTTTCCTGGACCCATTGGGACTGAAGGAATCCCTGAGTCTATTGCCCTGAGGTAATCTTTAAGCCTTGAATAGAAACTATCCTATGAAGTCATCTTTAAATTAAACAATAGTTTAGCTCAACTAGAAAGAATGTTCACCTTGAGCAGTGAGCTCTTTTAAAGAATTATCTATATGAGATCAAATTGACAACCCATAAAACCCACTGCCATCAAATCAATTCCTACTCATAGCGACCTTATAGACAGAATAGAATTGCCCTATAGAGTTTCCAAGGAGTGGCAGGTAGATTTGAACTTCTGACCTTTTGGTTAGCAGTTGAGCTCTTAAGCGCTGCACCACCAGGTCTCTTTCCAAATTGACAATAAAAAACAAAAAAAAACCAGAAATTGACAATAGTAACTCTAAAACACAGAGGAGAAGTTTAAGGGACAGTCTAACTTAATGGTGATGTATTTTCTTTTTTATATGTAGAAAATGTTGAATGGGTGTATGTTTTGTTATGTATATTTTCACCAAAAAAAAAAAGAAACTCACGCCTTCCCTTACCCAGTGCCAGCAATCATTATACTTTGCCCTAGAAGTAACTGCTATCAATTGTTTAATGTCATCCTTCCAGAAAACTTTATATGCATTTACATATGTATATGTACATATACATTTATATCTTTTATTTTTAAAAAAAACATAAATATGATAATATTGATCTGCAACTTCCTTTCTTTCACATTACCACTCATCTTATGAAACCAAAACCAAAAACCATTGCCGTCAAGTTGATTCCAACTCACAGCAACCTATATAGGGCTTTTCAAATAGGTTCTGGAGCTCAGGGCGGAGGTCTGGGATGGGAGTATGGGTTGGAAGTCATCAGCATTTAGATATTAGCTGAATTCACAGATTTGTATGAGAAAACCCAGGGAGTGTATATAATTCGTAGAGTGATCAAAGAGCCAAAAAAGGAAACCCTGGAAAAGAGTATTTAAGGTATAAGCAAAAGAAGAGCCAAGATCAAAAATAGAAGAAAAATCAGGAAAGAATAATATCACAGAAGCCAAGAAAAAAGAATTTCAAGAACAATGGAGTGATCAATAATGGTGAATGTGGCAGTTAGTTCAAATAACAATTTTTAAATGTCCATTTGATATGAGAATTGTGTGATCTTTATTGACCTTACCAAAAGACAAACTCACAGATCATATGGAACCTCCTGAAGAAAGAGCTAATAATGCACTGACTTTCCTACTTCTTCTAACAGTAGCCCCTCCTGCCTATCATGGGCTGGCACAAGGGCACAGAAAAGGCTCTTCAGTCACTCTTGAGTTTTGTATGAGATATTAGATATGTGGTCCTAAGATAACTGGATAAGCTTTCATATAAGCTTATGCATAGGATGCTGATATCCCCATCCCAGACCATCCCCCTGAGCTTGAGGAAGATGATGTAAACCAGACAAGTTTCTACCAGTTTGATGCTGGTAAGTTGTATGTGTCTCTCCCCTTGCTAGACTTTGAGCAATTTAGGGGCAGAAAACATGTCCTAGTCCTCTTTGCTTCTGCCACGCCTTCACAGTATCTGGAATTAAGTGAGGATAAATATTGGATCAGTGAATACTATAGAAAATAAACACTGTAATATAAAAGCTGAGAGAGGAAACAATCATTGTCAACTGGAGTGGTCTGGAATTTCTCTAATTTTGTCAGAATCCCACATACTTGTTGCCATCAAGTCGATTCCAACTCACAGAAACCCTATAAAACAGTCGAACTGCCCCCATAGGGTTTCCAAGGAGCGGCTGGAGGATTTGAACTGCAGACCTTTTGATTAGCAGCCATAGCTCTTAACCACTGCACCACCAGGGCTCTTAACTCATTCTTTCTATACCCTCATCCAAAAGTAAATGAATAAATAAAGTTATTTCAAAGATTTTCGGAATGAGGAGTTGAGGTTGAACTGACTGTGAAAGATAATAGTTTTTTGATAGGCTGGGAACAAGCAGAAGGAGAAAACACTGTCAGCAAGGCCCGAATCATGTTTGGGGACCAGTGATCAGGAAGGTGGGAAGCATATTTTATTTTAAAAGTGAAAATGGACTTCAGACAACTTCTTGTTATCAATGTAATGCAAGTAGTCCAAGAAATCAATTAAATAGGAATTATGTAAATCTCAGGGGCAAAACTTTAGTTCTTTATGCAACAGTCATAATTTTTTTTAACTAATTTCAAGTAGGAAAACCTTTCTGAAAACAAAAGCATCAAAATCTCAGGTTCTAACCGAAGACTCAAGGAAGCGTTAGTCCCAAGGACTAATGGACCACATGAACCATCTCCTCCACTAGCCTGTGACCAGAAGAACTAGATGGTGTCCAGGTACTACTATCAACTGCTCTGACCAGGAACACAATAGACGGTCCCGCTTAGAATCAGATGGAGAAAAATGTAGAACAAAATTCAGATTCATAAAAAGACTAGACTTACTGGTCTGATAGATACCAGAGGAACCACTGAAACTACAGCCCTAAGACACTCTTCTAACGTGAGACTGAAGTCACTCTGGGAGATCATCTTTCAGCCAAATAATAGACAGCCTTATAAAATAAACGACAGCCTTGAGGAATGTGCTCCTTAGAACAATCAACCATATGAGACCAAAAGGGCAACATTTGCCCAAAAGCAAAGATGAGAAGCCCAGAAGGAGCAGGGAAACTGGGGACCTCTGGGTGGAATTGGGGAGAATGCTAACACATTGCTGGGATTGGAACCACTGTAACCAATTTGTGTATGAATCACTGAATGGGAAACTAATTTACTATGTAAACTTCTACCTAAAGTGCAATAAAATGTTAAAAAACAAAAAACTGAGGTTCTCCATAGGGGTGGTACTGCGCCTCCCCCTCAATGAACACAGTAGAAATTTGTGAGTGAGTCTTGGTTGTCACACTGATGGGGAGTAAGGGTAAGGGCAGAACTCCTACAATTCCTGCACAATAAAGAATCTCCCCTTCCCGCTAGATAGACAAATACGTAAAAATACGCTTATAATAATTTTGAGTCTAGGACCTAACTCTGCTATTGAATTTTCTAAGAATGTGACTACTATGAAAATTCACAGAGGGTTGTACTTTGTTTCATTCTGGAACTTTACCAAGAGTTGTCCACTATTTCAGAAAACTGTCTAGTGGAAGGTAATACCACAAACTACAATATAACACATTTGTGTCAGCCTGCATTTGTAGCTCTCCTATTCATGGGGATTCTATGTCTGTATGCACATCCATCTTATTTTGCCCTTATTTCAAAAATCTCAAATAGGAAGAAATTGGTTAGTTGGATATAATTTTAGTTTCCTATATCTAAACATTCGTTATTGTGGTTGTGTACCATCGAGTAAACATTCACTACAGGTAGGAACAAATATCTGACTACTCCATTATTCTTCTAGTGAAATTGGAGCCAAACATTTATATATTGGAGTGCAGTACATATAATTTTCTTATAAATGTCTTTTCTTGTATTTCTCCCGTATATCACAGTTACAGCATTATACCTTTCTTTTAAAATTCTACGTATTCCAAAAAAAACCCCACTGCCGTCAAGTTGATTCCGACTCATAGCGACCCTATAGAGACCCTGGTGTCATAGTGGTTAACTGCTACAGCTGCTAACCAAGAGATCAGCAGTTTGAACCCACCAGGTGCTCCTTGGAAACTTTATGGGGCAGTTCTACTCTGTCCTATAGGGTCGCTATGAGTTCTATGCATTAGAATATTTAAAACATTCTAGGTAATATTTTCTAGGAATTTTTGTAGGGTAGTAAAGGGACATTACAGAACATTTGTAATAAAATGGGGGCATTTTAGGATTATGAATCATTGGTTACTTCTCTGCTTTTCTTCATTCCTCACCTGGAAACAACAGAAGAGCCTAAGTACACCTATAGCAGCTTTAAATAATATTTTTTACTCAATATTGACTCTTCATTTGAATTCAGCCAACCCCTTTCCCTCCAAAAAAATAAAGAAAGGAAAAAAAAAAAACACTATAGTAATAGGCAGGCTTACCAAGCGGGAAATCTGGATTTTGAAAAAAATCATGAAGAACATTCTGAATCTGTAAATCAGAGAAAAGAGAACATATAATACTCCTCAATTACCACTTATATACTACCTACCTCTTTTAGATTCAAAGTCACCTATGGTTTTTCAGTTTAAGTCCTGAGTGATCCTTTTTTTTTAAAACTAGGGGTAAAAATAGTAATAAAAAAAAAAAAAAAAAATTTTTTTTTTTTTTTTTTTTTTTTTAATAACTCACGTTTAATTTATAGAATACTTCAAGGTATATAAAGTGCATTATGGATTGAATTGTGTCCCCCAAAACATGTGTTGTAAATCCTAACTTCTGTACCTATGGTTATAATCCCATTTGGGAATGGATTTTCTTTGTTATGTTAATGAGATGGTATTAGTATAGGGTGTGTCTTGAGTCAACCTCCTCTGAGATATAAAAGGAGCAGATTAAGCAAGGAAGCAAAGAAGCTGAGATGGGGGAAGGTAGATGCCATACCACATGATGATCACCAAGGAACTGAGGAATAGAAGGTGAAAAGACCCAAGGACCCCCTCCCCCTCCAGAGAGGATATGGAAAGGGAGTCTTTTTCCTAGAGCTGGAGCCCTGAATTCGGACATCTAGCCTCCTAACTACGAGAAAATTAATTTCTGCTTGTTAAAGACACCCACTCGTGGTATTTCTGTTATAGCAGCACTAAATAACTAACACGATGCTTTCACATGTATGTCCCACATTTGATTACCAACCTTTTTGTGTGAGAAGGACTGGAATGCTGAGAGTGATCTCATTTTGACCTCTGTAGGGGATAATACCAGTGACTCTCAGACACTGGGCATGATGGAGTTAATTCACCTTTGGCAACCACCTTGGCAATCCAAAGAACTCTCTATACTTACTTAGTCATCTAGAGCTGCTATAACAGAAATAGTACAAGCAGATGGCATTAACAAAGAGAAGTTTATTCTCTCACAGTCCAGTAGGCTAGAAGTCCGAATTCAGGGCATCAGCTCCAGGGGAAGACTTCCTCTCTCCGTAGGCTCTGGGGGAAGGTCCTTGTGAGGCGTCAGTCTTCTGTTGGGGAGCATCTCAGCACAGGAACCTCAGGTCCAAAGGCCACGCTCTGCTCCTAGCACTGCTTTCTTGGTGGTATGAGGCCCCCAACTCTCTGCTTGCTTCCCTTTCCTTTTATGTCTATGCCTTCTATCTATTATTTGACTTTTTATGGCAATAGGCCTTATCTCTTGAGACATAAAAGGTGGTGCAGGCCATACCCCAGGGAAACTCCCTTTACATTGGATCAGGGAGGTGTCCTGAGTAAGGGTGGTATTACAATCCCACCCTAATCCTTTCAACCACAGGCAGAGATTATGATTTATAACACACAGGAAAATCACAAAATGGAGGACAACCACACATGCCTAACCAAGCTGACACATATGCTTGGGGGACACAATTCAATCCATTACACTTACTAATTCTTCAGTTCCTAAAAATGAAATGTCAGAGTTCCCTCGCTCCATTTTTAAGAATTCACTTTGAACTGAAAATATGCTTGACACTGTAACTAACCAATAAGTATTCTCGGATCTATACATACTAAGAGGAAATATTTAGCTTTTAGAATGCAGTTTTTCTCTGGAGCTAAGAGATATGGTCTCTTAGTTCACAGAAGTGATTAGTCATACACACACAGACACACACACCAAAAAAACAAATCTATTTCTGTTTCCAATGAGAAGTTTGGGAGCTTATCTAGAGTCAAGATTTTGGAAATCTAGCCGGAAATATGTTTAAATGCTCAAAAGAAAACTGAAGGAATCAATTCTAAATGACCAGGCAGGTCAAGAATCTAATTACCTCAGCAGGACAGAATTTAGAGGGAAGCTTCCAGCATTCCACTCAGTATTCTAGCAACTGCCCTCCCATCACCTACCCCACCAATCGTTTACATACATCCCTTTCGTACCACTGCCTTGGGAATCATTCCACTGGGGTCCAGAATCCATTCATCGAACTGCTCCTCCAGAGCCTGTTTCCGTGTGTCAGCCACCTTCATTTTTACTTTGTTTATTCTTTCTCTTTGCTCTCTTTTCTCTTGAACAACCTCCTTTATCTTGGATACTCTGAAGAATGTAAAAATAGAAAACATCTTGAGTAAAGACTATTTACATTTGGTTCAGATGGTTCAAATGGCAGAATATAAGCAATCAGAGGCTCATTCAAGCTTTGTACCAGGCTTTCTCTGTGAAATCTACCTTGACTCAAGCTTGCAGTGATCCCTCCTTCCTCCAGCACTTATTGAATTTGTCATTAATCATAGGTTGCCTTCTATCTATTATTTGACTTTTTATGACAGTAGGCCTTATCTTTCCCAACTTAATAACTGTCTTAGGCTGGGTTCTCTTAGGAAGCAAAACCAGAGATGCATATAGAGAGAGAGAGAGAGATTTATATAAAGGAAATGACTGACAAGGTTGTAGAGGCTGGGAAGTCTCAAGCCCGTGGGTCAGGCTGGAGGTTTATCCTGACTCACGCAGCTACAAGGGCTGGCAAACCCAAGATTCAGACCATGGAGGCTGATGAATTCCAAGATCTACTAGGCAAGCTGCCAGCTCAAGTCCCAGGAACCAGAGGTCAGATAAACAGGAGCCAGCTGCAGGATCCAGAGTGAACAAAAGCCAGTGAACCTTGCCAGAAAAGTCCACCTATATTGGATGCAGGCCACATCCCCAAGGAAACTTCCTTTCAACTGATTGGCTACTCATAGCAGACCCCATCATGGAAGTGATTACATCATTACACAACTGCCAAACTACATCCTAACTGCCAAACCACTGGGAATTATGGCCCAAGCCAAGTTGACACACAATCTTAACGATCACAGTAATGTACTTAAGAAGTAGTAAGAATAGTCCTAGAAGCTGCCATATAAACCCTAAAGGCAAGGTTGAAGGTGCTAAGGTCTTAAGGTAGTGGGCTTCTATCTTCCTGGGACACAGAAATCATCTAGGAGGACTCTGATTTCAGGCCTAGGTTGGGGTCCTGGATGCTGCATTTATAATAAGCACCTCAGGTGATTCTGATGCCTTGGGTCAAACTTTTGAGAAATTCTGTCTAGGATTATATACTGGCCTATTGCCTTTATCTGGCCTGAGTCAAATACTTTGACAGCCCCTACTGAAGTCCTGAACATAATAGGTACCCCTATCCTCACACAGAGCTTCATTCCTCAGGGTGAAAATAGGAGAATAATTGTGATTTTAATGGCTCCTATACTCATCATCAGTTCTACTCTGACACACATGGGGTCACCATGAGTTGGAATCAGCTCAACTGGGAACTCATTAGTTATGCTCCTCATCTCTATTAGTGCATTAAAACCCCAAGCTGGTTTCGATTGAAGCACCAAAGTAGCTCAGAAAAATTAAAATAATGGCTGGCTTTGAATACAATTTTCCAACAACATTTGAGAGAAGTCTTTATTTTTCAAATGAGAAAACCTAAGGCAATCTTGCAGATTCTGAAATGTAGAAGGATTTTCAATAAGAATTGGTAAATTGACTGGGAACCCAGGTTGTAAAGGAAAAGTGGGAGAATCCTGACACAATGCGGGAATTGCAACCAATGTCACAAAACAATTTGTGTAAAAATTTTTTGAATGAGAACCTAATTGGTGCTGTAAACTTTCAACTAAAGCATAATAAAATTAAAAGAATTGGTAAATTAGATACAGGTTTCCCCTAGTGTCTGAAAGTAGAGTGTTACTATGAATTCTTAAGCCAAAATGGTAAAAAGCTAAGAAGCAACTACCATTAATTATATGGGAAATATTTTTGAGCATTCCCAGACCCAAAAACTAACCCACCAAATCACACCAAATAACACGTAAAACCTAAAATAACACTGAGATGTAGTAAAAGCAGGAATGCTGAGTGTAGTTCCTGGGGAAGGAGCTTGCCAAAGCCACTCTTACAGCTTGGGGTATGTGCTGCCTCTTTGAAGGCTCACTGCGAAAAAATGTTGAATGCTATTTCCACTTTTTGACTTTTTTCATAGAAGCAAAAATCCGCTTCAAATTTCTTTCTATCAGTGAAAACAAATACTAACAGGTATTTCATAAAAGCGAAATTTCAAAAAGCGGTGGTTAACTGTACCTCTAATAATCCAAACCAGAAAAAAAAAAAAAAATCCAGGATGGCAAGACTTTGTCTCACATAATTTGGAGGTGTTATCAGGAGGGGCCAGGCCCTGGAGAAGGACATCATGCTAGGTAAAGGTTGGCAAAAAAGAGGATCACCCTCAATGAGGTGGATTGACACAATGGCTGCAACAATGGGCTCAAGCATAGCAATGATTGTGTGGATTGTGCAAGACCAGGCAACATTTTGTTGTGTTTATACCAGGACTTCAAACCACTTTGTTCTGGTTTTAACCCTTGCTGATAATTCGCATTTCTAACAAGTTCCCTGCTGAGAATTTGCATTTCCACACCAGATATACTGAATCAGAATGTACATTTTAACAAAATCCCCAGTTGATTCTTATGTATAACTTCCTGGGAACTTGTTAGAAATGCAAACTCTCAGCAGGGGTTCAAACCAGAACAAACCGGTTCAAAGCCCTGTGTTATACATAGGGTCACTATGAGTCAGAACCACCTCAACAGAATCTAACAATAACAACAACAATAATCCAAAAGAAACTGCTAAAATCTACTCAAAAAAAACTCAGTGCCGTCGAGTCGATTCCGACTCATAGCGACCCTACAGGACAGAGTAGAACTGCCCCACAGAGTTTCCAAGGAGCACCTGGCAGATTTGAACTGCTTACTTTATGCCCACATGAGGCTGTCTTCGTTATCTGGTGCTGCTATATGTAACAGAAATATCATAAGTGGGTGGCTTTAACAAACAGAAATCTATTTCCTCACAGTTCAGGAGGCTAGAATTCAGGTCCTGGCTCTAGGGGAAGGCTTTCTCTCTCTATTGGCTCTGGAAGAAGGTCCTTGTCTGTTTTGGGTTTCTGCTCCTGGGTGATCTTCATGTGGCTTGGCTTCTCTCTTCCTCCATCTCTGCTTCTCTTGCTTGCTTATTTAATCACCTTTTTTTAAATCTCAAAAGAGATTGAATTAAGACACACCCTACACTAACTGTCTTATTAACATAACAAAGAAAACCCATTCCCAAATGGAATTATAACCACAGATATAGGGATTTATAACACATATTTTGGGGGGACACAATTCAATTGTAACGAGGGCCTTCAAAATTCTCTAGAAAAATAAGCCTTCAAAACCAAACTTTGAAGTTTGAAAATAAAAGCAGGCAAGTGGTTTAATAGTGCAGAAAGGGCTGTTTCTGAACAGCTATAAGATTAATTTGTATTTTAAAGGAAGCACTAAATTCCTCTGACGCAATTGCTAACCATGAAAATAGCCCCAGAACTTCTGACCACCACTTATCTCAGAGCTCCCAGTTCTTTCCTCTGCCTGGCTCTCTTCTGTTCTTTCACTACTCTTTCTGCCTCTGCCACTGTATCTCTCTCCCTGTCTCTTTCTTTCTCTCTCTTTTCTTTTCTCCTTCTCTCCTCTTTCCATCTAGCATTCTCCCCAATCTCTGTCTTCATTCCTGCATGGCTCTCCATTCTGTGGCTGTGTCCTTCTCTCGGCTTTTTCTCATCATTCACTCACTCACTTATTCATTACGCAAATATTTTTTGGGTACCTACTATGTATCCTGCCATTATAAAGCTCAGGGTCCAATGGCAGAGCAGAAAAGCAAACAATGTTGTTTGGTAAGCTCTGGATATTTCCATGTATATTGGTCGTTGAAACACAAAAATGAATTTTGTTTCCAAGTTTAATCACTGCTGTCGAGTCAATTCCGACTCATAGCGACCCTATAGAACTGCCCTGTAGAGTTTCCAAGGAGCACCTGGCAGATTTGAACAGCAGACCTTTTGGTGAGCAGCTGTAGCACTTAACTACTACGCCGCCAGAGTTTCCTGGTTTTCTAGTTTAAAAAAAAATTTTTTTGTTGTTGTTTTCTAGTTAGGCATCACTAAATTGTTTTTTGGTCATGTTTCCATCTGCCTGAAATGCTTTTCTCCCTCTCTTTGCCTGACTTGATCCTCCACACCCTTTAGGTCTCAGCTCAAACACCATTTCCTCCCATTTACTGATGCCCAAAGTTAGAAACAAAATCTAGTTTTGTGCTGCAGGGCCTCTGTACATGAGACTCTAAATGTAATCCAAATGGATATTAAATTGATTTTGTAGCTCATTTAGGAAATGAATAACTCTTCTCTCCTGTGGCCTGCATTATCTCATGAAAATGTCTACATCGGTGAACTGACTGTTATGGCATCCAACTCTTAACTCTGGGCAGTGTAGCACAGATAAACCCTGCAAGCAGATTCTAAGAACACAATTAAGGGGACTAGAAGGGAGGAAAAACTGCAGCATGAAAAATTGCAAAAATGTGCACAAATTTTTCCCATTTCTGTATGCATGTCCCTCTGCAATGTAATTTTGTAATTCCTTTCATTAAGAGCTGGAATCTATTTCTGTACCCCTTGTATCTGGCCATGGCTATGTTACTTGCTTTGGCCAATGGGCCATTAGCAAACATGATGCAAGTAGAAAGTTGAAAAGTGCTTGAACATAGGATCTTGCCTTCTCTTATTCTTCTTGGGGGCCCTTCTACCACCACCTTGGAAACGAACCTTGGCTAGCCTGCTGGATGATGACCCAGTTACCGCCATCCATTTTTGCAGTCAGCCAATCACTAAGCAAGTGATTAAGGCCATCAGTTGTCATCTTACAGACATGAGTGAGTCCAAACATATGGAGCAGAGATGAGCTATGCCAGTTGAGCCCAGTCCAAAGTTACTAAACCACAAAATCATGAGCAAATACATGGCCATTGTTCTAAGCCACTAAGTTTTGGGGTATTTTGTTATGCAGCAACAGGTAACTAATAAAACAGTTTTCTCATCTGAACAAATGTCTTAAGATATTTTAAAGAAAAAAAAAGAAAAGCACAGTATAAATCTAATTGACTAAGGGGTAGAAATAAAAACACTTCCTCATCCTAGTTGTGACAGCCCAAATTCTATCCATCCTTTCAAGCTGGAAAAAGAAAATTTTCCACTCACAGCAGTATTTGCCTAGGTTATATGAAAACTGACTGTTGTATTTCATCAAAATTGTTTCTAACCAGCTGAAGTTGAGACAGATAGGGTTAACTGTGCCGGTGGCTGAACAAAAGAGCTTTTAAAAGATTCTCATCTAGAAGTTGGATAACACAGGAACCACACCCTATCGTGAGACAGATAGGGTTAACTGTGCTGGTGGAACAAAAGAGCTTTTAAAAAGATTACCACCTAGAAGTTGGGTAAACAGGAACCCACCCTGTCAACATGAGATAGGATTGGGGCAGCCCATGAATTACTATCTACTTCTTAAAAAAAAAAAAAAAAAGTTTTTTTTTTTTTTTCTTAGTGTCTGTCTAGTTCCCTCCTCCTTTGCAGGCACCGTATGTGCAGAGGAGCAGAGTGTGACTGCTGTTTGACCTTCTTTAGCCCTCCGAAGATGGCGATGTAGTGCTGAAGATCAAGTGCGCGTGCGCTATATCCCATAATAAGTGATGCCAAGGGCTGCTGAGAGGACTTCATCTTGAATATTGGTGGGTTCCATCTTAGATTCCAGATGCTCGCAGGCAACCTAATTAACATACACTGCCATTCTGAGAAGTACCTGCCCCTGGTAAGAAGCCCACTAAATATTCATTACTCTATTGTCTCCACCAAACCCATATAAGCCCTAGCCTTGCTTCCCTTTTCGAGTCAGTCTTTTAGAGAGGCTTAGATCCCTGCTGACTCCTTTTGCTTGACTCAAGCAAAATAAAGCTTGCTGAAGATAGTTTGCCTTTCATGTGTATTCTTAATCGGGAAAAGAAAGAACCCTTTGTGTCAGATTGGCAATTGGTAATAAAGTGAGATAACCAACAATGAACTTTAAGTGGTCCCAGTACACTAGACCTTTAGCAGACCTAACTGAAGACTCTTGACCACTGAAGAATGGAATTTGTTTTAATCACTCAGGTACCGACCTGTAAAATCATTCTGTCCTATACAGCGTGATAGTTTTCAGCTCGTGTAAGTATAACCATCATAAAACTCTCTTCCTAATACTTAAAAGCCCCTGAATTTCCCCCCTTCAGCAAACTACTCAGTGAATTCTTCACTGGTGTATATATATATTTCCTCACCGGCAAGTTAATAAACTCAGTTTTTGTTTATTTGTTTTTAAGCTCTGGTGGTCTTTGTTTCACAAAGCTAAACTGAACTTGTCATTCCTTAAGCATACACACATTGTTCCCGTGATAACTAAATCTATGAAAATCCATAAATGAGATGTTGTCATTGTTATTGTTGTTAGGTTGTTTGGTTCTGACTCATAGTGACCCTGTGTACAGCAAAACTAAAAACTGCCCGGTCCTGCACCATCCTCACAATGCTTGAACCCATTGTTGCAGTCACTGTGTCAATCCGTCTCATTGAGGGACTACCTCTTTTTTGTCGACCCTCTTCTTTACCAAGCATGATGTCCTTCTCAGTGGACTGGTTCCTCCTGATAATAGGTCCCTCCTGATCACATGTCCAAAGTATATGAGATGAAGTCACACGATCCTTGCTTCTAATGAGCATTCTGGCTGTACTTGTTCCAAGACAGATTTGTTCTTTCTTCTGGCTGTTATGGTATATTCAATATTCTTTGCCAACACCATAATTCAAAGGCATCAGTTCTTCAGTCTTCCTTATTCATTGTCCTGCTTTCACATGCACATGAAGCAGTTGAAAATGCCATGGCTTGGGTGAAGCACACCTTAGTCCTTAAAGTGATATCTTTGCTTTTTAACACTTTAAAGAGATCTTTCGCAGCAGATTTGTCCAATGCAAAGTATCCTTTGATTTCCTGACTGCTTCTTCCGTGGGTGTTGATGGTGGATCCATGTAAAATGAAACCTTTGACAATGTCCATCTTTTCTCTGTTTATCATAATGTTGCTTATGGTCCAGTTGTGAGGATTTTTGTTTTTTTTATGTTGAGGTATAATCCATACTGAAGGCTTTGGTCTTTGATCTTCACCAGTAAGTGCTTCAAGTCCTCTTGACTTTCAGCAAGCAAGGTTGTGTCATCTGCATATCACAGGTTGTTAATGAGTCCTCCTCCAATCCTGAAGCGCATTCTTCATATAGTCCAACTTCTCACGTTATTTGGTCAGCATCCAGAATGAATAAGTATTGTGAAAGGATACAACCCTGACACACAGCTTTCCTGACTAAACCACACAGTATTCCCTTATTCTGTTCGAACGACTGCCTCTTGGTCTAAGCACAGGTTCCTCATGAGCAAAATTAAGTGTTCTGGAATTCCCATTCTTCACAGTGCTATCCATAATTTGTTATGATCCACACAGTCAAGCACCTTTGCATAGTCAATAAAACACAGGTAAACATCTTTCTGGTATTCTCTGCTTTCAACCAGGATATCAGCAATGGTATTCCTCATTCCACGTCCTCTTCTGAATCCAGCTTGAATTTTTGGCAGTTCCCTGTCGATGTACTGCTGCAACCACTTTTGAATGATCTTTGGCAAAATTTTACTTGTGTGTAATATTAATGATATTGTTCAATACTTTCCACATTTGTTTGGATCATCTTTCTTGGAAATAGGCACAAATATGGATCTCTTCTAGTCAGTTGGCCAGGTGGTTATCGTCCAAATTTCTTGGCATAGACAAGTGAGAGCTTCCAGCACTGCCTCCATTTGTTGAAATATCTCAATCAATATTCCGTCTATTCCTGGAGGCTTGATTTTCACCAATGCCTTCAGTGCAGCTTGTACTTCTTCCTTCAGTACTATCGGTTCTTGATTATGTGCTACCTCTTGAAATAGGTGAACATTTACCAATTCGTTTTCGTTTCATCTTCTTTTGTTGCTTTCTGCATCATTTAATATTTTCTGTGTAAAATCCTTTAATATTGCAACTCAGAGCTTGAATTTTTTCTTCAGTTCTTTCAGCTTGTAAAATGCCAAGTGTGTTCTTCCCTTTTGGTTTTCTATCTCCAGGTCTTTGCACATTTCATTATAATACTTTGCTTTGTTTTCTCAAGCCACCTTTTGAGATCTTCTGTTCAAGTCTTTTACTTCATCATTTCTTTCTTTTTTTTTAGCTACTCTACATTCAAGAGCAAGTTTCAGAGTCTCTTCTGACATCAATTTTGGTCTTTTCTTTCTTTCCTTTTTTTTTTTTTTAACAACCTCTTGCTTTCTTCATGTATGATGTCCTTGATGTCATTCCACAACTCATCTTGTCTTCAGTCATTAACGTTCAATGTTTCAAATCTATTCTTGAGATGGTCTCTAAATTCAGGTGGGATATACTTAAGGTCATATTTTGGCTCTTGTGTTATCATTGAAGTGTTATCACTGAGGCCCTCCGATCTCAATGGGTCGTCGTCTTTTCTCTTGTAAGAATACACAGAGGAGACAATTTGGGTTTAACTCTGAGAGGTTTATTTTACTTATGACAAGTAAAAGGAGTCAGAGAGGGCTCATGCCATTCCAAAAGTCTGACTCCAAAAGCCTCAGCGGAAAGAGGGGCCAAGGCTAGGCCCCAAATGGGTTTGGTGGAGACAATACAGTAATGAATATTTAGTGGGTTTCTTTCAAAGGGCGGGTATTTCTCAGAATGGTGGTGCATACTAATTACGTTGCACGTACATCTGGAACCCTGCTGATATTCAAGATGGAGTCCTTTCGGCAGACCTTGGCATTACTTATTATGGGATATATCACAGGCTCACTGGTTTTTGGCACTACATCGCCCTCTTTGGTGGGCTAAGGAAGGTCAAACAGTGATCACGCTTTGTTCCTCCATGTATGTGCAGCCTGTAAAAGGGGGAAGGGACTAGAAAAACACTAAGAAGAGGGTGGTAATTCACAGGTTGTTTTAATCTTATTTCGTGTTGGCAGAGTGTGGTTCCTGTTTACTCGACTTTTAGATGGTAATCTTTTAACAGCTGTTGTGTCCCGCCAACACAGTTAACCCTATCTGTCTCAGAGGGCCTTCCAACCTGAGGGGTTCATATTCAGGCACTGTATCACACAAGGTTCTGCTGCTATTCATAATGCTTTCAAGGCCGATTTTTTCAGGAGTAGACTGCCGGGTCCTTCTTTCTAGTGTCTTTTAGTCTGCAAGCTCGGCTGAAACCTGTTCACCACAGGTGACCTTGCTGGTATGTGAAATACTGGCAGCAAAGCTTCCAGTATCACAGCAATACACAAGCCACTACAGTATGACAAACTGACAGAGAAGTGGTGGATATGACATGTGCTTACTTAATTTTTTATTTTTGTTTATTCAACAATATCTTACTATGAAATAGGGCTCTTGACATAGGTTTAATGACTTTGAAAAAATTTAAGTAACGGCTAATTAATGATATTTGAACACACAAATTATTAGGCCTATTTGGAAGCTTATAAAATGGTGAAGAACATTTATCATAACATTCCCAATAAATAATGATGATTAGTTCCAGAGATTTCAAAATTAAATCCTCAATTACCTAAAATTAGGGTAAGTATGAAAATAAGGTGATTGTCCTATAGTCATTAGGCATTAAGACATATCTCATAATGATCTTATGTATCTAAAAACAGAAACAAAAAAAGAAAGAAAACTTTCATCATGAGGGCAAAAGCCTGATTGGAATAGGTGAATTTATTAATTTAACAAATATCAATTCAAGCATTACTTACATGACAGAGTGTTAGATACTGGGGATTCAATATAACAGACATAACTCCTGCTTACATTGTATCAGGGGAAACAACCATTAGAATTGTGACAACTTCAATGACAGAGAAACACAGAATGCTCTGAGAGCCTGTAAGGGAAGATCCCGACCACTTTCATGATAACAGTGGTATTTGAGCTGAGCTCTAAAGCTTTGGTACCAAAAAACCAAAACCAAACCCAGTGCCGTCGAGTCGATTCCGACTCATAGCGACCCTTTAGGGCAGAGTAGAACTGCCCCATGGAGTTTCCAAGGAGCGCCTGGCAGATTAGAACTGTCAACCCTTTGGTTAGCAGCCGTAGCACTTAACCACTACACCACCAGGGTAAAAAGGAAGGAGAAGAGTGATACGGGCAGAAGGAATAGCATATGTAAAGACCCTAAGGTAGGAAAAGCACTGTATGCTTAAAGAATGGAAAGAAATCCAGTGTGCCTGGAGTAAAAAAGAATGTGAGGGGAGAAGCAGGAGCCAGAGCTAGAGAGACGGGCAGGGACCAGGTCATACAAGGAGATGCCATTGAGAGATTCCACATTGGAGAACAGAATAAGATTAGTGTTTTTAAAAAATCATTTCAGTTACAGGTAAAGAAAATATTGGAAGAGAGCAGGAGTAGATGTAAACAAACCAATTAGGAGACTACTGCAATAGCACAGGTGAGATATGATAGTTACTTAGACTAGGGAGACAAAAGTGAACAGATCTGCAAGAAAGAGGTAAAATCAACAGGACTTAATGACTGGAAATGAGCAGTGAGGAAGCAGGAGGTGTCAAGATCCATCCTTCGGTTTCTGGCTTGAGCACCTGGATAGATGATGATGACATCCACTGAGATCGGTAACACTGGAGAAAATCCAAGTAAAGACAATGACTTGCTGTAATTGAGGTGCTTGTGAAACATCCAAGTGCAGATGTTAGATACGTAGTTGGATATTCTGGTCTGGAACTCAAAAGAGGTGTTTAGGCTGAAAAGTCATGAACGTACAGGTGGTAATTGAAGTTATGTTTTAGAATGAGATCACTCATAGGTGAATTATAGAATGACAGGAGAAGAAGGCCTGGTATCATGCCTTAAAGAACCTTGATATTTGAAGATCAGGTAGCAGAGAAGGAGCCAGCAAAGGATAATGAGAAGGACTAAACAGAGAAAGAAAACAAACCATGATATTATAAAAGGGAAAGGAAAGTGTTTAAAGGAGTGAAATGGTCAACATCACTGAATACTACTAAAAGGTCAAGTAAGACAAGGACTGCAAACTTTCCATTGGCCAGCATGGAAAGCATTGTTAACCTGGTAAGTGCCATTTATTGGAGAAAGCCTGGCATAAAGGTCAGACTAGAACAGATTAAGAAGTGTGTGGGAAGTGAGGAGAGTGTGTAGAGAAAATTGCTTTGATAAATTTGGGTGTGATTTAGTTATATTTCCCCGAATAGACTACTGTATAGTTCTTCATGACAAGAATCAAAATTTTTATTTTCCCCTTTAGGGTTTTGTTCAACATTGAATACTCAGTAGTAATACAATAAATACTGATTGAGTGAAGACTCTTCAGTCATTTCAAGTTATTCATTCATTCATCTGAAAAACAATTGTTGTGGGTGTTGTTAGGTGCTGTAGAGTCGGTTCCAACTCATAGCGACCCTATGCACAACAGAACGAAACACTGCCCGGTCCTGAGCCATCCTCGCAATTGTTATTATGCTTGAGCTCATTGTTGCAGCCACTATGTCAACCCATCTCATTGAGGGTCTTCCTCTTCTTGGATGACCCTCTACTTTACCAAGCATGATGTCCTTCTCCAGGGACTGATTCCTTCTGACAATATGTCCAAAGTATGTGGGACATAGTCTCCCCATCTTTGCTTCTAAGGAGCACTATGGCTGTACTTCTTCCAAGACAGACTTGTTTGCCCTTCTGGCAGTCCATGGTATGCCAATATTCTTCTCCAACACCACAATTCAAAGGCATCAATTCTTCTTCAGTCTTCTTTATTCATTGTCCAGCTTTCACATGCACAGGAGGTGATTGAAAACACCATGGCTTGGGTCAGGTGCATCTTAGTCTTCAAGGTGACATCTTTCCTTTTCAATACTTTAAAGAAGTTTTTTGCAGCATATTTGGCCAATGCAATGCATATTTTGATTTCTTGACTGCTGTTTCCATGAGTGTTGATTGTGGATTCAAGTAAAATGAAATCCTTGACAACTTCAGTCTTTTCCCTGTTTATCATGATGTTGCTTATTGGTCCAGTTGTGAGGATTTTTGTTTTCTTTATGTTAAGGTGTAATCCATACTGAAGGCTGTGGTCTTTGATCTTCATTAGTAAGTGCTTCAAGTCCTCTTCACTTTCAGCAAGCAAGGTTGTGTCATCTGCATATTGCAGGTTATTAATGAGTCTTCCTACAATCCTGAAGCCGTGTTCTTCATATAATCCAGCTTCTCATATTATTTGCTCAGCATACAGATTGAATAAGTACGGTGAAAGGATACAACCCTGACGCACACCTTTCCTGACTTTAAACCAATCAGTATCTCCTTGTTCTGTCCGAACAACTGCCTCTTGATCTATGTAAAGGTTCCTCGTGAGCACGATTAAGTGTTCTGGAATTCCCATTCTTCGCAATGTTATCCATAATTTGTTACGATCCACACAGTTGAATTACTTTGCACAGCCAATAAAACACAGGTATAAACATCTTTCTGGTACTCTCTGGTTTCAACCAGGATCCATCTGACTTCAGAAATGACATCCCTGATTCCATGTCCTCTTCTGAATCCGGCTTGAATTTCTGGCAGTTATCTGTCAATACACTGCCACAGTTGCTTTTGAATGATCTTCAGCAAAATTTTACTTGTGTGTGATATTAATGATATTATCGTTCGATAATTTCTGAATTCGGTAGGATCAGCTTTCTTGGGAATAGGCATATTCCTCATGGACTTATTCTAATTTTCTTCAGTTTCAACTTGAACTTGCGTATGAGCAATTGATGCTCTGTTCCACAGTCAGCTCTTGGCCTTGTTCTGACTGATGATATTGAGCTTTTCCATCTTCTCTTCCCATGGATGTAGTAGATTTGATTCCTGTGTTTTCCATCTGGCAAGGTCCACGTGTATAATAGCCATTTATGTTGGTGAAAAAAGGTATCGGTAACGAAGAAGTCATTGGTCTTGCAAAATTCTATCATGTGATCTCCAGCATCATTTCTATCACCAAGGTCATATTTTCCACCTACTGATCCTTTTTCTTTGTTTCCAGCTTTCACATCCCAATCTCCTGTAATTATCTGTGCATGCTGATTGTACGTTTGAGCAATTTCAGACTGCAGAAGTTGGTAAAAATTTTCAGTTTCTTCATCTTTGACCTTAGTGGCTGGTGCATAACTTTGAATAATAGTTGTCTTAACTGGTCTTTCTTGTAGGTGTATGGATATTATCCTATCACTGACAGCATTGTACTTCAGGATAGATCTTGAAATGTTCTTTTTGACTATGAATGCAGCACCATTCCTCTTCAAGTTGTCATTCCCAGCATAGTAGACCATATGATGGTCTGATTCAAAATGGCCAATACTAGTCCATTTCAGCTCACTAATGCCTAGGATATCAATGTTTATGCATTCCATTTCATTTTTGACGACTTCCAATTTTCCTAGATTCGTACTTCATACATTCCATGTTCAGATTATTAATGGTTGTTTACAGCTGTTTCTTCTCATTTTGAGTCATGCATGCCACAGCAGCAAACGAAGGTCCTGAAATTTTGACTCCATCCACTTTATTAAGGTTGACTCTACTTTGAGGAGGCAGCTCTTCCCAGTCGTGTTTTGAGTGCCTTCCAACCTCAGGGGCTCATCTCCCAGCACTATATCAGACAATGTTCCACTGCTATTCATAAGGTTTTTGCTGGCTAATGCTTTTCAGAAGTAGGCCGCCGGGTCCTTCTTCCTAGTCTGTCTTGGTCTGGAAGCTCAGCTGAAATCTGTCCACCATGGGTGACCCTGCTGGTATTTGAATACTGGTGGCATAGCTTCCAGCATCACAGCAACACGCAAGCCCCCACAGTACAAGAAACTGACAGACATGTGGGAGGAAAAACATTTATTGAGCCCTAACTCATGCCAAGCACTGTGTTCATTGTTGGAACATAAGTGCAGATAAAATTGTCCCTATCCTCAAAGAGATTATGGGGAAGTAAATCAACAGTTCTATTACAGTGTTCTGACAGCTGACATGAGCCTATAGGTGCTTCAGGAATATAATCCAACCAAACCTAACAGAAAGCATTCCAGAGGAAGTGACACTCGAGCCAATTCTTGAAGAACGAGGAGAAATTAGTAAGTTATAGAAAGGAGAAAGATGTTCTAGATAGAAAAAGCTGATACTCTGTAATTTTGAGTAGTTGATACATAAAAAAAAATTTTTTTTTTTTTTTTTTTATGTATCACAGGAGATAGTAAAATTGGTGTTCATAAAGAATGCAGCTTATCCAGCCTGGGTGGACTAAGTCAGGTCTTGGTGGTCTGAGTTCGTTGTCACTACATGCTGGGTACTTCTGATCTAGTGCCTTTAAGCTTTGACGCTGACCTTGATGGTGAGGATTTCTTATTTCTAAATGAGATGATTGAGTTCCAGTTGATCCACCTTCCTGGAGAAGTAAGAGCAGGGTAGAGGCCACCAAAGTAGGGATATTTCCCACTGGACGACTGGGAAGCATCTGTTTTGGTAATGTAGGACTGAG
This sequence comes from Elephas maximus indicus, assembly GCF_024166365.1. Lineage (NCBI taxonomy): Eukaryota > Metazoa > Chordata > Mammalia > Proboscidea > Elephantidae > Elephas > Elephas maximus. The sequence goes on from NC_064837.1 coordinate 22,030,989, forward strand.
TTAGGACAGAAGAGGTAAAAATCAATTCAGTTGCACTTGAGTTCTCTAGCCACTAGAAGGCCAGAGCCTCTTCTATGAACAAACAAATCTTATCTTCCTTTAAGGATATCAGTTATTAGGTAGTTTAAAATGAATCAATAGAATTATTTGGCAAATTCTAGGAACATATGGACATCTCTGACAGTCTTAAGTGTTTCTACTCCAGGATCACCACACCTTGCCAGGCATTATGCCAGATCTAGCTTGAAAGAACTTAACTCAGGAATTCTACCTTAGACTCGTAAATATTAGGAAAGTCCTACGCTATGGAAGCAGGTACATCAACAACAAGTAGGGGGGTAGAATATTAGGATAATACCCAGGAAAACCATGATCCCTCAGTCCATAAGTACTTGATTTCTAAGTACTGTACTTAATAATGGAATATACACATACACAACAAAGTGTGGCTTAGAGGTGGATATGAAACTAGTCAGGGTACACGAATTATTATTATGCTTCAGGTTGGACAAAGTAGAACCTGTTTGGATAAAGTCTCATCACATACCATTAGGTATAATAGTCATTTAAATGCTATAAAAAAGCATTTCCCTTATCTATTCAATCACTTTTAGCATAATCTGTTTTACTGGATTTATAAAATCTGGTATTCAATACAGACTGACAAGATGGTTCGTATTAATAACATCATCAGGAGAAGCACCTGAGGGATTTCCTAGCATAATGTAAGCACAAGGGTTTGGCTCAGTGAAAGGGTGGCAGCTGGTGTGGAGTACCAGCAGACAGACATCTGTCTAGGCAGTCACTGTCTCCTGGCAGTTAAGGAAAACTCATATCAAGGATGAAACAGACCCTCACTCTTGCCAAGTCCTAGTGCTGGCATCTTATAAGGATACGTTAGACACTCTGAGGTTTTTTTGGAATACAGAAAGTAAATACTTTGAAGTAAATATTAGAACCCTTCACAGATACCACATTCCAATAGAAAGACACACAACGGAATTTTGTCAGACAGTCTGCATACGTTCCTTGAACACTGTATGTGAATTGATCTGTAGAGAATTATTATGCCTAAAGACCTGTGTCCTTCTACCTTTTAAATTTTAGTTGGTATGTGTATCCTTAAGGTTTGAGCATTTATACTGACTTATTTTTCTCCTTCACATGACTGTGGCAAAGAAAGTAATTATTTGGAGTATTTCTTTGTGATTCTTTTTCTTTATGGATTAAATATATTAGTTCATGAGGTTAATAAAGAGGAGTCACAGGGGAAATGACCAAAAGATATCTCAAGGTGGAATATGGACCCCATAAACCAAAACCACACCCATTGCCATCGAGTCAATTCCCACTCATAGTGACCCTACAGGACACAGTGGAACTGCCCCATAGGGTTTCCAACGAGTACCAGGGAGATTCAAACTACTGACCTTTTGGTTAGCAGCCGTAGCTCTTAACCACTATGCCACCAGGGTTTCCATGGACCCCCAAACCCCTTGCCTTGGAGTTGATTCCAACTCATAGCGACCCTATAGGGCAGAGTAGAACTGCCCCATGGTTTTCAAGGGGTACCTGGTGAATTTGAACTGCTGACCTTTTGGTTAGCAGCCATAGATAGCTCTTAAGCACTACGCCACCAGGGTTTCCAGAGTGACTGTGAAATAACCAACAGATATAAGGATCAAGGATCATTACAAAACCAGAACAATATGTGTCACTATTACTGCCATACAGGAAAAGATCCAACTTTTTGCCTTGGGCCTCTAGGATCTACTTCCTGGTTCATTTGAACTCTCAGTTTAGGATCTCGTTTGTCCAGGACTGGTGGAGAAAAGAGAGGAAATTTATAGTATAATAGGCCCTCATTCTCTGGAATAGTCTGAAATTCTAACATTAATAAACTTCCTCTGTAATTCTATTTTAAAAAATAAATATTTTTCATTAAGTCAGTTTACAATAAGGTAGTAACAACCTTTCAAATACATGTTTCCAAGCACAGAAGGAATCAGAGTCAGAGGGAAAACATATTTAAAGAACAGCTATGGAAGAAAAGCAAAATGACGCAAATCCAACCTATTTTGCAAAACCATATATAAGAATCAAAGTCCACTTTATTTTTTAGGTATCTTTCAGGAGCCCTGATAAAAGCAGTGACAGTATATTTTATGTGTAAAACCTACAGACAGCAGTGGCATTTTGTTTTCCGGATAACTGGCTACCACTATAAAAATTGTTCCAAATACGTAAGGAGTGTGTTCATTATCTATTGTTCTTAGATACCCAACAGAAATGAATTCCTTTTTTTTTTTTTGTCTTGGGACCTAGGCAGCTGAGAATTTTCAGGTTGATTTGTGGCAAATGAACATTTCAACAAGATAAAGTCTTAATAAACCAAACAAAAAAAAAATTTTTTTCTTGAATATAAATAAGGAAATCTCCCATTCTTAAATACTGGTAGTTCTCGATTTACAAAGTATCTGAGTTACAAGGTACCTCACTTATGACCATGTTTTTTTTACACATCTTATCATTAGTAATGTGTATTACATACAATGTTATTATTGATATTAATAAATGCTTAGATTTTAGAGTGTGAGGATGGCAGAGGACTGGGCAGTGTTTCATTCTGTTGTACATACAATGTTAAAGTAGATCTGCAAGTTTATATGTAATGTTTCCAACCCCCAAAGACAAAGGCTGGATTTATAAAGATACTGATAATGAAAACTTTAAAAAAAGAGGTATTTGACTTGTCAGAACTGACTTACACTGGAGTTGTCAGAACCCCGCAGTAAACTGGGGACTACCTGTAGACTTCTCCAAGACTCTTTAACGAATTGAGGACAACGCAATGATATAATTCAGAGAATTTAAAAGCAGAACTATTTTTTGCTAAGATAGCTGGTTGTCCAAGCTTTTAGTCAAAAGGCATTGGGAGGAGAGCATGCTGTTGTAAAGCTTCCCTAGAATTTCTGAATATTCTACAGTGCCTGCGACAATCATCTGTTAACATATAAAGACAGGACTCCCACCACGTCAAGTTGATTCTGACTCATAGTGACCCCACAGGGCTTCCAAGGCTGTAGATCTCTACAGAAGCAGACTGCCACATCTTTCTCCTGCGGAGCCGCTGGTGGTTTGGAACACTGACCTTTTGGTTCGCCGTCCATTGCTTTAACCACTGCACCACCAGGGCTTTTGGGTTCTTGCCAGAGAGAAATGAAACCCTAATCCTAACAATCCGGACCAAACAAACAAAAAGCATCTATGATTCCTTTAACTCTTCCATGGACTTCTTAGAGCAGTGTTGCTTGATAACAGAACTCTTACCAAACCTTAAAAGACCCTCAAACTCCCTGTTCAAGAAATGTTTTGTGTCATGTCATTGGTTGGCAATGGAACCCAGACCAGAGCCCTAGTATGCCCATTACTATTCTTGTTATTGGTATTAATAAATGCTTAGATTTTAGAGTGTGAGGATGGCAGAGGATTGGGCAGTGTTTCATTCTGTTGTACATAGGGTCACTATGAGTCAGAACCGACTTGATGGCACCTAACAACAACAGAGCTTAACGTACTGATTGAGGTTTATGTAGCCCTAACTGGAGGAAGGGTTTGTCAATATATCAATTAACAGCCTTGAAACCAGTTCCCAAATTTTAAGTATTATTTATGGAAACAGATCTAAACACAAATCTAATCTATTGCTTCACAAGAACAGATGGTGAGAGGAAATGTTCTCGAAGCTATTTATTAAATTTAATGACTTTGCTCCCTGCATGCTGTTGGCACGTTCCACCAGTACTAAAAGTCCATTAATTTGTTTTCTCTAAATGATTCATCTTGAAGCTTTAGTGTACATAACAGGCTCCCATGGAACTCATTTTAAATGTATTTCTAGAGGTTCTGATCCAGAAGATATGAGGAAGAACTTATAAATCTGACCTTTGAGCTAAGTACCCAAGTAATTTTGATGCCATTTGTTGGCTACCACACTCTAAGGGGCACTATTTCCACTGAAAATAAAAATTCATACCTTATAAGCACTTGGCTGCTAACTGAAAGGTTGGCTTTTGGGACCCATGCCGTGGCTTCATGGAAGAAAGACCTGGTGATTTGCACCTCTAAAGATTTTTTAAAAAGTCAACTCTGACTCATTATGACCTTATAGGACAGAGTAGAACTGCCCTATGGCGTTTCCAAGGAGCAGCTAGTATATTTGAACTGTCAACCTTTTGGTCAGAAGCCAAGATCTTAACCACTGCACCACCAGGGCCCCCTGTGAAGATTGAAACCCATTGCCGTCAAGTCGATTCCAACTCACAGAGACCCTAAAGATTATAGCCTAGAAAATCCCACGGGAGAGTTCTACCCTGTCGCATGGGGTTCCTATGAGTCAGAATTGACTTGATGGCACCTAGCAACAACAAAAACATATCTTACACTAAGATAAATGTCAAATAAATCATGATTTTAAAAGAAAATTAAAACTACAAAAATTCCAGAAGAAAACATGGGAGATTTCTTCTAAAATCTCAAAGTGTAACAATGATTCAAAATCCAGAAGCCATAAGATAAAAGTTAATAAATCTGACTACATGGAAATAAAAAATCTTCTGCATGACAAAATATAAATAAATGGCAGGTGAGAAACGGGAAAATATTTGTAACTCATATCACATGCTTTTGTGTAAAAGGAGGAAAATTAAGAACCTGTATTTGCATTTGTTTATGCATGCATCCAGAAACTCTGGAAGGATCCATAGAAAACTAAGAATGCGTAGTTGTCTACGGCAGAGGCTAAGTACTGGCTAGATGGAAGATAAGAATGTGTGATGGTTAAGATTGTGTGTCAACTTGGCTGGGCCATAATTCTCAATGGTTTGGCAGTTATGATATAGTTTGGTAGCTATGTAATGATGTACTCACCTCCACCATGAGATCTGATATAATCACCTCCATGATGAGATCTGCTATGAGCCACCAATCAGTTGAAAGGGAGTATCCTTTGGGTTTTGGCCTGCATCCAATATATGTGGACTTTCTGGCAAAGATCACTGGCTTTTGCTTGTTCTGGATCCTGCATCTGGCTCATCATCTGACCTCCAGTACTTGAGACTTCAGCTAGCACTTACTTGCTGATCTTGGGATTTGTCAGCCTCTACAGCTTGTGAGCTAGCAGCCTGCCATCTTACTTGCCAATCTTGAGTTTGTCAGCCCCTGCAGCTATGTGAGTCAGGAGAAGACTCCAGCCTGACTCGTGGACTTTATAGCCTCTACAGCCACATGAGCCATTTCCTAGAAATCTCTCTCTCTCTCTGTATATATATATTTATACACGCTTCACTGATTTTGCTTCTCTAGAGAACCCAGCTTAAGACATTATGGGAGGGTAACTTTTCTCTGTATAGCTTTTTACACATTTTGGCTTTTGAACCAGGTGAATATATTGCCTATCTGAAAAATTAAAAAAAAAAAAAAAGCCCCTGCTCTCATATTGCTTACTTTTCAGTGCAGAGAGACAGACAATAAACAAATAAATATATACTTGGGGCCGTGGTAAGGGAATAAAATCCATGAATGCAAGTAACTTATTTAATGTACTTCATTAGTCTTTACAGTGCCTCATGAAAAGCAAAGCATATAGCAGTAGCTCAATAAATTTTGAATAATATGAAATCACTTCTTTTAAGTTCTGTTTGTGTGACTGCATTATTGCTCTCCTGGCTTTTCAAAGTAAGGAGATGAATTATCAGTTGAAAATATGACAAATTGTACCTGTTGCAGATTGTGTCGGGAACATGGACCTTCAGATCTTCTGTGACTTCTCTCATCACCCTCTGGTAACCAGACGTTTCAGCTTTGACGTAATTTGGATTGTTTCTCATTAAATATTCCCCCAGAAAAGTAATTGGATCAAAATTCGTTGGAGTATCAACTTTTTCAAAAAGCTTCTTCTTTTCTACTTGCATTAACATGTTTTCTACTCCCGGAACTAATGTAGGTAGAAGCTTGTCAAGCAAATACGCTCGAGTACTCAGTGTGCTGTTTTCAGTATTAAACCACTCTTTGGCCAAATTATCCTTAGGGAGTTTTTTTTCAGCCTTTTTTTCTAGCTCCTTCTTCAGATTATCTTTATCTATTATTTTCTGCTGCATTGCCTGGGCTCTTGCCTCCACTCTTTCAAAAAGATTTTTCTTCCATGGTTGTTCTAGTTTTGTTTTCGGTGCAGTTTTATCCATACTGAAAGTCACTTGTGCAGATTTTCTAATAACAACAGCCCCTGCGATTGTAGTCTTTGAGACCTTTGTTGAAAGAGCTGAAGGTTTTGGCTGACACTCCAGGTTTAATTCTGGGGAAAAAAAGAAAAAGTGAAATATAAGAAACATTATAAGTAGAATTTGATCCCTTGACTTCAGAATATTATTAGAAAAAAAAGCATTTTTATATCCATTTATATGGTATATAGGAATACTTTTAGCTGAAAGTAACGGAAAATCAGGCAAAAGTTATTTAACAGTAAGGATTTATTTTTGACTTAATCAGAAGTCATTCAGCAGTTCAGTGATTTCATTTAAATACCTAATCTGTTTCTATTGTTCTTTATTCATTTTTTGTGCTTGTACCTCAGGATCACAAGATGGCTGCTGCAGCTCACAGAAAAAAAGGATTGAGGACAAAGGAGTTTTCTCCTCTTGAAGCTCTCTTTTATTTTTCAAAAGGAGAAGACCCCAGAATCCCTGCTCTGATACTTTACATTTTATTGACCCTAACAAGGTTACCTGCCCACACCTAGACCAATTACTGGTAAAGGTAAATGGGATTACTATGACTAATTTTGACCAACCATATTTATTCCCTGATGCCAGAGTTTGGACCTAATTTCACTTACATCAAGTGATCACCATCTGCTACAAAATTGAGATTCAGTTGGCAGGTGAATGATAGGGAAATGTCTGCTGAGTAGGCAGGTAACCTCTACCGCACAGGTATATTTAAACATATTTCTTCTCACTCTTATGTTTCCAGCCTCTTTCTTTTTTTTTGGCTTTAACAAACAGAAATTTATTCTCTCAAAGTTTAGCAGGCTAGAAGTCCAAATTCAGGGTACCAGCTACAGGGGAAGGCTTTCTCTCTCTTCGCCCCAGAGGAAGGTCCTTGTCATCAATCTTCCCCTGGCCTAGGAGTTTCTCAGCGCAGGGACCTTGGGATCAAAGGACACACTATTCTTCTGGCTCTCATTTCTTGGTAGCATGAGGTCCCCCTGTCTCTCTGCTTACTTCTCTCTTTTATATCTCAGAAGAGGCTGACTTAAAACAAAACCTAATCTTGTAGATTGAGTCCTGCCTCATTAACACAACTATCTGTAATCCTGCCTCATTAATATCATAGAGGTAGAATTTACAGCACATAGGAAAATCACATCAAATGACAAAATGGTGGACAATTACACAATACTGGGAATCATGGCCTAGCCAAGTTGACACATATTTTGGGGGGGACACAATTCAATCCATGACACACTCACACTACCAAGTACAGATGAAGTTTGCTCACAGACTTGTTTGTTCAATTATGGAAATAGATATAATAATATTCAAAGAGCCATCCATGGCACCAAAATATTGCGTGTTCTGCATTAAAATAATCGACCTGTGCCTTTCTAGTTGAGTCAACTCTTTCACGTTTTCATTTTTAAAATGCAGGGTGGAGATATTAGACCAAGATACAGACTGAGAACAAACACCTACATTCCCTCCCTAACAAAATCACTAGAAATGACAGGAAAGGTTTGTTTGTTTGTTTGTTTTTAATATATCCGTAAGAGTGCTGGATATGAAGATGGGGACATTCATCAGTCAGAAATTTTTAAGAATCTCTGAAAAATGGAAGGCATATAGGATTAGATTAATTTAAAAAAAACAAACTACAAAATAAACAAAAGAGGCAAGGATACCGAGACTGCGTCTTACATACTTTGGACATGTTGTCAGGAGGGATCAGTCCCTGGAGAAGGACATGATGCTTGGTAGAGCACAGGGTCAGCAGAAAAGAGGAAGATCCTCAACGAGGTGGATTGACACAGTGGCTGCAACAATGAGCTCAAGCATAACAACGAATGCAAGGATGGTGCAGGACCGGGCAGTGTTTCTGTTGTGCGTGGGGTCGCTATGAGTCGGAACCGACTCAAGGGCACCTAACAACAACAACAACAACAAATAAAATAAAAAAGGCACAGGAGGAAACCACTGTGAATTTGGAAGCAGCCATGAGGCACCCCAAGCTTAAAGGACATAGGTAGTAGGAAATGATAGGCCTTTTCCTATACCTTCATTCCCAACTGAGATAAACGTCAGACCCAGAACCCAGTGCCATCGAGTCGATTCCGACTCATAGCGACCCTATAGGACAGAGTAGAACTGCCCCATAGAGTTTCCAAGGAGGGCCTGGCAGATTTGAACCGCTGACCCTTTGGTTAGCAGCCGTAGAAACATCAGACGGCAGAGGCACTAAGCTTTACACCTATTATGAGTACAGGTGTTTGGCTAGACAGACCGGATAATGTTTACACACACAGAAGAATTACCAGCTAAATTGTCCGTACATCTTGCCCTTCCTCCACAATCACTGGCAGCAGGCTACAAAAAACTGAAACTGCACCCACAGAAGAGCAAACAGGGGTTCTCAAATGCAAATGGAAGCACACATATAAGAACCACTATTTAGGGAAAACCATCTTTACGACAAAATTCAACAAATGAAATAACTAGTATCACCTGAGAAATAGTGTTAATTGAATAAATGTAAAGAGTCCCTAAAAGAGTTGTAATATCCTCAGAGCAGGGAAATTAAAGGAAATAACAAGAATGTTATGAAAAAACAAAACGAAAAACGACAGAGTTCCTTGGTGAACCCTGATTCTGGGACTAAAACCAAACCAACCAAAACCCTTTGCTGTTGAGTAGATTTCAACTCATAGTGACCCTATAGGACTAGGGCGGGAAATATTCAAAATGAGCCTGGAGCATTTGTAGTGCCAGAAAGTAAGGAAATAGTCAACACACACACACATACACACAATAAATTGGGAGACATCAAAGGGACACTGGAGCCAATTGAAAGAGCTCCTAATGGCCAACGATGGAATAATTTGATTAACAAAACGAATAAAGTAGTATTGGATTAAAACCCAAGTATAAGGCCTAGTGGTTAAGGGTTCGGCTGCTAACTGAAAGGTCAGCAGTTTGAATCCACCAGCTGCTCCTTGGAAACCCTATGGGGCAGTTCTACTCTGTCCTATAGGGTTGCTAGGAATCATAGTCCCCTTAAAGGCAATGGGTTTGGTTTCTTATTTTTTGATATAAAATAAATATATATGAGTCCATGCTGATATAAATAAACATTGAAGAAATAAATAAATGGGGAGAATAGACAAATCTTCCATGCAGATGTATTCCAAATAACTCTCCTCTCCTTAACTGTGAGTTGTGCATAGTGACTTCCTTCCAAAGGCTACAGTACAGAAATGGAGAAAAACAGTTAACTTTACAGTGGAGAAACCTGACAAATACTACCTCAACCAGGTGATGAAGATTAACAATAGTAATAAAAAAATAAAAAAACAAACCCAGTGCCGTCGAGTCGATTCCGACTCATAGCGACCCCATAGAGTTTCCAAGGAGCGCCTGGTCATCACATGGCACTTCTGTAGTCTTCCCAAAAATCCAGGACTCCAGTCTAATCATGATAACATCATCAGACAAGTCCCAATTGATGAATTCTACAAAAATACCTGCTAGTACTCTTCAAAACTGTTATGATCATCAAAAACAAGGACATCAGAGAAACTGTTAGAGCCAAGAGAAGCCTAAACAAATGTGACAAGTAAATGTAATGTGGCTTCCTGTATGGTCCCCACGCATCTGTCAGTTTGCTGTACTGTGGTGGCTTTTGTGTTACTGTGATGCTGGAAGCTACACCACAGGTATTTCAAATACCAGCAGGGTTACCCATGATAGACAGGTTTCAGCAGAGCTTCCAGACTAAAACAGACTAGGAAGAAGGACCCGGCAGTCTACTTCTGAAAAAATTGGCCAGTGAAAACCTTATGAATAGCAGTAGAACATTTATGTGATATAGTGCCTGAAGATGAACCCCTCAGGTTGGAAGGCACTCAAAATACAACTGGGGAAGAGCTGCCTCCTCAAAGTGGAGTCAACCTTAATGATGTGGATGGAGTCAAAATTTCAGAACCTTCATTTGCTGATATGGCATGACTCAAAATGAAAAGAAACAGCTACAAACATCCCAGTAATAATCAGAACATAGAATGAATGAAGTATGAATCCAGAAAAATTGGAAGTCATCAGGAATAAAATGGAATGCGTGAAGATCGATATCCTAGGCATTAGTGAACTGAAATGGACTCATACTAGCCATTTTGAATCAGATAATCACATGGTCTACTATACCAGGAATGACAAATTGAAGAGCAATGGCATCACATTCATTGTAAAAAAGAACACTTCAAGATCTATCCATCTAGGATAGTGTCTATACGCCTACAAGGCATACAATTATTATTCAAAGTTAAACACCAATGACTAATGCTAAAGATAAGGAAATTGAAGGTTCTTATCAACTTCTGTAGTCTAAAATCAATCAAACATGCAATCAAGATACGTTGATAATTACTGGTGATTGGAATGCAAAAGTTGGAAACAAAGAAAAAGAATCGGTAGTTGGAAAATATGCCCTTGGTGACAGAAAAGATGTCGGAGATCGCATGACAGAATTTTGCAAGGCCAATGACTTATTCAGTGCAAATACTTTTTTCAACAACTTGAACAATGACTGTACACGTGGACCTCACCAGATGGAAAACACAGAAATCAAATTGACTATATCTCTGGAAAGAGAAAATGGAAAAGCTCAATATCATCAGGCAGAACAAGGCCAGCGGCCGACTGTGGAACTGCTCACATGCAACTTCAAGTTGCAGTTTAAGAAAATTAAAACAAATCAACGAGAACCAAAATACAACCTTGAACATATCCCACCTGAATCTGCAGACCATCTCAAGAATAGATTTAATGCATTGAACACTAATGACGGAAGACCAGGCAAGCTGTGGAATGGCATCAAGGACATCATATGTGAAGAAAGCAAAAAGGTCATTGAAAAGACAGGAAAGGAAAAAAAGACCAAAATGGATGTCAGAAGACTTTGAAAATTGCTCTTGAATGTAGGGTAGCTAAAGAGAATGGAAGAATTGAGGAAGTGAAAGAGCTGAACAGAAGATTTCAAAGGGCAGCTCAAGAAGATGAAGTAAAGTATTATAACGAAATCTGCAAAGACCTGGTGATAGAATACCTCAAGGGAAGAACACTCTTGGCATTTCTCAAGCCAAAAGAAATGAAGAAAAAGTTCAAGCCTTAAGTTGCAATTCTGCAGGATTCTATGGGCAAAATATTAAATGATGCAGGAATCATCAAAAGAAGATGGACGGAATATACAGAGTCACTGTACCAAAAAGAACTGGCCAACATTCAACCGTTTCAGGAAGTATCATATGATCAAGAATCAAAGGTAGTGAAGGAAGAAGTCCAAGCTGCACTGAAACCATTGGGGAAAAACAAGCAGCCAGGAACTGACAGAATACCAATTGAGATGTTTCCGTTTGTTGAAACAGATGCGGTGCTGGAGATACTCAGTTACCTATGCCAAGAAATCTGGAAGACAACTACCTGGCCAACCGAGTGGAAGAGATCCATATTTCAACCCATTCCAAAGAAAGGTGATCTAACGGAGTGTGGAAATTATCAAACAATATCATTAATATCACAGGCAAGTAAAATTTTGATGAAGATAATTCAAAAGTGGTTGCAGCAGGGTATCAACAGGGAACTGCCAGAAATTCAAGTCAGATTCAGAAGAGGACATGGAACCAGGGATATCATTGCTGATGTCAGACAGATCTTGGCTGAAAGCAGAGAATACCAGAACGATGTTTACCTGTATTTTATTGACTGTGCAAAAGCATTTGATTGTGTGGATCATAACAAATTATGGATAACACTGTGAAGAATGGGAATTCCAGAACACTTAATTGTGCTCATGCAGAACCTGTACATAGACCAGGAGGAAGTCATTTGAACCGAACAAGAGGAAACTGCGTGGTTTAAAATCAGGAAAGGTATGTGTCAGGGTTGTATCCTTTCACCATACTTATTCAGTCTGTATGCTGAGTAAATAATCCAAGAATCTGGACTATATGAAGAACTTGGCATCAGGATTGGTAGAAGACTCGTTAACAACCTGTGATATACAGATGACACAACCTTGCTTGCTGAAAGCAAAGAGAACTTGAAGCACCTACTGATGAAAATCAAAGACTATGGCCTTCAGTATGGATTACACCTCAACATAAAGACAAAAATCCTCACAATTAGACCAATAAGCAAAATCACGATAAATGGAGAAAAGATTGAAGTTGTCAAGGATTTCATTTTACTTGGATCCACAATCAACAGCAGTGGAAGCAGCGGTCAAGAAATCAAATGACGTATTGCATTAGGCATATCTGCGGTAAAAGATCTCTTTAAAGTGTTGAAAAGCAAAGATGTCACTTTGAGGACTAAGGTATGCCTGACCCAAGCCATGGTAATTTCAATTGCCCCATATGCATGTGAAAGCTGGACAAAGAATAAGGAAGACCGGAGAAGAATTGATGCCTTTGAATTATGGCGTTGGTGAAGAATATTGAATATACCATAGACTGCTAGAATAACAAACAAATCTGTCTTGGAAGAAGTACAGCCAGAGTGCTCCGTTGAAGCAAGGATGGGGAGATTTTGTCTCACGTACTTGGGACTTGTTATTGGGAGGGACCAGTCCCTGGAGGACATCACGTCTGGTAAGGCAGGGGGTCAGCAAAAAAGAGGAAGACCCTCAACGAGATCGATTGACACAATGGCTGTAACAATGGGCTCGGATACAGCAATGATTGAGAGGATGGTGCAGTACTGGGCAGTGTTTCATTCTGTTTTTCATAGGGTCACTGTGAGTCAGAACTGATTCAATGGCACCTAACAACAGCAACAATCCTGTATGGTGCCCTGGAACAGGAAGAAGACATTAGGAAATATGAATAAAGTATGGACTTCAGTTAATAATAATATAACAATATTGATTCATTAATTGTGACAAATATGCCATTCTAGTATAAGATGATAATAAAATAAAAACTGGGTGTGGCGTATATGGGAACTCTATACTATCTTTACAATTTTTCTGTAAATCTAAACGTATTCTAAAATAAAAAAAAGTAAAGAAACCAATGAAGCCAATTGACAGACAGAGAGAGAGAGACAAAGTGAGAATGTGCAGTTGGAGATGACACAAAGATTATTGGTGCAATAAAACCATCAATAGTTTGACATGTACATCAGAAAATATAGAATAACTAACCAGTAGGCTGGCGGATCAAGCCAAACTGGCTCAAAAGACAAAGGAAATGTTAAGAGAATGAAGACCAGGTTAAGAACTTTTAATATTCATCATATAAAAGGATCAGAAGGAGTGAACCAAGAGAATACAGGGGAAGGAAATGGTCAAAGCAAGAAAATCCCCCAGAACTTTAGAAAGATACAAATCTTCATTTTTAAAAGCCTTAACAAATGGGGTTTCTGTTTGGGGTGATGAAAAAGTTCTGCAAGCAGATAGTTTTGATGGCTGTACAACATTGTGAATATACTTAATGCCACTGAATTGTACACTTTTTAACATGGTAAATTTATGTTATGTGTTTTTACCATAATTTTCTTAAAAAGGTCTGTCAAGTAACCAGTGCAAGATACAAGATGAAAATACAAAAATTATTTTCTAGGTACTAGCAATAACCAATTGGAGTCTCTGAGTTGTGCAAGTGGTTAACACACTTGGCTGCTAACCGAAAGGTTGGAAGTTCACATCCACCCATGGGAGCCTCAGAAGAAAGGCCTGCGATCTACTTCCAAAATAATCAGCCACTGAAAATCCTATTGAGTTGAGGAAGGCTTGACGGCAGCTGGTAAGAAATAACCAATTAGAAATTTTTACCAAATATCTTCTCTTAATAGCAAAGACTTTTTGGAAGGCAATTTGGCTCTAAGTATCAGCACAAAAAAAATAATTTTTTATCAGCACAACTGAACAAAAATAGGGTCAGCGCTATGTATTGTTAACGTCTTTTGATTCTGATACTTTGTGGTTGCAGGAGAAAAGAAGAAATATATAAGATAGGAATTATTTTTATACACATTATTTTTAACATAACTGGAAAGTGGTTATTGAGATATGCCCCGATCATTAATTCTTTTTGGTGTTAGGTACCGTCAAGTCAATTTCAACTCATAGTGTCCCTATGTACAACGGAACGAAACACTGCCTGGTTCGGCGCCATCCTCACAGTCATTGCTATGTTTGAGTCCATCGCCGCAGCCACTGTGTCAATCCATCTTATTGAGGGTCCTTCTCTTTTTCTCTAACCCTCCACTTTACCAAAGCATTATGTCCTTCTCCAGGAACTGGTCCTTCCTGATAACATGTCCAAAGTATGTAAGACAAAGTCTCGCCATCCTTGCTTCTAAGGAGCATTCTGGCTATACTTCCAAGCCAGATTTGTTCATCCTTCTGGCAACCCATGGTATATTCCATATTCTTCACCAACACCATAATTCAGAGGCATCAATTCTTCTTTGGTCTTCCTTACTCTTTGTCCAGCTTTCACATGTATATAAGGCGATTGAAAATACCACGGTTTGGGTCAGGTTCACCTTAGTTCTCAAACTGACATCTTTGCTTTTTAACGCTTTATAGGTCTTTTACAGAAGATTTGCCCAATGCAATATGTTGTTTGATTTCTTGACTACAGCTTCCATGGGCATTGATTGTGGATCCACGTAAAATGAAATCCTTGACAACATCCATTTTTTCTCCATTTATCATAATGGGGCTTATTGGTCCAGTTGTAAAGATTTTCATTTTCTTTATGTTGAGGTACAATCCATACTTAAGGCTGTAGTCTTTGATCTTCAGCTGTCAATAAATAGTACTATTGCAATAAAAAGTCAAGAGACCATAGACTCTTAGAGAAGTGTTTTTTTTTTTAAACCTTATTTACTATAAAATATTCAAGGCCTCCAAAAAAGTATTGAAAAAATTACATGATAAATGCCCACGTATCTACTCTTACCTTAAGAAAAAAAGTTACCTGTATATTAAAGCTTTCCACGTACCCCTTCTGATCATATATCCTCCACTTCGAGGTAAAGACTGTTCAGAATTTCATGTTTATCATTTCCATGCATAAGTTTATACTATATTAATTTAAGCAATATAGTATTATCCTTCTTGTTTTTTAAATTTTATAAAAATTATTTCATACCATATGTACTCTGCAACCTTTTGTGCACTTAATATAACTGAAACTGATTTCTATTGATAGCTGTAGCTCTAGTCCATTCATTTCTAATGTTGTATAAGATTTCATTAGAAGCTGATACTACAATGTTTTTATCCATTCTCCTATTGATAAACATTTGGATTGTTTGCAGTTTTTTGCTACTACAGACAAAGCAGCTATGAACATTACTGCACATGTCTGCTCGTGTAAGTGTATCAGAGTTTCTCTAGGGTACATAACTAGGATTGTCATTGCAGGGTCATAGGGTATGTGCATTACAACTTGACAAGATAATGTTAAATTATTCTCCAGACTGGTTGTGGTATCATCACCAGCACGAGTAAGAGTTCCTGTTGTAGAGCAGTGGTATTCTAACTGTGCTTCTCAGGATCCTGAGAAGGAGCTTCAAAAGTCATAGGACTCCACACTCCTCGATCCCTTTGTGACCACAGCAGCTCTGCTTCAATAGTTTTTACATATTGGGGAGCATTGTAAGATTTTGTTGAGGAAAAAAAGCTTTTGCTGCTTCAAAAAAGTTTAAAAACCAATGCTCTGTAGGGTTTTAAAATCTTATCTAGATAGTGCCTATCTTTCTGCCCTGGAGAGAAATTAAATAGTCCTTGAAGAAACCCTTGAAAAACCAACATTTCATTTACAGAATGTCTTAAATCCAATAAACAACGACAACAAAAAACCATTGCCATAGAGTAGATTCTGACTCAATGCGACCCCATGTGTTACAGAATAGAGCTGCTCCATAGGGTTGTCTTGGCTGTAATCTTTACAGAGAAGCGCTGGTGGCGCAGTGGTTAAAGTGTTTAGCTCTTAATCAAAAGGTCAGTGATTTGAACCCACCAGCCACTCCAAGAGAGAAAGATGTGGTAATCTGCTTCCATAAAGGTTCACAGCCTTGGAAACCCTGTGGGACAGTTCTACTCTGTCTTATAGGGTCACTATGAGTTGGAATCGACTCAGCAGCAATGGGTTTGGTTTTTGTTGTTGTTGTTTAGTCTTTACAGAAGTAGATCCCCAGGGCTTTCTTCCATGGTGCCACTGGGTGGATTCAAACATCCAACTTTCAGGTTAGTAGCTGAGTGCAAACCATTTGCACCATCCAGGAACCCTTAAGTCCAATAAAACCAAAACACCAAACCAAGTGCCGTTAAGTCCAATAGTGGATAGTATTTATGAGCCTCCTCCCAAGTTTTGTTTTCCTCCTTGGCCAATTCTCTTATTCTGGTATAGGAGAAGTGAAAAGGATAGTCTAATGCCCTCCGTCAACATTTAGTTGGGCTTGCAAATGAATTAACCTTTTTTGGGGGTGGGCGGGCGGGGGGGAAGGGTCTATTCCGTTAGGTTAAACGCTCATTAATGTACAATGCTTTTATTTTTATTTTAAACAAGTGTGAAAAAAGAGCAATTCTTCCAAGTCTGCAGGTTCTAACCTACTATCTTCGTTTTTAACCCCTCCAGCATAACCCGGAGCAGATAAACCTCTTCCTGCTTTAAGTGTAGTGCTACAGATGTGCAATTTAATATCTATCGGTAGGTAAGTCACGGCTTATTAGTAAACTCACATGTGAGCTAGGGCATTCTCTTTTTTAGTTGCAGCCTGCTAGTGTTCCTGCTTGGCTATTGTAGGTTGCTAAGCAATAATCCTAGTGCTTGCATTGACCCCACTGAGATTCAGAAGGGAAGTAGATGTGTATTTGGTTACAACTCTAGTCAAACACTTCTCTCTTAGAGCCATAAAGCCAAAAAAAGAAAAGGAAACAGCAATGTTGGGGGTTAATAAATCAGAATTCTGAATAAGCCTATCTGAAGCTGTCTTTTGACTGCGTGACCTTTGAATTCAAGGATCACAAATTACAGCACTGTCCATGAGCAAATTAAATCAGAGGTTCAGTTGAATATTGTTTCAAACAGGTACTGGGTTTGTTGTTTGTTTTTAGCAGATCTGTGCTTAAGCATTCCTAAGCCTTTTACAGACAGATTGGTTGTTTCATTATTCATTTTATTGATTCTTCACTATCGCCAGGCACTATGCTAAGCACCAAGGAGCCCTAGTAGCACAGTGGTTAAGTGCTCGGCTGCTAACTGAAAAGTTTGAACCCACCAGCTGCTCCTTAGGAAAAAGACATGAGAGTTTGCTTCCATACAGATTTAAACAGCCTTGGAAACCCTATGGGGCATTTGTACTCTGTTCTATAAGGTTGCTATGAGTTGGAATTGACTGGACAGCAAGGGGCATGCGAAGCACTGTAATTTTTTTTCCCGGATTGTCTCCTTAAACTCTTCCCAGAATTAAGAGCCTTTCAAGTTCTCCCCCCAAATGCACACCTTCACCCCTGTACTAGTCCACTTTCTAACATACACCTATTCAGACACTATGGGAATAAATGCTTTCAACTAAGCAAATAGGGACACGAAAGAATTCCTTATTCATATTTTGAAAGGTTGAGGCTAAGGGACTTTTATCATTTCCTGCATAGTGCACTGCTGGGCATAACTTCGGTACAACCCTATTTAAGGACATAAATAGGAATAAATTATAACCTAAATTATGATAAGTCTTAGCAGGCTCTTTCTTCACAAGGAGGCATATAAACTTAGTGGGACTGGCTGCTGATTAAACTGGTGAAAATTGACCCAGCAGGACTACTCAAGAGCTGTGTGATGTTCTCTCTAAACACAAGCCCTGTCTGAAACTCAGCTGGCTTGGCTTTATTGTCAGGATTTCTTAACATTGGTACATAATGTAGAATGACTGCTGAGAAGAAAGGAGGAAAAGAAGAACATTCTAAACACTACTGGAATTAATATGCAATAGCTTTTTTAGCTATATGAAAAGGGCATTTTCTTACAAAACCTTGTTAATTTTAGGGCTGTGTAATCAAGAACTGAGCTGAGCAAACGAATAGTTTTAAAAAAAGATTTCTCAAAATGCAAGTTAAACTCATAGCTTGAAAAGTGGAATAACTGGGGTAAAGAAATGAGTAATTCACATGGTACATTTAACCATGGTATTTTCTATGCAAAGATGCATATTTGAGTGCATTCTGGGAGATGTCTAGCAACATAACATCATTTTGATTTTGACAAATATATTACAAGGATAAAGACACTTCCTTTGACATGCCGAATCGCAATGACAGCTCCTCTTCCCACCTCCTACACATACCAACATACGTGTATACACATTCACAAAGGGAGATTCTGAATATTAGGTTTAATCCTGACTGATTACTGACTGAATAAATATACTGCATTGTATTTGGTATTGGAAACCCTGGTGGCGTAGTGGTTAAGTGCTACGGCTGCTAACCAAAAGGTCAGCAGTTTAAATCCGCCAGGCGCTCCTTGAAAACTCTATGGGGCAGTTCTACTCTGTCCTATAGGGTCACTATGAGTCAGAATCAACTCAACGGCAGTGGGTTTGGTTTTTTTTGCGGGGCGGGGTATTTGGTGTTACCCCAAGCAACTGCAATATTTTCAGTACATATCATATAATAGGATGAATAGAGTTAAACAAAACACATTTCCTCTACTATACATTCATATATTGAAAAGCAACAAGAGAAACCAAAAGCCCAAGAAAAGGAAACACCACAATCACTTTCTTGATAAGTTTTCTAGAAAGGCAAGAAATCATAGGTTTGAATACATGTACGAAGTTTTGCAGGTGCAAATCTGGTTACGAACTGATTAAAGCAAACACCTAATTAAATTTATAACGAATGACCTGTTTGGTATGTTTAAAAAGATCGAGTTAGTTCATAAAGCTGGCCCATGTGATTAAGGTAAAGGGAATGTATCTGCATGCAGTCATGGTGGGGTGAGGAGGAAGTGTAGTTAGCAAACTGGAGGGGGAATAAAAAAGATGGAAGGTGGTGGTGTGGGGGGGGGGGTGGGGGAGAGAGCAGGGAGGGAAAAGTGGAGGAAGGCAAGTGAAGACCTGCCAAAAAGCAACCTTTTTGAGAGTTAGTGAATCTTGTAAACTATGTTTACAAGAAAGACAAAATAAGTGTTGCAAAGTTTGATTCTTAATGCTTATGTGTCCTATAATAAGAAGAAATATTAAATAATGGCTTTTAATATAAAAGACAGTAAAAATCTTTGGAGAAAATTTATAAGTAGCTCAAAGTTATAACTAGCATCTATCTAGCAATTTATAGTTTAGAAAACACTTTAGTAATTATTATTATAATTACTAAATTGCCAAATACTCAGTACTTGTAAACAGAATTGAGAGGAATTTATAGTGAAATTGCTGAATTTTAAATGTTGTAAAGAATTTCTGTCAGTAAAGGATTTCACCAAGTATCTTAAGTTAGACTAGCTATAGTGAAGGGATGAATGTCTCATTTACTTATTTGTTGCCTTTTTCATTTCATTTCATAAATTTTTTAAATCGTGTTTTAGAGGAAGGTTTACAGAGCAAATTAGTTTCTCATTAAGCAATTAATACACATATTGTTTTATGACATTGGTTGACAATCCCACGACATGTCAACATTCTCCACTTCTTGACCTTGGGTTTCCCATTACCAGCTTTCCTGTCCTTCCTGCCTTGTTGTCCTTGCCCCTGGGCTCGTGTGCCCCTTTAGTCTTGTTTTGTTTTATGGGCCTGTCTAATCTTTGGGTAAAGGATGAACCTCAGGAGTAACTTCAGTACTGAGTTAAAAGGGTGTCCAGGGCACATACTCTCAGGTTTTTACCAGACGGTCAGACCAGTAAGTCTGATTTTTTTTTTCCTAAGTTAGAATTTTGTTCTACATTTTTCTCCAGCTCTGTCTGGAACCCTCTATTGTGATCCCTGTCAGAGCAATTGGTGGTGGTAGCTGGGCACCATCTGGTTGTGCTGGACTCAGTCTGGTGGAGGCTGTGGTACTTGTGGTCCTTTAGTCCTTTGGGCTAATCTTTGCCTTGTGTCTTTGGTTTTCTTCATTCTCCTTTGCTCCAGACAGGGTGAGACCAGAGGATTATCTCAGATAGCCCGCTCACAAGCTACTTCCCGTAGTATATGTAGAACATTTTCTTTATAAACTATGTTACACCAATTGAGCTAGATGTTCCACAAGATTATGGTCCCCAGCCCTCAGCCCAGTAATTCGGTCCCTTAGGGAGTTTGGATATGTCTATGGAGCTTCCATGACCTTGTCTTGGACAAGTTGTGCTGGCTTCCTCAGTATTGTGTACTGTCTTATCCCTTCACCTCAGTATTGTGTACTGACTTACCCCTTCACCAAAGTTACTACTTATCTATTATCTCTTCGGAAAAGCTGCTGACATAGTGGTTAAAAGCTACGGCTGCTAACCAAAACATAGGCAGTTGGAATCCACCAGAAACTCCTTGGAAACCCTGTGGGGCAGTTCTACTCTGTCCTTTAGGGTAGCTTTGAGTCGAAATTGACCCAAAGGCAATGGATTTGGTTTTTTGGTTTATTATCTATTCAGTGTTTTTCCTTCCCCTCCACTCTTCTCCCTTGTAACCATCAAAGATGGTTTCTTTTTGTGTATAAACCTTTTCATGAGTTTCTACAATAGTGGTCTCATACAATATTTGTCCTTTTGTGATTGACTTATTTCATTCAGCATCATGCCCTCCAGATTCATCCATATTGTGAGACATTTGACAGATTCATCATTGTTCTTTATCATTTCGTAGTATTCCATGTGTGTATGTACCATAGTTTATCCATTCATCTGTTGATGGACACTTAGGTTGTTTCCATGTTTTTGCTATAGTGAATAATGCTGCAAAGAACATGGGTGTGCATATGTCTATTCGTGTGATGACTCTTATTTCTGTAGGATATATTCCTAGGAATAGGATTGCTGGATCATATGGTATTTATATTTCTAGCTCTTTAAGGAAGCTCCATATTGTTTTCCAACATGGTTGTACCATTTTGCCTTCCCATCAGCAATGCATGAGAGTTCCAGTCTCCCTGCAGCCTCTCCAAAATTTGTTATTTTCTTTTCTTTTTTTTTTTTGATTGGTGCCAGTAATGTTGGGGTGAGATGGTATCTCATTGTGGTTTTGATTTGCATTTCTCTAATCGCTAGTGATCCTGAGCATTTCCTCATGTGTCTATTAGCCACCTGAATGTCTTCTTTGGTGAAGTGTCTGTTCATATCATTTGCACATTTTGTAATTGGATTGTCTTTTTATTGTAGAGTTGTTGGATTTTCCTGTAGATTTTGTTGGATTTGTCTAAGCCAAAATTTTTTTCCCAGTCTGTAGGTCCTTTTTTTACTGTTTTGGTGAAAAATTTTGAGGAGCATAAGTGTTTAGTTTTTAGAAGATCCCAGCTATCTAACTTATCTTCTGGTGTTTGTGTATTGTTAGTTATGGTTTATATCCTGTTTATGCCATGTATTAGGGCCTCTAGCATTGACCCTATTTTTTCTTCTATGATCTTTACAGTTTTTGGCTTTATATTTAGGTCTTTGATCCATCTTGAATTAGTTTTTGTGTATGGTATGAGGTATGAGTCCTGTTTCATTTTTTTGCAGATGGACATCCAGTTTTGCCATACCATTGCTATTGCTAAACAGGCTGTATTTTCCCCATTTGATGGACTTTGAGCTTTTATCGGATATCAGGTGACCTTAGATGGATGGATTTACACCTGGGTTCTCAATTCTGTTCCATTGGTCAATGTGTCTGTCATTGTACCAGTACCAGGCTGTTTTGACTACCATAGCTGTATAGTGGGTTCTGAGGTCAGGTAGCGCTAGTTCTCGTACTTTATTTTCCTTCTTCAATAGTGCTTTGGTTATCTGGGGCCTCTTCCCTCTCCATATAAAGTTAATGATTGGTTTTCGCATCACTTTAAAGAATGCTCTTGGTATTTAGATCAGGATTGCATTATATTTGTAGATTGCTTTGGGTAGAATTGACATTTTCACAATGTTGAGTCTACCTATCCATAAGCATGGTATGTTTTTCCTTTTATGTAGGCCTCTTTGGTTTCCTGCAGTAGTCTTTTGTAGTTTTCTTTGTATAGGTCTTTTATGTCCTTGATTAGATTTATTCCTAAGTATTTTACTTTTTAGGGGCTATTATAAACTGTATTGGTTTTCTGATTTCCTTTTCATAGTTCTCTTTATTGGTTATAGGACTCCATATGATTTTTGTATGTTTATCTTGTATCCTGCTAGTCTGCTGAATCTTTCTATTAGTTCCAGTAGTTTTCTCGTGGAGTCTTTTTGGGTTTTCTATGTATAGTATCATATCATCCACAAACAGGTACAGTTTTACTTTTTCCTTATGAATTTGGATGCCCTTTGTTTCTTTTTCATGCCTTATTGCTGTAGCTAGGACTTCCAGCACAATGTTAAATAGGAGTGGTGATAAAGGACATCCTTGTCTTGTTCTTATTGTCAAGGGGATTGTTTTCAGCCTCTCTCCATTAAGAATGATGTTGGCTGTTGGTTTTGTATGAATGCTGTTTATTACGTAGAGAAATTTCCCCTCTATACCTACTTTATGGAGAGTTTTTATCAGGAATGGGTGCTGGACTTTGTCAAATGCCTTTTCTGTGTTGATTGAGATGACCATGTAATTCTTTTATTTTATTTATGTGATGGATTACGTTGATTGATTTTCTAATGTTGAACCATCTTTGCATATCTGGTGTGAATTCCACTTGGATGTGGTGTATTTTTTTTTTTTTGGATATGATGCTGAATTCTATCAGCTAGGATTTTGTTGAGAATTTCTGCATCTGTATTCATGAGAGATAGTAGTCTGTAATTTTCTTTTTTGTGGTCTCTTTGCCTGGTTTTGATATCAGGGTTATGCCAAATTCATACAATGAATTCAGAAGTATCCCTTCCTTTTCTATGTTCTGAAATAGTTTGAGTTGTATTGGTGTAAGCTTTTCCCTGAATGCTTGGTAGAATTCTTCAGTGAAGCCATTTAGGCCAGAGCTTTTTTGTTGGGAGTTTTTTAAATTACCTTTTCAATCTTTTCTCTTATTATGGGATTATTCAGATTTTCAGCGTCATTTTGTGTTAGTTTAGGTAGGTAGTGTGTTTCTAGAAATTTGTCCATTTCCTCTAGGTTTTTAAATTTGTTGGAGTGTAGTTTTTCGTAGTACTCTGTTATGATCCTTTTTATTTCAGTTAGGTCTGTTTTAACATCCCCCATTTTGTTTCTTATTTGGGTTATTTGCATCTTCTCCTGTCTTTCTTCTGTCAGTTTGGCCAGTGGTTCGTCGATTTTGTCGATCCTTTCAAAGAACCAGCTTTTGGTTTTGTTGATTCTTTCTATTGTTTTTATATTCTCTACTTCATTTATTTCTGCTCTGATCTTTATTATTTCCTTTTTTCTGGTGGCTGTGGGTTTCTTTTGCTGTTCTCTTTCTATTTGTTTGAGTTGTGTAGCTAATGTTTTGATTTCGTCCCTTTCTTCTTTTTTGATGCGTGCATCTATTGCTATAAATTGACCTCTGAGCGCTGCCTTTGCTGTATCCCAAACCTATTGGTAGGATGTGTTTTCATTCTCATTTGATTCTAGGAACTTTTTTATTCCATCTTTGATTTCTTCTACTACCCGGTGGTTTTTAATCAGAGTGTTATTCAGTTTCCATGTATTTGATTTTTTTCCCTTGCTCTTCCTGTTATTAATTTCTACTTTTATGATATTGTGATCAGAGAAGATACTTTGTATTATCTCAATGTTTTGGATTTTGTTGAGGGTTGTTTTGTGGCCTAAGATATGGTCTGTTCTGGAGAACATTCCATGTGTGTTGGAAAAGAATATGTACTTTGCAGCTGTTGGGTGAAGTGTTCTATGTATGTCTATGAGGTCAAGTTGGTTGATTGTGGCCTTTAGTTCTGTATCTTTGTTGAGTTTCCAGATGTTCTGTCCTTTACCGAGAGTGGTGTGTTGAGGTCTCCTACTATTATTGTGGAACTGTCAATTTCTCTTTTCAGTGCTGTTAGAGTCTGTTTTATGTATTTTGGAGCCCTGTCATTGGGTGTGTAGATGTTTAATATGGTTATGTTTTCATGGTGGCTTATCCCTTTGATCATTATATAAGGTCCTTCATTGTCTTTTATGCTGGATTTTGTTTTAAAGTCTACTTTATCTGAGATTAATATTGCCACTCCTGCTCTTTTTTGGTAGCTATTTGCTTAATTTTTTTTCCCATCCTTTGATTTTTAATAAATTTATGTCTTTGTTTCTAAGGTGTGTCTCCTGTAGACAGCATATTGATGGGTCCTGTTTTTTAATCCATTCTATCACTCTGTGCCTCTTTATGAGTGCATTTAAGCCATTTACATTCAGCGTGATCATTAATAGGTATGAATTTATTGCTGTCATTTTGTAGTGCTTTTTTGTGTGTGTGTGGTGCTACATTTTCTTTGTGCCTCTTACTTTCCTGTGCTGAATACCTTTTGTTGGTGGGTTTTTTTTTTTTTTTTACTTTTCATTTTTGGAGATTTTGTGTTTACTGAGACTTTATGTTTTTGTTCTTTATTTTTATTTTGATGAGTATGTTTGTTAACTTTCTTTGTTAACTGATGGCAACAGGTTTGGTTTTTGGTTTTTTTGCTAGGTTAGGGATGGGGCTAGGAGTCAAGCTTTGGATCAAACAAAATAAATGTGTGGTCCAATACAGGAGTAAAAAGAAGAAACAGGACCAAGAACACTAAACAGCCCAAGTCACTAGGGTTCGTCATTTTATTTTTGTACTAGTAGGTTGTCTGCTATGTGTCAGTCAGCTCTCTTAGTTAAATTTTCTCTTTAATTAAGCACAAAACGAGCAGTCATAAAGTTACCTCAAAAATATTAATAGAAAGTGATGAAAACACATTTTGAACTATTTGCCAAATTGCATTTAAATATCCCTGGGATTACTTTTTTTTTTTCTTTTTTATGTTTTATTGTATTTAGGTGAAAGTTTACATAGCAAATTAGATTCCCATTCAACAATTCATACACAAATTGTTCCGTGAAATTGATTACAATCCCTGTGGAATTACATTTTAAAAAGGAAAATGTTGAAGAACACCCAATAAAAACTTATTAATAAGTTTAGATTCTGTTGTGTAGGGGAAAGGCTAGTTCTCTACCTTGGGATTTGATGTCTTCTGGTTCTTCTGCCACATTGTCGCTGATCTCTGTTACCGTGTCTTGTACTACATTCTGTGAACTCTTTGAAAGTAGAAAAGAAACACCAGTTACAAATGAGTTGCTTTTCTTCAAAGTCACAACAACTTTCCCAATTAAAGAATGCAAATAAACACCTTGTAGAAGCTACCAAACATTTCTATTTATTTTTGGTTGGATTTGATGTTGTGTATTAGAATCAAACAGTAATTCCAGTCTATTTAATGCATTCACTAGACAATGCTTTATCTCAGCATGTCATCACATTTGCCTATTGCTAACAAAGTAATATGCTAGGAATATCATTCCACACGTGCATCGAACCTTGAATTACATAGCACTTTCTAGAAGTATAATTTGAGACCATAAAAACCATAGCATGGTGAAATCAGATCTTTGAAAATGCTAGTTTTCTTTTTTCACTATTAGAATCACCTTTGACATCTGTGTTGGAAAGAAAAACATTTTCATATTAATTGAGAAAATTAAAGATTAGTTTTATGAACATATGATGGCAAAATAGCTCTTTGCTGGAGTGCTTTTTAAAAAAAGATTGTAAGATATTCTAAGTCTCACATTAGTCAACTTAATGATAAATCCATACAACTATTTTCAATTGCTTCCATTTTTTCTGTAAAAAACGTTCTTCCTCATTGCAGTCTTGAGTTTATTTAAATACTTAAAGTTACTTAAATGATTAACATGGAAATTATATTTTCAGCATGATAGTAAAATTATCCTAAAAACTGGTCTTTGGGGTACTTAGGGTAATAGTAGTTAGGGTACTTATGGTAATAGTTCTTATTTTAGAAAGCAACTGTTATTCATCTGTAATTCATAATGGCTCTTCACAAATAATTTACAATCTATGGAGGTTTCCTGTAACTGACTTAAATGAATCAGCTTAAAAATCAGCATGAGTTTGCCCTTTTCCATTTGCCATTTTATTTGTCTTGCTGAATAACCATATCTTTTTTCCTTTTCATAAGAAAATTAATTTATCCAGTTTACTCTCCAGCGTTACCATATCTGATTATTCATGACAACTTTACCTCAATAGACTCTCTCACTTCAGTTGCTTCTTGTTTATTTTCCTTTTTTTCTTTTCCATTTTCCTGAAATGGAAACAGTGTTAGTTTAATCTCCAGCTCCTTTTGGATATCAGTTACTAACACTTGAAACTCCAGTATTGCAAGTTTTTTATTAAAAAGATTTCATATAATACCAAACATCATATTGTTTACCAATAATCATATAAACATCATACCAAGTGAAATTACACAAAGCATACAAATAATCATATAAACATCATACCAAATAAAATTAGACAAAGTTAGTTGAATCAAGAAACTCAAAAAGTGAAAGACGTTTCATACATAATTAAGGAATACCAACCAACTAGAAGCAGACCACTGCGACCCAACTATCAAAGTCTGATCCCTTTTCTCAGAAATTACTGATGCAAAATACTTTAACTAACTAGAGAAATAATTAAATGATAGAATATGATATTGCATCTTAATTTTCCCAAGATGCTGAGACTCAAATCTTCTCGTAAATGGTTATAAATCTATTTAGGCCAAGAACCTGAGCAGATTTGGCTTCCTCTTGAGATGCTGACTCACTCATCTGGCCCGCTAAAACTATCACCAAATGATATGGAAAAGTATTATCAGACTAGTATTAATAACAAAAAAAAGAGAAAAAGAAAATATGAATAAACAAACAAAAAATATTCTGGAGGATCAAAATCTTCCCCCTCCCCCATCCCACTGCACCACACCATTCTATTGAATGGTAATAAGTTCTCAACTGTTGAATTTTTCAAACTGTACTACCGTTATTACTGTTGATACTGACCAAAGCTAGATCAGTGCTAGGCTAGTGCTCAGTGAAACAAGAAAACTCACCACAGTACTCATCATCATTATCATTTAAAAAACAACAATAATGTGATTGTATTTATTTTTAATATTATTATTACCATCAATTTTTGAAATAACAAGATGAGGCAAAGTAAAATTTTGATAGCTACCTAATTCATGTGAGAAAGGCAGACAGACAATAGAATAATTCAACCAAACTTTTTTTGGGGGGATGTGGTGCTCTTGAGAGAATGTGATTAATCTGGTTTACTTAGTCATATAGAGGAATTAAAACCTAAGAACTTACCAGATCCCCACTTCACTGCAAATGATTATAGATTTAGTCACAGATTATCAAAATCACTGCTGTGTAAAAAATTACTTAAGAATTAGTGTTCATATGGGCTAGGTACTACGTAAAGAGTAAATTACATACACATGGTCTCTGTCTTCAGGGCAGTTTACAATCTAGGGACTGTTTAATTTTAAATAGTATGTATATAACACCCTAGAGTATTAGCTTTTCTTTTTATCAGCATAACACATGTCCTAGTTGAATAAATCAAAAGGGCTGCCTTTGAAAACAACTGATTCCAACACTTAAAAATAGCTGCTTCAAAGCCTTTTGGAAGCAGTTCATAAATAATGAATAATATAAAATAGATGTTTGTGATAAATCCCAATTGTATATTCTCACAACCTGCTTTCTTTGCTGATGGTGTTCATCTCCTGAAATTGCTAAGAAGCTTCCCTCCATTTCTTTTAGAATATATTTTGTCTGGATGTGGCTGGATGAATTAAATTCAACTCAATTGACGTTTTGGGGTGTCTTCTACATGCAGACAGATGTGGTGGGTTACAAAAATGAATAAGACCTGCCTTTGAAGAGTTCTCAGTTTGGTGAGGGAAAAAGAGCTAAATGCAAATTCAAGCTGGTAGGTGCAAGAGTAGACGAACATACCAAATATTAAGGAACACAGAGAAATAAGCAATTAATTTTTTCAGGGCAGTCAGGAAGTTTTCACAGGGAAACAGATTTTCAAGCTGGATTTTTAAGGACTAGTAAGAAATTTCAGTGTGAAAGGAGGGAGGGAAAAGAAGGGTATTTGAGGCAGAAGGAACAATACACTCCAAGGGTATGGCAGTTCGAAGAGCAAAGCATTCATGTAGCAGAGCGTATAGTTATATAAAAGAAAGTGGCAGGAGATGAGGCTAAAAAGGTAACTATATTCAATCTGTCAAGAGTGATTCATGCTAAATTAAAGAGTTTAGACTGTTTAAGCATGGGATGAATGTGATCAAATCAGTGTTTTTAAAGATTAACTGCACCAGCAACATGGGGGATGGACTGGAAGTGTGAAGGGAGAAAGGAGGAAGGCACCTTAAATTTTGCACCTGAAGTAAATTCCTCACTCCTCCTCACTTAGTTTTAAGTCTTGCCAGACATCAGTAACCCAACCATGTCACCTCAGCACTTACATTTTTAGCACAGCCAGTTACTCTCCAAATGCAAGCACCTGCAATTCTCTGCCTGAGGGCTTCCTGTCAGTCCAGTTGTGGGCACAGACCAGCAGTGCTTGGGAGTGGACATCCATGAGAGAAATTCTCGGCCAGTAGTGGATAGAGAGTTGAGAATCAACTTTCTGAGGTATGTTTTATACTGTCTCCCAGAGTTCACCAGTGGGATTAAGCCTCAGTTGTTCACAGTGTAACCTGCCCAATAACGCATTTATTGGCTTCCTTCCCCTTCCTGTATTATTTCCCTACTTTTCTACCAGGGTTTCCTTGAATCACCTCCCCACTGAGACTGCATTCAAATCCTTGGCTCAGGATCTGTTCTGAGGGAACTCAAACTAAAACAGGTACAATCATTAGGATTGAGGCATAATTTGATCTAGAGAGTGAAAGAGAAATAGCTAAGGATAACTGAACTTTTTTTTTTTTCCATATTTAGAAGGCTAAATAGATGGTGATAACCATTTCGAATTAGTTTTTGTGTATGGTGTGAGGTATGGGTCCCGTTTCATTTTTTTTTTATAGATGGACATCCAGCTCTGTCAGAACCATTTGTTAAAAAGGCTGTCTTTTCCCCATTTAATGGACTTTGGGCCTTTGTTGAAGACCAGGTGACCTTAGGTGGGTGGATTTACATCTGGGTTCCCAATTCTGTTCCATTGGTCAATGTGTCTGTCACTGTACCAGTACCAGGCTGTTTTGAATACAGTAGCTATATAGTAGGTTCTGAGGTCAGGTAGTGAGAGGCTTCCCACTTTGTTCTTCAATAACGTTTTACTTATCTGGGGCCTCTTTCCTTTCCATATAAAGTTAATGATCACTTTTTTGATCTCGTTAGAGAATGCTTTTGGTAATTGGATTGGGGTTGCATTATATTTGTAGATTGCTTTGGGTAGAACTGACATTTTCACAAATGGTGATACCATTAAGTGAAATTAAAAAGGAGACAAAAACAGATCTGAGAGATAATATGATGAGCTTGGGAAACCCTGGTGGTGTAGTGGTTAAGAGCTAAGGCTGCTAACCAAAAGGTCAGCAGTTCAAATCCATTAGACATTCCTTGGAAACCATAGGGGGCAGTTCTACTCTGTCCTGTAGAGTCACTATGAGTTGGAATTGACCCGACAACAATGGGTTTTTTTTGTTTTTATAAGGTGTTACTTTTAAGATGCCTGCTAGATAGCCCAATCAAATTTCCAGTAGGAGTATAAAACGTCACTGCAATATATTATGATGTATTGAGAATCAAGTTCATTGGAAGATGATGGAGGCATTGTCCAGCCTGAATAATGTTACCTTCCATTTAACTTACTCAAAGTTCATAGCACTCTGCCCACCTTCCCACCCCCACCCATAAGATCCTAGAGTCACTAAGTTGTTCGCTAGGAGACAGAGCCTCTGTGAATCTAGTTAAGGACCCTCCACACTCAATCCCAATAGAGTTGTAAGTTGGTGAATTGTAGCATTTGGCATTAAGACATTAAAATAAAACAAAACAAACAACAATAACAACAACAAAAAAAAAATCCGTTGCCATCGAGTTGATTCCCACTCATAGCGACCCTATAGGACAGAGTAGAACTGCCCCATAGAGTTTCCAAGGAGCTGCTGGTAGATTCAAGGTGACATCTTTGTTTTTTAACACTTTAAAGAGATCTTTTGCAGTTGATTTGCCCAATGCAATGTGTCTTTTGATATCTTGACTGCTGCTTCCATGGATGTTGATTGTGGATCCAAGTAAAATGAAATCTTTGACAGCTTCAATCTTTTCTCCGTTTATCATGATGTTGCTTTTTGGTCCAGTTGTGAGGGTTTTTTTTTTTTCCCTCATCATCTCTTTACACAGATGTAGATGATTTGATTCCTTTGTATTCCATCTGGCGAGGTTCACGTGTATAGTCGCCATTTATGTTGGTGAAAAAAGATATTTGCAATGACGTTGTTGGTTTTGCAAAATTCTATCATTCAGTCTTTGGCATCGTTTCACCAAGGCTGTATTTTCCAACAACTGACCCTTCTTCTTTGCTTCCAACTTTTGCATTCCAATCTCCAGTAACTATCAATGCATCCTGATTGCATGTTTGGTCAATTTCAGACTGCAGAAGCTGGTAAAACTCTTCAATTTCTTCATCTTTGGCCTCAGTGGTTGGTGCATAAATTTGTATAATAGTGGTATTAACTGGTCTTTCCTTTAGGTATATAGATATTATCCTGTCATTGACAGGATTGTACTTCAGGACATATCTTGAAATGTTCTTTTTGGCAATGAGTACAACGCCATTCCTCTTCAAGTTGTCATTTCCAGCATAGTAGACCATGTGATTATATGATTCGAAATAGCCAATACCAGTCTACTTCAGCTCACTAATGCCTAGGATATCGATGTTTGTGTGTTCCATTTCATTTTTGATGATTTCCAATTTTCCTAGATTCATACTCTGTACATTCCACATTCTGATTATTAATGGATGTTTGGAGCTGTCCTCATCTTGAGCCAGGGCACATCAGCAGCTGAAGGTCCTGAAAGCTTGAAGGTCCACACATCATTAAGGTTGACTCTACATTGAGGAGGCATCTCTGCCCCAGTTGTATTTTGAGTGCCTTCAAACCTGAGGAGCTCATCTTCCTGCACTATATCAGACAATGTTCCGCTGCTATTCATAAGGTTTTCACTGGTTAATTCTTTTTAGAAGTAGACAACTGGGTCCTTCTTCCTAGTCTGTCTTAGTCTGGAAGCTCAGCTGAAACCTGTCTGCAGTGGGTGACCCTGCTGGTATTTGAATATTGGTGGCATAGCTTCCAGCATCACAGCAACACACAAGTCCCCACAATACGACAAATTGACGGACATGTGACGGTCAGTCAAGTTAGGGGGTTGTTAATTTTGCTGATCTTTTTAAATAACTAACTTTTATTTTCACTGATTCTATCCCTGCTTTCATCTTTATTATTTCCCTTCTTCTAGTTGCTTTGGGCTTCATTTGTTCTTCCTCTTCTAGTTTCTCAATATGTAAAGCTAGGTTACTGATCTGGCCTCTTTTTTCTTTTTTTATATAGGCATTTACTGCTATAAATTTTCCTTTGAATACTGCCTTCACTGCATCCCATAGGTTTTGTTATGTTGTGCTTTCCTTCTTGTACGTGTCTCTTAAGTATTTTCTAGTTTCACTTGTAATTTATTCTTTGACCCATTGGTTGTTGAACAGTGTGTTGTTTAATTTGCACATTTTTGTGAAATTTCCAGATTTTCTTCTATTATGGATTTCTAGTTTCATTCAACTATGACTGGAGAAGATATTTTGAATAATTTCAGTTTCAAAAGTTTTTGAAGCTGGAGAATGATCCATGTGCACTGGAGAAGAGTGTATACCCTGCTGTTCTTGGGTGAAATAAGCTATAAATGTCTGTTACATCTAGTTGGCTTACAGTGTGGTTCAGGTCTTCTGTTTCTTTATTGATCTTCTGTCTAGATGTTCTGTGCATTATTGAAATTGGTGTTTTGAAGTCTCTAACTATTATTGTAGAAATGGCTATTTCTCCTTTCAGTTTTGTCAGTGTTTTCTTCATGTACTTTGAGGTTCTACTATGTATTGATAACTGGTATATCTTCTTGAGGAATTGATCCTTCCGTCACTATATAATGTCTTTCTTTGTCCCTTGGAACAGTTTTTTACTTAAACTGTATTTTTTCTGATATTAATATAGCCACTCCACCTGTCTTTTGGTTTCTATTTGCATGGAATATTTTTTCTACCCTTTCACTTTCAACCTATTTGTGTCTTTTGATTTAAAATGGGTGTCTTGGTACAACCACTTTGGAAATCTATCTGGCGTTTTCTTAAAAAGTTAGAAATAGAACTACCATACAACCCAGAAATCCCACTCCTTGGAATATACCCTAGAGAAATAAGAGCCTTTACGCGAACAGATATATGAACAGCCATGTTATTGCAGCACTGTTTACAATAGCAAAAAGCTGGAAGCAACCAAGGTGTCCATCTATGGATGAATGGTTAAATAAATTATGGTATATTCACACAATGGAATACTACGCATCAATAAAGTGACGAATCTGTGAAACATTTCATAACATGGAGGAACCTGGAAGGCATTATGCTGAGTGAAATTAGTCAGAAGCAAAAGGACAAATATTGTATAAGACCACTATTATAAGATATTGAGAAATAGTATAAACTGAGAAGAACACATACTTTTGTGGTTACGAGAGGGGCAGGGAGGGAGGGTGGGAGAGGGTTATTCACTGATTAGTTAGTAGATAAGAACTGCTTTAGGTGAAGGGAAGGACAATACTCAATACATGGAAGGTCAGCTCAACTGGACTGGACCAAAAGCAAAGAAGTTTCCGGGATAAACTGAATGCTTCGAAGGTCAGCAGAGCAAGGGCAGGGGTTTGGGGACTATGGTTTAAGGGGACTTCTAAGTCAATTGGCAAAATAATTCTACTATGAAAACATTCTGCATCCCACTTTGAAATGTGGCATCTGCGGTCTTAAATGCTAACAAGCGGCCATCTAAGATGCATCAATTGGTCTCAACCCACCTGGATCAAAGGAGAATGAAGAACACCAAGGTCACATGATAACTATGAGCCCAAGAGACAGAAAAGGCCACATGAACCAGAGACTTACATCATCCTGAGACCAGAAGAACTAGATGGTACCTGGCCACAACCGATGACTGCCCTGACAGGGAGCACAACAGAGAACCCCTGAGGGAGCAGGAGAACAGTGGGATGCAGACCCCGAATTCTCATAAACAGACCAGACTTAATGGTCTGACTGAGACTAGAAGAATCCCAGAGGTCATGGTCCCCAAACCTTCTGTTGGCCCAGGACAGGAACCATTCCCGAAGACGACTCATCAGACATAGAAGGGACTGGACAATGGGTTGGAGAGAGATGCTGATGAAGAGTGAGCTACCTGTATCAGGTGGACACTTGAGACTGTGTTGGCATCTCCTGTCTGGAGGGGTGATAGGAGGGTAGAGAGGGTTAGAAACTGGCAAAATCGTCACAAACGGAGAGACTGGAAGGAGGGAGCAGGCTGACTCATTAGGGGGAGAGTAAGGGGAGTATGGAGTAAGGTGTATATAAGCTTATATGTGACAGACTGACTTGATTT
This sequence comes from Elephas maximus indicus, assembly GCF_024166365.1. Taxonomy (NCBI): domain Eukaryota; kingdom Metazoa; phylum Chordata; class Mammalia; order Proboscidea; family Elephantidae; genus Elephas; species Elephas maximus. Next base: position 22,065,082 of record NC_064837.1, read on the forward strand.
GTAAACTTTCACTTAAAGCACAATAAAAATTATTTTAAAAAAATGGGTGTCTTGTAGACAACATATTGTTATGTCATGCTTTTTTACACATTCTGCTAATCTGTGTCTTTTGACTAGAAAGTTCAATCCATTCCCATTTTAAGTAGTTATTAAGAAGGACTTACTCTGCCATTACGCTATTTGTTTTCTATGTCTTACATATTTTCTGTCCCTTATTTCCCCCAAATACTGCCCTTTTTCGTGTGTCCAGTTGATTTTTTGTGGTGAACCATTTTTATTCCCTGACCATTTCCTCTTATGTATATATTTTTTAGAAATTTTCTTTGAGGTTACCATGGGAATTGCATTTACCACTCTAAATTTATAACAATCTTGTTTAAATTGATACCAGCTTAACTTCTATAGGAAGCAAAAACTCTGTTCTTATACCACTCTTCCCTCCTCCTTTATATTGTTGATGTTACAAATAACATTTTTATACGTTAAGTGCCCAGTACTATATACTTATAATTTTTTTTTGTCTTTATGGAATGTGAAACATAATAAACATAGTTATAAACCAAAAATACAGCAAAACTGGCCTTTATAGTTGCCTTTAAATTACCTTTTCCAAAGGTCTTTATTTCTTCATACAGCTTTGAGTTACTATCTCCTTTCAACCTAGAGGGCTGTGCAAATGAATTCAACGAAGTTTCAGGGTACAAGATCAACATACAGAAGTTAGCTGCACTTCTATACACCAGGAACGAACAATCTGGAAAGAAAAATTTAAAAAACATCCTTTATACAATAGCACTTGAAAGAATAAAATTCCTAGGAATGCATTCAACCAATGATGTGTAAGGTCTTTACAATGAATGCTATAAAACACTGCTGAAAAAAATTAAAGGAGGTCTAAATAAATAAGGGACCCTTGGCTGGTGCAAATGATTAATACTCTTGGCTGCTAGTTGAAAAGTTGGTGGTTGGAGTCTACCCAAAGTTGTTTCAAAAGAAAGGCCTGGCAATCCACTTCTGAAAAACCAACAATTGAAAACCCTATGGAGCACAGTTCTACTCTGACACACATGGGGTTCCCATGATTTGGAATTGACTCAATGGCAACTTGAAGAAAAAAAAAATAAAAGAAATAGAAAGATATCTTGTGTTCATGGATTGGAAGACTTAATATTATTAAGATGTTAATTCTACCCAAAGTGACCTATGGATACAACAAAATTTGTATTTAAATTACAAGCCTTTTTTGCAAAAATAAAAAGGCTGATCCTCAAATTTATATGGAGTTGCAAAAGACCCTGAATAGCCAAAACGATCTTAAAAAGAACAAAGTAAGAACAAAGGACTCACACGTCCCAATTTCTAAATGTACTACAAACCTGCAGTAATCAAAACAGTGTGCTCCTGGTATAAGAATTGACAGTATTGACCAACGGAATAGATTAAGAACACAGAAATAAATCCGTTCATCTATGGCCTACTGATTTTCAATAAGTGTGCCAAATTCATTCAATGTGGAAAGAAGAGTGTCTTCAACAAATGGTGCTGGGACAACTTTATCTCCACGTGTAAAAGAATGAAGTTAGACCCATACTTCACACAATATACAAAAATTAATTGAAAATGATCAAAGACCTAAATGTAAAAACTAAAACCACAAAACTCTTAGATGAAAGCACAGGGCTCTAACAATCCAATTAAGAGGCAGAGATTGTTAGATAGGATTTTATAAAAGCAGAACACAATAACATGATATCTACAAAAAAATGTTTTAAATATAAATACAAAATAAGAGTGAAAGGATGGAAAATTTATAAAATGCAAACTTAAATCAAGGGAAAGCTGTAGTGACTACTTTAATATAAGACAAATTAAATTTCAGGAAAGGAATTAGTACTAGAGAGCTTCCATAGCAGCTCTAAAATAATCTCTTACTTCTTGTAGCCACAGAATCAATATTTGTTAAAAATAAATTATCTTAAAAATAAGTGGTGTTGGGTCAATTGGATTTCCACATGCAAAAAAAAAAAAAAAATGAACTTGGACCCCTACCTTATATGATAGACAAAAATTAACTCAAAACAGATCAATGACCTAAATATAAGAACTAAAAACATAAAAGTTTCAGGAGAAAACATAGGTGCAAATCTTCACGACCTTGGATTTGCCAATGGATTTTTAGATACAACACTAAAAGTACAAGCAGCAAAATAAATAAATAAATAAATCAGACTTCATCAAAATTGAAAACTTTTGTACATCAAAGGACATTATCAAGAAAGTGAAAAGAAAACTTAGAGAATGGTAGAAAATATTTGAGAATCATATATCTGATAAGGGTTTAATATCTAGAATATATAAAGGACAAAAACTCAACAACAACAACTGAACAACAAAACCACAAACAGCCCAATTAAAATATGAGCAAAGGATATGAACAGTATTTCACAAAAAAAGATATACAAATGATGAATAAGTACATGAAAAGATACTCCATATAAATAGTCATTAGGGAAATGCAAATCAAAACCACAATAAGATACCACTTCACACCCACTAAGATGGCTGTTATCAAAAAAGAAAACAAGGCTTGATGAAAATGTAGAGAAATTTGAACTCTCATACATTGCTAGTGGGAATATGAAATGGTGCAGCCACTGTTGAAAACAGTCTGGAAGTTTCTCAAAAAGTTAAATATAGAATTACTACATGACCTTACTCTGTTCTATAGTGTCTCTATGAGTTGGAATTGACTTGATGGCAGTGAGTTTTTTTTTTTTTTTTTTGTATATATACCCCAAAAAATTAAAAGCAGGGACTCACATTCTTGTATACCAATGTTCACGCCAAAAAATGGAAACAGCCTAAGTATTCATCAACAGATACATGGATAAATAAGATGTGGTATATATATACAATGGGATATTATTTAGCCATAAAAAGGAATAAAGTTCTTTCTAATAATACATGCTACGACATGAACAAACCTTGAAAATATTATGCTACATAAAATAAGCCAGACAGAAAAGGACTACTATTATATTATTCCACTTACATAAAATATCTAAAATAGGCAAATTTATAGAGTCAGAAGAGAGTGAGAGAGTACCAGGGGCTGGGGGCAATGGAAAATGGAGAGTTATTGCTTAATGAATACAAAGTTTCTGTTTGGGGTGATGAAAAAGCTTTGGAAATAGACAGTGGCAATGGTTGTACAACATTGTGAATATAATTAATGCCATTGAATATACACTTAAAAATGGTTGAAATGCAAATTTTATGTTATGTATATTTTACTACAATAAAAATTTTAAAAGTAAATAATGATAAAAATGTAACACAAAATTTAATTATGTGGGTTACAGAATTGCAAATGTTAATTGAATTCACAGCTTAGACAAGTTACTCATGTAAAAATTGGGGCACTGACTGGGAAGAGGGGGGACCCTGAAATTTGGAATGGGGCCATCTAATTGGACTCAGAAACTGAGAATTTCAAACTCCTGAGCCACTCTTGACAATGGAAGCAGTATGTCCTCCCGTATTTAAGAAGACTAGCCTTCTCTTGATTGAAAACCTTGTAATAACCTTTTCTGGAACAGCTGATTTGCAAGGAAATGCCATTTTCCTCAAGACTCAGCCTAACTACCTCTTACAGCCACTAGACTCATAAACTGGAATTAAATCTCAAAATGCTCCAGCAGGGCAAAAACAAAGTATGACGAGGAGCAATTAGCTTTTACACTGAGTGAATTTTGGTATTTGCTTACATATTGTCAGAAACCCAGGGAATATGCATGAGAATATATTATAAAGCACTTAAATCGAGAAGGTCAGAATATAATATTGGTTTGGGCAGAATTTATTGATATGGGTACAGTTATTAGATATTATGGACTTGATACGTTAGCATGCACAGCTGGAAATGACTTTGCCAGTTTATCTGTTAGACTGACTAAAACTTGGACTCAACAGTGAACTATGTTCAATTAAGCTGAGATGCCAGAACTTTCCTGGCATAATGTAGAGGAAGGACTCCAATGTCTTAGGGAGATGGGAATGTTGAGAGAATTTATCACAAAAAGTACATCCCCCAGGTGGACCCAGGGAACAACCCCTTTAGACATTGAGAAATACATTAGCAAGTGGAAGTACCTGCATCCTTGCTAATCTCTGTGGTGGCTTTTTTCTGTAGGCTAGGTATGATAGCAGGAGATGTTAACCACTGAGATGGACTACTCGATAATGGGATTTCAAAGTACCAGAGGTCAAATGTCAGTGTTTAACCACCAAAGGCAAGTCGGCACATTTATTATAAAAGAAGGTAAAAATATAGTGTTAATCAGATTTTTTTTTTTACCCTCGGGGATCATTGTGGTTATAAAAATAGACGGACAGCCTATAAAAATGTTGAGTATCTATATATAACATTAAAAAACTCCATATCTAGTAGCAAAAAATCTGACTTTAGTTACCACGGTGAAGATTTCCAACCTCTGACCTAGTTTCCAGACCTAAGCCAGTTCACAGACCCAAGCCTCTTAACTGAAGGGAAGGCTGGGGTTTCCTTGAAGAAGGACCCTGCAGTATGTATGGTGTATATTGAATATCTTGCTTCAAGTTTTCCCCAAGGGGACCAATGCTCATTTCCTAAAATGACTGTGGTGGGGGAAAAAGAAATACCCAGCTTTTTGAGGAATTTATGAACACCAGCTTTAAATTGATGTTAACTCCTGGGGACCCAAAACACTACTACAGCCCCAGTCAAACTGGGGGCTTGTGGTGGCCAAGTACAAAACGGAGTCTTAAACCAAGTTTGAATCACAATGGTCCAATTAGGTCCATAAAAATGCCATGTGGTGACTTCCCCAGTTCCTGAATATATAATTAGAATTGAGATACCTGGTAACTAGCAGAATCTC